>NC_056743.1:446364474-446974474 GCF_019279795.1 Protopterus annectens
TTGCTTTTCTGGAGTGAGTGAGGAATCCCATCTGGGAAGTTGTGTTCAAGCTTGCTCCCAGGAATACAATCTGTTGACTGGGTACCAGTTGTGATTTCTTTTCATTGATGGTGTACCCCAGTGAAGTTAGAAGTCTCTTTACAAATGCTAGGTGCTGTAGTAGCAATTCCAGACTGTCCACCTGAATCAGGCAATCGTCCAAGTATGGGTAAATTTGAATTCTTCTCTGCCTGTAATACGCAATGGCTGGAGCTAGGCACTTTGTGAATACCCTGGGCGCAGTAAAATAAGCCAAAGGGAAGTGCAGAGAGCTGATAGTGCATAGAGTCTGCTCTGAAACGTAGGTATTTCCTGCAAGATTCCCTCATGGGGATGTGTAGATAAGCTTCTAAGTCTAGGGTTGCTAGCCAGGAGTCCTTGGCTAGCATAAGAAGCAGCTGTTGGAGAGTTAGCATTTTGAAATCAACAGAAAGGTGTTGAGAATAGACAGATCCAGGATAGGATGCCCAAGAGTTTTCTTTTCTGGGTACCAGAAACATCCTGGAATAAAAGCCTTGTCCCCTTTGTTCTGCTGGGGTAGGTTGAATAGCCTTGATACTGAGAAGAGAAAGTATTTGCTTTTGGGCCTTTGCCCACTGGATTGGGGGGAGGTCTGGCCATCCGCTTAGGGTTGAGAGAGAGTGGAAGTGGAATCTGCATCCCTGGGAAACAATGTTTAAGACTCATCTGTCCCTGGGTAATGTACTTCCAGCTGTTGGCATGCAGGGCAAGTTTCCCTTCTAAAGGTGCAAGTAATTGGGCAAGTCTTGGAAGAGTTAAGGATAAGTCATTGTGCAGTTTTACTATATGATGGCGGCATACTACTCCCTGTTTTGGACGGGGGAGCACTCCATTGCTTAGATCTGTGCATAATCTGAGACTGTAGTCTTGGCGGTCTGCTGCCCCTGGGTTAGGGCTGAGAAGGCCTGGAAGGGACTGGAAGGGACTGGAAAAGACCATTTTTTAGAATGCCAATGCCTACTGAATCTAGGTGGCTGTACTGGTAAGAAATCTAACAGTTTGCATAGATTTAGCTTTCTCCTTCATCCTTTTGAGGACTACTACTGCTTTATTGCCAAATAAGACGCTCTTGGTTTAATGGTGCATCTAGTAATTTTGCTTTGACATGATCTGGCATGTTTTGTTAAGCCAAGCATGCCTTCTAAGAACAGACCCAGTGACAGCAGCCCTGCAATATGCTTCTAAGGCATCAAATCCACATTGCAAAGTATGTTTACCAACTTGGTTAGCTGAATGCATTAACTCTTGTAAATCTTTGTGTTCTACACAATCAGGAATCAACATAATTTTCTGTTTAATTTGCTCCATAATATGCTGCTGATACTTTAACATATGAAAAGTACAGTTGTGTACACTTACCATAAATGTAGATGTTCCGAGTGTATTCACTGTTGCAGTCATCACATTTGGGTTATCTGCCTGCAGGTAACTCTCAGCTGGCCTGAATACCAGAGTCTTTGGATTTCTGTGTCGGATGCTGTCGCTTCTTTCTCAACGTCAGGTTGTCAGGGGTATAAAACATGCAGCAGACGCCATTACATCAGGTTTTCTTGACCCAGATGTTAGGCGCCTCTACAATAGGAAGCAATTAAATGGCATGGTAAACCCCCATCAAAAAGCAAATATACAAAAAAAATAAATATACCAACAAGAAGGAGAGGTAGAGCCAAGAGAAGTAAGGGGGCTGGAGGGAGGGTGGGTAACCAGGGACTGCAACAGTGAAAACACTCGAACATCTAAATTTATGTTAAGTGTACACAACTGTACTATGTTCTTAGTGTTTCACTGTTGCAATCACATTTGGGTTGATTCCCAAAGCTAAGGAAGGGAGGAGGACGTTAAAGAGCATTAGAGCCAGCTATTAATCCCTGCAAGACTGCAGTGGCAAATCCAGCTCTGGATTTAAAAAAAAATAGGCAAGTGGTAATGTTTGGTTAGGGTATGTACAGAGCTCCAGGTAGCAGCTTCTAGGATGTCCATGGTAGGGACTCCTCTGAGAAATGCCACAGAGGTAGATGCAGCCCTGGTAGAATGTGAGCTTATCCCCTGTGGGATAGGTGTTCCATGGTGCTTGTAGCAGAAATGAATGCAATGGGCTATCCATTTGGAAATTGTTTGCTTTGAAATAGCCTTCCCCGCTGCCCTTGCAGCAAAGCTAACTAGCAGCTGTTCAGATTTCCTGATAGGCTTAGTCCTGTCCAAATAGTATCTAAGTTGTCTGTCCATGTCCAGAGTGTGTTGTATTCGTTCCCCTCTGTTTTGTGGATTGGGGGAAAAAAGTAGGCAAATGAATGGACTGATTTAGGGCCACAGTAGACACCACCCTGGGCATAAAGGAAGGATTAGTCCTGAGGGAAACTCTGTCCGCATGGCAGATAATGAAGGGTTCCCACTGCCATGAGGGCCTGTAATTCAGACACTCTTCTTGCTGAAGTGATGGCTAGAAGGAAGGCTGTTTTCCAAGAAAGGAATTTCAACTCTGCTGTAGCAGTTGGCTCAAGGGGGGGGGGGGTGAGCTTTTCCAATACAAAGTTAAGGTCCCAGGCTGGAGTGGGAGCTCTCCTGGGGGAGGTCTTAAATTTTTGGCCCCTCTAAGGAACTGTTTTAGTAAGGGGTGAGAGAAGAGCAGTGGCTCAGTATTATAATGTGCTGAAATGGCAGAGGAATGAATTTTAATTGATGAGAAAGATAGGCCCTTGTGGAGCATTTCTGTTAAGTACTGTAGAATATGAGGTAAGCTGGGCACTGTTGTGGCCATCCCCGAGCCTGGCTCCAGCAACAGCATCTTTTCCACTTTTCAGCATAGGATTTTCTAGTACTAGGCCTCCTTGCCTCCAGAATGACATCCAGTACCTGTTTACTGAGAGATGCTAGAGGAGATCTCAAGGAATTAGCCAGGCTGCATGGTTCAGGGTATGAAGCTGAGGGTGCAGAATCTGGCCCACCTGCTGGGACAGCAGGGAAGGGGTCTGAGGCAGGTGCCATGGTTGTAGCAGTGTCATACTGCGCAAGAGGGGGTACCAGTGCTGGCATGGCCAGTCTGGTGCAATCAGTACTGTCCTTGGCTTGTCCTGTTTAGTCTTTAGTAGAACCTTCGAGAGGAGAGGCAGAGGGGGAAAGGCATAAACTGAAAGGTTTTCCCAGGTAAAGGACAGGGCATCCACTTTCCAAGCTCGACTGTGAGGAGTTCTTCTGCAGAATTTGTTAAATTGGTAGTTCTGAGATGAGGCAAACAGGTCTACCTCTGGAGGCCTCCATTTGTTCCTCAAGAGGTTTAATATTTTGGGTTCTAGCTTCCACTTGTGTGGGTCCATGAGATTTCTGTTGAAGTCATCTTCCAGTGAATTTAGTTTGCCTGTCAGGAATTGTGCTCGTAGGTGTACTTGGTAGCTCAAGGCGGTCTCCCACGGAGCCATGGCTAGTCTGCAGAGAGGGTACAAGTGTGTTCCCCCCTGCTTTTATGTACCACATAACTGTGGTGTTGTCTGTTGTTACCAATAGTTGTCCTGGAAGAATACGGTCTTTGAAGGCTGTCAGAGCATTCTGTACAGCTAACATTTCTTTTTTGATTGACATGCAGGTGCATCTGTCTCGGGTTCCATTTGCCCTGAATGCACTGCCCTGCCATGTGAGCCACCCATGCATAGTCTGATGCATCTGTTGTTAGGGTTTGTGCGGCAGGGGGTAGAGTGAAAGGGAGTCCCTTGTTGTGGTAGTAGGCCTCTGCCCACATGGAATAAAAGCCGAACCAAACAAAAACCAACGAAATGAAACGCCAACTGGATCCTTAGACCACGGAACAGTCCAAACAACAAGGAAAATGGTTTAACGCAACTTTATTTAGTTAAAACAAATGCGTTTTCGCTGCTGAACCTTCAGCTGCTTCTTCAGAGCAAATAGTAGAAAACGCGCCAAATTTTTAAAAAATTACTTAAATAGTGTTGTCATAATGACATCATGAAATGTACAACTAAGACACTCCCTTTAAAAGGAAACCAATAATTAACACCAGTGACAGTCCATATAAAAAAATGTATATGAAAGGGAATAATCAAGACAAATATCAAAAAATATATATACAGTTCAAAACAAATAAAATTGCATAAATGAGAAATCAAATAAAACCTCACCAAGGGACCTAATTAAAAGTGAAGTCTATTAACTACATCTAAAAAATTAAAGTAATATAAAAAAGACCACAAAATATATGTTGTGGCGTAATGCAATGTCAAGATGATTATCTCAAGTAGCTTTTAAGCTTTAAAACACATGAAATGTTACAGCTTTCGTTAAGGCCAGGGAAAGAAAAAGCATTTAATTTAAGCTGCCATTCCAACTCTCTGTTCTCCAGAAGCAGCGAAGTAGGTCCTCACCTGATGTTACACGGGATGTGGTCTATTGCCATAAAATGAAAACTGTGGCCTGGTGCACCCAAAATGTGTTTAGCCAGAGCGTTGTCCGTTTTGTTGTTCCTAATAGCGTAAATATGTTGGTGTATATGCTCTTAAAATTTACGGTCGGTCTTTCCGACGTAAAAAGCCTGACAACAGTCACACAGAGCCACATAGACAATAGACTTAGTTTCACAGTTGATATTATGATGAATATCATACTTTGTTTCTAATGGTAACAGAACTACCTGTTCTTAGTAAATAACACCAGTTGCAGGCTCCACAAGTAAATGTGCCTTTTAGTTTAGAAAAAGGGCAACCAGCACTATTCCTTTGCAAAAGTTCTTTAAGATTATTGCCTCTTTTATAAATGACAACAGGTCTAGGACCAAGTTTTTCCAACAAAAAGGAGTTATCCGAAATAACTTGCCAATTTTTACAAATAATCTCCCAAATCTGTTGTGAGTTTCTATAAAAAGTTGTAATGAAACATCTTAAAGTTACATGTATGGTCAGTAGTAGATGTTTCTGATAGAGTAGTATCAGTCAAAGAGGAGAGGCAGTCTGTAAGAGCTTCAACTGGAATAGGAACGGGCAGAGAATACCCAACATGATGAAGAAGCGGTTTGTAAAAACCGGCAAGTCTCTTTTGGTCAATTTCCTCAATAAGGTCATCAATCAATCCAGGCGGATAACCACGGTTGGTAAATAAATTTTTCAAAAAAGAACATTCTTTATGAAAAACATCCAAGGAACTACACATCCTTGCTGCTCTGACAAGCTGACCTTTGACAATTGACCGTCTTTGTTTATAAGGATGTTGACTGGTAAAATGCAGGAAAGAGTTACAATAAGTCGGTTTCCTGAAGATGGAAGAGTGGAATGAGTTGAGCGAAGCATTTTTTTCTAACTTCACATCCAAGTAGTCGATAGCCAAAGAAGAAAATTGGTAGGTGAATTTAAGGAAATCAGTAGTAGAGTTCATAAACTCTACTAATTCATTACCTAAGTGGTCGTCCCCACAAAGAAGGATGAAGATGTCATCAAGGTAGCGAGTGTAGAAAATGATGGAATCTTTAAATACAAAATGGTTGAGGAGGAAATGTTTCTCCCAGTAAGCCATAAAAAAGTTAGCTACACTCGCTCCACATGGGGACCCCATGGCAATACCATGTTTTTGTAAAAAGAATTGTTTTTCAAAGATGAAGAAATTAGAGCTAAGGACAATGTCCAATAGTTCTGAAACAACATCAATCTCATTACGAGAAGCATTCAATTCCTTCAATAAGCTACTAGTCCATTCGATTGCTTCTTGATGTGGAATGGACGTATAAAGATCGACCACATTGATAGTCAAAAAGTTGAAAGTGTGGTTGAAATCAATTGCATTGATATTACTAAGAAACAACCAGGAATCCTTACAAATCCCAGGGATGAATTTAAGATATTTTTAGAGAATGATATCAATCAAACGAGCAGCAGGATGTGTCATAGATCATCTGCCATCTACTAAAGCTCTCATAGGTGGATTCACCAAGTCCTTATGAATCTTAGGGATTCCGAACATTACAGGTGTTTTGGGGAAATTAATATCCAAGAAGTCGTAAGTATCCAAATCAATTTTACCAGTCAAGAACAAGTTCCTTAAATAACCTCTAATTATTTTGTATGTGACATTCATTTCATTAAGGGAAGAAACGGAATAGGCTGGAGAATTAAGCACCGTTAACATTCTGTCATTGTATTCTGATTTATCAAACAACACCTGGCCACCACCTTTGTCAGGTTTAATGACTCTAACTGATGATTTACTCAAATTGTTCAATGCCCAAGCCTGTTCCTTAGTGATATTGAAATTCTGTTCAATAGAAACCATCTTGTTGTTAGAAAGAGCCAAATGTCTAAAATCTAGTTCACAAATATTTTCAAATGTGTGCAACCCAGGATGTAAGGGTGGGTTGAATACACTCGATAATTTTAGACGAGTGCAGTCAGTAGTACAAGAGTTATTAAACAGCAACTTCAAATTGAGTTTGCGAACAAACCATTTGAAATCAATGATTGTTCTAGCTAAGTTGCAATAATTAGTAGGGACAAAGGTATAACCCAGAGAAAGAAGCTCAACTAGGTCGTCATCCAACACAGCACTTGAAAAGTTATAAACATGAAAATCCCCTTTCTTGTTAGTGAGGACAACAGGGAACTTAGAGGCACTAGCCAAAACAGGTGGATAAGCCTCTAAATCATTCAGTTGTAGCGCTTCCTGTTCCCTTTCTGAGACTGGTAATTGTTCAGAGTCCCTAAAAAATTGTTGTTCCTGTTGTTATTTCCAAATCTATTAGTATTAGGTGGTGGGTTGTTGTTATAAACAGATTTAATTCTGTTACTACGTCTAGGACCATGTATTGGTTCATCATCTAATTCTTCATCTATCACATCAAGTGTCTCAGAAGACTGCTGTACATTAGGCACAGTGTGATTACTAGCTACCGAAGTAGCCATACTGGGTCTATATTTAAGTTTAGGATAAGCATTAGAATGTTGATACGCAAATCTGTCCCTAACAAGCTTTTTAGTTTTATTCGCTTTTAATTTTACTAGAAGTGCATCAATACTAACAAAAATGCGATTATAATCATACTTGTAACGGACAAAGTCTATATCCATTTTAATAGCATTATCCAAAATTGTGATTTCAGATAACAAGAGATGTGATAGCGTTCGAATAATGTTTTATCATGAGTTCCATTAAATGGGCTCCTTGTCTTTCAAATAAAGCTGACAAATCAGTAAGGAAAGCAGGTTCAGATAAAAGCCCGGTAGGTGAAAAGTTATTTCTTAAGCCCTTAGGGACAATGTTCTCATCCAAGCATTGTTGTAAATATGCCACCTCTAGTTGGAATTTTTTAATTTTCAATAATTTATTATCAAATAATTTTAACTTGTCAGTTAACGTAGACAAGGTACCTTGTAAGTCAGAAGAGTCGCCGGTCGTTTGTGCCCCAATAGGACACTGTGTGAACTTAAGAGCCTCTAAATTCACAATCCAGTCAGCCAGCAGAGGGATGCCTATGGGTGTAGAATTAGAAGTCGTGTTGTTATTACCACTCTGTTGTGGTGAATGAATTACAGTCCTACCAGAGCCATCAGCCTAGACTTGTAAAATGTTAGCTTCTGGTGACCCCACAGGCTCCACGGGTTGTCCAGCTGTTAACGACTGCGAGAAAGTGTTGTTAAGCTGGTGTAATTGTTGCAGAGTGCCAGGGCTAGCGGCATTAACTCTGTGATTGTCCTTACGGTCAAGGTAGTCCAAGCGAGAGTTTAAAGTGTCAAGCCGCTGTGAAAGCGACATCAAAATAGACGGAATATCGAAACTGTCATTGCCATCATTAGGAACATTACCTAAAGGTAAGTTAGTAGTACCAGGGCGAACAGGACTGCCAGTAGCCATATGTCAAACCAAGAAAAAAGCCGAACCAAACAAAAACCAACGAAATGAAACGCCAACTGGATCCTTAGCCCACGGCACAGTCCAAACAACAAGGAAAATGGCTTAACGCAACTTTATTTAGTTAAAACAAATGCGTTTTCGCTGCTGAACCTTCAGACATGGCTTTACACCACAACATATATTTTGTGGTCTTTTTTATATTACTTTAATTTTTTAGATGTAGTTAATAGACTTCACTTTTAATTAGGTCCCTTGGTGAGGTTTTATTTGATTTCTCATTTATGCATTTTTTATTTGTTTTGAACTGTATATATATTTTTTGATATTTGTCTTGATTATTCCCTTTCATATACATTTTTTATATAGACTGTCACTGATGTTAATTATTGGTTTCCTTTTAAAGGGAGTGTCTTAGTTGTACATTTCATGATGTCATTATGACAACACTATTTAAATAATTTTTAAAAAATTTGGTGCGTTTTCTACTATTTGCTCTGAAGAAGCAGCTGAAGGTTCAGCAGCGAAAACGCATTTGTTTTAACTAAATAAAGTTGCGTTAAGCCATTTTCCTTGTTGTTTGGACTGTTCCGTGGGCTAAGGATCCAGTTGGCATTTATACATGGAATGATAGAAATCATTGTTCCAGGTCCTGAGAATGTTGACACCATAGGCTTTTTAGATACCACTGGAGTTTCCACATATGCAGTCTTGCATATGGAATTAGTAGAATGCAAGAGGCCATGAACCCCAGAGCTTGCAGTATTTTCCTTGCAGATAGCTGGGGTTTTGTGGCCAATAGTTTGAAGTAGGTTGTCAAATAAACTTTTTTCTCCGGCGTGAGGAATGCCATCTGGGAAGTTGTGTTCAAGCTTGCTCCCAGGAATACAATCTGTTGCCAGAGTACCAGGTGAGATTTCTTTTCGTTGATGGTGTACCCAAAGGTGTACCCAGTGAGGTTAGAAGTTTCTTTATGAATGCCAGGTGTTGTAATAACAAGTCCTGGCTTTCTGCCTGAATCAAACCATCATCCAAGTATGGGTAAATCAGAATATTTCTCTGCCTGCAAAATGCAATGGCTGTGAACACCCTGGGCGCAGTAGATAAGCCAAAGGGAAGTGCAGAGAACTGAAAGTGTATGGAGCCTGCCCTGAAAAGTAGGTATTGTCTGCAGGATCCTTATTGGGATGTGCAGGTATGCTTCCTTTAAGTCTAGGGTTGCCAGCCACGCATCCTTGGCTAGCATAGTAAGAAGCTGTTGAAGAGTTAGCATTTTGAATTTTGGAACCACCAGAAAGCTGTTGAGAATAGAGAGGTCCAGGATAGGACTGGGTACCAGAAAAAGTCTTTAATAAAAACCTTGTCCCCTTTGTTCTGCTGGGACAGGCTGAATAGCACTGATACTGAGAAGAGAGAACCTGCTGTTATGCCTCCACCCATTAATTTGGGGGTAGGTCTGGCCAAACATTTGGGGTTGGTAGTGTGAGTGGTGGTGCTGCAGTAGCGTTGTCGCCTCACATTAAGACACTGTTTGGTTCGATTCTCAGCTAGAGTGTCTTCTCTGTGGAGACGCGTGAATGGGCGTTCCTTCGTTGAAGTTCGTGCGTCAGAGCTGGCAACTCAGTACGTAAAAATCTTCTGCCAATCATTAGCGAACCGGAGTTCCGCTGTGGCGACCCCTAACTGGGAAAAAGCTGAAATTCACAAGTGTGAGGAAGTGGAATCTGTATCCTTAGGAAACTATGTTCAAAACCCATTTGTCCTGGGTCATGAGATCTCAGTCTTTTGCATGCAGGGCGAGCTTTCCAACTAAGGGAGCAGATAGTAGAGCAGGGCTTGGAAGGTTTAAGGTGAAGTCATTGTGCCATGTTTCCATAGGGGGGTGGTTTACTACTCTCTGCTTAGGAAGTGAAAGCTCCCCACTGCTTAGATCTGTGCTTAGTCTGAGACTGTAGCCTAGGTGGTCTGCCGTTCGTGAGTTTGGACTGAGAAGGCCTGGAAGGGACTGGAAAGGACCAGTTCTTTGAAGGCCAATGCCTACTGAATCTGGGAGGCTGCACTTAGGAAATCTTTAACAGTTTGCCTAGATTTAGCTTTTTCCTCCATCCTTTTGAGGATTTCTGCTTTGTTGCCAAAAAGGCGGTCTTGGTTTAAGGGAGCATCTAGTAATTTAGCTTTAACATGATCCGGCAGGTTTTGTTCCTTAAGCCAAGCATGCCGTCTAAGTAGAGACCCAGTGACAGCAGCCCTGCAAGATGCTTCTAAAGCGTCAAAACCACACTGCAAAGTATGTTTACCAACTTGTTCTGCAGAATGCATTAAATCTTGCAATTCTTTGTGTTCAGCAAAGTCAGGAATCAACATCATTTTCTGTCTAAGTAGTCCCATAATATGCTGCTGATACTTTAACACATGAAACTGGCAATTTAAAGCCCTAATGGCCAAAGTAGCAGAAGTGTATACCTACTTACCCCATCTGTCTAAGGCTCGTCTAGAATCTCTATCAGAAGGAGTAGGATTTTTGGCAGCAGTAGCCTTAATGCCTTTTGGTCCTTGGGAAATGGTCTCTGGATCCGCAAAAGGATTCTTGAAGAGGAACTTGAGAGAGTCAGGTACTCTGAAGTACCTGTCAGGCTTTCTGGGAGCTGGGGGTAAAGTGTCTGAGGTAAGGCTAGATTCCAAGAAAGCATCATCTACAATGTCCAGAACAGGAGGGATAGCTAAAGGCCTGTGTTGAGGTAGGAGTAAGAATTCCCCAAGTCTCTTTTTGAACTCAGAGTAATCCTGGCTTTCCCAGTGGAAATGCTCCCTAAGAGTATAAAAGGTTTCACTGAAAGAAAAATCGTCTGGAGGGGAAGCACAGGGAATGGAATCCTCTGCATCAGAAACTTCTCATAAGTAGAGAAGGGCAAATCCTGGTAATCGGAAGGAGCAGAAATATCAGATTCCTTATCAGAAGAATCAGAAAGAAAATCAGTTCTAGGTCTCTTAGATGGGGAAGGCTGCCTCCCCTAATTAAGGTAATAAGGTCTTCAGCCATTCTAAGCATTTTTTTTTAGGCATATGGGCCTGCGGTTTGGTCATTGGTTTTCTAGGCGTACTGTGAGTTTTTGGCCTGGATGAAAACAATGGCGTCTGTTTAATATGAATGTCTGTAGGCCTGAATGCACCCACAGAAGCCGGTGCCTGCACAGCGGCACTGGACCCATCCAAGGTAGAGAAACCTGTAGGTTCCATAGACGAAGAAGCATCTTGCGGTATACTGGACTCCGAATGGGTCTCAGTAGAGGCCTGCGAATCAGAATAGCAGGTATCAGGGGCTGCGAAAGCGCCTGAGCACCGGCCGACTGGCGACTAGCTTAACGGAAGCGTTGTCGGCAGTTTTGGACCTATGCAGTCAGTCTCAGTCTGTCTTTATCCTTACGTTTTTTCTGAAGATCGGTAGTCGGATGGCTTAACGAAGCCATTTTGCAGCACACAGAGTACGAAAGTAATTAGCTGCAAAAATAGCCTGACGACGAATAGTTTGGGAGTTGAACAAGGCATAAAACCGATAAAGAGGGAAGTCGTGGTCTGGGCCTAAACAGAGGATGCAGTAAGAATGAAAACCTCTGTGAGGTATTTGTTTTCCACAGGTAAGACGATTGTTAACTTTTACTGACATCGGTTAGAGCAAGAAAAAGGATCCCCAATAGGGTACTTAGCTTTTTTTTGAAGACTTCGGGTCTGAAACTCAAACGAAAATTTCAGGAGTCAGCTGACCGGCACTTGGGAACTGCTTCTGCTTCGGGCACCGCAGGGCAAGAAAGACTGATGTAATGGTGTCGGCTGCATGTTTTATACCCCTGACGACCTGACGTCAAGGAAGAAGCGACAGCATCCGACGCAGAAATCCTAAAACTCTGGAATTCAGGCCGGCTGAGGGCTACCTGCAGGCAGATAACCCAAATGTAATGACTGCAACAGTGAAACACGAAGAACATCTGGCAATTTAAAGCCCTAATGGCAAGAGTAGCAGTGGTGTATACCTTCTTACCCAATCTGTCTAAAGCCCAATGCCCGTCTGAAGGGGTAGGATTTTTGACAGTTGTAGCCTCAATGCCTTTAGGTCCCTGTGGAATGGTCTCTGGATCCGCAGTGGGATTCTTAAAGAGGAATTTGTGGGAGTCAGGTACTCTGTTTTATCTGTTAGGCTTCCTGGGAGCTGGAGACAAAGTATCAGGGGTAAGGCTGGATTCCAAGAAGATGTCATCTACAATTTCCAGAACAGGAGGGATAGCTAGAGGCCTGTGTTGAGGCAAGTTTAAAAATTCTGAGTCTCTTTTTGGACTGAGAGTAATCCTGGCTCTCCCAGCGGAAATGCTCTCCGAGGGTATGCAGGGTTTCACCAAAAGAAAAAAATTTCTGGAGGGGAAAGCTGAAGGAATGCAATCCTCTGCATCAGAATCCTCATAGGTAGATAAGGATATGTCCTGGTAACCAGAAGGATCAGAGTTATCAGACTCCTGATCTGAAGAATCAGAAGGAAAATCAGTTCTTGATCTTTTTGAGGGGGAAGGCTGACTTCCCCTAATTAAGGTAATGAGGTCTTCAGCCAATCTAAGCATTTTTTGTGGCATGTGGGCCTTAGAATGCGCTTTGGTCATCTGTTTCTTAGGCGTAGTGCGAACTCTAGGCCTGAGAAATTCAGTATTTTTGGTTTGAAATGAAATAGTCGGTTTAAAATGAAAATCTGAAGGCCTGAATACACCCTCAGAAGCCGGTGCTTGCACAGCGGCTTCGGACCCATCCAAGGTAGAGACATCTGCAGGTTCCACAGTCTAAGAAGCATCTTGCGGCATACCGGACTCCGAATGGGTCTCAGTAGAGGCCTGTGAATCTGTAGCAGTGGGTATCAGGGGCTGCGAAAGCACCTCACACAGTACCAGCGGACTGGCGACTAGCTTAGCAGTAGCGTCATCTACAGTTTTGGACCTATGTGGTCCGTCTCTGTCTTTATCCTTACGTTTTCTTCACAGGATCGGTAGTCAGATGGCTTTTCAAAGCCATTTCGGAGTACGGAAATAGAGAGTGAAAGAATTTAGTGACAAAAATAGCCCGATGACGAATAGATTGGGCATTGAACAAGGCAGAAAACAGACAGTGAGGGACGTCGTGGTCTGGGCCTAGACAGGTGATGCAGTAAGAATGAAACTCTCTGAGAGGTATTTGCTTTCCACAGGCAAGACAATTATTAATTTTTTCTGACAAAGCTAGAAAAAAGTATCCCCACCAGGGTACTTATCTTTTAGAAGACTTCAGGTCTGAAACACAAAAAATGAAAATTTCACGAGACGGCCAACCAGCACTTGCAAACTGCTTCTGCTTCGGGCACCACATGGCAAGAAAGACTGATTTAATGATGTCAGCTGCATGTTTTATACCCCTGACTACCTGATGTCATGGAAGTAATGACAGCATCCCACGCAGAAATCCAAGGACTCTGGTATTCAGGCCGACTGAGACCTACCTGCAGGCAGATAACCCAAATGTGATGACTGCAACAGTGAAACACGAAGAAAGTACAGTTTTGTACCTACCATAAATGTAGATGTCCGAACTGGATAGCATCTGCAGTCATAACAACTGGGTTGTCCTGTCGTCAGGCAGCCCTTCGGTCGGCCGGATTCGGCTGATGTCGCACTTCACCCGACATCATCTCTGCTGGTCTTCGGGTATAAAGGCATCAGCCGACGCCATTTTCCTCAGTGTTTCTTGCCCCAGATGCCAGTTGCCCTCTTGGAAGGCTAAATTTTGGGTAAATGTCAATGTTTCCAAAAAGATAGAAGGCAAACACAAAAAATAAGCATGTATGTACATATATACAAACAAATACACCATAAGAGACTCCCCCCCAGCTAGCTATTAGGAGGGTAAATACCCTAGGAGTACCACAGAGGGGAAGGAGGGAGGGTAATCCTGACTGCAGATGCTATCCAGTTCGGACATCTACATTTATGGTAAGTACAAAACTGTACTATGTCCTTCATGGATGCATCTGCAGTCATAACAACTGGGTAGAATACCATAGCCAACTAGGGGAGGAGGAAGAATAGATTAGGTTGTGGTTAGGTTCCTTGCAGTACAGCAGTGGCAAACCCTGCTCGGGATCTGGAATACAGAGGTAAATTATAATGCTTGGCAAATGTATGCACGGAGGTCCAAGTAGCCGCCTCAATAATGTCCTTGGTTGCCACTCCTCGTAAGAAGGCTGTGGTAGTGGCTGTTGCCCTTGTAGAATGAGGCCTTATGTTCTGTGGAATTGGTTTTCCATGAAAGGAGTAACAGAATCGTATGCAATTTCCTATCCATTTGGAGATTGTCTGTTTGGAAATCGCTTTTCCTTCCCTTCCTGTTGCATAGGCTACAAACAGCTGGTCAGTTTTTCTGTTACTTTTTGTTCTGTCCAGGTAGTAGCGTAGCTGTCTATGTACATCCAAGGTATGCAGCATTCTTTCCCTCTGTTTTGTGGGTTTGGGAAGAAGGTAGGTAGGTGGATTGCCTGGTTTAAAGACACTCTGGATACCACCTTAGGCATAAATGTAGGATTAGTCCTCATGGACACTCTATCTTGGTGGAAGATTAGGAAGGGTTGTACTGCCATTAGGGCCTGAAGTTCAGAAACCCTTCTTGCTGAGGTTATTGCCAGTAGGAAAGCAGTTTTCCACGATAGATGCTGCAGGTCTGCTGTTGCTGCTGGTTCAAAAGGTGCGAGTGTCAACTTTTCCAGCACAAAGTTCAAATCCCAAGCTGGCAATGGTGGTTTCCTAGGAGGTTTTACATTCTTGATCCCTCTGAGGAACTGCCTGAGTAAAGGATGTGAAAAGACAGGTGGATCAAAGCTGTATTCTGCTGAAATAGCTGATGCATGTATCTTGATGGAGGAATAGGACAGGCCTGTATGCAGAAGCTCTGCCAAATACTCCAGAATGTTAGCAATGTCTATATTCGACACATCTTTTCCTCTTTCAGCACTCCAAATGACAAACCTTTTCCATTTTCCTGCATAGTTCCTTCTTGTTGAAGGTCTGCGGGCTTCAAGGATAATGTCTTTAACCCTTTGGGAAAGCTCTGGATTAGTTGCTGCTATGTGATGTTCCATGCAGTCAGTTGCAACGTTTTTAGGTTTGGATGCATGATGCTGTAGTTGTTCTGAGTTATCAAAGGCATCAGGGGTATTGACCACATTTTGTCCCGAGACATGCTCCTCAGCAATGGGTACCAGTGTTGTCTTGGCCAGTTTGGAGCTATCAGGGTTATCCTTGGACGTTCCTCCTTGATTTTTAGTAATACCTTGTGTATCAAGGGAAGAGGTGGGAATGCATATGCTGTCAGACCTGTCCAGCTGAAGGAGAGCGAGTCCACTTTCCATGCAAGTGGGTGGAATGTCCTTGTGCAGAATTTTTTGAGCTGGTGATTGAGAGGAAGCGAATAGATCTATCTGTGGCATTCCCCATTTCTTTGAGATGGCCTTGAAGATATCCGGGTGTAGCATCCATTCGTGAGCATCCGAGGTGGTTCTGCTTAACATGTCTGCTAGAGTATTCTCCTTTCCTGGTACGAATATTGCCTGTAACTGGATGTTGTAGCTGAGCCAGGTTCCAAAGGTCCAAAGTCATTCTGCATAGGGGTATGAATGAGTGCCTCCTGTTTGTTGATGTACCACATGACTGTGGTGTTGTCTGTCCTTATCATCAAATGTCCTGCTTTGAGGAATGGTCTGAATTTTTGGATTGCCAGTTTTACTGCCAGCATTTCTTTTAGGTTGATGTGCAGATGGAGCTGGTCCTGTGACCACAATCCTTATGCATTTGTCCAGCATGTGAGCCCCCATCCTAGGTCTGAGGCGTCTGTTGTGATGGTTTGGCTTGCTTGATAGTTGTGAAAGGGTAGGCCTGGATTTGACTGGCATGCTTGAGCCCACCATAGGAACTCCTGTTTTAGGCAAGGGATTAGAGGAATTTCTGCTTCTAGGCTGTGCCTGTGTTGGGACCATAAATTCTTTAGGTACCACTGTAGTTTTCTCATATGTAGTCTGGCATGTGGAACCAAGATTATGCAGGATGCCATGAAGCCCAAGGCCTGTAGAACTTTTCTTGCTGTTAGCTTGTTCTGTTTCGTTAGTGCCAAGAAGTAAAGAGGGAGTTCTTTTTGTTTTTCTGCAGTTAGGAATGCCATTTGTTTTACTGTGTCCAATTCAGCCCAAGAATGTCCTTGTTTGGGATGGTATCAGCCTTGACTTTTGTAAATTGACTGTGTATCCCAGTGCTTGTAACAAGTAAATGACCCTTTGTAAATCTGTTGTCAGCTTGCTTTTGTTGTCGCCTGTAGCAGGCAGTCGTCCAGGTATGGATAAATTTGGATTCCTGTAGTCTGCAGTGGGCGATTACTGATGCCAGGCATTTTGTGAATACTCTGGGCAGTAGATAAGCCAAAGGGCAATGCTGAGAATTGATAGTGCTCTGATCCTGCAAGAAATCTGAGGTATCTTCTGCAAATTGGTCGTATGGGGACGTGCAGGTATGCCTCCTTGAGATCTAGAGTTACCAGCCAGCACTCCTTGCCCAGCATGGGAAGAAGTTGCTGGAGGGTCAGCATTTTGAATTTTGGGACAATGATGTATGTATTTAAGATGGACAGGTCGAGAATAGGTCTCCAGCTTTTTCCTTTCTTGGAACTAGGAATAGTCTGGAGTAGAATCCTTTGCCTTGTTCTGTTATTGGCACTCTTTCCACAGCTCTCATCTTTGTTAGTTGCATTATCTGCTGTAGAGCTTCTGTTTTTGATTTGGAGGCAGGTTTGGCATTCCTCTTTTGACTGGTAAAGTGTGGAAGTGGAACCGGTATCCTTGGTCTATGGTTTGCAGAATCCACTTGTCTTTTGTGATATAGTGCCAGTTCTTCGAAAATAAGGTTAATTTTCCGCCTAATGGTGCTGCTATTTGTTCCCTGGTAGGCGGAGTTAGAATCAAGTCACTGTGCTGTTGTAGTGGCAGTGGCTGTGTCTGTGCCTCTGTTATTACCTTGCCACTGTCGTCCTCTGTAGGCACCCCCTCTGGATTGATTTCTGCCTCAGACGTCTATTCCTGCCCCTTTGGGATCTTGTGGAGTCAGGAAAGGACCAATTTTTGGCAGGCCAGTTCCTGCTAAACCTTGGGGGTTGAACCTGCAAGAAATCTTTAACCGTTTGTACAGATTTTGCCTTTTCTTCCATCCATTTTCTTCATTACCTGCTGGGCAGGTGTACCAAACAAACTGGCCTTATCCATAGGTGCATCTAATAACTTAGCTTTAACATGATCCGGTAAGACCTGTTCATTCAGCCATGCATGTCTTCTTATCACTGTGCCAGTCATGGCTGATCTAAATGAAGCCTCCAGTGCATCATAGCCACATTTTAAGGAATGGTTACTAACCTGTTGTATGTTATTTACCATTTCTAATATAGATTTCTTATCTATAGAGTCATCAGAGAATAGCTTTTTAGTTAACTGATCAAGCATAAACTCTTGGTATTGTATCATGTGAAACTGACAATTTAAAGCTCTAGCTGAGAGAGTAGCGGAGGTGTAAACCTTTTTGCCCCATCTGTCTAAAGACCTGGCTTCCCTTTGAGAAGGAATAGGGTTTTTTGCTGTGGTCGAGGCTACTGCCTTAGGCCCCTGGGATATAGTTTCGGGGTCTGCAAGTGGGGCCTTGTATAAGTGGTGATGAGTGTCTGGAACCCTGTAAAATCTGTCTGGTTTGGCAGGGGCTGGAGGTAAGGAATCTGGTGTAGTGCAGACATCATTAAATGCATCGTCCACAACAGAGAGGACAGGAGGTATAGCTAAAGGCCTGTGTTGTGGGAGGTGCAGAAAAGTCCTAAGTCTTTTTCTGGAATCTGAGAAATCCTGTTCCTGCCATTGGAATTGTTCTCGCATGGCATGTAAGGTTTCCCCAAAGGAGAATTCTTCTGGTGGAGAAGCAGCTGGAATGGATTCTTCAGCATCTGAGTCTTCATAATTGGAGAAATGAGCCTCTGGCTGGTCTGTAATATCTGAGTCCTCCGCGGAATCATCAGAGGACACAGGCTCGGGGGGCTCTGCTCTAGGTCTCTTTTCTGGGGGCTGAGGCCCTGTCTGGGTGAGACTGAGATTCCCTAATTAAGGATATTAAATCTTCTGCCAGAGTAAGCATTTGTGAACTAGAAGTGGGCCTAGTTGAGGGGGGTTTAACAGGCACTGATTTAGTAGATTTGGCTGCTTTAGCCCTGGTAAAGGCCTTAATAGACATGGCTGCAGGAGGCCTAGCAGCACCACGTGCTGGGGTAGAGACATCCAAAGGGATGGTGTCTGATAAGTCACTAGTAACCACTGTAGGTAAGATTTCTGAGGCCGATTCAAGTAAGGTAGCAGGAGCCTCAGTAGTAGTCATTGATTCAGCTGTGCTTTGATCAGTTTTCTCGGTTTCGGCCGAAACCGAGACACTTGATTTGCTTAACCATGGTTTCGGCGAAACCGCGGACCGAGTGTCGGTCTTTTCTTTCGTTTTAACAATCTGGGTAGTCGGAGGATCCGGCGGCATAATGTACGCAAAATCTGAGCGAAAACTGTTCAGCAAACTCCGACCGGCGCCTAAGCGTTCGTCGGTTGAATGAGACACAGGCTGAACAGGCTGCTATGTCGTGGTCTGGGCCTAAACAAGGCAAACAGTAAGAGTGGAAATCTTTATGAGGTATTTGTTTCCCACAAGTTAAACAGTTATTGACTTTTTCTGACATCGGCTGAGGCAAGAAAGAGTCCCCAACGGGTACTTAGCTTTAGAAGTCTTGAGTAGTATTCGAAGTAGTAATCTCTGGATCTGACCGACCGGCACTTGCGAACAGCTTCTGCTTGGTGCCACGGCAAGAAAGACTGAGGAAAATGGCGTCGGCTGATGCCTTTATACCCGAAGACCAGCAGAGATGACGTCGGGTGAAGTGCGACATCAGCCGAAGCCGGACCCGGACTTTGGAATCCGGCCGACCGAAGGGCTGCCTGACGACAGGACAACCCAGTTGTTATGACTGCAGATGCATCCATGAAGGACATCATCAACAGTTTGGAAGTGTTGCATCTAGTTCTCATTAAAAGTCCCCCTCTTCCCAAGAACCCTTGAACTCTCTTGTTAAAATGCACTGTAATACAGTCACTAAAACCACCACCTCCGAAGTGAAAAAGTCAATTTTATTCTTTAAGCTGCCATCATATTTCACCATCATTCTTTCTTTAACTATAATGTCTAAAACAAGTGTTTGAATCCCATCATTCTCACCTACTGCATATGTGCCCAGGTCAAAGCCTTATAATAGCTCACACCTGTTCATTTCCAACCACTACTTTACTAACTCTGTATATCAAGTTCTTACCAGCTAAATTTTAACATTCTAGTTCACCTGAGCCCATTACCACTTTAAGTCTTGTTTCCCATGCAGTACTTTATATGTGGGCCTTCCAATACCATGTAGAAGGAAGGATTACTTTGAAATCTCTGGAACCTCTCTTGAATTATTCTCCTTAAGCTTCTTGTTGGCCTTTGCACCACCTTTCGACAGCAGTGCATAAATCAGGATGATTAAGGTGCTTAAGGTGAAAGGAGGCCAACAAAACATTTAAAGTGACATTACTTCAACCTTGATAATGTTGCAACTCCAAGATCCTTTATCACTTGCTATCCTGCGTTGTGCGAACTTTGTATTTTCTTGGATTCCAGAAAGAATATAAAGCCCTACAATAATGAAAAAGAAGAAGTTATGTACCTACCATAACGTTCCATGTTAGTTGTCTTCTCTCGCCTTCTTTCTTGCTGGATGGGTTCGGAGCCGATCCTCGGCTCCGACTCGGCCACTTACTAAAGCTCGAGAGCTAATTTTACCAGCTCGAGGCAACCCTATATCGCATGATGCAAGGCGGAGACTACCCAGATCTCGTTTGGTAGCTAAGGAAATTATGCAATATATTCCTCCAACTGGAGAGGAGGAAGAAGAGGTAATAATACTAAAAATGACAATAATAATAATCATAATCCCCTGAAAAGGATCAACCTAATCTAGTGACACTAGAAAGCTGATTAGCTAGAAAAATGGATAAAGCCTCTTAAGAGAAGAGGCACAATCTTCTCGGTCTGACCAGGCTAGGGGGATGGTGGGCGGGACGCAAGAAAGAAGGTGAGAGAAGACAACTAACATGGAACGTTATGGTAGGTACATAACTTCTTAATGTTAAGTTGTCAATCTCACCTTCATTCTTGCTGGATGGGACCGCGTCCCTAGCACCTCTATCCTGGGTGGCTCAATGGAACAGACTCTTGAGAACGGTGGAACCAAAATTCGCTCTGTCTCTGGAGGCCAAGTCTAATTTGTAATGTGAAACAAAGGTATGAGGAGAGGCCCATGTGGCTGCTGTGCAAATGGTGTCTATTGGAAGTCTAGCCTGAAAAGCTGTAGATGTAGCTAGAGCTCTGGTAGAATGGGCTTTTGGCCTAGAAAACAACTCTTTACTTACATTTATCATCTCAGAAGCAATCACAGAAGCCAGCCATCTAGATAAAGTTACCTTGGAGACTGGAAGGCCTTTCCTGTTCTCTGCATAGGATAGAAACAGTTGATCAGATTTCCTAAAATGTTTAGTTCTGTCCAGTATCTGAGTTGGCGGTGAACATCAAGATAATGTAGTTTTTGTTCCGTTCTATCAGAATAATTTGGGAAAAAAACTGGAAGATCAATGGATTGATTTAAGTTCATCTGTGATGCCACTTTGGGTAAGAAAGACGGATTAGTCCTTAGAGAAACTCTGTCTTTGTGGAAGATTAAGTAGGGAGGACGAATGCAGAGAGCATGAAGCTCAGATACTCTACTGGCAGAAGTAATGGCGACTAGAAAGAGTGTCTTCCAAGAAAGAAATTTCAATGAACAGGCAGCCGCAGGTTCGAAAGGGGGAAGAATCAAGGATGTTAAAATTAAATTTAGATCCCACTGTGGTGGGGGGTCTCTAATCGGAGGTTTAAGTAAAATGATACCTCTAAGGAATGCCTTGCAAATTTATGTGACATAATGTTGTGGTCCAAAAAGCCTATACAAAAATTCGAAATGGCTGCCAGCTGAACTTTTACTGTGGAGGAAGAAGATCCTGAATGAAAACTCTCGGCTAGGAAGTCCAAGACCGAACGAATCGGAGCAGTATAGGGGTCTATATTCCTAGCTTTTGCCCAGAAGGAGAAACGTTGCCATTTACTAGTGTAAATCCTTCTGGTGGAAGATTTAAGGGAAGCTACTATGATACCCCGGACGGGATTAGAAATCATACGAAGCCTGGCTAGGGATGGAAGTGGAGCAACCAAGCAGTGAGGTTGAGAGAAGGTATGGATTGGTGCAGCTGCCCCGACTGGTGGGTCAGAAGATCTGGAACCGGGTCCAGATGCCATGGCTTTACCAAGAGATAACGATGTAAGAACGGAAACCATATCTGTCGAGGCCAATGAGAATCAACTTGGCTCTCAAGGCGGTTGCTTTCTGAATTACTTGAGGTATCAGAGGAAAGGGGGGAAAGGCATAAAGAAGTCCCCGGGGCCAATCTTGGGTTAGAGCGTCTCTGGGGGGATGGCCTTGTAGGGGGAAGAGAGAGAAGTCGTCGGGGCATTTGCTGTTTTGAGGTGTAGCAAAAAGGTCGCAGCAAGGAAGGCCCCACTCCTGAAAAATCTCTTCCGTCACTGATTGTTTGAGAGACCACTCATGAGGCATGAGAATAGCTCTGCTCAACCTGTCCGCTATGATGTTGGATTTCCCGGGGATATGTGTTGCTATCAGAAACCGCTGAGAAGAGATTGCCCACTGCCAAAGTCTGAGAACCTCTCAACACAGTGGATAGGACTTGGTTCCGCCCTATTTGTTGATATACCACACTACGGACATATTGTCCGTTTGGACTGCAATAGTTCCCAGGGGAAGAGAGTCGTTGAGGGCTTGCAACGTTAAAAGCACTGCTCTCATCTCTAGGACATTTATGTGGAGGTGGTAATCGAAATGTTGCCAAGTGCCATGGACCATCCTGCCCTGATAAGGTCCCCCCCCCCATCAGATCAGGGAGGTGTCCGATGTAACCATGGTGACCGGGGCAGGAGGAACAAAGGGTCTGCCCTGATGGACTTGAGGGGACGATATCCACCAGGTCAGATGCCTTTTGCAAGTTGGAGTTATTATGATCCTGTGACGCATGGGAAGTTGTTGAAAGGACCACTGGGCGAATAGCATCCATTGTAGAAGACGCATGTAAAAGTGGGCAAGGGGAAGAAGTGTTATGGTGGCCGCCATAAGACCCAATACTTTCAGAGCAAATCTGGCCTGAATTTTGTTGCTGAAGAGAATCACCTGGACGTGATTTTGAATGTCCAAGATCCTTTGGTCTGTTAACTTTGCTGAAAGTTGTACGGTGTCCAATTTTGCGCCTATAAAAGTAATAGATTGACAAGGTGACAAGGCAGATTTTTCGAAATTTATAGAAATCCCTAGCCCTCTGCAAATGTGAATGGTGTAATCTCTGGCTTGGAGAAGTTGATGCCTGGTGGTGGCAGTGAGGAGCCAGTAGTCTAGATATGGAAACACCTGGAATCCTTGATGTCTCAGGTGAGCCGTAACCGCTGCCATACATTTGGTGAACACTCTGGGGGCTGTAGTGAGTCCAAATGGCTGGGCCCTGAATTGGAAGTGACTGGTCCCTAGCCGAAAGCGGAGAAACCTTCTGGAGTGCCTGTGAATTTTTATGTGATAGTACGCATCCTGAAGATCTACCGAGCACATCCAATTGTCCTTGCCCAGAAAGGGTAGAATGGACTGCAGCGTGACCATCCGGAATCTTGTTTTCTTTACAAACTTGTTTAGTTCGCTGAGATCTAATATTGGTCTCCAGTCCCCTGTCTTTTTTGGTACTAAAAAGAACCTTGAGTAGATACCGGATCCTATTTGGTCTGCTGGGACTGGCTGGATGGCTCTTTTTGCTAGCAGTTTTGAAATCTCTGGTACTGCTAGTTCCCTTAGACCGGGTGGAACGTCTGGAAGGGTTCCCTCTTGCTGAGCTGGGGTTTGAATAAAGGGAATTTTGTAACCCTCGGATATGATCGACTGTACCCATTTGTCTTGAGAAAGGGAAAGCCAGGCTTTGGGGTACAGCGATAATCTTCCCCCGACTGCCTCCGAAGGTGGACAATCGGGCAACATCTCAGGGATGCTGGAAGGGTTTGTCAGAGAGAGGCTCCCTGCTACCCTGATTCTGTGGACCCCCTCTGCCCCTAGGGCAGCGTCTGTTGTTGTTACCCCCTCTGCCTCTGGGGGTAAACTGACCTTGTGCGTCAGGCGTGACTCCTTGAGATTTGCGGAACCACATTTTCCCTCCCTTCTGACCTTTTGGGTAAGGTCTTGAAGGAGTGGAGAAACGGACTCCTATGGCAGAAAGAGTCTTGCCATCTTGTTCGCATCTAGTCAAGGTGTCTTTCACTTGAGGTCCGAACAAAGTTGAGCCATCAAAGGGAGAGTTCGTGAAGGACGCCTTGAAGGGATCTGCAAAATTACAAAGCCGCATCCAGGATTGACGTCTTAAAGCCACTCCTGTGCCTGTGGCCCTACTCACTCCATCGGCTGTATATGAAATGAGCCGCATGGAGGAGTTAACAATGGAGTTTAGGATTCCTAGCTGTGAGTTAATCTTATCCTGAGACCCAACAGCTGACGGATCCTGTAAAACTTCTCCCAACTCTTTAAGAGCATCTCTTTGAAGGCGGGTGAAGTGACAAGTAGTTCAGCGATCGCATGGCAAAGGTCGCTGAAGAAAAAATCCGCTTGCCGTACCTATCCATAGTCCTAGAATCCTTGTTAGGAGGATGGATAGGTAGTGAAGGATCAGCTAGTTCCTTCTTGGTGGCTGCAGCCACCACCATGGCATCAACCGGGACACCTTTTGTCAAATATTGCCTATCAGGTGGGGTCGTAATGTATTTAGAAGGCCTCCGAGGAATAGGTTCCACCGAATCCAGGGCCATCCACACCTTCCGAGCCACCACGTCCATAAGAGAGTCGAAAGGCGGAGACACCCAGGAGGTGGAGGGTCGAAACCCGAACGCCTCCAGGTATACTGACTCGTCCTTGGAAGGATTAAGGGAAGGCCAGTTCCCCCTCTGCTTAAGGAGTTCAAGGATGTCTGAGAAAGAGACATCCTCAGAGGGGGACCTTGGGGATCCCTCCGACTCATCCAAGTCAGTATCAGATGTAATAGACTCGGGGGAGTCTAGATGTTTCCTCTTACATGTCCTCTTACGCGGAGGTTCACCTGACGGATCAGGAGAAGCCTCGGAAGCGGAAGATATTCCCAATGGGGAAACCTGAGGCGTTGGATCCCTGGGTCTGGGAGCAAGAGAGTGGGACGAGACGTCAGCAGGCACTGTAGTGGGAGGAGCTGATGGAACTGACCGTTGACTACGCCCAGGGGCTAGTACATTCATCACCTCGAAGGCTCCCCCGTCAGAGAGGCCAGAAGGTTCCCGCTCCGAACAGATAGGAACTCCAGGCCTCACCGACAGGGACGGCTCCGAGGCAGATGTCGGGGCTGAGCTCACCAACGCCGAAGCCCCGAGAGGGAGAATGGGGTCGGACAAGGGTTCGATGCCACTTGCCCCCTCGGAGCCGATGAGAGAGACCAGACGCCCGGATCCCTCCAATGAAGGCCTCAAGGAGGAAATCGGAGCAAAGGATGACAGAGCCGAAAGGGGGGGGGGGTGGTATCGGCTCCGAAGTTACAACAGTCACGGCTCCGAGCTCTGTAAGAGAGTCGAAGGAGGAATGTTAGGTGGATGTGTGATAGCTACCGTCTGTTGAGACGGGCTATGGAGCATTTGGGCCAATGCCTGAGACTTTAATAGTCTACTCACCACTCTCTCAAGGTCGTGATCAGACAGACTGGACGCCCAAGAAGAACGGCTCCGATGGCTCCGCTCCGAGAGCAGGGGTGATCTCGGAGCCGAACGTATCAATTCCAATGAGGGGGATCGTGATCTCTTTTTAGAGATAGGTGGAGCCGAATGAGCCGAGGATACGTCGGCTCCAGCCGGAGCAGACACTGAGTGCCCAGATCTAGCAGCATCGGCGCCGGATGGAGCCGATACTGTAACTGCTAAAAGAGAAGGATCGGCTCCGGCCGGAGCCGATCTCGACACTGAAGAACCAGTAGCCGATGGCTTAGGACTTGAAGCCGAAGGCTTAACTGGTTTCGAGGGCTTCCCCGGAGCCGACTTAGTCGAGGAGCTCTCAGGCTTTAATAAGCCCCTCAATATTAATTTATTTCTGCGCTCCTGCAGGACTCTTGGGCTGAAGGCATGACAGATAGCACAAGAGTCCTGCAGGTGCAGAGGTCCCAGGCAGTAAACACAAGAAGTGTGACAGTCTGTCAGAGGCATCTTCTGACAGCACGAGTAACACTTCTTGAAGCCTGAGATCTTTGTGTCCTTCGACATAGCTGTGTCGAGGAAACACAAGTAACAAGGAAACACAGACACACACACAAAATAACACCCAATCCAATAATACAAATCTAAACAGGGATACAACACACTCAAACACACACAGAATCCCTGACAGGAAAAATTAGGAAAGGGGGAGGTTTAAGGCCTAACCGTAGGGAAATGGATAAATAACCCGAAAAACAGGGAACACTAACGGGAATAGGGTTAAATTAAACGTTAAGGTTCACAAAGCAACTAAGGTAATTAAATCTAAAGGGGATGAGACAAAGTCTTAATTTGAAGAAAACTTACCTGGAGCTGGTAAAACAGGCGGCAAACGAGAACTGGGTAGTCTCCGCCTTGCATCATGGGATATAGGGTTGCCTCGAGCTGGTAAAATTAGCTCTCGAGCTTTAGTAAGTGGCCGAGTTGGAGCCGAGGATCGGCTCCAAACCCATCCAGCAAGAATGAAGGCGAGATTTACAACTTAACATCTTGCCTTACCATCTGTAGGCTCAACAATAATCCTGGTTCATACTAGGCTATCTGCCCTGGGGCATTTATAAGCCTAGCCCGATTATGTTTGGCTTACGCCACCCCTTGATTTGAGTATACTGTGCCCTTTTTAAAGTTTAGTTTACTGTGCCTCTGTCTAATAGTGACACGGAAGTAATCCCCGGGACAAACCTACGATCCCCCATCCACTCATCAAGATTCTTCTTGAAGAGAGTCAGTGAGGTGCTCTGCCTAACATGAATTGGAATTCTATTCCAGAGCGAAGGGAGCCTCTAGGTTATGAATCTGTCCCTCCAGCATGTTCTATTTATTTCTGTGCTGAGGTTCAAGTCCCTCGAGCGCGTGGCTCTAAGGGATTTAGATTTACTGAGGTGGAGCATGTCCATTAATTCTGGGTTGGACATAGCTTTATATGTCAGGCATAGATCGCCTCGAAATAGGCAGTATGCAACTGAGTAGAGCTGGAGTTTTTTTAACCGAGCAGCATACGGCATCTGTTTGAGTCCCTTGATCCTCCTGGTGAGGTACTTTTGGGGTCTTTCTAATTGCTGCAGGTGTCGGGTAAGGTACATCCCAAAGGGGGCATTGTATTCTATGATGGGCCTGATGAGGGATGAATAAAGGGGCACGATTACCTCTCTTGATCTAGATGTGAATCCTTTCATGATTAGGTGGGCTATGTAGAAGGTCTTTCTAACCACTTTGGCAATGTGGTTGTCAAAGGAGAGATTTCTATCAACTTGGGTCCCCAGATCCCGAATTACTTTCTCTGTACTTAATGGGTTACCACCTGTGTGGTAATTTGTGGGCACATTGTTTTTGCCAAAGGGTATGACTATACACTTTTTGGCATTTAGCTTTAGACCATGGCTCTGGCACCAGTTATCCGTCTCTGCGAGACCTTTTTGAAGGATGTTTGTGTCAGCTGGAGAGTCAATTATGGCGCCCAGTTTGCAGTCATCTGCGAACTTGGTGAGCCATAGTCCTCCCACGATGGCCTGTACCGAGAGAGAATTTGATTTTGCCTCCAACCCTAAGATGATAGATTGCAAAACCTCAAAACAAAACTAGTCACCATGTAGAAAGAATAGTGGTGTAAAATCTTACCATAAACATAGATGTCTTTCTCTTCTATGTTGCACTATTCTTAACATGAGGGATTCACTGCCAAAGGCACTCCCAATGTTCGGCCAGTATACAAAAGACTAACCACTGCAAGGTAAGGGAACATCGGACAGACCAGCAGCCAGCACTGACCATAAAAGTGACGGCCGCACGTACCATCCTGAGAACTGAATGCCCCAGTAAGAACAACGGCCTAAGAAAACAATAGAGAAACATCCCCTTCCATGAGAAAGAAAGGGTGTCCAACTTCCATGCCAAAGGTTCTGGAACTTTGGCATAAAATTTTGTAAGTTGTCTGTTCACAGAGGACGCAAAAAGATCTACCTGAAGAATACCCCACTGGTGGAGAACATCCAGAAAAACATTTGTTTGCAGTTAAAAGCATTCTGTATCTTTACAAATCTTTATCTGTTTAAAAACTTTCATTTTGTGGCTTTCTCTAGTGGTTTGTAGGCTAATAGCTTTAGTGTCCCCACTCACCCTCCCTGTTGGGATCTTGTGTTACACTTGGTGGCTTTGCAGTTGCCTGCCCCTACTGTAAATCTGATCTGGGACACTCCTCCCAGTCTAGTGCCATTAGCTCCTTCTACCCAATACAGAGTACATTTGATAAGGCCTTCTGTTTCTCCTTTTTCCCTTTCAAAAAAAAAAAAAAAAAATTTTTTTTTGCCTGAATTTCCTTATGTTCTGACTGTGCTTCTCAAACATTTTGGAAATATAGAGTATATTTTAGAGCATTTATTATAACTGTAATTAACTCAACTAACATTAAACTGGAAACTTACATACTAGGCGATGTGAACATAGACTGGAACAAAATTAATAACAAAAATCCCTCTATTTATCTACTTAACTTTACCCAACTAACAATTGGCGTGACCAGACCTAATAGAATCAACCCCCCAGGATCCACTCTGGACTGGATCTTAGCCTCTCACCCAAATAAGATATCACACTCTGGTATCCTACCAGATACCATGAGTGACCATCTCCCAGCTTTCATTCTCCGAGCTACCCACTCCTCCCCTCATCAACACCATTATACCTATACTCGTAATTTCAAAAACTTCAACCCTTTTATATTCTCAGAAACACTTAAAACGAACAAACTGGGACAATCTAAAATCTATTCCCCTAGATAAAGCCGTAGATTCCTTTAAGACAACCTTCCTAGATATTCTAAATGCCCAAGCCCCTCCTAGAACAAAGCAAATAAAACCTTACTCTGCCCCATGGCTAACTAAAGACACTAAATCACTTATGCAACAAAGAGACAAGATCTGGAAACTTTACCATCAGAAAAAACTCCCTGACACCCTCCTGAAATATAAGCAGCTCCGTAACCTAACCAAAAAGCTTATCACAAAAGACAAAAAATCCTACTACATTAAACTTCAGTCTACCCATTCAAATAACCCTAAACAATTCTGGAACTCCATCAACTCTCTTCTGCATCCAGGTACAAAAAAACAATCCTTGTCCTGATGATAATAAAACAAGACACAAATTGCAACCTTATTCAACTCCTTTACCAACTCCATAGCTGAACTCACTAAGACCTTCCCGAATAACATCTCCTCTCCTCCACTCAACCCTACCTTCCCTTCCTCCACCCAGTCTCCCTCTCCCACCCCTCCCCCTATTTTCTATCTAAAACCCATCTCTATCTCTCACATCAAAAAGCTTCTCGCCAAACTCAAGCCATGCTCCAATGCCCCTAACAATATCCCCTCACTCTTTCTAAAGCTTGCTACTGATGCCATTGCCATCCCCATTAGCATTCTCATCAACCGATCCATTCATGAATCTTACGTCCCCAAATTGTGGAGTGCTGCCTATAACCTACCTCTTCACAAAGGAGGCAAAAACAATAACATTTCTAATTTCCGTCCAATAGCCATTCTCTCCCCAATATCAAAAATTCTAGAAAAATGCATCCACCAACAACTTTTGCCCTTCCTTATCAGCAATCACCTCCTCACCCCTACTCAACATGGCTTCCGCCATAGTACAATAACCGCTCTCCTCTCATTTCTAGACATAGTAAACCATGTTCGTGATTCTGGGGAAATTGTATCCACTGTCCTAGATCTATCTAAGGCATTCGACACTGTCTCTCACTCCCACCTTCTAACTCAACTGTCTAACCTTAATCTCGCTCAGCACTCACTTACCTGGTTTAAGAGTTATCTTTCTGACAGATCCCAGGCTGTAAAATGGAAAATCGGTACCTCAATCTTCCTTCCCACCCCAACCAGGGTTCCCCAGGGTTCAATACCTGGTCCAATGCTCTTCAATATATTTATCAATGGATTCCATGCAGCCATTCCCAACACTAAAATACTGCAGTATGCAGATGACTCCACTTTAATCTGATCTGCTCCTAATCTTCCTGCTCTCCAAGCAATTGCCCAATCTGCCTTCACAGCCACTGAGAACTGGATACTTTAAAACTACCTCTCTCTCTTAAATACTAATAAATCCAAAATCCTACTTTGCTCTCCCTCTAAAAACACGCTCCTTGACAAACAATATTTCAATATTATCAGTAATACCAACTCCCCAATAGAAGTTGTCCCCCTCGCTAAACTTCTCGGTGTTACTATCGACGAACACCAAAAATTCGATATGCATGTCCAATCAAATATTAAAAAAAACTATCAAAGACTTGGTTTACTATAAGAAACTCACACTTCCTCTCTCCCTCTACCAGGCATACTCTTGCCACTACCTACCTTACTACCTTCACTGTTATATGGTGCCCCTCTACTAACCAACCTTGCTTCCTCCATCTCCGCAAAACTAGAAATCTGCTACAACAAAATGTTCAAATTCGCTACTAAATCTAAATACTCCCACCACTGCTCTTCCCTTCACATGCTAAAGTGGCTAGAACTTCTCAACTACCTCCAACTCACTACAGCCCACAAATTAATCAATAATCTTACTGCATGCCCTGCTCTAGCAAACCTCCTTCCTTCTTATACTCCTCACAGACCCCCAAGATCCGCACAACAAAATCAACTTTCTATTAACAAACCAAAACGTCCCACTGGCCAGTATCTGCTATCCTACTCCTTAGCAAAAAAATGGAACTCTCTTCCCCCCTCAATAACAGCCTCCAATAACTTTGAACTCTTCAAATCCCAGCTCCATTCTCATCTCTCCCTTAACTGGAAATGTAATTGTTCTCTGCCCACCTAATCCTAATAAACTCACTCCTACCTGTTCTTTATTAATTACTTCTACACCTTGGCAATTCTGCCCAACAGCTTCCCTTCAACATTTCTAACATAACTTATGAACCTTTAATGTATATAGTATATGTACTATACATAGTGTTCTTTTTCTCTAGTCTCTCTCTCTTTATACTTCTTCCTTCTAAACCTATATAACATTTGACTAATAAATTACTATCTTCTATTTGCATCCAACTCTATTCAACTTACTTTACCCTCCTTCCCCCTTCGATAACTCCCTACCCCTTTTTTTCACATCTGTTCTCCTTCTAATTAACAATTCTCTTACTTCCCTACTCAACTACCTCTCTCTCCTTTCTCTACTTTTACGTACTTCCTACTACTCTGTTTACTTCCCAATATCCTTCCTACTTACCATACATGTTCTTCAGGAACTATCCTCAAGTATTCTATACTCTTCTATTTGCACTGCATTTTTGCTATAACTCTCAGCTTCATTTATATTCTCGTTTAAAATACTATGTAACACTGTCTTACTCATAATTGCATTTTATGTTATTTTATATTGTATTCTTTACTTTACTGTTTATTGTATTGTATTTTTTATTTACCTTTATAATTTTGGAGCTTTTCTCCCCGGGTCTCCACTGAAAACGGGTTCCTTGAGCCCAGTGGACAACCCCGGTTATCAAACTGGAAATAAATAAATAAATACACAAACACATCCCTGTGAAGCATCCAGTTGTGAGATTGAGTCAAGGACCTGCTCAGAGTCTGCCAATACATTATGATTGGAGGAAATGTACAGTGTGTGAAGGAAGACATGGTACAGAGTTGCCAGTTTCCATGCCAAGAGGGCTAGCCTGCACAGAAGGTTATGATTTTGTTGCCTCCCGTTTGTTTACATACCAAAGAAAGAAAAGTTTTGTAAAATCTTACCATGACCATAGATGTCCTTCTCTTCCATGCTGCAGAATTCTACATATGGGTTTACCCTTCAGTCTTGCCTATGTATGGCCAGTATCCAAAAGCTTTCAGTACTTTCATGGTGCATGAGAGGTTTGACATGGATAAGAGTTCATGGGCCATAAAGGTGACGATGGCACACACCAGCCCTCAGAACAGAAGCCCCAGTCAGTGCCAGTCCTGTAAGGACAATGCCATATCACTGCCACCCAGAAAGGGAAGTGATTAGCTGACAAGAGGGGAAGGAGGGTGGGAAGGAATACTGCAACATGGAAGAAAAGGACATCCATGGTTATGATAAGGCTTTACAGAACTTTTCTATGTTCTTCTGTTCCCATGTTGCAGTATTCTGCATATGGGCGAGTGCCAAATATCACTTAAGTTGGGGTGGTGGTCTACAGGCAGACTCCAGGAATCCATAAAGGATAGCCCTGGCGAACCCTGCCCTGGATCTGGAGAGGAGGTCAAGTTGTTGTGCTTGGTGAAGGTGTGGACCGAAGACCAAGTAGCAGCTTCCAGGACAGAAGAGGTATCCAGACCCTTGTAAAGGCTTCTGAAGATGCCATTGCGCTTGTGGAATGAGCTTTAACTGTACCCTGCAGGACTTAACATGAAATTGGTAGCAGAAGGTAATAGCCTTGGAGATACAATGAGAAATAGTCTGCTTGGTCACTGCCTTCCCAAGAGCTCTGGGTGAAAGGACACAAAGTTGGTCAGCCTGTCTGATAGACTTGGTGTTGTGCAGGTAGAACCTGATATGCCTGTGAACATCCAGGGAATGCAGCACTTTCTCACGGTCTCCTTGTGGGCTTCGAGAAAAACAGGTAAACGTATGGCCTGATTGAGGGACAAGTCATTGACTACCTTGGGCATGAAGGATGGGTTTGTACTGAGGGTAACCCTGTCCTTGTGGAAAATGAGAAAGGCAGGAGTAGCCTTAAGGGTTTGGAGTTCGGACACACTCCTGGCTGAGGTTAGGGCCACTAATAGAACAATTTTCCAAGTACAGTGCTTTAATGAGGCTTTGTCTGCTGGCTCAAAGGGAGGTAGCATAAGCTTCGCGAGCACATAGTTGAGGTCCTAAGGTGGGGAGGGGTCCTGGGGGCCTAAGGTGCAGTACCTCTGAGGAAGAGTTTGCAAGGAAGTCTGGATGCTAATGGGGGATCCAGTGGCAGGCAAGCAGAAACAGACCGATAAGCTTTGATGGATAAATAAGCCAGTCCAGTCTGTAGTAGCTCACACACATAAGACAGCACTAGAAGGGTATCGCTAAGAAGCAGATCAAACTGTCTTTTACGACACCAAATAGTGAAATGTTTCCACTTGGAGAGAGATTATTTTTCTAGTATTTGGCTTCCTGGCTTCCTGCAGGACATTGAATATGTCCTTACTGTAAAGGTGTCTAAATGGGATCAGAATCCTATCAGCCACAGTGTAAGGTGCAGAATCTGACATTGTGGATGGATTAGTGACCCCTTGCGCTGTGTGAGAAAGTCCACTCTGGGGGGTAACTTGTGGTGACTGCCCTTGGACAAGTGTAGGAGTAAGGGGAACCAGTGCTGTCTGGGCCAGTAGGGAGTCACCAGCCAGATTTTCAGACTGACCTGCTGAATTTTCAGCAGGACCTTCTGAATGAGTGGGAAGGGGGGAAATGCATATAGGTATATTTCCCCTTTTATGAAATTGAGAAGGCATCTGTTGCCACTGCCTGTGGCTCTGGTGTCCTGGTGCAAAAGCCAGAAGTTGCCTGTTGATGGTGGAGGCAAACAGGTCTATTTGAGGTATATTCCACCTGTGGACCAGATCCAGGAAGACATCTCAGTGCAACATCCATTCATGGTTTGTGCTGGTTCTGCTCACATAATCTGCCTGTTTGTTGTGGAGATACTGAATGTAGGTTGCCTGCAGGGAAATTCCCTGTGAGGTGGCCAATTCCCAGACCAAAAGGGCTAGCCTGCAGAGCAGGTAGGACTTGTTCCCTCCCTGCTTGTTTATAAACCATAGTACAGTGGTGTCTGTATATCAGAAGTGTCCAGTTATAAGAAAGGTTGAAAACATTGGCGGGCTAGAAGGATTGCCCTCATTGCTCTGGCATTGATGTGTTCTGATTTGAGGTGATTTGGCCACAGGCCCTGCACCTGTCAGTGTCAGAGGGTGGCTTCCCCATCTCAGGTCTGAGGCTTCTATGGGCATGACCTGAATGGGTTGTGGTGGTTGGAGAGGGAGCCCTGGGTTGAGTCTTACCTGAGCCAACCACCATAGTATTTCCTTTTTTAGGCAGGGTAGAAGGAGCAGAACACGGTCCAGAGACTGGTTATGTTGCTTTCAGACTGAGCAAAGGTACCAATGTAGCTTCCTCATGAGTAGCCTTGCTAAAAGAAGCATGGGTGTGGTGGCTGCCATGTAACCCAAAAGCTTGATGCACTGCCTTGCAGTCAACTCCGTAAAGTGAAGTACCAGGAGAAGATGTTCTGTCAAGGCACTTACTTTTGGAGGGGGTAGGTATGCCTCCATGAAATCTGAGCGGATACCGCACTAGAGGAGCACAATCTCCTGTGTTGGTTAAAGATGGTATTTTGGTAGGTTTATCTGAAATTCCAGTGACTGTAGTAGGGTCACCACAAACGGTATGTGCCCTTGAAGTACTTCTTGGCTGGAAGCCTGGATCAGCATGTCATCCAGGTAGGGGAATATCTGTATTCCCTTTGTCCTGCAGTAAGCCACCACAGGTGCCAAGCATTTGGTAAAAATTCTGGGTGCAGTGGAGAGTCCAAAGGGTAAGGCAGAGAAATGCAAGTGAGAAGAGCCCACCAAGAATCTTGAATATTTCCTGTGGGAGGGCCTGATTGGGATGTGGAGTTAAGCATCCTTTATATCTAATGTAGCCAGGAATCTTTGTGGGATAAGAAGAGGAAAAAGGGCTGGCAGGGTTAGCATTTTGAAGGTAGGGACCTTTAGGAAGAGGTTGAGATAGGAGCGTTCTAGAATGGGTCTCCATGGTCCAACCTTCCTGGGGACCAGGAAGAGCCTTGAATAGAAACCTATTCCTTTTGCAGAGGAGGGGACTGTCTCTATAGTACCATGGATCTAACAGTGTTTGCACTACTGGTTGTAACAGGTGCAGCTGCTGAGTAGGTGGTCGAGGTATGCCCCACCATATGGGAGGGGAGACCCAGGACATGAAGTAACCATTTTGAAGAATGGACAGGACCTACTCATCTGAGGTGAGAAGGGCCCAAAGAGGGAAACAGTGAGAGAGGTGGGCAAACCAGAGGTACAGACTGGCAGGTAGTCAGATGTCTTGAAAGGGAGTCCTCTGGCTAGATGGAGGGGTTGTTCTAGGCAGAGGAGATTGTTTCTATGTGGGCTTACGAGGCCTTGAAGAAGGAGCAGGTTGTGAGTGCTTCCTAATAAACTGGGCTTTGGAAGGATAGTTTCTATGAAACTTGGGAACTGGTGACACCAGTAAATGTTTAAGATTCTGCATTTCTTTTCCTTTCTGTTGCAGAGATTTAAAGAGGTCTGCCACCGTAGAGCCAAAAAGTGCAGCACTGCCCAGAGTGGCATCAGTGAGCTTTGCCCTGAAGTCATCTGGCAGGGGTTGTAGGTGAAGCCAGGAGTATCTGCGTAAGGCAGATGCTGCTGACCTGGCAGGTTCAGCAGCATCATAACTACACTTGATAGAGTGTCTAGTGACCTGGGATGAGAGAGCCATGAGAGAGGACAGTGACGCTTTAGCAGGGGAGCCTGGAATATCTGCCAAATGTTCGTTAGCAGAGAGAGAGAGAAGGTATACTTGGCCATGTGGGTTTGATTGTTTGTGGCTCTAAAAACCAAGGTAGCAGAAGTATAAATCTTTTTGCCCAACCTTTCCATTATCTTGCCGTCTTTGTCAGCTGGGAGAATGGTGGTAGTGGGCAGGAGTTTGGTTGCTTTGTCAGTGGCAACAGATATAGTGGCTAGATCAACTGGTGGGCAATTGATCAGATGTTTAGCAGTGTCAGGTACTTTGTAAAGCCTGTCAGGTCTGCGTGGGGCAGGGGGTTGGGAGTCAGGGTTCAAAGATGCAGAAGAAAAGGCATCCAGAAAGGCAGGCAGGATGGGGGGGGGAATAGCATATGAGCTTGGGGTTTCCATTTGAATGAGGTCATAAGTACCTCTTTTGTACCTCAGACATTTCTGAGGATTCCCAATGAAAATGTTCCTTCATCCTGCTGATTGTTTCAGTGAAGGTCAAGTCTTCAACTGGGGAGTCAAGGTCCAGTGACTCTTTCTCTGGGGATCCATACCCCAAGGGGGAGGAGAGTTGAGAGTTGTAGGAAAGAGTTTCCTCAGAGGAATCTGAAAGGACCTCCTCTTCCGTAGAAGCTGGAGCAGTAGGCAGAGGCCTAGGGGAGGAGGACTGGAGGCAGTAACAGCTGTGGCAGGCCTCAGTGCCATGAAGGCACTGAAGAGGCTTTTGCTGAAAACCTGCTAATCAGGCATGCTTTCTGTAGAGGGGGAAGATATATGTTTCCTCTTTTCTTGTGGACGTCTGTCTAGAAACCGGTGACTGCAAGGGATTGGAAGGCTCAGACAGCTTCTCAGTAAATGCAGGTTCCCTCCCCGGCATCTGTTAGTGGTGCTGGAATAGCCTCTGTGGGCGTGCTCTTGCCCAAGGATGGTGCGGCGTCCTTAGAGGTACCCATGAACTCCGAAGTGGCAGATGCGGAACCTGATCTTGGAACCAGGCTTATGTCAACCACAAGTTGGGGATCGGCCGGAAGAGGCTCAGCAATAGACGAAGGTCACAAGGTCCTGGCCTGCTATTTAGGTGGTTCTGTGGAGACGTCTGAAGAGCCCTCCATCTGGAGTGTTGGCTGTTTCAGATGTTGGCTTTTAAGGTAAAGATTTAGCACATGCAAATGATTACACAATGTTTTCGTATGAATACCTGGCAGATCGGGCAGGCCTTATAGTCGGGCGACTGTCCCAAACAAAAAAGGCACTTGTCGTGGGCATCCTAATGAGAGATCTGGTGACTGCACTAACACTTCCCCTTACTGTATGACATGAACAAGCAAAATTATTATAAAGGACTGAAAAGGTCCCAAACGGGGTACTTAAATTGAAAAATTAAACAGATGTCAGTGGTAACAGAACACCTGGCATTATGACTGGAGACTGAAAAGTTCTGAGGTTTGCTGCGTGCCGATGTTACCTTTATGGCCCACGAACTCTCATCCACGTTAGACGTCTCACGCACTGCGGAGGGACTGAAAGCTTTTGAATAATGGCCGTACATATGCGAGACTGAAGGGTAAACCCATATGCAAAATATTGCAACATGGGAATAGGACATCTGTGGTGTTGTCTGCAAGCAGTTTTAGAGGGCCTGGACAAAGAAAGAATGAAAAGTCTGCACTGCCAAGATCAGGGCTCTTATCTTTTGTTTATCTGCTCCTTTCTTTGAGAAGGGTCCAAAGGCCTTGAACCTCCCAGGATGCAAAGGCTGCCCCAACCCATGTTTGAGGAGTCTGTGAACAATTCCTGAACTGGAAGAGGATGCAGAGAAAGGCCTGGGTTCAAGGAAATTTGCTGAATCCAGCAGCGAAGTTCCCTCTTCAGACAAGGAAGAAGAGGGGTCAACAAAATCCAGTGGATGCACATGCTAGCTCCAAAATGACTTGAGGTATCACTGAAATTTCCTCATGTGAAGTTTGGTCATAGGTAACATGAGGACGGTGGATGCCATGAACCCTACAAGGTGTAGAAACTCCCTAGCTGTAAGAGACTGCAGGTCTTGGAAGAATTTGGTTAGAGCCTGAATTTTCTGAGGGGGCAGGGAGGCCATCATTCAATATTTCTGGATTCTGCACCCCAGTAAGATGTGGTCTTGTGAAGGGGTGAGGAAAGAGTTTTGAAAGTTTACTGTGAAGCCTAGTCTTTGAAGGGAAATGGTGAATCAGAGATTCTGTTGCAAGGTCTCTGGAAGGAGTGCCTGGAGCAGGAGACTGGACAGATATGGAAAGATCTGTAAACCTGGTAGTCTGCAATAAGCAATCACAGGAGCCAAGCATTTTGTAAATACCCTTGATGCCATAGAGAGACCAAACAGCAAAGCAAGGAGTTGAAAATGTGATGAAGCAAGAGAAAAATGTAAATATTTCCTGAAAAGGGGGTGAATGCAAATGTGAAGGTAAGCATCCTTGATGTCGGTAGAGACCATAAAATGTTTTAGAAGGATGAGGGGAAACAAAGTAGACAGAGAAAGCATCCTTTAGGTTGGAACCTTAGGAAGGTGTTGAGGTGCGAAAGATACACAATGGGTCACCAAGGGCCATCTTTTCTGGGAACCAGAAACATCCTGTTGTAGAAACCTCTTCCTCTTTGGTGCAGTGGAACTTCTTGAATAGTTCCCTGGGATTTCAACACTTGCAGCACATTTGGAAAAAATGTAGTTGCTATCAAGGTGGTTGTGGCTTACCCATGAAAACTGGACGAGTTTCTGATACCATGAAATACCATTTGTGGATAATGGAAAGGACCCATGAATCTTGAACAATTTGCTCCTAGAATGAAGGGGCAGGGAAAGATGTTGAGTGTGTGTAAAGTGGCTGACAGAAGGCTGGTAGTCACAGACTACCTGGCTTGTCTAGAAAAGGCTGCTTTTGAGCAGGAGTCTGATGAGGGGATTTGAAGCAGTAGGTTTCCTAACACCATTCTTACTTCTGGAAAGAGGAGTGCAAGATAGTTTCCTATCAAATAAGTTTTAGCTGGGTAATTCCTTAGGAATTCAGGAACCAGACACACAAAGATGCATTTTAGGTCCTGCAATTCTTTGCCTTTCTCCTGTAAGGACTTGAACAAGTCTTCTACTGCAGCCCCAAACAAAGCCTCATTATCTATGGGAGCGTCCAGTAATTTAGCTTTAAAGTCACCAAGAAATGGTTGAAGCCTCAACCAGGACTAGCTCCACAAAACAGAGCCAGATGCAGCTGCTCCAGCAGATGCTTCAGCTGCATCATATCTGCATTTATTGGAGTGGTGTGCCATCTTGGAGGAAGCTCCCTAGACAGACGAAAGCTGTGACTAAACTGACTCGGGAAGGTCTGGAAGAAGCTGAGTAACCTGGAAAAGGAGAACCAAAGTATACTTGGTCATATGGATTTGGCTACTGACAACACAGAAATCTAGGGTGACTGAGGTACAAACCTTTTTTTCCAATCTTAAAATGGTCTTACTATCTTTATCTGAAGGGAGAAGAGAAGTGGATGGCAAAACTCTAGCAGGTTTATCAGCAGCCACAGAAATGGTCACTGGATCTGCTGATGGACATTTGTAAAGAATTTTACAGTCCTCTTGAATTTTACAGAATCTATCTGGCATTTTAAGGGCAGGTGGTTGAGAGTCCAGAATCTTGCAGAAGAAAAGGCATTAAGAAAAGCAGGTACAACTGGAGGCACAGCAGAAGGAGAGGGAAAATTCATATGAAGCAAGTCATCGAACCTTTTCTGCACCTCAGAAACCTGAGAACAGTCCCACTTAAAATACTCCCTCATTCTGGCAATAGTCTTCCCAAAGGTGATATCCTCACCAGGAGACACTGTAGCACTGGACTCTCTCAGGGGAGGCATACTCCAAGAGGGAGATAATATGAGCAGAAAAGGCCAATGATTCATCCTCTGAGGTATTCTCCTCTTCAGAAGAATCCTGCACTCTGACCCTTTTCTGAGGTGAAAAAGCAAGAGGACTAGGAAGGGAAAACCCTGAAGGAGGTTTTAAGGGCCATAAAGGCATTGAACAAGCTGTGTGTGAAAGCTTGCCAATCAGCAGCTGGGTCCTGAGGAGTAGAAACATGTTTGGTTTTCTGCTTCTTTTTCACAAGAACATCAGCACTGTGAAAGGTAGAGGGATTGGACATAGACTTACATTCATCGGAACACCCTCCCTTACCAGAATTAGTGGAATACCTCAAAGGCCTTCTGAAATAATAAGCCTTGGTCCACCTGTTCATCTGATGCAGATGTCTGCAAAGCCTCCAAGGACATGCCAATGGCAGGATCCCTTGTGACCTCTGAAGTTGTACTCGCCTTAGAATCCGAGCTGAAATCCGGACAGGTCTCAAGGCCTTCATCGGCCTTGGAAGATAAGTCTGGAAGGGGAAGCAGAGCTGAAGCTTCAGGCTGAACTTTCTCACCTTCCTCATAGCAGGCTCAACAGAAGACCCCGACGTACCCTCCATAACATTATGCACTTACCTTTTCAGTGTGATTCTCAATAGAAATATTGAGAGGAAAGGTGGCTATGTAAGGTCTTGGGAACAAAGTTTTACGGATAGGGCAACACTTTTGGCTGTGACACACCGATAGTCACTGTCTTTATGTTGAGCTTGTCTTCCACACTGGCATTTACCCTTTTTGTATGACATGTAAACTCCCACAAATAAGCAGTAGCAAAACATAAAAGAAAACCCCAACTGGGCACTTATCAGAAATTCCTGTATCCAGCAAACAACTTGGGCTAACAGACAGACTGTCGTAGATGGCATTTGGACTAGCAGCAGAGAAGTTCTGAGGATGGTATATGCAGATGTCACTTTCATGGCCAATGCTGGCTGCTGGCCTACGTGCGACGTCCCATGTACCTTGCAGCTGTTAAAGTCTTTTGTATACTGGCCAAAAGTGGGGACCTCCTTTGGAAGTGAATCCCTCACAAGGAATATTGCAACACAGAAATAGGAGAAACATATTATAGTTATGTACTCACCATATCTCTGCATCTATGTTGTTTAATTTAGTACTACTTAAACTAATAGGTTTCTGATCTGACCTTGGATTAGTCCTTAGCCACTCGATAGACTCAAGCTCCTCCGCTTACCCATAATTTCCCATCTACTCCTGAGATACCTCAGACTGGCCTCTAATCACAATATAAACAGGGAGAGCAGTCTATAGCAATCTCTGATGTAAACACCACAGATAAAAGAAGGGTAAGGAACAGGAAGACATTCAGAGAAATAGAGAACTCGGGAACCCATAAAGCAAAAACTAGTAATGAATAACCCCTCAGGACATACCAAAAAACAAGGCAATACAAAGGGTGAACAGCAAGAGGGAAGTTGAGGAAGGACGAAAGACAACAGAAAACGTTATGGTGAGTACAAAGCTATAATAGCTGATGTCTTTTCTTTGTCCATTTTTCAACTGAGACACCGCCCGTACAGTAATCTTGGGTGGTCCTCAAGGAAGATATTCCAGAGTAGAGTGGAGCCACAAGCTGCCCTATTTCTGGATAAAATATCCAATTTGTAATGACCTATAAAGGTATGACAATTTGACCATGTAGCAGCTGCAGAGATGTCATCTACAGATGTAGCCATAGATCTGCTGCAGTGTGCTTCAGGATGTCTGGGTAATTACAGCCCTTTGCACCTGTAAGTAAAGGTAATGCAATCAGTGAGCCACCTGGCTGGGGTCACTATAGTCACTGTTGTACGTAATTTGGCCTTGGAAAAGGATGCAACCAGTTCCGATTTCCTTAGGTATTTATTTCTGTGAATGTAAAATCTGCGCTATGAACATCCAATAACTGAAGCATGTATTTTCCCTTGTTAGAAATATAAGTAAAAAAACTGGTTGATTAAATTTGCTTCTGACACCACTAAGTAGAAAGGAAAGTGTCAGTCGAAAGGGATAAAGTACAGTTGTGTACCTACCATAAATGTAGATGTTAGAGTGTATTCACTGTTGCAGTCATTACTCTTGGGTTATCCTGCTGGCAGGCTACCCGCAGTCGGCCAGAATTCCAAAGTCTAGGTCCGGCGTCAGTTGCTGTCGCCTCTTCCCTGACGTCAGTGCGCCAGGGGGTATAAAAGATGCAGCCGATGCCATTTTCTTCAGTTTTTCTTGCCCCAGATGTCAGGTGCCCCCAAATTGGTAGGCTGAAAAATATGCCAATAAGTATGCATGCACAAAAATAAACATTTCCTTCATCTACAAGCAAATACACCACATAGGTTGTATAGGATAGAGAAGTACAGATAAGTCCCAGCAAAGAATAGAGGGGATGGTGGTGAGTAACCTGGACTGCAACAGTGAATACACTTGAACATCTACATTTATGGTAGGTATACAACTGTACTATGTTCATCGTGTTTCATTGTTGCAGTCATTACTCTTGGGCAGAATCCCAAAGCTGAGGATGGGTGGCTGGGCTAAATAGGATTAGGACAGGCTATGAGGCCCTGCAGAACTGCAGTGGCAAAGCCTGCTCTGGATTTAGAGTAGAGAGGTAAGTGGTAGTGCTTTGTAAAAGTGTGCACTGAACTCCAAGTTGCAGCCTCTATGATGTCTTTGGTACTCCTCTGAGGAAGGCTGCTGAAGTGGCTACTGCTCTGGTAGAATGAGGCCTAATGCCCTTAGGCACTGATTTGCCATGTTGAGAATAGCAGAAACAGATGCAATGGCCTATCCATTTAGAAATAGTCTGTTTTGAGACAGCCTTTCCTTGTGATCCTGCAGCATATGACACAAAGTTGCTCAGTCTTTCTGAAAGCTTTAGTTCTGTCCAAGTAGAAGCGTAACTGCCTGTGTATGTCCAAAGAATGTAGAATTTTCTCACCCTTGTTCTGTGGGTTTGGATAAAAGGTAGGCAAGTGAATGGTTTGGTTGAGGGCCACACTGGACACCACCTTAGGCATAAATGTTGGGTTTGTCCTCAGAGAAACCCTGTCTGGATGAAAAATGATAAAAGGTTTAACAGCCATGAGTGCTTGTAACTCCGAGACTCGTCTTGCAGAGGTTATTGCTAGGAGCAAAGCTGTTTTCCAGGATAAGAATTTTATATCCGCTGTTGAGGCTGGCTCAAAAGGAGGCAGTGCGAGTTTTTCCAAGACATAATTGAGGTCCCATGCCGGAATTGGTGCTCTCCTTGGAGGCCTGATGTTTTTGTCCCCTCTGAGATACTGCCTTATTAAAGGATGAGAAAAGATATGTGGTTCCATATTGTAATGGGCTGAAATGGCAGAGGCATGAAACTTTACTGATGAAAAAGAAAGGCCTTTGTTCAGCATCTCAATTAGGTATTGTAAAATCTGAGGGATATTTGGTGCATACGTTTCAATGCCTTGTTCCTGGTTCCAAGCACAGAATCTCTTCCATTTTTCTGCATAAGATTTTCTGGTACATCCATAACAGCTTTTGAAAGAGGAGTGTTCTGAATGGCTACATTAACCGCCATGCTGCCAGATTTAAGGTCCTGAGTTGGCTGTGCAGGATCCGATTGTTTTGTTGGGTTAGCAAGTGAGGTTTGAGGCAATATCCATGCTGGACCTTGAGCCAAGCTCTTTAAGACTGGGTACCAGTGCTGGCATGGCCAGTCTGGTGCAATCAGTATCATTTTTGGCGTTTCTTGTCTGACCTTTAGGAGTACCCTGGGAAGGACAGGCAGTGAAGGAAAAGCATATACTGTTAGATTTTTCCAGCTGAAGGATAGGGCATCCACTCCCTCCATGCTTGTTTGTGATAAATCCTTGTGCAAAATCTCTGTAATTGGCAGTTGTGAGGGGAGGCAGGTAGATCTATGTCTGGGCATCCCCATTTCCTTGTTATCATGCTGAAGACTTGTGAATCCAGTTTCCACTCGTGGGGATCCATGAGGTTTCTGCTTAGTCTGCCAGAGCATTTGTTTTTCCTGGCAGGAATTGTGCTTGCAGGTGAACTTGATAAGTCAATGCTGTGTTCCATAAGGTCATTGCTTGTCTGCAGAGGGGGGTAGGAATGTGTACCTCCCTGCTTGTTTATGTACCACATGACCGTAGTATTGTCTGTCTTTATCAGTAGTTGTCCTGGATGAAGAAGACCCTTGAAAGCTGTCAGGGCATTCTGAACAGCTAGCATCTCTTTTTGATTGATGTGAAGATGCATCTGGCTTGCAGGCCATGTGCCCTGAATACATTTTCCTGCCATATGGGCCCCCCAGGCATAATCTGATGCATCCGTTGTCAGTGTCTGTCTGGCTGGGGGTAAACTGAATGGCAGACCCTTGTTGTGGTGACAGGCCTCTGCCCACCATCGAAACTCCTGTTGCAGGCAGGGAATGAGCATAATTACTGTCTCCAGGCTGTGGCAATGCTAAGTCCAAACACTTTTTAGATACCATTGCAGTTTCCTCATATGCAGTCTGGCATATGGAATTAGTAGAATGCAGGATGCCATGAAACCCACGGCCTGCAGGATTTTCCTTGCAGATAACTGGGTCTTTGTTGCCAATTTTTTGAAGTAAGAAGTCAGTTGTTTTTGTTTGTCTGGCGTGAGATAAGCCATCTGGGCAGTTGTATTTAACCTTGCACCCAGGAATATTATCTCTTGAGAGGGCACTAGTTTTGATTTATTTTCGTTTACTGTGTACCCTAGGCAAATTAGTAATCTTTTTACAAATGCCAGTTGCTTTAGAAGAATGTCTTTGTTCTCTGCTTGAATAAGGCAGTCGTCCAAGTAAGGACATATTTGAATTCCACTGTCTGCAAAATGCAATTACCGGTGCCAGGCACTTTGTGAAGACCCTGGGCGAAGTAGATAAGCCAAAGGGCAGTGGAGAGAATTGGTAGTGCATTGAGCCAGCTATGAATCTGAGGTATCTTCTGCAAGATTGTCTGATTGGGGCATGCAGGTATGCCTCTTTTACGTCCAAAGTGACGAGCCAAGCCTTCTTGCCCAGCATGGGCAGTAGCTGCTGTAGAGTCAACATCTTGAATTTTGGAACCTCCAGAAACGTATTCAGTATAGACAAGTCCAGTATTGGTCTCCAGGTTTTGTCCTTTCTGGGCACTAAGAAAAGTCAGGAGTAAAATCCTTGCCCCTGCTCTAGTTGTGGTACTTGTTGAATGGCCCTCATGTCCATGAGGGCTGTAATTTGCTTTTGTGCCTCTGCCTATTGATTGTGTGGCAGGTCTGGCATACCTTTTGACCTTGGTAGGGTGTGAAAATGGAACCTGTAGCCTTGGGACACTATGTTCAAGACCCATTTGTCTTGGGTAACCATTTGCCAATTTGAGGAAAAAAGTGCGAGTTTTCCCCCTAAGGGGGCTGCCAAAAGAAAAGTGCTTAGATCTGGAAGAGGAAAGTCATTGGGACTGTTTCCTGTAAAGGTTGTGATTTGTCTTCTCCGCTTTTGGAGGTTCACCCCATTGTTTAGGCCTGTATGAGCCTTGGGATTGAGATCTGCCTCTGGGACGCCTGTATCTGCCTCTTTGCGGTCTGTCTGATGCTGGAAAGGACCAATTTTTTGAAGGCCAGTTCCTGCTAAATCTGGGTGGCTGTACCTGTAAGAAATCCTTAACTGTCTGCATGGATTTCGCTTTATCCTCCATTTTTTTCAACACCTCTTCTGCTTTAGCACCAAAGTATCATGCTGTAATGGGGCATCTAATAATTTTGCTTTAACATGATCAGGCAGATTCTGTTCCTTTAACCAAGCATGCCTTCTAATAACAGAACCTGTAACAGCGGCCCTGCAAGAGGCCTCCAGTGAATCATAACCACATTGCAAAGTATGCTTTCCCACTTGTTCAGCTACATGCAATAAACCTGCATTTACTTGTTCTCTGAACATTCAGTATTTGTCAACATTTTCTGTTTAAGCAGTGACATTAAATATCGCTGATATTTAAGCATACGAAACTGACAATTTAAAGCCCTTAAAGCCAAGGAAGCAAATGTGTAAACTTTTTTCCCCCATCTGTCCAGTGCCCTAGAATCCCTATCAGAGGGAACAGGGTTTTTTGCAGTGGAAGCTTTTACTCCTTTGGGACCCTGAGATATAGTTTCTGGGTCAGCAGCGGGGTTTTTATATAGGAATTTATGAGAATCCGGGACCCTGTAGTATCTGTCTGGCTTAGCAGGTGCAGGGGTTAAAGAGTCAGGGGATAGGCCGGACTCTGAAAACACATCATCTACAATGTCTAGAACAGGTGGAATAAGCAAGGGGTCTGTGCTGAGGAAGTAGCAGAAAGTTTCTGAACCTTTTCTTAGATTCATAATAATCTTGGCTCTCCCAGTGGAAATGCTCCCTCATGGTATGCAGGGTTTCCCCAAAAGAATAATCCTCAAGAGGAGAGGCTGAAGAAATGGATTCTTCAACATCAGAGTCCTCATAAGGAAGCATGGAATAATCCTGTTCAGAAGAGGAATCAGAGGAAATAGAAACCTGATCAGAAGAATCATTCTGTCTCTTGCCTAGGCCTCTTATCAGGAGGGGAATGGGAACCCCTGATCAAAGTAATTAGGTCTTCGGCCATTTTAAGCATCTGTTTTTTAGGGATGGAAGTCTGAGTAGGAGAAAGCTGCACTTGTTTCTTTGTCTTTAGAGCTGCTTTAGTCTTTGTCTTTAAAGCTGAAGATGGTTTAACATAATTGTGTAGGTCTGAAGACACCCTCAGAAGCCGATGCCTGCTCAGCGGCTCCGGACCCATCTGAGGGAATGATTTCCCAGTGTCCAATACCTTGAGTATCCAGAGGCCCAGTCGGCTCCACGTGGGAGTCGGAAGCGGCCTGTGGCTCTGAGGTAGCGGGCGCCAGGGGCTGCGAAAGCGCCTCACTGAGAACAGGCGAACCGGCGACTGGCCTAACGGAGGCCTCGTTGTCGGTTTTGGACCTCGGATGCCTATCCTTTTCCTTGTCCTTGCGTTTTTTGTAAACTCCGGTCGTCGGCTGTTCCGACGGCATTATATAATTAAATCTTCGGCCACAGTAATGAAATGCAAAATCGAACCGACACTTAACAGTGCGTTGGTTAAATCTAGCATAAAACCGACAGCTAGCAACGTTGTGATCAGGGCCTAGGCAAGGAATACAGTAAGAGTGAAAATCCTTATGAGGTATTTGCTTCCCACAAGAAATACAATTGTTAACTTTTTCTGACATCGGTCTGGAGCAAGAGGGGTACTTCGCTTTAATGAAGACTTTGGTTCTGAAATTCGGATTTGAAAATCTCAGGAGTCGGCCGACCGGCACTTGCGAACTGCTTTTGCTTCGGGCACCGCGCGGCAAGAAAGACATAAGAAAATGGCGTCGGCTGCATCTTTTATACCCCTGGCGCACTGACATCAGGGAAGAGGCGACAGCAACCGACACCGGACCTAGACTTTGGAATTCTGGCCGATTGCGGGTAGCCTGCCAGCAGGATAACCCAATCATGTAAGAGGTCTGAGAAGAAAACGGCTGTGGTTCAGACACCCATGTATGTGAAGTAATGGCGACAAGGAAAAGTGTTTTCCGGGACAAGAATTTTAAACTCTGTCCTTGCTGAAGGTTCGGGGGGGGGGGGGTGTCAGTAAAAGCATGAAGGATAACTGTAAAGTCCTACAGAGGTAAAGGGTCCTTGACTGGATGTTGAACCAGCAAGGCAGCCTTAAAGCAAGCTTTGCATACCTTTAAACAAACTAGAAATGAATGCTCTGCACCCAGATCAATATTTGAGAGGACAGCCATTTGCACCCTGATAGCTGAATAAAGGAAAGTTGTGTAAAATCTCACAATAACCACAGCTGTCCTCTTCAATGCAGCAGTATTCTTCACTTGAGGGACATCCCTCCACCAGAACGCAACCCATCAGCCATTTTACAAAATTCTTTACTACTGTATGGCACGTGGTACGTCACGTATAGGCTGCAGTCGGACACGGGCCATAAAAGGGACTTATGCACGTACCATCCTCAGAACTGAATGCCCCAGGTGGAACGCCAGACTAAGGACTTGAGTTGTCAGAACATCCAGGAAAAGGAAGAGGACAGTGAGGGATAGAATACTGCAGCAGTGAAGAGACTGACATCTATGGTTAGGGTAAGATTTTACACAACTTTCTAATGTCCTATTCATTTGCTGCAGTATTATTCACTTGAGAGTGCCAAAGCTCAGGAAGGAGAAGAGGAGCTCTCAATGAAGCCATGTAAAATATCTTTAGCAAAACCACTTCGGGATCTGAAAATAGCATCCAGGTTGTAGTGTTTTGGTAAAGGTATTAATAGTAGACCAAGTGGCTGCTTCAAGGATGGCACTGTTATCTGATCCTTTGACGAATGCCTTGGATGAAGTCATAGCTCTGCTGGAATGGGCTGTGACAGGTGAGGGAAGCTTCCTCCTATAGTGTGTGTTAGCAGAAAGAAATAGTCTTAGATATCCAAGAAGAAATAGTCTGTTTGGAAGCAGGCAGACTCAGAGTCCTGGGATGAAAATTAACGAAAAATTTATCAGATTTCCTGATGGTTTTAGTCTTGTTCAGGTAAAATCTCAGTTGTCTATGAACATCTAAAGAATCCAAGATCTTCTCACTGTGGTTTTGTGGAGAAGGGAAGAAGGTGGGCAGTTGAATAGTTTGGTCAAGGGACACCTCATTAACCACTGTGGGCATAAAGGAGGGGTTAAGTTCTCAAGGATACCCTGTCCTTATGAAAAAACAAGACGGGGGGAACAGCCATGAGGTCTTGAAGCTCCAATACCCTTCTAAGCTGAAGTCAGGGCCATTAGCAAAATAGTTTTCCAAAGGCAATTCTTAAGAGGGGCTGAAGAAGCAGGCTCAAAAGAGGGAAGTGTCAATTCCTCTAGAAGAAAATTAAGATCCCAAGCAGGAGGGATAGGTTTCCTGGCAGGCCTAATGTGGAGGATGCCTTCAAGAAATTGTTTCACCTCAAACCTGGATGCTAGAGGGGGAGATAAAGCCAGACAAGCAGAAACTGCTGACGTGAGCTTTAACTGACAAATAAGCCAGGTTAGCAGAGAGCAATTCACGCAAGTAAGATAGAACCACTGGGATTCCCACTGTCAGTGGGTCTTGGTTCTTAGAAAGGCACCATAGTGAAAATATTTTCCATTTGGAAATGCAAGATTTCCTAGTACTGTTTTTTCTGGCTGCATGCAAAACCCCGAGCATGTTCTCACATAATAGGTCTCTGAAAGGAATTACAATCCTATCACTCTCAGTGTTAGCTGCAATGCTGACAGGTGTGGATACATCAGGCGTTCTCTTTGTTGTGTGCGAGAAGGTCCACTCTGTGGGGAAACTTTGGTGATGACCCTTGGCTAGATGCAGGAGAAGTGGGGAAATCGGTGTTGTCTTGGCCAAAAGGGAGTGGCCAGCAAGATTTTTGGTTGGTCCTGTCATATTTTGAGCAGGACTTTTGGGATTAGAGGAAATGCATACAGAAACATCCCCTTCCAGGAGAAGGAGAGGGCATCCACTTTCCAAACCTGAGGACTTGGGACTCTGGCACAAAACTTTGAAAATGGTGTGTTCAGTGAGGGAGTCAAATGTGTGTGTGTGGAGCACCCCCCATTGGTGGATTATGTCTAGGAATACATCCCTGTGAAGCATCCTTTCATGGGATTGGGTCCACGACCTGCTTAGTGAGTCTGCCACAAGATTCCTGTTGGAGGGCATGTACACTACCTGAATTGTCATGTTGCATTGGGCCAGGAATTCCCATACCTGAAGAGCCAACCTGCAAAGGAGGTAGGATTTGGTTCTCCCTTACTTGTTTACATACTAAAGTACAGTCATATTATCAATGAACAGTTTGAGACAGCCTGGGGAACGGCAGGAGTGAAATGCTTGTAAGGAGCAATACCCGCATTTCCCTTATGTTTATGTGTTTCTTTTCCTGTGAGGGACACCACTTTCCCTAAACTGTAAATATGCCCAGGACCACGCCCCAGCCCACATTTGATGCATCTGTGTAGAGTTCTTGGACTGGGGCAAGAGGATGTAGAGGTAGTCTTGAGTTCAGGTTGACCTGTTAGATCTACCAGAGTAGTTCCCTCTTCATACATGGGATGAGGGGAAAGAATAGTTGTGTAAAAATCTTACCATAACTTAAGATGTCCTTCTCTTCCATGTTGCACTATTCTTAGTGCGAGATTCTCCAACTCAGGCTACCCAAACCTTGGCTCCTATACAAAAGCTTAAGCCTGGCTGCTGTAGGTGCGTGGGACATCACACGCAGGGCAATAAACCTGGGAACTTAAATGTGACACCTGCACGCACAGACCTCAGAACTTAATTGCCCAATCGGACAGTCCACTAGTATGAGCCAAATGATGTCCAGAAGTGGTGTGAAGTGCCACTTGCTGGCTAGTCTGACCATAGTCTAGGTGGTGCTCCAGGGTGCCCTGTAGACAGGCCAATAGCAATGAAGGGTATAGGTAGGGGGAAGGAATACTGCAACATGGAAGAGATCATCATCTATGGTTATGGTTAAGATTCTACACAACTATTCTGTGTGTTTCTATTCCCATGTTACAGTATTCTTAATGTGGGAGAGTGTCACAGCTTAGGAAGAAGGAAGGGTGGAGGTAGAGGTTGCTGATTCCAGAAAGCCCTGTAGGATTGCCCTAGCAAACCCTGCTCTGGCACTGAAGATGTGGTCCAATCTGTAGTGTCTGATGAAGTTATGTATAGAGGACCAGGTGGCCGCCTCCAGAATGGAGGCTGTGTCCAGGCCTTTGAAGAAGGCTTTGGAAGATGCTACGACCCTAGAAGAGAGTGAGCTCTTACCCCCTTAAGTAGGTCCTTACCATGACAGGAGCAGCAGAAGCGGATAGTTTTCCTGATCCAGCAAGAAATAGTTTGGAGACCGTCTTGCCCACGGCTCTGAGGTGGAAGGATACAAAAATCTGGTTGGATTTTCTGATGGACTTAGTTTTGTCTAAATAAAAACTCAGTTACTTGTGCACATCTAGGGAATGAAGTATCCCTCTCACTGTCATTAGTGGGAGAGGGGAAGAAAGTGGGCAGGTGAACTGACTGGTTTAAAGACAGTTTATTGACCACCTTGGGCATGAAAGAAGGGTTGGTGTGCAGGGTCACCCTGTCCTTGTGAAAAAAGTACAGTTTTGTACCTACCATAAATGTAGATGTTCGAAGATCCACATTGCTGCAGTCCTTACACTTGGGTAGTCCGCTGTCCTCGGTCGGCCCGAATATCAAAGTATTAGGCTGACGTCGGTCAAGGTGCTTAAGACTGACATCAGGACGTCAGGATACAAATGCGCATGACCGACGTCATATCCTCAGTCTTTTCTTGCCCCAGATGTCAGAAGACCCTAAACAGAAAGGTCAAAACCAAAAGACAGCAAAAAACAACCAACCACCCTTGTACTAACCATATGTACAATATATACAATATTCACAATATGTACAACCCAAACCACACAACCGCCTCTAACTACAGAGGGGAAGGAGGGAGGGTAAATTGGACTGCAGCAATGTGGATCTTCGAACATCTACATTTATGGTAGGTACAAAACTGTACTATGTTCTTCATCTCACATTGCTGCAGTCCTTACACTTGGGTAGAATCCCAAAGCAGAGATAAGGGAGGATGGCAAAACTGTAAAGCAGTAGGAGCTGCCAAAATGCCCTGTAAAATTGCAGTGGCAAAACCAGCCCTCGATTTAGAGTAAAGTGGAAGGTGATAATGCTTAGAGAAAGTATGCACTGAACTCCAAGTAGCTGCCTCCAAAATATCTTTAGTTGCCACCCCCCTTAAAAAAGCTGTAGAAGTGGCAGTAGCCCTAGTGGAATGAGGCCTAATCCCAGCTGGAATCTCCTTACCAAGATGGGAATAACAGAAAGCAATACAAAACCCAATCCACTTAGAAATAGTTTGTTTTGACACAGGCTTGCCCTGAGAACCCAAAGCAAAAGAAACAAATAACTGCTGAGACTGCCTGAACTCTTTAGTTCTGCTCAAATAATATCGCAACTGCCTGTGTATATCCAAAGTGTGCAAAATCTTTTCCCCTTTATTTTGGGGGTTTGCATAAAAAGTAGGCAAATGAATAGTTTGGTTTAAAGCCACACTAGAAACCACTTTAGGCATAAAGGAAGGATTAGTGCAAAGATACCCTATCCTTATGGAAAATTAAGAAAGGCTCAACTGCCATAAGGGCCTGTAATTCAGAAACCCTTCTCGCAGAGGTAATGGCCAACAAAAGCAGTCTTCCATGATAAATATTTCAACTCAGCAGTAGCTGCAGGCTCAAAAGGTTGTAGAGTGAGTTTCTCCAACACAAAATTGAGATCCCAAGCAGGAGTAGGAGCTCTCCGTGGGGGTCTTATATTCTTTGCCCCTCTAAGGAATTGCTTAAACAAAGGATGAGAAAACAATGGTGGGTCACAGTCATAGTGAGCAGAAATTGCTGCAGCATGAACCTTAACAGAAGAGAAGGACAAACCTTTGTCCAGTAACTCAGCAAGATATTGAAGAGCCACACTTAAATTAGGCTTAGAAAAGTACAGTTTTGTACCTACCATAAATGTAGATGTTCGAGGATTCCATTGCTGCAGTCCTGACTATTGGGTATAGTCCGCGTCCCAGTCGGCCCGAATACCAGAGTATAAGGCTGACGTCGGTCATGGCGCCTTAGACTGTCAGGGTACTAATGCGCATGACCGGCGTCATTTCCTCAGTCTTTTCTTGCCCCAGATGTCAGAAGACCCAAAAGACAAGTCCCAAAAAAACCTGCACCAAAAACATGTACAATATATACAACAATATATATACAAAAATATAAGCATGTAAACTCACCTACACAACCACCCCTAAACACAGAGGACTGCAGCAATGGAATCCTCGAACATCTACATTTATGGTAGGTACAAAACTGTACTATGTTCTTCGTCTTCCATTGCTGCAGTCCTGACTATTGGGTAGAATCCCAAAGCAGAGGAAAGGGAGGCTGGCAAATTATAAGGAAGTAGGAGCTGATAACATGCCTTGCAAAACAGCAGTGGCAAAACCAGCCCTAGACTTAGAGTAGATAGGAAGATGATAATGCTTAGAGAAAGTATGCACTGAACTCCAAGTAGCTGCTTCCAAAATATCCTTAGTTGCCACCCCCTTAGAAATGCTGTAGAAGTGGCAGTAGCCCTAGTGGAATGAGGCCTAATCCCAGCTGGAATCTCCTTGCCATGATGGGAATAACAAAATGCAATGCAAAAGTCAAACCCACGGGAAATAGTTTGTTTTGACACAGGCTTGCCCTGTGAACTCAAGGCAAAAGAAACAAACAACTGCTGAGACTGCCTAAAATCCTTAGTCCTGCTTAAATAATATCTCAATTGCCTGTGTACATCTAAAGTGTGCAAAATCTTTCCCCTTTATTTTGGGGATCTGCATAAAAGTAGGCAAATGAATAGTTTGGTTTAAAGCCACACTAGAAACCACCTTAGGCATAAAGGAAGGATTAGTAATGATACCCTATCCTTATGGAAAATCAAAAGGCTCTACTGCCATAAGGGCCTGCAACTCAGACACCCTTCTCGCACTTGAAGTAATGGCCAACAGAAAAGCAGTCTTCCATGACAAGTATTTCAACTCAGCAGTCAAAGCCCGAGGCTCAAAAGGTTGTAGAGTAAGTTTTTCCAACACAAAATTGAGATCCCAAGCCGGAGTAGGAGCTCTACGTGGGGTCTTATATTCTTTGCCCTCTAAGAAACTGCTTGAACAAAGGATGAAAACAAAGGTGGGTCACAATCATAATGAGCTGAAATTGCTGCTGCATGAATCTTAATGGAAGAGAAGGACAAACCTTTGTCCAATAACTCAGTAAGATATTGAAGAGCCACACTCAAATTAGGCTCAGAAATCTCCAAATTCTTTGCTGTACTCCAAAATAAAATCTCTTCCATTTGTCTGCATACCTTCCTTGTACTAGGTCTTCTAGCTTCCATAATCACATTTAAAACTTGCTGAGGAAGTTGAGACCTGCTGTGCTTCAAGAATATGCCAGGCTGTTAGATGAAGAGTGAAGCTTGACATTGAGCAGATGACCATCCTTCTGAGATAACAGATGAGGAATCAGAGGTAAAGGCCATGGAGGCTTCCTTACCAGACTCCGTAGTAGTGGATACCAGTGTTGCGGCCAATCTGGAGCTATCAAAATCATCCTTGGCCTGTCTTGTCTGACCTTTAATAATACCTTTGGAAGAAGAGGCAGAGGTGGAAAGGCATAGACATGAAGGTTTTTCCAACTGAAAGACAGAGCATCCACTTTCCAAGCTGTGTGATGAAACCCCTTTGTGCAATACTTTGGCAGCTGGTGGTTTAGTGGAGAAGCGAACAGATCTATGTCTGAGTTCCCCATGACACTGTCAATTTCTGAAATACATGAAGATCCAGTTTCCACCTCGTGGGGATCCATGATTTGTCTGCTTAACACATCTGCTAGGGAGTTCTGTGCTCCTGGCAGAAACCTTGCCTGAAGAGTTAGTTGCAGGCTTACGCAGTCTCCCATAAAATCATTGCTTGCCTGCATAGAGGATAAGAATGTGTTCCCCTTGCTTGTTGATGTACCACATGACAGTTGTGTTGTCTGTTAGAATCAACACCTGCCCTGGAAGAAGTAACTCCTTGAAAACCATCAATGCAAACTGGACTGCTAACATCTCCTTCATGTTGATATGTAGATGCTGTAGTCTGGCAGGCCACTTGTCTTGTATCCACTTTCCATTTAGATGAGCTGCCCAAGCAGTGTCCGAGGTATCTGTCTTTGAAATCTGACTCGCCTCTGGCGGGTCACAGAGAGTCCCTTGTTTAGGTGACATTCCTGAGCCCACCACAAGAATTCCTTTTGAAGGCAAGGTATTATTTGAATGACAGTGTCCAAATCCTGGCAGTGCTGTGTCCATACATTTTTGAGATACCATTGCAGCTTCCTCATATGCAGTTTGGCATTGGGAAGCACCAGAATACAAGATGCCATGAACCCTAATGCTTGAAGGACTGTCCTTGCAGTCAGCACGGACTGATGAGATAGTTGATGGAAGTAAAGTGACAGACTCTTTTGTTTGTCCGGGGTTAAAAGGCCATCTGGGCTGCTGTATTCAGTCTCACACCCAGAAAGCACATGTCTTGAGAGGGTACTAGACTGGACTTTATTTCGTTCACAGAATACCCCAGGCATCTTAGCACTGCTATGACATATTCCAGATGCTGTAGAAGGTCTTCCTTTTCTTGAGCCAGAATCAGGCAGTCGTCCAAGTAAGGATAGATTTGAATGCCTTGAAGCCTGAAGTAAGCTATCACTGGAGCCAGAACCTTTGCGGAGACCCGCCACGCAGTAGATAAGCCAAAGGGCAATGCAGAGAACTGATAATGAAAATCTCCAGTTAAACCGCAGATACTTTCTGCAACCTAGCCTTATAGGCACATGAAGGTAAGCTTCCTTGAGATCCAAAGTTACCATCCAGTGATCTTTGCCCAGCAGAGGTAACAGTTGTTGTAACGTCAACATCTTGAACTTGGGAATGTCCAGATAAGTGTTGAGGATAGATAAATCCAAAATTGGTCTCCGTGTTCCCCTTCTTTGGTACTAGGAACAGGCGAGAATAAAATCAAGCCCTTTCTGGTACAGGGACTGGCTGAATGGCCCCTATCTGGAGTAACTGAGAAATTTGCTTGTGAGCCTCTTTTCTTTGTGGAGGAGGAACATCTGGCATGCCTTTGAAAGGGGCAGTGTGTGGAAATAAAATCTGTAACCGTGATGAATGATATCCAGCACCCATCTGTCTTGAGTGACTAAATCCCAATTTTCTTTGAAAAGAGACAGTCTTCCTCCCAAAGGAGCTGCCAGACGAGAATCCACTGGCAGCTGAAAAGGCAGGTCATTGGGTCTGCTAGACTACGAAAGGACTGACCCTGCCCTCACCAGAAGTCTGAGCAGGTGAACTGTCTGATCTAGGCCTAACGAACCTTGAGCCCTGCCCTACCACGCCTAGACCTACCCCTAGACTGGGAACCATAAGCAGGATATGTCCACCCTTAGCAGGCCAATTTCTACTAAACTTGGAGGCTGCACCTGCAAAATCTTTAACAGTCTGCATAGACTTAGCTTTGTCCTCCATTTTCTTTAAAACTGCTTCCACAGGCGGTCCAAACAACACATCAGACTGTAAAGGAGCATCCAAAATCCTGGTCTTAACATGCTCAGCTAAATTCTAATCCTTCAACCAGGCATGTCTGCGAAGGACAGAACTAGTAGCAGCCACCCTCGAGGAGGCCTGAACAGCATCAAAACCACACTGCAAAGAATGCTTACCCACTTGTTCAGACACATGAACCAAATCCAGCAATTCTTTACACTCAATACGCCAAAGCATCCACCTTAGATTTCAATTGTGAAAGGAGATAATTCTGATATTTTAGCATATGAAACTGACAATTCAACGCCCTCATGGCTAGAGTGGAAGAAGTATACTTTCTTACCCCACCTATCCAAAGCCCTTGCCTCTTTATCAGAGGGTACAGGATTTTTAACCACAGAAGCTTTAACACCTTTAGGCCCCTGAGAAACAGTTTCTGGGTCCTAGGACTCTTAAACAAATACTTATGAGCTTCGGGCACCCTATAATACCTATCAGGCTTAACAGGAGCAGGAGGCAAGAGTCAGGGTTCAGGGAAGCCTCTGCAAAACATCCTCCACCACATTCAACACAGGAGGAATAGCTAAGGGCCTATGCTGGGGTAAAACAAGAATTCCTAAGCCTTTTCCTGGAATCAGAGTAATCCTGGCCTTCCCATTTAAAGTGCTCCCTCATGGAGTGAAGAGTCTCTGAAAATGAAAAATCCTCAGGAGGGCTGTAGGAGTGGAATCATCCACATCAGAATCAGAATAAGTAGGAAACTCTTGCAAGTCTTCCACAGAAGACTCTGAAGCCTGTGAACACTGTTCAAAACTATCAAACTCCTGGTCCACCCTAGGCCTCTTATCAGGCGGGGGCATAGAACCTCTAATCAGAGTAATCAAATCTTCTGCCATTTTAAGCATATGTTTCTTAGGCACAGAGCCGAAATGCTAGGAGAAGCCCCACAGAAGCTGAACTTGGCCTACCTCTAAAAGAAGCTTTGGCAACAGAAGGAGAGGCCCTAACTACCTTGGGAAGAGAGGGAAGAACAGTTACCTGAGAAGCCCCTCAGCCTGGCCTACCTCCTGAGAGGGCATCCTGTAACAGTAAAGTATCTGCCTGAGACTCCATAGAGACTCCTGGCAAAACCTCTGGCTCCCTGAGCCTTCTAAAGAACCGACGTCCGGGACTGCGGTTCCTCACCCCTAGGCTTCACTGTTTTGTCCTTGCGCTTGATGAAGCGGGCCGGAGCATCCGGCGGCATATTATAATTGCAACGCTTCCCAAACACTAACCTAGCACAATCTAGCCTCCTCTTAATAGTGCGCTTGTTAAATCTAGCACAAGAGCGGCAACCAACAACGTCGTGCTCAGGCCCTAAACAAGGTATACACAATGTATGATAATCCTACGGTATCTGCTTCCCACAAGAAATACAGTTATTCACTTTTTCTGACATCCGGTTAAATACTGAGGCAAGAAAAACCAAAATGTTCCAATTACTTAGCCAACTCTGTTTCGGTCTGAAACTCCGGTTTGAAAATCTCAGAACGCCAACCTGCACTCGCAAAATTGCTTCTGCATCGGACCATGCGGCAAAAGACTGAGGAAATGACGCCGGTCATGCGATTAGTACCCTGGCGTACTGGCGTCAGTCGCCATGACCGCTCTGGTATTCGGGCCGACTGGGACGCGGACTATACCCAATAGTCAGGACTGCAGCAATGGAAGACGAAGAACATCATCAAATTCCTTTGCTGTAAACTGAGAGCAGTCTCCCACAAAATCATTGCTTGTCTGCATAGAGGATAAGAATGTGTTCCCCCTTGCTTGTTGATGTACCACATGACAGTTGTGTTGTCTGTTAGAATCAACACCTGCCCTGGAAGAAGTAAATCCTTGAAAGCTATTAATGCAAATTGGACTGCTAACATCTCCTTCAAGTTGATATGTAGATGTTGAAGTCTGGCAGGCCACGTGTCTTGTACCCACTTTCCATTTAGATGAGCTCCCCAAGCTTTGTCTGAGGCATCTGTCGTTAGAATCTGACTCGCCTCTGGCCGGGTCACAGAGAGTCCCTTGTTTAGGTGACATTCCTGAGCCCACCACAAAAATTCCTTTTGAATGCAAGATATTATCTGAATGACAGTGTCCAAATCTTGGCAGTGCTGTGTCCATACATTTTTGAGATACCATTGTAGCCTCCTCATATGCAGTTTGGCATTGGGAAGCACCAGAATACAAGATGCCATGAACCCCAAGGCTTGAAGGACTGTCCTTGCAGTCAGTCTGGACTGATGAGACAATTGATGGAAGTAAAGAGAAAGATTATTTTGTTTGTCCGGGGTCAAAAAGGCCATCTGGGATGCTGTATTCAGTCTCACACCCAGAAAGCACATGTCCTGAGAGGGTACTAGACTGGACTTTATTTCGTTCACAGAATATCCCAGGCATCTTAGCACTGCTATCACATACTGCAAATGATGAAGAAGTTCGTCCTTTCCTTGGGCCAGAATCAGGCAATCGTCCAAATAAGGATAGATCTGTATTCCTCTTAGCCTGAAGAAAGCTATCACTGGAGCCAGAACCTTCGTGAACACTCTGGGCGCAGTAGATAAACCAAAGGGCAATGCAGAGAACTGATAATGAGAAGTCCCAGCCCGAAAACGCAGATACTTCCTGCAACTTAGCCTGATAGGAACATAAAGGTAAGCCTCCTTGAGATCCAGAGTCACCATCCAGTGATCTTTGCCCAGCAGAGGTAAAAGCTGTTGTAACGTCAACATTTTGAACTTGGGAATGTCCAGATAAGTGTTGAGGATAGATAAATCCAAAATTGGTCTCCACGTGTTCCCTTTCTTTGGTACTAGGAACAGGCGAGAATAAAATCCTAGGCCCACTTCTGGCAGAGGGACCGGTTGTATGGCCCCTATTTGGAGCAGCAGAGAAATTTGTTTGTGAGCCTCTAGTCTTTGCTGAGGAGGAACGTCTGGCATGCCTTTGAAAGGAGGCAAGGTATGGAAATAAAACCTGTAACCTTGGTGTATGATATCCAATACCCATCTGTCTTGGGTAATCAAACTCCAATTTTCCTGAAGAGTGCCAACCTTCCTCCCAAAGGTGCTGCCAGGCAAGAAGGATCTGGCAGCTGAAAAGGTAGGTCATTGGGCCTGTTTACGAAAGGACTGGCCCCTGCCCTCACCTGAAGATTGTGCAGGAGAACTCCCTGTTCTAGGTCTGAAGGAGCTCTGAGCTCTGCCCCTACCACGTCTAGATCTACCCCTAGACTGTGAATCATAAGAAGGGTCGTCCACCCCTTAGCAGGCCAATTCCTACTAAACTTGGAGGCTGGACTTGCAAAAAACTTTAACAGTCTGCATAGACTTAGCCTTGTCTTCCATTTTCTTCAAGACTGACTCCACAGGTGAACCAAACAACACATCAGACTGTAAAGGAGCATCCAAAATCCTTGTCTTAACATGTTCAGATAAATTCTGATCCCTCAGCCAGGCGTGCCTGAAGAACTGACCCAGTGGCAGCCACCCTAGACGAGGCCTGTATAGCATCAAAACCACATTGTAAAGAATGCTTACTCACCTGTTCAGAGACATGTACCAAATCTTGTAATTCCTTACACTCAATGCCTTCCGCCAGAGCATCTACCTTAGACTTCAGTTGAGAAAGAAGATAGTTTTGATATTTCAACATGTGAAACTGGCAATTCAAAGCCCTCATAGCTAAGGTGGAAGAAGTATAGACTTTCTTTCCCCATCTATCCAAAGCTCTGGCCTCTTTATCTGGAGGAACCGGATTTTTTACAACAGAGGCCTTGACACCCTTAGGTCCCTGACTAACAGTTTCTGGGTCCGCCCTAGGACTCTTATAAAGATATTTATGAGCCTCAGGCACCCTATAATACCTATCCGGTTTAACAGGGGCAGGAGGCAAAGAATCAGGATTAAGTGAAGCCTCCGCAAACACATCTTCCACAACATCCAGAACAGGAGGTATAGCCAAAGGCCTATGCTGGGGTAAAAGCAAAAATTCCCTAAGCCTTTTCCTGGAATCAGAGAAGTCCTGAACTTCCCACTTAAAATGCTCCCTCATGGAATGCAGAGTCTCTGAAAAAGAAAAATCCTCTGGAGGAGAAGCAGAAGGAGTGGAATCATCTGCATCAGAATCAGAATAAGGAGAGTACTCCTGCAAGTCTTCAGCCGAAGACTCTGAAACATCTGAAGCCTGCTCAAAACTCCCCAACTCTGGTTCCACCCTAGGCCTCTTATCTGGAGGGGGCAAAGAACCTCTAATCAAAGTAATTAAATCTTCTGCCATTTTAAGCATGTGCTTCTTGGGCACAGATCCTGAAGAACTAGGAGTGACACCAACAGAAGCTAAACCTGGCCTGCCTCTGGGAGAAGCCTTAGAAACAGAAGGAGAGGGCCTAACCACCCTAGGAAGGGAGGGGAGTACAGTAACCTGAGAAGCCCCTTCAGCCTGACCTGCCTCCTGAGAGGCCACATCCTGCAATAACAAAGTCTCCCCCTGGGACTCCAGAGAAGCCTCCGGCGGAACCACCGGTTCCACTGGCCTCTAAAGAACCCGGGTCCGGTAGGAACGACTCTTCTTGGCTGGGCTTAGCTGCATTGTCTTTGCGATTCTTCGAAGAAGCGGGCCGGAGCATCCGACGGCATGTTATAATTGCACCGCTTCCCAAAGACCAACCTGGCACAATCTAACCTTCGCTTAATAGTGCGCTTATTGAACCTAGCACAAAAGCGACACCCAACAACGTCGTGCTCAGGCCCCAAACAAGGAATACACAAAGTATGATAATCTCTATGCAGTATCTGTTTCCCACAAGAAATACAGTTATTCACTTTTCTGACATCCGGTAAACCACTGAGGCAAGAAAAAACTAAAATATTCCCCAACGGGGTACTTAGCCAACTTTGACTCGGTCTAAAACTCCGAATTCGAAAAATTCCAGAACGCCGAACGGCACTTGCAACGCTGCTTCTGCATCGGACCATGCGGCAAAAAAGACTGAGGATATGACGTCGGTCATGCGCATTTGTATCCTGACGTCCTGATGTCAGTCTTAAGCGCCTTGACCGACGTCAGCCTAATACTTTGATATTCGGGCCGACCGAGGACAGCGGACTACCCAAGTGTAAGGACTGCAGCAATGTGAGATGAAGAACATCAGTGTAGGGTGGGGCAGGCCATGACAGCTTGTAACACTTAGACACCCTTCTAGCAGAGGTAAGGGCCACCAGAACAGTTTTCCATGTGCACATTTGGAGTGTTGCAGAGCTGGCTAGCTCAAATGGAGCCAGTGTGAGTTTTTCTAGGATAAAGTTCAAGTCCCAAGGAGGTGGGACATGTTTTCTTGGTGGTTGTGTTGGGACCACACATTCTTCAAATGCCACTGCAGTTTTCTCATATGCATCCTGGCTAAAGGCAGCATAGGAATGGTGGCTGCCATAATGCCCAGAACCCATAGGAATTGTCTGATAGTTATTATACCTGGATCAGGTCCTGGAAGAAGGCAGTAAGGGAGACAACTATGTCCTGAGGGAGGAATGCCTGCATCAGGTCTGTTCTGATCCCACATCCCAGAAAGATTCTGTCCTGCTGTGGGGACAGGGATGACTTGGGGAGGTTGAGGGTGAACACCAAGCCTTGTAGCAGTGACATGGTGAACTGCAGATTTTTTTTAGGGTGTCCTCTTTCTGCAAGAATGAGGATGTTGTCTAGGTAGGGGTAAATTTTAACACCTTTGGTTCTGCAACTGCTGGAACCAGGCATTGTGTGTATACCCCGGGTGCAGCAGATAAACCAAAGGGGAAAGGCTATAATTTGAAAGTGAGAAGAGGGCCCCAGTAAAACATAGGTACTTTCTGTATGGGGATGTGAAAGTAGGCCTCCTTGTGATCTAGCATGGCCATTAATGCCTGGGCTGGCAATAGTGGAAGAAGGGTCTGGAAGGATAACATTCTGAAAGACGGAACTCTCAGGAAGAGGTTTAGAAAACGACAGATCCAGACTTTGCCTCTAAGGGCTGTCCTTTTTTGGTACCAGAAATTACCTAGAGTAAAAATCTTTCCTTCTTGTCCTGGAGGGATGGGTTCTACAGTTCCATGGTTCAGAAGGATCCAGTAGGATCTGGGGAATAAGGTGTAGTTGATTCTTGGGTAATTCCTGTAGTATTTAGGAATGGGGGACACCAGAAGGCGTTTTATATCCTGAAGCTCCTTGCTTTTCTCCTGAAGGTTTTTAAAGAGGTCTGCAAGTGGTTTCCCAAACAGGAAGTTGTGGTTAAGAGCGGCATCACGAATTTTGGACTTGGAAGTCCTCCGTTAGGGGTTAAAGGCGAAGCCAAGAATATCTGCGTAATACTGATGTGGAAGCAGCAGACCTTGCAGAGGCCTTTGCTGCACCATAACTGCATCTAATTGAATTTATGGCTACTTGAGAAGCCAGGGACAGTTTTGATGCTACCTCTGTTTTGTTAGAGGAGTCAGGCAAGGAGGACAGGAGGGTAGAGGCTTGAATACTAAGCCCTGGGCATATTTTATTATACGAGATTGGTAGTTGATAGCTCTGAAGGCTAGAGTGGAGGAGGTATAAACCTTCTTGCATAACTTTGTCCATATTCTTACTGTCCTTGTCAGTAAGTAAATGGAAGGGGAGGGTATTAATCTAGACTGCTTGTCAGGGGATACAGCAATCACTGCTGGGTCTGCCAAGGGAGGTTTCATCAGGAATTTCTGTTCATCAAGCACCTTATAGAAATTGTCAGGCCTCTCAGGGGCAGGTATTCTGATGCTGAAGAAAATGCATCCAAGATATGCAGGTATAACTGCTGGGATTTCGAATGGAGAGGGAGATTCTACTTGTACTAATTCAAAATATCTCTTTTGAGTTTCAGTCATTTGGGAAGTATCCCATTTGAAATATTTTCATTTTGGTAATGGTCTCCTCAAAGGTGATGCCCTCTGGGGGGCAGAGTCCCCTTCTATGGATTCTCATCAGGGGGAATAGTATTCCAGTGGAGAGGCAATCTGTGATAAGTAAACGAGTGATCGGATAAGGAGTAAACCTGCTCCTCTTCTCCTACATGAGAAGTGGGAAGATGGATTGATGTAGCTCAGGAAGGCCTGGGGCTGAGAACAGGGATGGCGGAGGGTGAAGAGGCCGAGGGTCGAAGGGCCATGAAGGCTTGCATCAAGAATTGAGTGAAGGATTGCCAGTCAGGTAATCCTTCAGCAGAGGGAGATAGATGCTTGCTTTTCTGTTTTCTTTTCAAAGGAGTAGTCATAGGAGAAGGCCAGGTTTCAGGGGCCTTTGTTGGAACTGTGGCTTTGGTTTCTGTTATCCCAGTTGGGCATCCAGTGAGGCCTGGTTCCCTCTCGACATCAGTAGAAACTGACGTTTGAGCTACCTCCGTAGACATGCGGATGTTGCTTCAGAATCAGCTTCCTCGAGGTGAGTTACTGAAGTAGACTGCTCTAACAGACGTCCCCTCAGCTCCTAAATCAGAAGCTGGCAGGGTGTCCAATGGTGGAGGGGCAGTAGCAGTAGTAGGCAGTGACAACTTGGCCTTCTTGCGTGGAGGCTCCGCCTGGGTGGCCGAGTCTGGATCCATCCTAAGTGCTAATTTCTGGTTTTCTAAGTAAAGATTAAGGACAGCCAGATGGCTTCTGACAGTTTCTGGGACAAATGACTAGCAATCTGAGGTACCACTGGAACTTCCTTATGTGGAGTCTTGTCAGAGGTACCATGGGAATGGTAAGGCTACAAATCCTATAACCCTGAGGAACTCTGGTCTTGATGTGGTTTAGGTGGAGAAGACAGTGAAAGGAGGACCACAGGTCCTGTACCTTTTGGGGTGGCAGACACTTTTATTATGTCTGTCTGGATTTGACAACTCAGGAAAATGTGGTCTTGAGATGGGGTGAGAACTGATTTTATGAAGCTGACTTTGAATCCCAGTTTTCCCAAGAGGGAAATGGTTTGTAGGTTTTCTAGAAGAGCGAGTGGGGTTGCAGCCTGTAAGAGCAGGTTGTGCAGGTATGGAAAGAAATCCGGATACCTAGGAGCCTGCAGTGAGCAATCACTGGAGCCAGACATTTTGTCAAAACTCTCAGGGCTGTAGAGAAGCCAAAGGACAACAAAGAGAATTGAAAATGCCAAAACCCACAGAAAAATGTAAATATTTTCTGAATCTGGGGTGAAATGGAATATGGAGGTAAGCCTCTTTTATGTCTAGACAGGCCATGAATCCCTGTGGGAGCAGCAGAGGGAAAAGAGTTTGGAAAGTTAGCATTCTGAATGAGAAAACCTTTAAGAATGTGCTGAGGGGTGACAAGTCTGGGACTGGGCTACAGGGAACATCCTTTTTGGGCACTAAGAACATTCTTGAGTAAAAACCTTTCCCTCTGGAGGTACAGGGAACTTTTTGAGTGCAGCCCTGTTACCACAACTCCAAGACCACCTCTGGAAAGAGATGTAGTTGGTCTATAGGAGGTTGGGGAATGCTCCAAAAGGTGGGGGTGGTTTGCCAAACCATAAAGTATCCTTTTTTTTTGATTACAGAGAGGACCCAATTGTCTTGGGTAATACTTTCCTATGTCCTGAGAGTATTTGAGAGGTGGAGGGAGAGAGGAGGAGATGGGACATTTATAGGATAGTCACAGACTCCCTGCACTGTCAGGAAAGGGCTGTATTTGTTGGGAAGCCGCCTTAGGAGCCCTAGTCCTTGGTGGTCTCTTACCCCCTCTGGAAGCTTTACTGGGGTGGTGCTGAGAGTGGCTACGAACAAAGACAGGCTTGGAAGGGAAGTTCCTATGAACAGAGACACAGGAGAGACTAGAGTATGTTTCAACTCCTTAATTTCTTTAGACGTTTCCTGCAGGGATTTAAAAAGTTAAGCTGCAACTGGACTGAACAAGGCTGTATTGTCCAGTGGTACATCCATTAATTTGGGTTTGAAGTCGTCCTGTAGTGGTTGAAGTCTATACTAGGAGAATCTTCTAAGGACTGCCCTAACACAAGTATCAGCAGCATCACAGCTATAATTGATGGAATGTCTTGCCACTTGGGAAAAAGCTGAGAGAGAGCTCCAGGTTTTTGACAGCAGAGTCTGAAAGGTCTGAAATAGCAGAAAATGCTCGGGACAGCAGTTCTAGGGAGCATTTTGTCATGTGTGTCTGATAGCTGATGGCCCAGAAAACCAAAGTTGCTGAAGTGTAGGCCTTTTTCCTAGTCTTTTAAGGGTTCTACTCTCCTTGTCCAAAGGGAATAGGGAGGTGGAAGGAAGCATTCTTGAAGGTTCATCAGCTGCAACAGAAATGACTGTTGCGTCTGCAGCAGGGCATCTAAAGAGGAGTTTACAGTCCTCAGGAACATTGTAGAAGAGGTCTGGCTTCCTGAGAGCTAGGGCCTGAGAAGCATTATTAAAAGCAACTAAAAAAGCTGGATGCACTGGTGGCACTGCAGAATAGCTAGGAAGGTCAACTTGCATGAGTTGGTAGTACCTTTTTCTGGACGTCTGAAATTTGGGAAGTATCGCACTTAAAGTATTCTCCCATTTTCAAGATGGGTTTCCCCAAAAGAAATTTCTTCCACAGGGGATTCTGCACCCCCCGACTTCTCTTCAGGTGAGACATTTAATTTGTGTGGAACAGTCTCAGGATTCTATTGTCCAAAGAGAATTCAGACGCATCTTTGTCCCTGTTTTCGGAGAAGGATGAGAGGCTGAAGTAGGGCCAGGCTGAGAGGAAGGCTGCTCGAGTTCCATGAAGGCCTGAAACAGACTCAGAGAAAGCCTGCCAATTTGCAAGGGCCTCTTCAGGAGTGGTTACATGCTTTATCTTTTGTTTTTTTTTAGCAGGAGACACTATGTTATGCAATGTTGGAGGACTGTATGAAGGGCGGTGTTTAAAGGCTTCAGTTGTTGAAGTGCATGTTAACCCCCTAGAGCCCTCGATGCATTTCAGCATTGGCTCCCCCCAATATCCTGATCGGACATCTGTTCCACCTCCAGAGGCATGCTTGCAGCCAAAGTCAAGACGACCTCAGAAATGGGTTTGGACTGTGACTCCATGCCAGAAGATGGATGTGCCTCCGGGTTGACAAACACCTCGGGAGATATTTCTGATGGTGGAGGTGCAATGGAAAGTGTAGACCGAGGTTTTTTGGCTTACTGCTTCGATGGCTCACTGTCAGACCTCAAAGTACCTTCCATGTACTTTAATAGTTTAAGCTATTGGTTTTCAAGACAGATAGAGATAAAAGCCCACTTCTAAGGGTCTTGGGAACAAAGGATTGACAAACACTTCATAACTTGTCATGGTTAGGGCCTAGACAAGAGAGACACTGGGTATGGCTGTCAAGTGGAATTTCTCTTCCACTCTGGCACTTGCCCTTTTTGAATGACATACCAAAACAGAAGAAAAAAAAATATTCCAAAACGGGGCACTTATCTTAAAATGCTGAAGTTGCAAACACTGGAAATGATCAGACCGACTGTTGGAATGGTGTTCTGACTGGCAACAGAAAAGTTCAGAGGATGGTATGTGGGTACCCCTTTTATGGCCTACATCTCACTGCAGCCTAGGGGCACTGTACCACGTGCCCACAATAGTAAAGACTTTTTGTATACTGGCAGAAGTTGGGTCGTCATCTAGAGAAGGACATCCCTCAAGTGACTACTACTGCAGCAAGTGAATAGAGGGACATCTACCCCATCGTTTTTAGATGGGGGCCAAGAAATCAAGAATCAATGGAACAGCAGCAGAAAAGAGATCTAAATGTCTCTGACTGGCCCAAATAGAAAATCTTTTCCATTAGATTTTATAAATATTTCTGGTAGATGCTTTCTGGGATGATATTATAAATGTGCCAAACAGGAGGAGAAAGCCTGGAACTTCTAGCCATCACTGTAAGTGGAGAAACGATGCTGTCAATTTGAGGGATTGCATATCAGGGTGAAGCAATCCAGGCAGGTGAGACAGAAGATCCTGAACAGGAGCCAGCACCCAGGGAGGGTGAAATAGGTGAGGCCACAGGAGGGGACCCACACTTGGCGAGGACAGAATGGGGCAAGAAGATAACCTTGCTCTTCCAATGTAAACCTGGGAATGAGAGAAGTGGGAGAAAACAGAAGTTAAAAAACAAACCAAAAACTCTGTAATGGCACAGTGGAAACAGGCACAGACAAAGATCAATAATAAATCCAAGTATTTAATGAAGCATTTTCGTTATTGTAGATACAGTAACTTCATCAGATGTTGTTGTTGTGTCTTTTGGCTTATCCCGGTTAAGGGTTGCCACAGCGGAACTCCGGTCCGCTAATGTTTGGTAGTGGATTTTTACGTGCCGAGTTACCAGCCCTGACGCACAACCTTCAACGAAGGCACGCCCATTCACGCATGCCTCCACACAGAAGACGCTCTAACTGAGAATCGAACGCGACAACGTCTTCCTGTGAGGCAACAACATAACTTCATCAGATAACATTTGAAAATTTTTTTAAAAACATTTAAATAAAGTCTTTAAAACATCATATGACCTCATTAAGCCAACCAGAACAGTGGACTTGAAAAATCACAATGCAGGACACAAAATTAAAGGGATATAAGCCTCAAAACATTACTGTCAAATGCTGTAGAGTAATTAAATGAAACTTTAAATTTAAAAAAAAAATCACTACACTAATTTTAACTCCAATCATTTAAAACAGTTTTAACCAGTTTAACAACTATTTGTCAAAAACAAAATTATACATTAACAACTAGGTAATTCATCAACGCTGTCATTTTTCACTCTCGTTAGATGTTTAAAACTAATTTTACCTCCTCAAACTTTTAAGTTTTTACAGGCACAAAATGTTACATGCCTCATTTAGTCAGGGGTTACTAACGGCATTCAATACTAACTGCCAATATAATTCTAACTTTTCAAGTTGTAAAGAAACTGGACCTCCTCTTAGATCCACTTGTACTTGATCAATTGCTTTAAACGAAAAAGTGTACCCTTCATACATTTGAGTGTGTCTAGCCAGGGCATTATCCATCTTTTTCCTATCAATAGCATACATGTGCTCGTACATTCTGTCACGTAGTCTACGTTCAGTTTTGCCTACGTAGAACGATGTACATGATTTACTCTTAGCCAGGTACATTACAAATCTTGAGTTACATGTTAATTTAAGGTTAAGGTAGTACTTATTATTCACTATGAACATCCTTCCTATCTCAATCAATTTACAAAATCTACGCATACCACAAGGTAACATACTAGCTTTCCCGTCCATTTGTTTGTGGTGATTACTTTCTAGCAAGTTTTTGAGGTTGCTACCTCTCCAGAATACTATGTTAGTTGTAGTCCCCAATTTTTCTATCAAGGGTTTGTCATTTATTATTAGTTCCCAATTTTTAAAACAACACATTTTAAAACCAACACACTGTCTGAACACAATATAATACCACCAGAACCAAGAACTTCATTTAACTGTAAGAGCAGTTTTATTACCACTTACAATTTGGATAGTCCCTTATTTACCCATATCATTTTTAAAAACTGGGAGAAATTGCTCCACTGATGCTACGACCCAGAGATCCTTCTGGATCCTACAAAGTCAGACCTGTCTGGGTCAGAGAAGGTGCAGAGTCAAAGAAAGGCAAGTCTTTGGATCCAACACCAACATATTTGGAAGGCTTGGATCCAAAATCTCCAAAATCACTGGACAGAATGGAGAAGGTTTTTCTGACATTATAGCAACTACAACCAACTAAAAAAAATACAAGCTAAGGTAATAAGGAATACCTTAAAAAGTCAAACAGGAAACACAAAATGCAAGGGTTTAAGGCCCAAATGCCAACTCTAACAAGAAATCTGAGTATGTAAGAGATTTTCTATATATATTTGTGTATGTACGTACGTGTCTGAAGAAAAAGTAATCTACAGGAAAGGAAGAAATATAGCATAGTATCATCAAATAAATTTGCACTTATCTAATATAAAATCACTCAAGCTAAGTGACCACAACTTACCACTGAAGCAGCCAATGAGATCTGGGTAGCACAGGAGTACACGGGATTACGGGTAAGGGGACGAACGAGCTAAGAAGACCAAAGTCGATCAAGTGGCAGAGGACAATCTGAATGGCTGAGAACGATCCGAGGTCAGCTCAGAGACCTATCAGATTTCCAAAGACAGTTACTCTCCTCCCAAAGTCCCCCTCCAAAAAACTACACTCTCTTTCTGTTGCTGATTTGCGTGAGCAGCAAGTTAAATGGGTGAGAAAATACTTCCAGAAATGTGATGCAAGACATCAAATGCAATACAGAAATACATAATTTACAAACTATACTACACTGATCATCTCAAATTAGACTGCTATATTTTTATTAAAAAAGGAATAAGGGTTTTGTCCATATCCAAAGCAGCAGTTCCCTGAAGCAGTGCAATTAAATCAGAACTTTAATGGACAGTAGCAGCAACAGGATTCTGGGGGGAGTTGTTACCTTAAACTAAATGTGAACCATTGTCAGCAGAATCGCTTCTAAGTTACCAAACGTATTAAATTATTTCTCAGAACTAAACAATTTACAAGGACTTTTGCTATAAGACTGAAAAGGCAATTAAATTACAGGGATGACAGAGGATACCAAGAAATTCACCTCAACAGCAAAGCTTGAGAAATGTCTCTATGGATCTATATTACGAATACAAAACTAGAAGTTATGTACTTACCATAACGTTCCATCTGAGTAGGTGGATTCATTTGTCTGCACCCTGTGGGTATGGATCCGATATCGGATCCGAACCCGCATGGTTTATCCAGCTATGGATCCGAGCTCCTAGCTCCTCCCCTCACCCATAATGCCCTGCTCTCCCTATATGACCTCAGATCGAGTTTGCCCTGCACCAACTACCCTAACCAAAGGGTAACACACCCTATGCAGGAAACTGACAAGGCCAAGGGGATAGGAGGGCGGGATGGTTGCAGACAAATGAATCCACCTACTCAGATGGAACGTTATGGTAAGTACATAACTTCTAGATCTGAAGTAGGAGAATTCATTTGTCAGCAACCTGTGGGACAGAGTCCCCAGCTACCTGAATCTTGGGTGGCCATCATGGAAGGATATTCGAGCACTGAGCCAAAGGATGCTCTACCTCTAGAAGTGATGTCCAGCTTGTAATGAGTAATAAAGGTATGAGATGAAGCCCAAGTGGCTGCTGAACAAATGTCATCCAGAGGAACCCTAGACTTAAAGGCCGCTGAAGTAGAGACAGACTGGGTCGAATGAGCATGGACTCCCTCCGGTGCGGGCCTCCCAGAGGCTTGGTACGCCAACAGAATACACTGAGAAATCCAGCGTGACAAAGAAACTTTGGAGATTGGTTTACCCAGATTGAATTTGGCAAAAGAAATGAACAACTGGTCTGATTGCCTATGACCAGCTGTCCTATGATGGTAAAAACGAAGCTGACTGTGAACATCCAAGGAATGCAGCTTGTATTCGCCTTTGTTTTGATACTTAGGGAAGAAAACAGGGAGGTTGATGGACTGATTAATGTTAGCTTCCGAAGCTACTTTAGGAAGAAAGGAGGGATTGATCCTGAGGTACACCCGGTCCGGATGAAAAATCAAATAAGGCGGTTTTATGGACAGGGCCTGAAGCTCTGAAACTCTCTTAGCCGAAGTAATGGCTACCAAAAAGGCAGACTTAAAGGACAGGTATTTAAGATCGACTGTGGCCGCAGGTTCGAAGTGGGGAGCAGTCAAGGCCTGAAGTACCAAGGAAAGATCCCACGGGGGAACAGTTTCTTTGACAGGGGGTCTGAGCAAAAGGGTGCCTTTTAGGAAGGTTTTGCATAACTTAGCCGACATAAGAGACCCTGAATCGTGTCCAACATGGTAATGAGATATGGCCGCCAGCTGAACTTTGACCGTGGAACTACTGGCGCCATCATTAAAGAGAGTAGTAAGGAAATCTAGAACCAAAGGAAGGGGAACCGTAAAAGGATCTAGGCCTTGCCGCTCTGCCCAAATGGAGAAACGCTTCCATTTACTGCGGTAAATTTTTCTGGTAGAGGGCTTGTGGGGATCTTGTAACCTCTGGATATAATCCAGAGTACCCAGCGGTCCGATGTAATGGACTCCCATGCCGCTAGGTGCTCCGAGAAACGTCCCCCGACTGCCTCCAAAGTGGAGCAATCAGGCAACCCCTCAGGGTTGCTGCGTGGGCCGTTCAGAGAAAGGTTCCCTGGACCCAAAGTTCCTGGGAGCCCCTAGGGCGGCGTCCTCCCTGACCTCCTCTGCCGTGGAAGGACTGGTTGTCCGGAGCGGGTTGGGAATGCTGCGACTTCCGGAACCACATCATCTTCTGGCCCTTTTGGTTCCTAGAGTAGGACCTCTGGGGCACAGAGAAGCGGACTCCGACGGCAGACAGCGTCTTCCCGTCCTTCTCGCTCTGAACCAAGGTGTCGCGAACAGTCTTGCCAAAAAGGGCAGAACCGTCAAAGGGGGCGTTCGCGAATGATGCCCTTAAGGGCTCTGTAAAATCGCAGTGGCGGAGCCAGGCCTGCCGTCTTGTGACTAGGCCCGCTCCCGCAGCTCTAGCGGCTCCCTCGGTAGTGTGGGAAAGTAACCGCATAGAGGTGTTAGTCACAGAATGAAGAGTGGCCATACGGGTAGAGTGCATAAGTTTGTCCTCTTCCGACATGGACTCTGGGGATGCAGCGTATTCCTTGATAAGATCGCGCTGCATCCTAATGACGTGTGCCAAATAGTTGACAGCCCTCACTGAGAAGGTCACTGAACTAAAGATTCGCTTCCCCAAACGGTCAATCATCCGAGACTCCTTGCTCGGGAGATGGACTGAGGGACTCTCCTGGGCGAGTTCCCCCTTAGTGGCTGCTGCAGACAAAGTACAGTTTTGTACCTACCATAAATGTAGATGTCAGATAGATATGCAACTGCAGTCATAACATATAGGTTGTCCTGCCTCAGGCAGCCCTCGGTCGGCCGAATTCCAAAGTCTGGGTCCGGCGTCGGCTGGTGTCGCCTTCCTCTCCGACATCACAACGGCTGGAGTATAAAGACATCGGCCGACGCCATCTTCTTCAGTGTTTCTTGCCCCAGATGCCAGGTGCCCTCCTAGAAAGGCTAAATTTGGTAAATGGATAAAAATAATCCCAAACATGCACAACAGTAATAAACAGATACACCATAGGAAATACCCCCAGCTAATGGAAAAAAGGGGTAGGGACCCAAAAAAGAAGGATACAGAGGGGTAGGAGGGTGGGAAAATCAGACTGCAGTTGCATATCTATCGGACATCTACATTTATGGTAGGTACAAAACTGTACTATGTCCTTCAAGAATGCAACTGCAGTCATAACATATGGGTTGAATACCATAGCCAAGCTGGGGGTGGATGGATCTATGATAAGGATGGTGTAGCTAAAATCCCCTGCAGGACTGCCGAAGCAAAGCCTGCTCGGGATCTGGAGTATAAAGGCAGGTTGTAGTGCTTGGTAAATGTATGCACGGAGCTCCATGTAGCTGCCTCTAAAATGTCCTTTGTTGCCACTCCTCTTAGGAAAGCTGTGGAAGTGGCTAAAGCTCTGGTGGAATGTGGCCTAATATTGGCTGGCACACCTTTTCCATGGAATGAATAGCAGAATCTGATGCAATGTCCAATCCATTTTGAAATTGTTTGTTTGGAGATTGCTTTTCCTTGTACTCCAGCAGCATAGGCTACAAACAGTTGGTCAGACTTTCTGGTGGCCTTAGTTCTGTCCTAGTAGTAACGTAGTTGTCTGTCTATGTCCAAAGTATGCAGAAGTTTTTCCCCCCTATTTTGAGGATTGGGGAAGAATGTAGGCAGGTGAATAAGCTTGATTTAGAGACACCCTGGAGATAACTTTTGGCATGAATGTAGGATTTGTTCTTAGAGAAACTCTGTCTTGATGGAAAATGAGGAAGGGAGGCACTGCCATGAGTGCCTGTATCTCCGAAACTCTTCTTGCAGATGTGACTGCCAATAAGAAGACAGTTTTCCATGAAAGAAATTGCATTTCTGAAGTTGCTGCTGGTTCAAATGGAGGAAGAGCCAACACATAATTGAGGTCCCATGCAGGTATTGGCTGTTTTCTGGGAGGTTTGATGTTCTTTAGCCCTCTTAGAAACTGCCTAAGCAGAGGATGTGAAAACACTGGAGGGTCACAGTTGTATTTTGCTGAGATTGCTGAGGCATGAATCTTTATTGAAGAGTATGAGAGTCCAGTATGAAATAGTTCTGCCAAGTATTCTAATATCTGAGGTATACTTGGTAATGCTGTGTCCTGACCCCTGTTAGCATTCCAGATGCTGAATCTCTTCCACTTGGCTGAATTGTTTTTTTCTGGTGGAAGGTCTGCGTGCTTCCAGCAAGATCTCTTGAACTGATTTGGAAAGAGAGTTAGGTGGAGAAATCAAGGTAGCTTCCAGGCTGTCAGATGTAATGTTTTCAGGTCTTGATGTACAGTCCTGTAATTGTGTTGTGTTAAGAGTAGGGGCCATAGGGTCAGAGGCCATGGTTTGGTCCGAGTTATGGTCAATAGCAATGGGTACCAGTGTTGTCTTGGCCAATCCAGAGCTATCAAGATGCCGGTTGGTTGTTCTGCTTTGATCTTCAGTATCACCTTGGTCAGCAGAGGCAGAGGGGGGAATGCATAAATTTTTAGAGAATTCCAGCTGAAGGAGAGAGCATCCGTTTTCCAAGCTAGAGGATGGTGAGTCCTTGTGCAGAACTTTTCCAGGTGATGATTTAAGTGGGAAGCAAAAATATCTACATCCGGTCTTCCCCATGTCTTCGTCAGTTGAGAGAAAATGTGAGGGTGCAGCATCCATTTGTGTGGATCCATAAAATTTCTGCTCAGCTTGTCCGCTAGTACATTGTCCTTGCCTGGTACAAACTGGGATTGCAAATGTATCTTCAGGCTCAGAGATTTTTCCCAGAGAAGCATTGTTAGTCTGCAGAGGGGATAAGAATGAGTGCCTCCCTGCTTGTTTATGTACCACATGACAGTGGTGTTGTCTGTCCTTATTAGCAAATGCCCTTGTTGTAGTGATTTTTCGAAAGTTTCGATTGCATGTATCACTGCCAACATCTCCTTTTGGTTTATGTGCAGATGCCTTTCCTTTGGCGTCCAAAGACCTTGAATGCATCTGCCCCCCATCCATGGTCTGTTGTAATCATTTGGCCTGCTTGAGGTCTGTTGAAAGACATGCCTTTGTTTAGCTGATTGACTTGAGCCCACCATAAAAATTCCTTTTGCAGACATGGAATAAGTGGGATTATGTCCTCTAGGCTTTGGCTGTGTTGAGACCATAAGTTTTTTAAATACCATTGCAGCTTTCTCACATGAAGTCTTGCCAAAGGTATCAGAAGGATGCAAGATGCCATGAACCCCAGGGCCTGCAGGATTTTCCTTGCAGTCAGCTGGGAGAGTTTTGCTAGGCCTTTGAAGTATTCTGGTAAATGCTGTTGTCTTTCCTCTGTGAGGTAGGCCATTTGGTTTTCTGTGTCCAGTTTGGCTCCTAGGAAGATAATCTGTTGGGATGGCAGTAGTTTTGACTTCTGAATGCTGACTGTGTATCCCAAGGCCTGCAGCAGATGCATGACATGGTCCAAATTTTCTTTTAAGGTTTGTTTGTTGTCTGCTTGTATGAGGCAGTTGTCCAGGTAGGGGTATATTTGAATCCCCTGTAGTCTGCAGTGTGCCACTACTGATGCCAGGCATTTCGTGAACACTCTGGGCGCAGTAGATAAGCCAAACAGCAATGCTGAGAATTGATAGTGCTCTGTCCCTGCAAGAAATCTGAGTTATCTTCTGCAGCTTTGTCTGATTGGGACATGCAGGTATGCCTCCTTGAGGTCCAGAGTGACCAGCCAAGACCCCTTGCCCAGCATGGGAAGGAGTTGCTGCAACGTCAGCATTTTGAACTTTGGCACAATGAGAAAAGTGTTTAGAGTTGACAAGTCCAGTATGGGTCTCCATTTGTTTTCTTTTCTTGGAACAAGGAACAGTCTTGAATAAAATCCCTGGCCTTGCTCCTGAGGAGGAACCCTTTCTATTGCTTTTATACTTAACAGCTTGGAAACTTGAGTGAGCGCCTCTGCCCTTTGATGATGTGGCAGGTTTGGCATGCCTTGTCTTACTGGTAATGTGTGGAAGTGGAATCTGTAACCTTTGTCTATCAAATCCAGAATCCAGTTGTCCTTGGTTAAAATATGCCAGTTTTGACAGAATAAGGATAATTTTTCGCCCAAAGGTGCTTCTCTTTGAACCTTTGTAGGCGGTACGAAAGTCAAGTCATTGTGATTGTCCTTGTGGTGCAGCTTAACTGTCTGCGCCACTTCTTTGATTTGGAGGTTGCCATTGGTGGCCCCTGTAAGATCCTCTATATTGCCATCTACCTCGGGCACGTCTGCTTTTTCCCCTTTGAAACTTGTCTGGGCCGGGGAAGGACCGATTCTTTGAGGGCCAGTTTCTGCTGAATCTTGGTGGCTGAACCTGAAGGAAACCCTTGACTGTCTGTACTGACTTTGCTTTTTCCTCTATGGATTTCAGTACATCTTGTGCATTAGCACCAAAAAGCTTCTGTTTTTCCAGAGGTGCATCAAGTAACTTTACTTTAACATGGTCAGGCAAAGACTGATCCTTTAACCAAGCATGTCTACGTATCACAGCCCCAGTCATAGCTGCCCTACATGAAGCTTCCAGTGCATCATAACCACACTAAAGAAAATGGTTATTAACCTGCTGAGTGTTATGTATATGATCCTGCAATGCCTTTTTATCAATAGGCTCAGGAGAGGCTAACTTTTTCTGTAAATCATCCAGGAGAAAATCTTGGTACTGAAACATGTGAAAAAGGCAGTTAAGTGACCTCATGGCTAGGGTAGTAGAGGTGTATACTTTTTTACCCCATCTCTCCAGGGATCTAGCTTCTCTGTCCGCTGGCAGAGGAGGTAGCCACTCCCTTGGGGCCCTGTGAAATAGTTTCTAGATCCACAGAGTGGGCCTTAAAGAGGTGCTTGTGAGTGTCAGGGACCCTATAATATCTGTCCGGCTTGACAGGAGCAGGAGGAAGAGAATCAGGGTTAGCACTGGAGTCAGAGAAAACATCATCCAAAACATCCATAACAGGTGGAATAGCCAAAGGTCTGTGCTGAGGAAGCTTGAGAAAGGTACGAAGCCTTTTCCTGGAGTCAGAGAATTCCTGACCCTGCCATTGAAAATGTTCCCTCATGGAATGCAGGACTTCACCAAAAGAGAAATCCTCTGGAGGGGAGGCAGAGGGAATTGATTCCTCAGCATCAGAGTCCTCGTAGGCCTGGAAGGATTCTTCTTGGGTATCAGAATGCTCAGAATCCCCAGAGGCTTCATCCGAAGAGAGGTCGTCCGCCTGCTCAGTTCTAGGCCTTTTCTCTGCAGGAGGCTGAGAACCCCTGTCCGGATGAGGCTGAGTCCCCCTGATAAGGGAAATAAGGTCTGCAGCCAGAGACATGATCTGCTTATCAGATGAAGGGGCCTGGGCAGCAGGTTTAGGATGGGCCTTGGCCTGACTGGCGGCCTTAGCACGTGCAAAGGCCTTGATGGACATGAATACAGGAGGCCTAGCAGCCCCACGTGCAGGCGTAACCTTGTCCACAGAAATGGTGTCTGGTAGATCCAGAACTTCGGTTTCCGGAGGAAAATCAACAACCGGCACCGGAGAAATCTCTGAGACCGAAGGTCGTGTTAACGCTGTGTCGTCGGCCTGGAGCGGTGGATTTACCACTTCCGAAGGGATCGGAGCACTAGCAGAGGGTTTAGGAGTAGCATCGGTAGTGGACGCGGGCCAAGGGTGTCGGTCCCGGTCCTTGCGTTTTTTAGCAGATTGGGTTGTCGGTTGATCCGACGGCATGATATACGCAAAAGATTCACCGAAAAAGTCCTCGGCGAATTCTGCCCGGCGCCTGAGAGTGCGCTTATTAAAGCAAGCACAGGCAGCACAGGCCGAGACGTCGTGGTCTGGGCCCAGGCAAGGAAGGCAGAAAGAATGGAAGTCCTTATGAGGTATTTGTTTACCACAAGACAAACAATTATTAACTTTCTCAATTTGTTCTGACATCGGCTGAGGCAAGAATAAATGTTCCCCAATGGGGTACTTGGCTTTTAGATGACTTCGGTACTGAAAACACAGGAGCTGACCGACAGGCACTTGCGAACTGCTTCTGCTTCTGGCACCGCGCGGCAAGAAAGACTGAAGAAGATGGCGTCAGCCGATGCCTTTATACTACAGCCATTGTGACGTCGGAGAGGAGGTGACACCAGCCGACGCCGGACCCAGACTTTGGAATTCGGCCGACCGAGGGCTGCCTGAGGCAGGACAACCCATATGTTATGACTGCAGTTGCATTCTTGAAGGACATCATGGCATCTACCGGGGGTCCCTTGCTCCAGTGGGCATGGTCAGCAGGGGGGCTAAGGATCCTGTCGGGCCTCTTAGGGATTGGCTCCACGGTGTCAAGAGTCCCTCCACGCCCTGGTGGTAATAAGGTCCACCAGGGGGTCGGCAGGAGGGGACACCCAAGAGGTAGACGGGCCCGCTTCAAATGCCTCCAAGAACACTGACTCGTCCGAGGAAGACTTTGGGGCAGACCACCCACCTCTAATCTGTAACATTTCCATGATGTCTCCGAAGGAGACATCCTCAGGGGGTGATCTTGGGGAGCCTTCCCCTTCCTCCAAGTCAGTGTCTTCTGTCAAAGACTCGGGGGGAGTCTATGTGCCTCCTCTTACACGAATGCTTGCGAGGTGCTTCCTCGGGGGGGGGGGGGGCTGTCCGAGGAGCCCTCACCAACAATGTCCAGAAAGTACAGTTTTGTACCTACCATAAATGTAGATGTCCGATAGGAATGCATCTGCAGTCCTTACAAATGGGTTGTCCTGTCGTCAGGCAGCCCTTCGGTCGGCCGGATTCCAAAGTCTGGGTCTGGCCTCGGCTGGTGTCGCACTTCACCAGACGTCATAGCTGCAGTTCTTCGGGTATAAAGGCATCAGCCGACGCCATTTTCCTCAGTGTTTCTTGCCCCAGATGCCAGGTGCCCTCTTGGAAGGCTAAATTTGGATAAATGCCAATGTTTCCAAATAGTAGAGAGCAAACACAAAAAATAAGCATGTATGTACATATATACAAACAAATACACCATAATAGATCCCCCCCCAGCTAGCTATAAGATGGGTAAATACCCTAGGAGTACCACAGAGGGGAAGGCGGGTGGGTAATCCTGACTGCAGATGCATTCCTATCGGACATCTACATTTATGGTAGGTACAAAACTGTACTATGTCCTTCAAGGATGCATCTGCAGTCCTTACAAATGGGTAGAATACCATAGCCAAACTAGGGGAGGAGGAAATAAGAGATTATGGTGTAGTTAGGATCCCTTGTAAAACAGCAGTGGCAAAACCTGCTCGGGATCTAGAGTATAAAGGTAAGTTATAATGCTTGGCAAATGTATGCACGGAGGTCCAAGTAGCAGCCTCTATAATGTCCTTGGTAGCCACTCCTAAGAAAGCTGTGGTAGTGGCTGTAGCCCTTGTAGAGTGAGGCCTGATGTTCTCTGGAGTTTTCTTTCCATGGTAGGAATAACAAAATCTAATGCAATTTCCTATCCACTTGGAGATTGTCTGTTTTGAAATTGCTTTTCCTTCCCTTCCTGTTGCATATGCTACCAGTAGCTGGTCAGTTTTTCTATTGCCCTTGGTCCTGTCCAGGTAGTAGCGTAACTGTCTATGTACATCCAAGGTATGCAACAGTCTTTCTCCCCTGTTCTGTGGGTTGGGGAAGAATGTAGGTAGGTGGATAGCTTGATTTAAAGATACTCTGGATACCACCTTAGGCATAAAAGTAGGATTTGTTCTCATGGACACTATCTTGATGGAAGATCAGGAAGGGTTGCACTGCCATTAATGCCTGTAGCTCAGATACCCTTCTTGCTGAAGTGATTGCCAGTAGGAAAGCAGTCTTCCATGATAAGTATTGTAATTCTGCTGTTGCTGCTGGTTCGAAAGGAGGAAGTGTCAATTTTTCTAGCACAAAGTTCAAGTCCCATGCTGGCAATGGTGGTTTCCTAGGAGGTTTTACATTTTTTATTCCTCTCAGAAACTGCCTGAGCAGAGGATGCGAGAAGACAGGAGGATCCAAGCTGTATTCTGCTGAAATTGCTGATGCATGTATCTTAATGGAAGAATAGGACAGGCCTGTGTGGAAGAGCTCTGCCAAGTATTCCAGGATGTTGGCTATGTTTACCAGTGACACATCTTCTCCCTTTGCAGTACTCCAAATGAGATATCTCTTCCATTTTGCTGCATAATTTTTCCTTGTTGAGGGCCTGCGAGCCTCAAGGATAATGTCTTTAACCCTTTGTGATAAATTTGGGGCTAACTGATCTTATGTAATGTTCCAGGCAGTCAGCTGCAGAGTTTTCAGGCTTGGATGCAGGATGTTGAAGTTGCTCTGTGTTAACAGCAATGGAACCAGGGGTAGTGTCCATATTTGTTCCCGAGACATGCTCCTTAGTAATGGGTACCAATGTTGCCTTGGCCAGTCTGGAGCTATCAGAATGATCCTTGGACGGTCCTCTTTGATCTTCAATAGCACCTTGTGCATCAAAGGAAGTGGTGGGAATGCATATGCTATCAGGTTCTTCCAACTGAAAGATAGGGAGTCCACCTTCCAAGCATGTGGGTGGTACGTCCTTGTGCAGAATTTCCTTAGCTGGTGATTGCGTGGGGATGCAAATAAGTCTATTTCTGGGATTCCCCATTTTCTTGTAATGGCTTTGAAGATGTCCGGAAGCAGCATCCATTCGTGGGCATCCGTGGTAGTCCTGCTTAGTATGTCTGCTAGAATGTTTTCTTTTCCTGGTACAAAAATTGCTTGTAACTGAATGTTGTAGCTCAGAGCCACATTCCATAGGTTCAGTGCCATCCGGCATAGAGGGTATGAATGTGTGCCTCCCTGTTTGTTGATGTACCACATAACTGTGGTGTTGTCTGTCCTTATCATCAATTGACCTTCTCGGAGAAATGGTCTGAATGTCTGGATTGCCAATTTTACTGCCAGCATTTCCTTTAGATTTATGTGTAAGTGCAGCTGGTCTTGAGTCCATAAGCCTTGTATGCACTTGTCCAGCATGTGGGCCCCCCAACCGAGGTCTGAGGTGTCCGTCGTGATGGTTTGGCTTGGTTGAATGCTGTAGAAGGGCAATCCTGTGTTTGATTGACAGGCCTGAGCCCACCATAGGAACTCTTGCTTCAGGCATGGGATTATTGGAATTTTGGTTTCTAGGCTGTGCTTGTGTTGAGACCATAAATTCTTTAGGTACCACTGTAGCTTCCTCATATGCAGTCTGGCATGAGGGACCAGTATTATGCAGGATGCCATGAAGCCCAGGGCTTGCAGTACTTTTCTTGCTGTTAGATGGTTCTGCTTTGTTAATGCCAAGAAGTAGAGAGGTAGTTGCTCTTGCTTTTCTGCAGTTAGGAATGCCATTTGCTTTGATGTGTCCAGCTCTGCACCCAGAAAGGTTATTCTTTGGGATGGTATCAGCCTTGACTTTTTTATATTGACTGTATATCCCAGGGCTTGCAGCAGGTAAATGACTCTTTGTAAGTCTTCTGTTAGCTTGTTTTTGTTGTCCGCTTGTATCAGGCAGTCGTCCAGGTAGGGGTAAATTTGGATTCCCTGGAGCCTGCAATGAGCAATTACTGATGCCAGGCATTTCGTGAACACTCTGGGCGCAGTAGATAAGCCAAAGGGCAATGCTGAGAATTGATAATGCTCTGATCCTGCAAGAAATCTGAGGTATCTTCTGCAATTTGGTCGTATGGGGACGTGCAGGTATGCCTCCTTGAGATCTAGAGTTACCAGCCAAGACTCCTTGCCCAGCATGGGAAGAAGCTGCTGTAGAGTCAGCATTTTGAATTTTGGAACAATGAGGAATGTGTTTAAAGCGGATAGGTCGAGAATAGGCCTCCATTTGTTCTCTTTTCTTGGTACCAGGAAGAGTCTGGAGTAAAATCCCTTTCCTTGCTCCATAGATGGTACCTTTTCCACAGCTCTCACATTTAATAATTGAGATATTTATTTTAGAGCTTCTGCCTTTTGATTTGGCAGTAGGTTTGGCATTCCTCTCTTCCCTGGTAGAGTATGGAAGTGGAACCTGTAGCCTTGGTCTATTGTCTGTAAAATCCACTTGTCTCTTGTGATGTAATGCCAGTTTATTGAGAATAAGGCTAGCTTTCCGCCTAAGGGTGCTTTTAGTTGTTCCCTGGTAGGTGGTGCCAGAGCCAAGTCACTGTGATTGTCCTGTTGCAGTGGTGGTGGTTGTATCTGTGCCTCGCTGGTTGTTACCCTGCCACTGGCGTCCCCTGTAGGCACCCCTGGATTGGTTTCTGCCTCGATCGCCTATTCCTGCCTCTCTGTGCTTTAGAGGAGTCTGGAAAGGACCAAGTTTTGGAGGGCCAATTCCTGCTAAACCTTGGAGGTTGGACCTGTAAGAAATCTTTCACTGTTTGTACAGATTTTGCCTTCTCCTCCATCTTCTTCAGTACCTGTTGTGCAGGAGAACCAAATAAATTGGCCTTGTCCATGGGAGCATCTAACAGTTTTGATTTGACATGGTCCGGTAAGGCCTGCTCTTTCAACCATGCATGCCTTCTGATAACTGTGCCAGTCATGGCTGATCTAAAGGAAGCCTCCAGTGCATCATAGCCGCATTTTAAAGAATGGTTACTAACTTGCTGAATGTTATGTACCATTTCCTGAACATACTTCTTATCAAAAGGTTCATCAGAGGACAGTTTTTTAGTTAACTGGTCAAGCATAAATTCTTGATATTGAATCATATGAAATTGACAGTTCAAGGCCCTAGCTGACAGAGTCGCAGAAGTGTAAACTTTTTTACCCCATCTCTCTAAGGACCTAGAATCCATTTCAGAGGGGAGGGGATTTTTAGCAGAGGTAGTTGCTACAGCCTTAGGCCCCTGGGAGATAGTCTCGGGATCTGCAAAAGGAGCCTTGTATAAATGGTGATGTGTGTCCGGGACCCTGTAGTACCTATCGGGCTTAGCAGGGGCCGGAGGTAATGAATCAGCAGTAGTACAAGCATCATTAAATGCATCGTCTACAACAGAAAGAACTGGAGGTATAGCTAAAGGCCTATGTTGTGGTAAATGCAAAAAGGTTCTAAGCCTTTTTCTGGAGTCTGAAAAATCTTGGCCCTGCCACTGAAATTGTTCCCTCATAGCATGCAAGGTTTCCCCAAAGGAAAATTCCTCAGGTGGTGAGGCAGAAGGGATGGACTCTTCAGCATCAGAGTCTTCATAAGTGGAATAAGGAGCCTCTGGAGGGTCTGGATTATCTGAATCATCAGAGGAATCATATGTGGACACTGGCTCAGGGGGCTCTGCTCTAGGCCTCTTCTCTGGAGGAGGATGAGAGGCCCTGTCTGGATGAGGTTGGGATCCCCGGATTAAAGAAATAAGATCCTCTGCCAAGGAAAGCATTTGGGAACTGGAGCTGGGCCTGTGAGAGGGGGTCTTAGGCACAGTTTTTGTAGCTTTAGCTGCTTTAGCCCTGGCAAAGGCCTTAATGGACATGGCTGCAGGAGGCCTAGCAGCTCCACGTGCAGGAGTTGAGATATCCAAGGGAATAGTGTCAGATAATTCCTGAGAAACCGCAACCGAAAGTTGGATTTCAGAAGCCGATTCCACCAGGTTTGAAGAGGCCTCGGTAGAAGGCATGTTTTCGGCTGAAGGAAGAACCGCTTGCTCGGTTTCAGCCGAAACAGAGACACTCGCGGTTGGCTTAACCACGGTTTCGGCCGAAACTGCGGACCGCGAGTGTCGGTCCTTTTCCTTGCGTTTTTTGGATATTTGTGAAGTCGGAGGATCCGACGGCATAATATAAGCAAAAACAGAGCCAAAAAACTGCTCAGCAAATTCCGACCGACGTCTAAGCATCTGTCGGTTAAAAGAAGCACAGGCTAGACAAGCTGCGACGTCATGGTCTGGGCCTAAACAAGGTAAGCAGTAAGAGGGGAAATCTTTATGAGGTATTTGTTTCCCACAAGTTAAACAATTATTCACTTTTTCTGACATCGGCTGAGGCAAGAAAGAGTCCCCAATGGGGTACTTAGCTTTTTAGAAGTCTTCGAAGTAGTATTCGGTAGTAGTAATCTCTGGTTCTGACCGACCGGCACTTGCGAACAGCTTCTGCTTGGCGCCACGGCAAGAAAGACTGAGGAAAATGGCGTCGGCTGATGCCTTTATACCCGAAGAACTGCAGCTATGACGTCGGGTGAAGTGCGACACCAGCCGAGGCCAGACCCAGACTTTGGAATCCGGCCGACTGAAGGGCTGCCTGACGACAGGACAACCCATTTGTAAGGACTGCAGATGCATCCTTGAAGGACATCCACAGGAACTGCTTGGGGCAGTGAAACGGGCTGTCCCAGTGGCCAGGTGATGGAAGCCTGGCCCAGAGCAGATGGAGTGCGGGACGGAGCCGAAGCAAGGGCCGGGGGTCCGGATACCCTCAACAGAGCCCTCTCCACTACATCAAAAGCCGAGGGGGAGCCAGCCTCGACAATAGGATCCGAAAGTCGGCTCCCCCTCGGATCCGATGAGCGGATCGAGCCGGGCGAGCCTCGGATCCGAGGGACCAGTGTGCTCGACAAGGACGGCGCCAGGCACACTGAGTCCTCGATCCGGCTCGCCAAGGCTCAGAGAGGTCGGATCAGACAGGCTCGAGGGCAGGGTCGGATCCAAAGTACCCAGTACTGTCAGCGACCCACCGCTCCGAGACTGCCCGCTCCGGCCCGAACCCGGGTAGCGGGTCGGAAAAGGAGCAATGGGCTTAAAAAAGGGGGTTGAGCTCCCCCCCAGAGGGGGGGGGGAGGCAGGAACACTCCCATCTGCATCTGGGCCAGGATGAACCTTCGCATCATCCGATCCAGATCAGTGTCGGAGAGGCTGTAAGTAGACCTCGACGAGGCTACCGAGGTAGGCCTTGAATGCAGCCTCGAAGGAGGTCGGGTCTCCTCATCCTCAGGCTCCGGTGAAAAGCACAGGGACCGGAGCCGAGGAGGGGGAGAGCCAGCAGCCAGAGAGGCCAGAGAAGCCCGCTTAGCTGGCGGTACCGAAACGGAGGTCTCGGCCCGCCGCTTGTGGTGCTTCTCTCTCCGGTTCTTTTTCCTGGCTTCCCTCTCCTCCGACCCTTTGGTGGGAGTTTGAATCCCGGGTGGAGGAGGGGGAGCAGGCAAGGCAGGGACTGCCAAAGCAGTGACCACCAAGAGGGCGGGGGCCGAAGCCGAGTCTGGGGGCAAGAGTCCCGCCAAGACCAGCTTCGACCTCCGCTCCTTCAATGCCCTGGGGTTGAACCCTGCACAAATTGAACAACCTGAAGTGAGGCGTTCAACCCCAAGCAGAGCTTACCAGTGTGGCCATCAGCAGGGGAAAGCTTATGGCCACACTCGGAGCACTTTGAGAAAACAGCCTTTGGGGCCTCAGACATAACTATTTTTTTTTTTTTTTTTTAAAAATAGTAACAATAAAAATAAACTAAACACTCACACAAAGGCCCCCCCAAAAAACACACAAACACACACACCAACTACGAACCAGCGAGGGGAGGGTAAAAACTAGATAAAATTAAACCAAAAAAGATATAAATAAAAGGGAAACCTACAACTTTCACACAACTAAGAAGTTTTGAAAAGTTTTAAAACCCTTAAATAAGACTTAGCTTTAGGAGCTCTGACAACCCAGCCTTCACCATGCGCGGCAAACTAGATCTGAGGTCATATAGGGAGAGGAGGGCATTATGGGTGAGGGGAGGAGCTCGGATCCATAGCTGGATAAACCATGCCGGATCGGATCCATACCCACAGGTTGCTGACAAATGAATTCTCCTACTTCAGATCAAGAGGTTACATTTGGAGACCCAATTATAATCCTTTGTGATGCATGGAGCTTTACCTTTTCCACAGACTGTCAGTTACACAAAAAAAAGCATAGAATACAGAGAGGTTTTACCAGCTTTGAAAGCAGCACACCTCAGCTTCTGTTCCAGAATTCTGGACAAATCCAAAAATTAAAGGGGAGCAGGGGATCTTCTTCTTTCGGCTTTTCCCGGTTAGGGGTCGCCACAGCGGAACTCCGGTCCGTTAATGATTGGCAGTAGATTTTTACAGTGCTGAGGTGCCAGCTCGACACCCAACCTTCAATGAAGGCACGCCCTACGCATGTCTTTCAAACACCACTCGACCGCGGGGAGGACATGCAGACTCCACACAGAAGGCACTCCAGCCGAGAATCGATCTGGAGAACCTCTTGCTGTGAGGCGACAACGCTACCGCTGCACCACAGGGGATAAAGGTTCAAAATAACAGGGGCAGTTTTTAAAGAGTGCTCTCAATTACTTAAGTTAATAAAACATGTTTTGTATCAATATGCATTTTCTGAATAAATGTACGTTTGCCTACGTCGCGTTCAACAAATGTGTTAAAACAAACAAAAAACAAACATGCATTTTCTGAACAAAAAAGAATGAAAGTAACTGTCTGGCATTACTTTAACATTTGTTAACTGGGAAAGTCAGATTTGGAACAATGCCAATTTTCAGCAGAGGCCCGGGGAGAAACGCTCCAGATGCATGTTTTTGTAACATGGGAGGAAACCAGAGTGCCCAGAAGAAACCCACACGAACGCAGGGAGGACATGCAGACTTCACACAGAAGGCACTCCAGCCAAGAATCGAACCATAGAACCTCTTGCTGAGGCAACACCGCTATTGCTGCACCACTGCACCGTCCATTTAATGAGACTGTAATCCTCAGTGATTTACCACAGAATTCAGGGACAGGGCAAAAATATGAGAAACTTAGGGACAGTTGAAAGGCATGGACAGTTGGTAGAAATTATGTCGTTTTACCTTCTGTCACCTACTGTGAGATTACATTGCAATAGTGCCTGGGGGGGGTTGCTTAACACTATTATGATACAGGAGTGCAATCTCTGCATTCCATGGACTATGTTTAAAGTAGGCTAACTACGGATATATTAGCCAGGAGCAGAGCTTTGTGAGGTCTTCATCATTATGGCTTCTCAAAGGAGAGGTCAATGTAGAAGAATATGAAAACTAATCTTAGTTCTATCCAGTCTGAATTGGTTCATAAAGAAATTCAGGATGTTAAATCTGAAAACTAACGTAATTCTCCATATCCCAATTGGACACACATATGGGGAACAGGTGGGATTCCTAGAAGCAGTTTTCCACTTCCAGTTTGCAACAACCATATGGTGTATCCATAGTCAATATTTAGACAATGTTTAGCTTCAGCATTTTCACAGTTGAAGAAAAACAATCGCACTTTCCTTATTTACAGATCAATTTGATGGTGACCTCAAGCAACAACAGACAAGGACTGCTGAATCAGGCTAGTCTCTGGGGATAACCAAAATAAATAAATAAATTTAATTGGTCACGGGCTGGCAACTCGGCACCATAAAATTCCACTGCCAATCATTAGCGGACCAGAGTTCCGCTGTGACGACCCCTAACCGGGAAAATCCGAAAGACATTTAATTATAAACCAAACAATACCTCGGTTGCAGTTATAACTATTGTGATGATGTGAGGTAGTGCCAGCTGAACCAGGTGGAGTATGGCAGTCCATGTTTAACATATGCCAGCACAATTTGCTTGAGTTTTGTAAAGAAGTGCATGCCATTTGAAAGGAAAGTGGTGTAAAATCTTACCAGGAAGGAGGGGCTGGTATTCTGGGGGGGGGGGGTCCTTAAGTGTAAAACACCCTTTAGGAATAGCTTGGCTGGGAGTCTGGATGCTAAGGGAAGATCCATAGGCAAGCAGGCAGAAATGGCAGACAGGTGTGCTTTTAAAGAGTAATAAAACAAGCCAGTCTTCAAGAGTTCACACAGGTAGGAAAGAATCAGAGGCAGGTCGCTGTCGAGTGGCTCCATCAGTCTTTTGTGACACCACAGAGAAAACCTTCTCCATTTTGAGAGAGAAGATTTTCTTGTGTTATGTTCCCTGGCCTCCTGCAGGACTGAGAGCACATTCCTTGTTGAACAGGTGTCTGAAGGGAATTAGAATCTATCAGCCACAGGGAGAGATGCAGGGATCTCCACTGTGGGTGAATTTGTGTTCCCTTGCGCTGTGCGAGTAGATCCATTGAGGGGGGTAACTTGTGGTGATCGCCCTTGGAGAGACGAAGAAGAGGGAACCAGTGCTGCCATGGCCAGTAGAAAGTCACCAACACGATTTTTGGTGAGTCCTGCTGAATTTTCAGCAGGACTCGCTGGATCAGAGGGAAGGTGTGGGCGTACAAGACTCTACCCTTCAAAGACATTAGGAAGGCATTGGTCTGCAGTGCCTTCAGGTTGTGAGCTCTGGAGTTACCGGTTTGTGGAGGAGGCGAACAGATCTATCTATGGAATACCCCACCTGTGGATCAGATCTAGGAAAACATCTGATGACAGTATCCATTCGTGACTTGAGATGGTTCTGCATATGGAGTCTGCCTGACAACTGTGTTGGGATGGGATGCAAGCTGCCTGAAGGGTGATCCCGAGAGATGGCCAGATCCCATACCTGTAGAGCTAGCCTGCAGAGGTGGTAGGACTTCATCCCTCCTTGCTTGTTCAAGTACCACATCACTGTGGTATTGTCTGTAAAGATCTTCAGGGTGCCCTGTGTGAGGAAAGGCTAGAAGGCCTGCAGGGCAAAAAGAATGTCGGACATTTCCTTGATGTTGATGTGCCAGTGTTTGTCTGTCCACAAACTTTGCAACGTTCTTGTGTTTAGAGTCACTCCCCAGCCCAAGTCTGACACATCTGGGTGCATGACTTGGGAAGGGGAGGACATTTGCAGAGGGAGGCCCGGGTTCTGGGCAACCTGGGCCAGCCACCACTTCAGTTCTTGGTGGAGGTAAGGGAGGAGTGGGATCCTGAATTTGAGGGGTTGTGAGTGCTGGATCCAAACCGAGTGCAGACACCATTGCATTTTCCTCATATGAAGTCTTGCCAGGGGTAGCTTGGGGATAGTGGCTGCCATGTACCAGAGAAGAATGAGGAATTCTCTTGCAGTCTGGATGGGTGACGGGAGGGCAGACTGTAAGTTGTGGCTCAAGGAAAGTACTTTTTCCTCTGGTAGGAAGGCCATCCTGAGGTCTGTCCCAATTCTGCATCCTTGGAAGACAAAGTCTTGTGTTGGATTTAGTTGGGACTTGGAGAAGTTTATGAGGAACCCTAGAAACTGTAGCAGAAGCAGGAGCTCCTTTGTGTGGGCGAGGAGGGTTTGTCTGTCTGCTGCTTGAATGAAAAGGTCATCTAGGTAAGGGAAAATATGCATTCCCCTTGCCCTGCAATAAGCAATGACTGGGGCTAGGCATTTTGTAAATATCCTTGGGGCTAGGCATTTTGTAAATATCCTTGGTGCAGTGCAGAGCCCGAAAGGCAAGGCACAAAATTGAAAATGGGAGGAACGTGCTTTGAATCTGAGGAATTTCCTGGAGGACGGTTTTATGGGAATGTGCAGGTAAGCCTCCTTGATGTCCACGGTCACCATGAAGGCCTGACGGAGGAGAAGGGAAAGAGAATGGGATGTGTTGTTATACTGAAGGAGGGGACCTTCAAGAAGAGGTTCAGATGGGCAAGATCTAGGATGGGTATCCATGGTCCTTCCTTCCTGGGCACCAGAAATATTCTGGAGTAGAAGCCTTTCCCTCGAGCTGAACGGGAACTAGATCTATGGTGCCTTGGAGTAACAGCTTGTTTAGGACCTCGGGTAGGAGGGACCCTTGAGCTGGGGGGGGGGGTGGAAGAGGGATGGGTAGTCTTGGAGTGGGAGAGATTCAAGACATGAAGTAGCCCTGCTTCAGGACTTTCAGAACCCATTTGTCAGATGCCATTAGGGTCCATGTAGGGAGGCAGTGAAAGAGACGGGAAGATAAAGGTATGGTGGGAGGAGGTGGGGGAAGAAAGGGAGGCAGGCTGCCAAGACAATGCCTCCCCTTTGTGGAAAGGGAGGTCTCTGGGCAGTTGCCTGAGGAGTCCTAGGCTGAGTAGATTGTCTCCTGTGGGGTCTCCTAGACCTGGAGGGGACCGTGAGCCTAGAGGTTTTCCTTATGAATTGTGTCTTAGCTGGGTAGTTTCTCTGGAACTTTGGGATTGGAGAGACAAGGAGATGTTTTAAGTCTTGGAGTTTTCCATTTTTGCTGGAGTGACTTGAAAAGATCAGCCACTTTGGTGCCAAAAAGGGCAGAGTGATCCAAGGGAGCATCCAAGAGTTTGGCCTTGAAGTCATCCAGGAGGGGCTGTAGACGCAGCCAGGAATATCTCCTCAACACAGAAGCAGATGCAGCTGACCTGGAAGAGGCTTCAGCTGCATCATAGGCACATCCGATTGTGTGCTTATTAACATGAGAGATGAGCCCGAGCAAGGAAGACAGGGATGCCTTTGCAGCACAGTCAGGGATATCATAGATATCCTTAGAGGCTTTGTCTAGTAAGGCCAAGGAGTATTTGGCCATGTGTGATTGGTAATTCTTAACCCTAAAAGACAGGGTGGCAGAAGTATAAATCATCTTTCCCCATCTCTCTATAGCCTTGCTGTCTATCTGAAGGCAGAACAGTGGTAGTAGGGATAAATTTGGTAGCCCTATCAGTAGCAATAGAAATAGTAGCAGGGTCTGTTGGGGGGGGGGGGGGTGTCACTTGAATAAGAAATTCTCTGCATCAGGTACCCTGCATAATCTGTCTACCCTCCTAGGGGCAGGTGGCTGGGAATCGATTTATGCATGCTGCAGCAAAAGCATCCAAGAAGGCAGGCTGGACCGGTGGAATAGGAGCTGGGTTAGGAGATTACATCTGGATCAAGTCATTGAATCTTTTTTGGGCCTCAGACATGTCTGAGCAATCCCATTTAAACTGTTCTTTCATAAGGTTGACCGTCTCCCCGAAGGTATGGTCTTTCACAAGGGAGTCAGAATCTGCAGAGGCTTCTTCTGGGGATCCATACCCCAGAGGGTAATAAATCTGCGAAGAGTAGGACAAGAAGTCCTCTGAGAAGTATGACATTTCCTACTCTGCAGGGTGTTTAGGTGTTACCTCAGGTAGTAGAGGCCTTGGGCTGAGAAGTGGAGCGGTCGAAGGAAGGTCTGCAGTAGGCCTAAGGGCCAGAAAGGCATTGTAGAGGCAATGGCTGAAGGCCTGCCAGTCGGGTAAGGCTTTCGGTGTTGGCAAAATATGCCTTGTCTTTTGCTTCTTCTTGGCAGGCCTAACCGGTGTCTGACTGGCGGTAGGCCTGGAAGTCACAGAAGTAACGGTGGAGGCCTGGTCCGAAGTACCCATCTCAGGTACTGGTTACCCCCTGGCATCTGAATCAGACACCGGGATTTCCTCCTCGGACGTGTCATCTGCTCTGGAGTGTGCGGCCTCCTGATAGGTACCTGCTTTATCCAAAGTGGAAGACGGCGGTTCATTGGCCAAGCTGACGATGGCTACAGGCTGAGAATTGGCGGAGGGAGGCGCAGTGGAAGTAGATGGCTGCGTGGGCTTGGCCCTCTTCCTGGGTGGGTCAGATGGGGCATTGGAGGTGGGTTCCATGCAGAGCGCAATCTAAGCTGTTGGTTTTCAAGGTATAAGTATAGGGCCTGTAGTCTGTAATGAAGCGTCTTAGGGATGAACAACTAACAAATGGCTCAGTTTTTATAATCGTAATCTCTACCCAAACAAGAGAGACACTAGTCGTGGGTGTCTTTATGGGGAATTTGGCGACCACAATTGCACTTGCTCTTACCGGACATTAACAGACTATAGTACTACAAAAAAGAACTGAAAAATCTCCAACGGGGTACTTATCTTGAAGTGGAAAAAATTTTCAGACATCCACGAGCAGCAGGAACACCTGGTGTACGTACAGCCGGCGGCTGAAAAGTTCTGAGGGCTGGTGCACGCAGACGTCACATTTATGGCCCACGTACCTGAAAAATACATCAGGATGTTCAAAGCACCATCTGGGAATGGAAAAGCTTTGGAAACCTGGCCAGACAAGCTGATCGGAAGAAGGGTAAACCCACTAGTGAATACAACATTGGAATAGGAGGACATCATAGGTAGGTACTAAGCTATAAGCCCAAGGGCCTAAGTAAGCCTAGCCAACAAGGTTCCCTGGCTTACGCCACCCAAGAAAGTTAATTTCCTGTGCCCGTTGAGCAGAGCCACAGAAGTGATCCCCGGGGTGTATTTCCTATTTCCCATCCACTCATCAAGATTTTTCTTGAAGAGTGCTAATGAGGAACTTTGCTTGACATAGATGGGTAGCTTGTTCCAGAGTATAGGAAGTCTCTGGGACAGGAATCTATCCCTCCAGCATGTCCTGTTTATTGTGGTGACAAGGTTTAGATCCCTAGTGCGTGTAGTTCGGAGGGAATTGGATTTCTTTAGGTGTAGCATGTCAAAGAGCTCTGGGTTTAACATAGCTTTATATGTTGGGCAGATATCTCCTCGGAGTAGGCGATATGCTAGAGAGTAAAGCTGGAGTTTTTTGAGACTGTCAGTGTAGGACATCTGTTTGAGGCCAGTAATCCTCTTTGTGAGGTACTTCGGTGGCCTTTCCAGCTGCTGCAGATGTCTTGTGAGGTACATTCCAAAAGGGGCGTTGTACTCTATAATGGGTCTAAGGAGTGCCAAGTAGAGGGGAACAATGACCTTTTTTTTCCTGGATGAGAACCCTTTTGTAATGAGGTGTGCTACGTAGAAGGATTTCCTGACTACTGTGGTGATGTGATCATCAAAGGAGAGACTACTGTCCACTTGGGTCCCAAGGTCTCTTATCACACATTCAGCATTAAGTAGACTGCCATTTATGTGGTAGTTCATGGGTACAGAGTTTTTACCAAAGGGATGACCATGCACTTTTTGGCACTGAGCTTGAGGCCATGCCTCTGACACCAGGTATTTGTCTCAGTGAGGCCCTCCTGTAGGATGTCCACATCATTTGCGGACTCAACTATGGCTCCTAGTTTGCAGTCATCTGTGAACTTCGTTAGCCAGACCTCTTCTGTGTTAGCCTGTACTTCACAGAAGTAGACACCAAACAGGAGAGGTCCCAGAACTGAACCCTGTGGTACTCCACTTGTCACTGGTTTGAAGTCAGATTTGGAGTCTGCAACTTTTACAGTGTGGGTTCTGTCAGTGAGCCAGTTGGCAGCCCATCTTGTAACATAGGGATTTATACCTAGTTTAGTGAGTTTAGCTATAATTCCAGAATGGGGGATGGTGTTGAAAGCCTTGGTGAGGTCGGGCTGTGTGAACCACCTTACCTCGTCTACAGTTTTTGTGACTGCCTCAAAGAAGTTGATCAGGTTCAGAAGGCATGATCTGCCTTTCACAAATCTAAACTGGGTGGGATCCAGAGTTTGGAGGTTACCGATGTCTTTGCTTACGAGTTCCATGATGATACATTCCATGGCCTTGCAAACCAGGCTCGCTAGGCTAATGAGGCGATAGTTCCCATGATCAGTGGTGGCTCCCCCTTTGTAGAGTGGAATAACTGTTGCTGTGCGCCATTCAGTTGGCACAAAGCCTGACATGAGACTATGATTGGACATGGTAGTTAGCTGGGGAGCCAGTTCATTCGGAAGTTCATGTAAAATGCATCCTGGTATGCTGTCCGGTCCCATGGATGCTGTGTTTTTGGTTTTAGAGAGTGCAGCTTTTACCTGCATAGATGTGATTACAGAGACTCTGCATTCTTCCTGTACAGATATGGGCCCTTTAGGGGGTGAAAGGGGGGTAAAGTTAGCACTAAACCTATCTGCCAGGATGTTGGCAATATCAGTTGGTTGTGTAATTTTCATGCCATTGTGCTGTAACTCAGAGCAGATCTGGGTGTTGCCACTTGAGATTCTTGACATAGCTATAGAATGCTTTGTGGTTGCCCTTAGAATCAGTGGCGATTTTGTTTTCATAGCTAGCTTTGGAGGATCTTATAAGGGATCTTAGCTTCTTACTGAGGCTGACCAGGGAGCTCCTGCACTCATGGGATTTTACTCTCTTTTGCAACAGTTTCTTCCTTCTGTTGTAGAGTTTGTTTATGGCAGGGGACTACCAGATTGGCTTCCTTTTTTTGGAGGATAGGATAGCGCCTTGGTTCTGTTTGCAATAGCACGATCCATGCACTTGTCTAAGTGCTTATAGAGTGCATTTGTGTAGGGTTAAGCAGTCGTAACTGTATTGTCCATCTGCATGGGTGTCATGACATTCACCACTTCTATTTTAAGAAGCTGGCTTTGGAGAAATGTTTTACTGTGGTTTCCTTAATGGTGGGTGGGGGCGGGATGCGGACATTTAGGGTGAGTAGCTTATGGTCGGATCTGACCAATGAGGAGTTGACTTCAGGTGTGGAACACCGGTCACTCATGTTGGTAATGACTAGGTCTAGGATATTGTTGCCCCTGCTGGGGCAACAATATCCCAAACCTAGTCATGGATATTGTTGCTCTGGTGGGGCTGTGGATAAGTTGATCCAGGGCATTGGAATTTATGAATTCCAGAAAGTGTTGAGCGAAGGAGTTGGTACATGAGTAGTTTACCCAGTTAATGGTGGGGTAGTTGAAATCACCCATTATTAGGGTGTTTGGTTGAACCCTAATATTTTCCAGTATATCAAGAAAAGAGGAGTGGGAATCCGGGGGCATGGTGGAGGATCTGTAGCAAGCTACAATTTGGATTGCAGTTTTGCCCAGAGTTAGTTGCACTTGGATAACCTCAGATGCATTATGCTGCGCAACTATATGAGAGAAAACACTATACCGGGTACCACACAACTAGCCTAGAGGTGTGGATATCCTTAATGAATATGGACACACCTTCGCCTTTGGTGTTCTGGTCCAGGTTAGATGGCCGAAAAGTGTGGTACGATTTACAGCCTGGTAATGCAGGGGTGCTCTCTACAGCCTTGAACCAGGTCTTCGAAGTAAAATACTGTGACACCACCACGGAAAGCAACTGTTAAAATATCCTTTAATGGTTGATGGAACAAAAGTAAACGTGATAGCTGCGATAAAATCAACGTAGTAAGTTTCCTTTAATGAATATACGAGGACACTTACTACGGTGATTTTATCGCAACTATCACGTTTACTTTTGTTCCATCAACCATTAAAGGATATTTTAACAGTTGCTTTTTCTGTGGTGGTGCCACAGTATTTTACTTTATAGATTTTGGACATTATTGCTGTTACACCTTTGGCAGTTACAGGTATTTTTTCTTCCTTGAACCAGGTCTTAGTTACTGCACAGATATCTATGTTCTCCATTTTAAGGAGCAACTCGAGTGAGTGCATTTTGAGATTTAGACTTCTAGCACTGAGTAGCATTACCCTCAGTTTTTAGGTTCATAGGTTTATACTAGGCTATCTGCCCTAAGGCATTTATAAGCCTAGCCCAAATTTTTGTGGCTTACGCCACCCCTTATATGAAAAAATACTGTGCCCATTAGTTTGTTGTGCCTCTGTCCAGCAGTGACACAGAGATGATTCCCGGGATAAACCTACGATCTCCCATCCACAGGTCAAGATTTCTCTTGAACAGAGCCAGCGAGGTGCTCTGCCCTCACATGAATCGGGATTTTATTCCACAGCATAGGGAGTCTGAGTGATAAATCTATCCCTCCAGCATGTCCTATTTATATTTGTGCTAAGGTTTAAGTCGCTTGCTCTAGTGGTTTTGGTGGATTTGGATTTTTTGAGGTGGAGCATGTCCATTAATTCCGGGTTGGACATGGCCTTGTATGTCAGGCACATGTCACCTCTGAGCAGACGGTATGCAACTGAATAGAGCTGGAGTTTCTTCAATCTGGCAGCATATGACAGATTTTGGAGTCCCTTTATCCTTTTGGTGAGGAACTTTTGGGGTCTCTCCAATTGCTGCAGATGTCGGGTGAGATGCATCCCGAATGGGGCATTGTACTCTATCATTGGTCTGATGAGTGAAGAGTACAGGGGAACAATGACCTCACTAGATCTGGATGTGAATCCTTCATGATCAGGTGGGCAATGTAGAAGGTCTTTCTAACCACTTTAGCAACGTGAGTGTCAAAAGAAAGGCCACTGTCAACCTGGGTCCCCAGGTCCCTGATAACCTCTTCTGTGCTTAGTGGATTGCCACCTATATGGTAGCTTGGGGTTACCTTGTTTTTCCCGAAGGGTATGACTATACATTTTTTGGCGTTTAACTTCAGGCCATGGCTCTGGCACCAGCTATCTGTTTCCATGAGTCCCTTCTGAAGGATATCCGTGTCCGATGCACTTTCCACTATGGCGCCCAGTTTGCAGTCGTCTGCAAACTTTGTCAGCCAAAGTCCTCCCATGTTGGCCTGTACTTCTGAGAAGTAGATGCCGAACAATAAGGGGCCAAGGACCGAGCCCTGTGGGACACCACTTGTGACCGGCTTGGAGTCTGACATAGCACCAGCAACTCTAGCCCTGTGGGTTCTGTCCTTAAGCCAGTTTGCAACCCATCTTGTGACATATGGGTTTACATTTAAGCTGGTAAGTTTTTCTACAATACCCGAGTGGGTATTGTGTCGAAGGCCTTTGCAAGGTCAAGGTAGGCTGTATGGACTGCCTTTCCCTCATCAATGGCCTTGGTGACTGTTTCGAAGAAGTCGACCAAGTTCAAAAGGCATGATCTGCCCTTGACAAAGCCAAACTGGGTCGGGTCCAATGTCTGCAAGTCCCCTATATCTTTGTTTATGAGCTCCATTATGATCCTCTTCATAGCTTTGCAGACTAGACTTGTTAAGCTTATGGGGCGGTAATTACCAGGGTCCGTAGAGGCACCACCTTTGTGGAGTGGGACCACAGTTGCCGTACGCCACTCCTTGGGCACGTATCCTGTGGTAAGGCTGAGATTAAACAGCTGCCTTATATGCGGGTTTAATTCCTCATTTAGCTCGTGTAGCACACAGCCGGGGACACCACCCGGTCCCACTGATGCTGTGTTTTTAGCTTTAGAGAGAGCAGCTTTCACCTGCGCATTTGAGATGTCTGGGAGGCTACACTCTGCTGGGATAGTTATCTTTTAGTTATGTACTCACCATAACTTTAGATGTTTGGGATCCATCTCGCCTACATTCTGTACTGATGGGCTCGGAGCCGATCCTCTGCTCCGACTCGGCACGCCATGCTATAGAGCGAAGCCTCTCATTGGCTGAGCAATTCTCTATCCCAGGATGCACCACCACTAATCCCCCAGATCTTGTTTGTCCGCATTCATGCACACACACATAACTTGTTCATATAACATTGCCAGATGTTTCAAGATGAAACAATAGAATTCGGACCGTCCGATCTCTTCTGATCTCCAAGGAAGGGGGAAGGAGGGTGGGTTATTAGAATGTAGCGAGATGGATCCCAAACATCTAAAGTTATGGTGAGTACATAACTAAAAGATGTTATGTGATCCTATCTCGCCTACATTCTGTACTGATGGGACAGCGTCCCTAGCACCTAAATCCTGGGTGGCTCACTGGAAAACACTCCTGAGCACTGTGGAACCAAATGAAGCTCGCCCCCGAGATGCCACATCCAATTTGTAGTGGGAAATAAAAGTGTGCGGGGAAGACCACGTAGCCGCAGCACAAATGTCACTAATGGCAAGCTTAGAATGGAATGCTACTGAAGTAGCCATAGCTCTTGTAGAGTGAGCTTTGACAGAGGTCGTAAGCTCTTTATTAGAAGAGGAATAAACTTGAGTAATACAGTCCCTGATCCATTTGGCAATAGTGACCTTTGTGACGGCTTTGCCCAATTTATTATCCGCAAAGGACACAAACAATTGATCTGTTTTCCTTGTTTGTTTGGTCCTGTCTAAATAAAAACGCAATTGCCTGTGGACATCCAATGTGTGGAATATATATTCTGCTTTGTTTGAGTACTTTGGAAAGAAAACTGGAAGCTCTAATGACTGTTGCAGGCAAAAACTGGAACAAACTTTAGGGACAAAAGATGGATTAGGCCTGAGAGATACTCTATCTTTGTGAAAAACCAGGTACGGTGGTTTTAAAGATAGAGTTTGAAGCTCTGAAACCCTTCTGGCAGAAGTAATTGCGACCAGAAAAGCAGTTTTCCAAGATAGAAATTTCAAATCACATGTTGCTGCCGGTTCGAAGGGGGAGGAGGTTAAGGCACGTAATGCCACATCGAGATCCCACGGAGGAGCAGGATGAGAAATCGGAGGTCGTAAAAGCGCAGCACCTTTCATGAAGGTTTTACACAATCTGTTGCTCATTAAAGGTGGGTTTATAGATTCATGAAAATTTGAAATAGCTGCCAATTGGACCTTGATGGTAGAGACTGAAGAACCTTGATTGAAAAGGGAAGTTAGAAATTTTAGGACTTCCGATACAGGAATAGTGATGGGATCCAGACCTCAGAGTTGAGCCCAAATAGCAAATCTCTTCCATTTGCTAGTATACAATTTTTTAGTGGCAGACTTGTGGGCCGAAGATAAGGTATGTATGACTTCCGGGTCCAAGGTATGATTCCTGACTATAGTCGGAAGAGGAGGAGCCAAGCTGTTAACTTCAAAGTGTGAAGGGACTGGTGGAGTAGTCCCGACTGATGAATTAATAGGTCTGGAATCTGATCCAGGAACCATGGACCGTCCAGTGCATATTTCCGAAGATAGGGGAACCATACCTGACGAGGCCAGTAAGGAGCAACTAAGATCATTTTGCTCCCCAAGTGAGACGCCTTTTGGATCACTCTGGGAAGGAGGGGAACTGGGGGGAAGGCGTATAGCAAGCCGGTGGGCCAAGGATGGGCTAGTCTGTCCATAGGACTCTCCCCCGGAGCTGGAGTGAGAGAGAACTTTCTGCACTTCGCGTTCAGCGGGGTTGCGAAGAGGTCACAACAAGGAATTCCCCATTTGCTGAAGATCTGAGTTGTCACTGCATTGTTCAGAGACCACTCGTGAGGAGAGAGGATAGTTCTGCTCAGTCTGTCGGCTATCATGTTGGATTTGCCAGGGATATGAGTTGCTATCAGAAAATGTCTGGTCGCCACTGCCCATTCCCAGACTCTCATGGCCTCTCTGCAAAGAGGGTAGGATCTGGTTCCTCCCTGCTTGTTCAGATACCAGACCACTGACATGTTGTCGGAGTGAACGGCAATTACGCCCTGAGGGAGGTAATCGTGGAGGGCTTGTAGAGATAGAAGCACCGCCCTCATTTCCAAAATGTTGATATGAAGAAGACTCTCTTCTGAATGCCATTTGCCTTGGACTGACCTGCCCAGGGAATGCCCCCCCACCCCATCTGGGAGGCGTCCGTGGTCAAAGTGGCCATAGGAGGAGGTGGAACAAAAGGTCGACCCTGATTCAGATTGGAGGGCACCAGCCACCAGCGAAGGTCCCGTTTGCAGGTTTCCGTGATCCGTATGAGGTGACTGAGCGGAAGATCCTGAAAGGACCACTGTGTCGAAAGAAGCCACTGGAGAATTCTCATATGCAACCTTGCTAGGGGGACTAGAAGAACCGTGGCCGACATAGATCCTAATAGTTGCAAGACCATCCTGGCTGGAGCTTTGGATCTGAGAAGCAAGGCTCGGACTTGAGCTTGTATGATTTGTATCCTTTCTGTAGGAAGACAGACCCGCATTCGGTTTGAGTCTATTTCTACTCCGATGAATCTTATGCGTTGAGGTGGCAGCAACACAGACTTTGGCCAATTGAAGGTGATTCCAAGGGAAGCGCCTAGTGATATGGCTTATAGGTTCTGCAATAGTAGACGTCTGGAGGTGGCAGTTAGGAGCCAGTCGTCCAAATACGGAAACACCTGGAATCCTAGACTCCTCAGGTGAGCAGTAACGACCGCCAAACATTTGGTGAACACCCTGGGGGCTGTGGTGAGACCAAAGGGCAGCGCACGGAACTGAAAATGACTGTCTCCTAGGCTGAAGCGCAAATGTCTCCTGGACGCCTGATCTACCAGAATGTGGTAATAGGCGTCCTTGAGATCTACGGAGCACATCCAAACACCTTTCTCCAGCAGTGGAAGAATGGATTGTAAGGTGACCATTCGGAACTTGGACTTTTTGACTGAACGGTTTAGAATGCTGAGATCCAAAATGGGCCTCAAGTCCCCGGTCTTTTTTGGCACCAAAAAGAATCTTGAGTAAGTCCCTAATCCGATCTGGTCTGCGGGGATCGGTTGGATGACTCCTTTTCGAAGCAGCTATGAGACTTCTAAGGCTGCAATTTCCCGTTGACTGGCTGGCGGGTCCGGGATTTTCTTGGGTCGAGGTGGGGAGTGAGAAAAAGGGATGGCGTAACCTCCGGCGATAATTCGAAGCACCCATCGGTCCTGAGTGATACCTTCCCAGGCTTTTAGGTGCCTCGAAAAACGACCCCCGACTGGCTCCGGAGCTGCACAGTCGGGCAATCCTTCAAGGATTGTGGAAGGCAGAAGAGCCACGAAAGGACACACGGTCTAGTGTTGCGGGGGCCTCTGCCGCCTCTGGGACAGCGTCTTCCAGAAAAATTTCCCCCTCCTCTGCCTCTAGAAGGGGGATCGTCCTGCTGCGAGGGATAAGACTTCTGGGATCTACGGAACCACATTTTCCCTCCTTTTTTCGCCTTGGGATAAGGCCGAAAGGGAGTGGAAAATCATGCCCCTACGGCAGTCAAAGTCTTACCTTCTTGCTCGCAGCGGGTCAATGTGTCCTTTACCTTGGGTCCAAACAAAGAGGACCCATCAAAGGGAGCGTTGGCAAAGGAAGACTTAAAGGCTTCCGCAAAATGACACAGGCGGAGCCAGGCTTGCCTCCGTAGAGCAATACCTGTACCCGCCACTCTACTCGCCCCCTCGGCCGCATATGAAATGAGCCTCATGGACGAGTTTGATATCTATGACAGCGTAGCCAACTGAGAGCCAACCGTCTGGGCCAGCTGCTCAGGTAGGTTACCCGAGAGGGTATCTGAAAGCTCCTTGATCAGATCCCTCTGAAACCTGGTGAAGTGCGTTAAATAGTTCAGGGACCTTAAGGTAAAGGCCGCTGAACTGAGGGTGCGCTTCCCGTACCGATCCATGCTCTTAGACTCCTTATTAGGAGGATGGACGGACGTCGAAGCCTCTGCTACATCTTTTTGGGTCGCAGATGCCACCATCAAGGCATCTACAGCCACACCTTTTGTCAAAAACTCCTTCTCTGGGGGTGCTGACAGGAACTTATTTGGGCAAGCAGGCACCGGTTCCACAGAATCTGGACGTTCCCACGCCCTTCGACAGATCAAATCTAGGAGCTCGTCGAAGGGCAGAGACACCCAGGAGGCGGAGGGCTGAGCCCCGAAGGCCTTAAGGAACACCGACTCGTCAGCAGAAGGGGGTTTGGAATGCCAGCCGCCTAGTTGTTTGAAAGCTTCCAAGATGTCTGCAAAGGAGATATCATCTGAGGACGACTTGGGGGACCCCTCCGCATCATCAAGATCAGTGTCTGACGTGAGAGACTCATCGGGGGAGTCGACGTGCTTCCTCTTGCACGATCTTTTTCTTGGTGGTTCCTCTGAAGAAGCTTCAGAGGGACCTCCAGGTGGGGGTGAACCCCCAGTGGGGGTGACCTCAGGCCCCGGGGCTCCACTGTCTAATGACAGGGGGACTGCCAAAGACCCAGTCTCCGTATGTAGGGAAGGTGCTGGTGAGACCGTGGAGGTAGCCAAATAAGATTTGGCTAACGCACTCCTCATGGCCCTGAAGGCTGGACCACCAGAATCCTGGGAAGGTCCAACCCCCGAGGCCACAACGGTAGACTGTACCCCCGCAGCCGACGCACCGAGAGGAAGGCTCGGTACCGAAAACATCAGTCCCGAAGCATCCCCCCATGGCCGACAGAGGAGGTCCGTGTACCGAACTCCGACTCGAGAGCCGGGGTGGGAGTAAGGGTCGGGGCCGACCCGTAAACCTCCATCGGCTCCACCAGCACCGGCTCCAATGGTGCCGAAGCTGTTGGAGGAGGAACCAGAACTACAGAGTGGGCCATCGGCTCCGAAGCCGAATGGGCTGGAGCCGAAACTAATTTCTGGAACACAGGAGACTGGAACAGTCTTAGGAGCACCCTGTCGATGTCCGAATCCGACATCTTGGAAGATCTAGAGGAAACCTATCGGGTCCGAACCGAATTTTCCATCGGCTCCAAAGGACTGGGGGACCGGCTCCGAATGGACTCAACCAGTATCGGTGCCGAGGGAGATCCCAAAACAATTTCCCTCGGTGCCGAGGAGGGCTTCGGCGCCGAAGGGGAAGAGTCTGAGCCGGCAACCCTCATCGGCTCCAAAATCAGTGGAGCCGATGAAGGTGACCCGCCTCTCGAAGCCCCAGTCATCGGCTCCGAAACCAGAGGAGTCGAGACTGGGGGCATCGAGGCAGACCGTTCCGCCCTCGGCTCCGAAGTCCGTGGAGCCGATGGAGAAGCCTGCCTGGATTTCTTAGTAGTCTGTTCTGACGGGCTGGTCAGAGCCGACACTTTCTTTTTCTTAGTTGGAGAGGATGAGGAAGATAAGGCCTCCTCGAAGGAGGGTTTAATCAGCCCTTTCAAGATTAATTTATTCTTCCTCTCTTGGAGGACTCTAGAGGAAAAGGCGTGACACACGCTGCAGGACTCCTGTAGGTGCTTGGCGCCTAAACAATATACGCACGAGGAGTGGTCATCGGTTATAGACATTTTATAATTGCACCTCGTGCACTTTTTGAACCCTGAGGGTCTATGTTCTTTGGACATAATGTCTCAAACAGTCACTATAGCCTTAGAAAAAATCACTATCTGTAAAAACAAAGATTTTAAACAATATAAGAATAAAATGGAAAATATATATATATATATTTTTTTTTACAATACCAATATCACAAACACCAAAAAGGAGGGCCAAGAACCCTCTAACTTAAACAGGTAACTTGACCTCCTTAAAAAAGAGAAACTTGCCAAGTAATAGGGGAAGGCCCCTCTAACTTAAACGGGAAACCTTTCCCTAAACGAACACACAAATTTTACCACAAAATTAAACCAAAAATCACGCGTACAACAACAATAGCTGTTAAAAAAGCTTTTGGGTAAGAATAGAGAATTTCCTGACAGGAAAAACTTTAGAAAAAAACAGCACTTAGCTCAGCCAAGTTGAGACCACGTCCTAGCTTGTAAGCGGCAAACGAGATCTGGGGGATTAGTGGTGGTGCATCCTGGGATAGAGAATTGCTCAGCCAATGAGAGGCTTCGCTCTATAGCATGGCGTGCCGAGTGAGCCCATCAGTACAGAATGTAGGCGAGATAGGATCACATAACATCTCTCATTTAGGGGGGGAGAGGGGGGTGAAGTTTGCACTGAACCTGTCTGCCAGTATGTTGGCAATGTCTGTGGGTTCAGTGATTTTTGTATCACTTTGGGCCAATTCTGAGCATATCTGGGAGTTTCCACCCAGGTTCCTAACATAGCTGAAAAAGGCCTTATGATTGTCCTTTGAATCCATGGCAATTTTTCTCTCAAAATTGGCCTTAGTTGATTTTATGAGTGCTCGTATTTTTTTTACTAATAATGATCAGGGGTGACTTCCCTTTTATGGATTTTGTTCTATCATGTAATAGCTTTCTCCTCTTATTGTAAAGTTTGTTAATGGCTGGGGTCCACCAGACTGGACGTTTGCCCTTTGTGGAAAGAGTCTTGGTTTTATTTGGGATTGCCTGATCCATGCAGACCTGGAGGTGTTCATAGAAGGCATTTGTAAGGGCTTCCGCAGCTTGGGTTATGGTTTCCACTGGCTCAGGGGCCTTGAAGGATACCACACCAGTCTTGAGTAGTGTGAAGTTTGCTTTAGAAGTTCTTCACTGTGGTCTTTTTTGTTTGGGGTGGGGGCGGGATGTGGATTTCCAGTGAGATTAGTTTATGATCAGATCTCACCAATGAGGGATATACTTCCGGTGTGGAGCATTTTGTCCGCATGTTTGTGATAATGAGATCTAGTATATTTTCTCCTCTCGTGGGAACAGTGACTAGCTGTTCCATGGCATTTGAATTTATGAACTCCAGGAACCGTTGGGCTAGAAAGTTAGGGCTTGAGTAATGTTCCCAGTCTATATTCGGGTAGTTGAAGTCATCCAATATGATGGTGTTTGGAGATACATTTATACCCTCCAGTGTCTTCAGGAAGGCTGTGTGGGGTTCCTGAGTTTGAGAGGGTGGCCTGTAGCATGCTACAATTTGTAGAGCAGTTTTGCCTATGGTTAGTTGCACCTGGATGGTTTCCGAAGCTTCATGCGTTGCCACCAACCTGGAGGTGTGGGTATCCTTTATGAATATGGATACACCCCCTCCTTTTGTGGTGTGGTCCGGGTTTTGGGGTCGGAACGTATGATATGAGGTAAAACCTAATAGTGCCGGGGTGCTCTCAGGAGCCTTGAACCAGGTTTCAGTTACAGCACAGACATCGATGTTCTCCATACTGAGAAGGGCCCTGAGTGCGTGCATTTTGAGATTTAGACTTCTGGCATTGAGCAGCATTACCCTCAGTTTATTTCCCATTTTTGTTTTCTAGGGTGGTAGGTTTAGAATTTGAGCCTTGCCTAAAAAAGGCACTATGGGGGTGGCAAGAGCCTTAGCCAATATCCGGAATCTCAGGGGTGACAGGGGCAAGCCGTCCCTTGCGAAGCAGCGTGGCTTGTCAAGCATGTCATCCCAGGCAGACAGACACTGGATCCCCTTTGAATGACACCAGACATTACGCCAATTGTTAAAGCTGATCATCTTGTCTGTATATTGTGGCATCATTCTTGGTGAAGAAAGGATACTGCTCAGGGTCAGGGTCATACCTGCCTGGGCTACATAATCAGAGAGCTCCTCTATGTCTCTTTTCATGTAGTCCAGGGAGGTACGTCTCAGGTCGTTCACACCAGCATGGACAATCTCGGTGTCATATTTGTACTTGCCGTGGAGTGACCAGAGTGCTTGTGTTATGGGGCGGATTCTAGCGCCCGATAGGCAGCTTACTGTGACCCTCTCCTTGTTCAGCCTGATGAGTGGGACGTCAGTGCGTCTGACTATGGAGTCACCTATGACAAGTATGTTTGGTGTTGTATTTGGACTTAAGGGCTGTGACTGCTTTGCACACTGCTTTTGTGGTTTATGTGTTGCTTGTGGGGTGTCTTGAGGTAGCAGTTGTTTGGGTGTCTGCTTTGGTGGCCTCTGCTGTTTAGGTAAATTTTTACTCAGAGCCTCCGAGTATGTCTTTGTGTGTTTGATTCAGTGGTGTGGTAGCATTATGTGAGGCTGGTTTTGTGGTGTGTGTAGTTGCCTTCTCCTCCTGTCTGGTCTTGCCAGTCCTGAGTTGAGAGAGCTCAGCCTCCAGTTTGGCTAAATAGCTGCATCTCTCGCAAGTCTTTGTGTTATGTGGGAGGAGGAGAGGGTTGTCTGTGTACATGAGGCAGTTATAACATTGCCTCAAGATTCCCAGATTCACCAGCTGGACCGGAGAGGAGATTGACAACTGACCTTTGGACATGCTAGAATAATATTGAGAATTCCTTAATAATTGAAAACAAGGGCCAGTGGGGAGTGAGTGTGTAGTGCTTTTAATTTTTAGTGCTGACTTATATAATTGCTATAGTGAGCAAGTGCCAAGTAACTTGAGTGCAATGTGTTACAAGTAACTAAATGCTTGCCTTTTCCTGTTACGGTGGTGAATTTGTCATTTGAACCTTGCCTAAAAAAGGCACTATAGGGGCAGCAAGACCCCTAGCTAGTATCCGGATTCCCAGGGGCGACGGGTGCAGGCCATCTCTGGCAAAGCATCGTGGTCTGTCGACCTCAACATCAACAAACTGATTTGTACAGATGGTTATGTTAATAATGTATTTGCAAAGTTAACAGTGGGTCCTGCTGGACAGAAAGGAAATACATGTATGTCAAATTGTATTGCTGTAACTAATTAATATCTTTATGGCCTAAACCAAGTAATTTATCTCACAGGTCTGAATGCAGCCAGAGACGCAATATTTGTGAAAAGCCTAGGCTTGGATCCGGCTCTACTGTCCTTAGTGGTAAAGTAATTGCTACCCTGGGGTGTCAGAGAATGGCTTGTTAGTTTCTGTAGAAGTGTTGGAATTTTTTTTACAGTTTCCAGATGCTGTTAATAAACCTTAGCTAAAGTTGTGCGTATCAACATATCAGTGCCAGATCCTGGCTCAGTATCTAGTGAGAGGGTAGTGTGGGAACCACACAGGCAGGTGAACCAGATGTGGATGTTATTCTGTAGCCAGCACTGAAACTGCATTTGAATACAAGTGGGAGATGTGAGGTGTGCACTCTGTTTCTGGACCTGAGAAGACACTCATCCATGTTCATCTTGCCTTGCTTTAGTAATTAACTAGGGAACAGTAATTCTTCAGTCAGTTAAGAAAATATTCTAAGAATGTCTAAATGTTGTTTTTCTTCTGTATCTGTCCAAGTCTTTCCATTTGATTTGTTTTTATATTTCCTGTGATTGAAACGCTGGTGTTTTAGTTTAAACAGATATTCCATATTTTATTTACTGTTAAATGTGCTTAAACTTTTCATTGTGATTGGTCTTTTCTTATAAAGCTCATTATTGAGTACAAAGCCCCTTTCAGCATGTACCTCGCAAAGCACATGCAGCAGATGGAGAGACCAGAGGGTTTCTCACCAAGAGAATCCAGGGCCTCAAACATCTACCATACACAGATAGGCTAAAAGCCCCATCCCTCTACTCAGTTTCATACAGAATCCTCAGCGGTAACCTCCGTCTGTCATACAAGGGAATCACGGACCCCACCTTGATGGGACTTGCTGCATATCCACAAGTCGAGCTCCACTACAGTAACTCTCACGCACGGCCTCAACCTGGTCTGTGACATCAACAGGACTTGTTGGCGGGACACATTTGTGTCCCAGAGACTCCTCTATCTATGGAACAGACTCCCTCTCCACGTCAAGCAGAGTACCTCTTTACCCTTTAAGTGCAACCTGGATAACTGGATGGGAAACAAAATATACCCCTGGGATTACATCTGTGTCCCTGCTGGACAGGGCCATTGGGTGCAGAGTTGTCTAAACATGGGATAAACTCTTGGCTAGGCTTAAAATTGCCTCAGGGCCAATAGCTTAGTAACCTTCTATGATCCTACAATTTCATTAATTTATTTATTTATTACTATTTACTGTTAAACACATCTAAACCTTTCATTGCGACTGATCTTTTAGAAAATATCTAACCTTTAAGAGTACTTGCATTTATTTAGTGGCACTATGGCTCCACATTCCCGAAAGTCTTGTTGCTTGGTTAAACACTACCATTGTTTGACCAATGAAACCCAATTTACCTCTCCTTCCCAGAGAATGATGTGGCCTGCATGCTTTCATTAGATAACCACCATGAAGTCTTATTGGTCTTGTCAATCTGCTGAAAATGGACACCTCCAAAAATGAGGCTATGAGAGCTCATGCTGCTTTGAAATATTGCAGTTTTCCTTCACTCTCCAATTACATTTTCTAAAAAAAGCAAGCCTGAACTTGTTAGCAAAGTGTGTAATCTCGTTTATCCTTCGAGGACAGCACGTAAGGTTAAGTCTTCATATTTTCATTGAAAAAACATTTCTATGATTAAAAAAAAAAAAAAAAAAAAAAACTATCTCAAGCCAATTTCTCTCTGGAGTAGTTCATTCCTTAGTTTTACTGTGGCTGGACTACTGTGGCTGGACTACTGCAATGCCCTTTTTACCTGGCACTCCCAAACACACTGACCTGGACTGCCTGAAGTTAGTGAAGAAAGAAAGATGCTGCTATGTTACTAACTGGTACCACTCATTACCAACATATTACTCCTGTTCTGCATGACCTACATTGGCGGGAGGTTTATTATACGACTATCTTTAAGGTATTGCTGTACTTATCTCTACGTGACTTGGGTCTCTTACACTTGAAAGGATAAGTACTACCCATACACCCCAACAAGGACCATGTTCAGCCACTCAAGGGCTGCTGGTAATCCCACAGGTGCATCTGGAAAACCCTGGTGTTTGCTCTTTTATTTATCAAGCTCCAGACCTGTGGAATTTCCAACCTCTATGGCTTTAAAACAGACTACCACATCCTACCCATACTGGCAACAAACAGGTAAACAAAAAAAACAAAAACAAACAAACAAAAAAAAAAAGTATCCTCAACAGTAAAGCAAGTCCCAAGAATTGCAGGAAACAATCACTGTAATTGGTTAAAACATAAAAAATCTGGTTAAGCTCTTACATGACAAAATTAAACTGACTGTGTGGATGTCCTATAAAGTTTTTTTTTTAAAGTGCAAACATTAAAAAATGTACTTAAAAGACATTTAAACAAAACAAAAATGTTGTATTCTAAAAGTTTATTTAAAGCTAAAAACGTTACAAAAACAGGACAAATCACTGGACTATGTATGTTAAAAATGTATGCATTTAAAGTGTTTAAAAAAATCATTAACTAGATAAATATTTATTACACAAATGTTACAACTTTGCAACTCTTGATATAAGAGTGCTAGTAACTGCTATGTGTTCATTTAACCCTGGTGGATCGCTGCATTTAAAAGCATTTGCCAACGCAGTTCTCTGTAGGATAGAGTGCCTTCCCAGTTACCCCCTTCTAGGAGACTTTACACATTTATCTACTGCAGAAAACAGAAATATATGTACGGAGCTTTGTGGAACTACTTACAGACTGCATTTTTTTAACATGTTATGTTCTTTATTGGTGCTATAATTTTTTGTTTTTGAATTATTTTTAAAAACCTTTTAATACTGTTGCTACTTCTAAATGTGAAGGGTGGTGTTGGAGCTAATGTGCTGTATATGTATCTTGGGAAATGGTATCGTCCCACATTATTTTAATAACCAACACATTTGTGGAAATTTTATGTAAACTAGGTATGTTCATCTTTAGAAATATTGACCATGTTTGTTCTCTTCAGTCATCTCAATGAATCATGTGGTTTTCGCTGTTAACAGAACAAAAATTCCCTTCAGTGTGTGATTTCATTTTTCAGTTGGTACACTGAGTCAGTGGGATAATCTTTGTCAATGATCATTTCACATAATTAACAAACTCAGCATTAAACCCCTTACCTTTGCTTACCAACCTTGATAATCTGATCTGGCCTTTTCCCAACATACTCCAAGATGAAACTTGAACAAATAGGAAAAACCCAAACCCTTACCACAGCAGCACTCACCTAGCCTTCGTCAGTCTAGTCGCTCCACCCACTTCAAAATCAAACACATTCACTTTCACTGAAGTCAGGAATACACCCTTCTCACAGTAAATATTCTTCACTATCCCCATTCCAAAATATCCTCCTCCCTCCCAGAACTAGACACATATCCACACTATGCCAAACCACAAAGATACTTGAGAAAAATGACTGACAATTAACCTTTTCATTTTATCAATGAATATCGCCTTCTGTCTGGCATGGATTCAGATCAGGATGCAATGTATTTACTATATTTTTACAAGGAACAGTCAAAATTTACACTTTAAAAGAAAAGGGTTGCCCTTATGAAGTGCTAAACGTTTCACACTTCAGAAAAAATGTCTTAGAGGATTCAGCTCAACTATGATAAACTAACTTTAGAACTACCTTAATGAAAGAATTTTCAATGTGCAGGCAGTCAGACTTCAGACGACAGCATCTTTAGAATAGGTACACCTCAAGGATCAGTCCTGAGTCCTATTCTCTCTTTTTATTCATAAAAACACTACCATTATTGTTCCCCAACTACCAATAACTATGTATGGAAATATCATAAATCTTCATCGGCTAGTAACCTCTCTACAAGGCAAACTCAAAACTGCAAAATGATTTCAACCTACTTTTCCACTGGATCTCTTAACCACAAACACACAGGCACAACCTGTCACCATGTTGTTTGGGACACCTTAACAAATAAAACAGCTCATGCAAAATCAGTCCCAAATGGCAATAGATAGCTTAGGTATCATCCCAGTATATATAGCTGTGCCTCATGATGGAGCCTGATCTTTCATTTAAAGATTATTCTGAACTAATAAAAGTATTCAGACAGCTGAGAGCAGATTTCTGACCACTGCACTCAATCAATTGTAGCACACAGTAGCCATTAATCATCATCACCCCATCTTGCATATGCACTCCCTATCAGAACACAACTTATCCAACGGCATACACATCTGACAAAAAGATAAAGTACCTTCAGAATTATCAAAACCCCTAAAAATGATCAATGGTTAGCAACCCCCAGCTAGTGCCACACTAATTTTTTTCAACCTTTAACTTTATGCTACTCACTAACTACTGCCTTCTCTTACTAATGTGTGTGTGTCTTTCAGCTTTTCCTGGTTAGGCGTCACCACAGCGGAACTCCGCTCTGCTAATGACTGGCAGTTGATTTTTACGTACTGGCTTGCCAGGCCTGATGCACAACCTTCAACGAAGGTAAGCCCATTCACACATGTCTACACGCAGAAGACGCTCTAGCTGAGAATCGAACTGGACAGTGTCTTACTGTGAGGCGACAACGCTACCGCAGCACCACCACCGTGGGTCCTTTCTCTTACTAACAAGATTAATAATAAATCCTCACCATACTTCCTTAAAATGTAAATTAATAATGCTCTTCCCCTACACAGCCCCCCCCCCCCAATTTCTGCAGTGTAACTGATGAGAAAAGCTTTACATCTACAAGTCATGCTGGATAAAGTAGTTTTTGGTACCGAAAATCTATTAACCAATAAAATGAAGGGAAGGGTTAATTACAATGCGTGTGCTGGTGCGGGCTGCCAATTACACTTTCAGTGAAGTGTCAACACTATCAGTCACATACAGAAGAGACTATATTAAAAAAAGTTTTGAGAATTCAAAGACAGTAATTGCGTAGTAAGCTGAAAAACAAGCTACAGCTTGCAGATATACTTTTAATGTCCACTGCCAACATCTGGCTGTGATATTATCGGGTAATTATTCTTTAAAAAAGGCACCTCTGTCTAGTGGGACGTACATTAGTTGGTATAAACACAGTCAAAACGAATACAACAGTTTGTGCCAAGTAAACAAGCATAAGTATGACAAGATGATTGCAACATTTACTCAGGCAAACATGTTCCATTACTAGAAGGAAAGCAAAACAAAAAATTGTCCTACTTTGTGATCAAAGTCTCAGATCAAAGTTTTTAGTATCAGTCAAGGTTTGGCAAGTGAATATTTGTTATAGGCACACAACAAAATAAAACATTTTAACTTGTCTTAGGCATACTCTATTTGCTGACAATGGTCAGAAATTACAGAATTCACTGTAGATAGGTTGTCTGTTTTACTCCTGGTGGCTTCTGTTCAAAAGTCAGGAATTCTGTAAGATCAGCCACTCAGGAAATAAACTAAGTATCCAAGAAGCTCCTTTCCAAGTTCTGTTCCGCTACCAGCCACTGGCAGGGGACGCTCTCTGCAGTTAAAAGGCACAGAACACTGGTAAATTCCAAATGATGATTTCTGAGAACATGCACACAAGCTGGCACACACTGCTACATATCCACACTAAGCTGAACAGAATAGCAATCACTCCTTCCTGCTACAGCACTGGCCTCAGTGAAGGCCATTCTGATACACCACTCTGAGCCCACAAACTGCAAAAGAATCACAATGTGAAATGTCATCCCTTGCTTTTGACCCGTACCTGTTAAAAGGGCAATTACTCATTTTATTTACAACTTCACTTCTTTAGCAATTCTCTCAGACAGTAAGGGCATCTGGATTACAGTTGGTTACAGTTGATACTGTGCAGTGAAGCCCACAGAGAATTCATCAGGCAGTGTCCCCCTTTTTTTTGGGGTGTTACATAAATGCAGCTGTAGAATGTAATGCCATGAGAGAAGCAAATGGAGCAAAAAAAACAGTGTAGGACTATATTCGTACTCTCTGCTAATCTCATCATCTTCCCCTTCTCTTTAACCTTTCACCTACTCTTCAAACTAGCTATACTTAAAACTTTCCCTACTCCATCCCTTCCCACACTATACCCTCCAAACAAAAAAATGCATGCATAACAATGCTCTAATGCATGATTGCATGTTATACTCAGTTTTATGAATGGTTTACTATTGTGACGGCTTGCTGAAAAATTATCTGTTTTCACAAGGGTTAGACTGGAAATGGGCCGCTTTGATGTGTTCTTCCCCAGTTAAAAACATAAACGGTACTGATTTTTAAGCAAGCCAATGCGGTTTTACCATTACTAGTCATGCCCAAGGCACAATGACATAAGCAACCAAGGTAATGGGGCTGGTAGATGGTAAAGAAAGACCCAAGTTGATCCACCTCAGGAAATGCCACTGTTCTCAAACAAGTTCACAATTTTAACCAAAATATACATACCAACATTAAAAGGTTGAGAGTTTCAACTGAATTTAAAACAATGCTTTGCAGCCAAGCCACCCAAGATAACACTACAAAGCACAGTTTAGGCAGTTAGATGTTTTGCAATGTCAGAGGAGGCTTTAAAGAAGTGGTTCTACTATAAGTGAACAAAAAAAGCTCCACTAACCAGCAGCATCCGTCTTGCTCAGTGCACTTAAACACAACACACACACACTTAACTGAAAAGAACAGATAAAATGACACTACTGGCTACAACATACTGTCAGTGATATCAGGCATCCTGAACACATTACTACTGCACTATGCAGAAAGCAAAACTCGGTATATCACCAACACTTTTCTAACTTTACATATAAATATTAAGACACAAATGAGCCAGTACAGCTTAAACTATGAAATGCACAACACAGGTCAACCAAAACCTTAAATACCAGCATCTAAACATTAACAGTCAATCTGTTAATGTCTGGGTCCAGCATAATTAACATACTAAGTGTACATACATCAAACCAACAAAGTATAACAGCACAGTTTAAATACAGACAGTAGCAGGAGCTGGTGAAAGCAGCACAAGTGCAGAAAGCTACAGATTCTAGTTTAAGTTTTTTTTTTCTTTTTTGACTTATAAAACTCAAACCAATATGAACAAATGTTTTAACTGCATACATAAAGAAAAGCATGCAAATTAGAGGAACTGAACAAAAAGAAGAGTAATACTTTACTTAACCTGGTAATGATATACTGAGATATTACTTTGCACACACTGTTGGGTGTAAATCTCAAAGTAGCTAAAATGTAGTACAGTTTAGCAGCACAAAACAATGGCAGTGGGGTCTTCATGTGGCAATTCAATTCTAAAGATGGCAGCAGCGTCACCACAAACACAGTATAATATAAAAATACATACACATTATCAGGAAGTTCACACTACAAGAATGTTATCTTCAACAGTAACCAGCAAACTCTACATAAATGCAACAGCAAGTAATCTAACAAAACAAAGTTAAAGAATCACCAACTGTGCAATTACACAGCAACACATGGACAGCAATTTTCAAGGCAGTAGTAAAGTTGAACACATCAAACTGATAAAGAACTAAAGATGTTCCATGCACTTCTAAAAATTAAATACACGGCCAAACTCTTCAAACTTAGTGCACTTCACCAAATGAGGAAGACGTGTGACAGCAATACTAAAAGGTTTGAATTGCATTTAACACTACTTAGTGAATGTGGACTGACAGAGTTAAGGAATACACACACAAGCAACTTTGCAATCAGACTATGCTATCGCTTCGCCCAAGTGTCATGTTTCATCCTCTGATCCAGCTGTGTGCTAATATTAGATACATTTATCTACTCAAGACTTAAGTTGTTGCTAAGAAAGTAAAGAGCTTAAATACACAACACATGAGATCATATGTAAATATTACATTTCAAAACTAAACCTACAAAGCAGAATTTAGGTGGCAGTATATACAAGCCCTGGGATTTAATGAACGATTTCACAATCAGTCAACCAGAGAAAGCAGTTCACTCAGTAAACAACACAGGTCAGGGCCTACATCCGTATGAAGCTAAAAGCAAAACAAAGAAAGAAAACAGCACCTGCAGTAATTCTTGGTCCGCCTCGTCCCTCCCCTCATCCCCCGACCATTCCTCCAGGCGTATTGCCAGTGGGAATGTGGGGACTTGGTTCCAGTATAGCTGCTTGCACATGGAAGATGAAAGGTGGCAGAAAGCACCTGCCTGATATATGGATACACACCGATCAACTCCTACAGCCAGCTTGCTCGTCATCTGCTAGAAACAAACACTGTCACACACACACACAGGCACACGTACACATGCATTCACACACAGATCTGGCTGAGCATTTCCGTTCTGTTCAGGTGCAGACCAGCAGAGCTCAGACAGCCAAACAGTCTTACTCAAGCTCATGCAGGCATCACTCTGGGTCGTAGCCACACAACTTCAGTTTTAACTCACTATGTGCCGACAGTGAAGACATCCACTGAGCTTGTATCATAAAAAGGATACAGGCAGCCCAAACTACAAATCTAAGCATAGAAAATGTGCACACTAGGAAATGTTAAATACCTAAGCAACACATTATTTGGTACAATTCTTCCAGGTACTTATATTTTTAGGTAAGTCAGCTACCAAATAACTGTATTCTACCCCTTAGTGTTAATTTCTGCCCATCATATAATCATTTTAATAACTCATTACTTTCAGAATACAGGCACATCTGTTACAGACTTTCAAGACAGATATTTTCAGCTCATGAAACCAAGTTCAAAATCAATTTACTCTAAAAGCATTTATAAAATCAAGAATAAAAAGATAACTGCAAGGGAAAAGTTGACAAATATTTGAAAAACTAACAAAGCACAAAGGGAGAGTGATTTCTGCTGTAGCCTTCTGAGCTATTCTCAGGTTTGATTTCTGACAGGGGTATCTTCTATAAACAGTTTACATGCCCTTCCTGATCTCTCAGAGTTTTCATTAGGTGCTCTAGTTTCCTCATATATCCCACACATACCTCTCAACCTCTATGCACAAGAAATCTGGACAAACCCTAAAACAATGGGGGGGGACAAAGGCCTAAAACGTGGGACAGATTTGAAATATTGCTCTTATAAATTTAAATGTTGTTAGAATAACAGGTTTTGTATGTACTTTCGGAAGGATGTGAAGTCTGAAATTCAAATATCTTATTTAATGACTTAAATCCTCAGTGATTTACCAAAAAGCTACACATTTTATGAGGAACAGACTAAACGATAAGAGGCAAAAATCTGGATGGCTGAAAGCTATGGTCCCAAAGACATGCTGTGGGTGAACTTGTGATCCTCTAAACTACCTGTAAATATTACTGCCATGTGGGTATGATGGCCTATGAGAGAAAAGTATCCTAGCTGGGATTAGTTTCTTTCACTCACTCACTGCTGGGACATCTCCAGTTCCCCCTCTGCCCTAAACTCAACAATGAATGAATGAAAAAAACATGTAGCACTGCTGCCTTGAATTAAAATGACTAAAAATACACTGCAAAGATGTTTTTGTTTAAATTTCACTATGTATAACAGATGCTTGCCTTTTCCCCCCCCTCAAAGAATGTGTCACGTTACATGTTAAAATAGCTGCAAGAGAATGCTTGTTCTTTACTTATGATATTCCCTTTCTACATCTCACAGCTGGATTCCAAGTTTATCATATTCTACTTTAATTACATTAATAATCAATGAACAGTTTTCTATCTGCAATACTAGAGAATATTGTTCTACTAACAGCCCAAGACTAGCTCTCCCTCACCCTAAAGGAAAGCCCGAGTGCAAGCAAACACAGCAGAAGTTACCAGTTTGCAGTTTTCTGAGTTTGGACTCAAAATTTATCTATGCAAAGAAAGGACCAGAACCCCGATGCAGTACTGCAAATTTACTTCCTCACTGCTACTTTTAAGGTAGCGTAAAGTGATTTTGATTAATAGTTCTAAAATGGAAACATCTGACCATATATAAGTGTATCTGTAGAGGAAATTCCCTTTGCCTAAGATTTAGTGACCTAGGAATTGATTACTGAAGGGAGGAAGAGGCAAAGCCTCCTGCATGTGGGGGAGGAACAGTGAGTGGTTTACCTCTTGCAGACTGAAATGTACAAATGACCGACTTTTTGAGTTCACTACTAGGCAGCAGTCAAAAAATTTTTAAGACTGGGATAGGAAATAAATATTCAGACCCTTTTGAGTGATTAGCTATGTAAAATCTTACCATAATAGATGTCCTCTTCTCTATTGTAGTATTCTTAACATGAGGGAGTTGCCTGCCATGACGACCAGTAGACAAAAGACTTTTACTACTAGGGGTGCAAGGTACATCGCATGTAGGCTGCTGTCAGACATTGGCCATAAAAGTGACGTATGCATGCACCACGCTCAGAACTGAGTGCCCCAGGAGGAACACCAGCCTAAGGGAAGTATGCAGGTTAAGTACATCCAAGGAAGAACTAAGAAAGTACAGTTTTGTACCTACCATAAATGTAGATGTCCGAGAGGTATGCATCTGCAGTCCTTACAAATGGGTTGTCCTGTCGTCAGGCAGCCCTTCGGTCGGCCGGATTCCAAAGTCTGGGTCTGGCCTCGGCTGATGTCGCACTTCACCCGACGTCATAGCTGCAGTTCTTCGGGTATAAAGGTATCAGCCGACACCATTTTCCTCAGTGTTTCTTGCCCCAGATGCCAGGTGCCCTCTAGGAAGGCTAAATTTGGATAATTGCAAAAGTTTCCAAATAAGAGAGAGCAAATAAAAATAAACATGTATATACATATATACAAACAAATACACCATAATAGATTACCCCAGCTAGCTAGGAGATGGGCAAATACCCTAGGAGTACCTCAGAGGGGAAGGAGGGAGGGTAATCCTGACTGCAGATGCATACCTCTCGGACATCTACATTTATGGTAGGTACAAAACTGTACTATGTCCTTCAAGGATGCATCTGCAGTCCTTACAAATGGGTAGAATACCATAGCCAAACTGGGGGAGGAGGAGTAATAAGATTATGGTGTAGTTAAGATCCCTTGCAAAACAGCAGTGGCAAAACCTGCTCGGGATCTGGAGTATAAGGGTAGATTATAATGCTTGGCAAATGTATGCACGGAGCTCCAAGTAGCAGCCTCTAAAATGTCTTTGGTAGCCACTCCTCATAAAAAAAGCTGTAGTAGTGGCTGTAGCCCTTGTGGAGTGAGGTCTGATGTTTTCTGGAGTTCTCTTCCCATGGTAAGAGTAACAAAATCTAATGCAATTTCCTATCCACTTAGAGATTGTCTGTTTTGAAATTGCTTTTCCTTCCATTCCTGTTGCATATGCTACCAGTAGCTGGTCAGTTTTTCTATTGCTCTTGGTCCTGTCCAGGTAGTAGCACAATTGTCTATGTACATCCAAGGTATGTAATAGTCTTTCTAACCTGTTCTGTGGGTTGGGGAAGAATGTAGGCAGGTGGATAGCTTGGTTTAAAGATACCCTGGAGACCACCTTTGGCATAAAAGTAGGATTAGTTCTCATGGACACTCTATCTTGATGGAAGATAAGGAAGGGCTGTACTGCCATTAATGCCCGTAGTTCAGAAACCCTTCTTGCTGAAGTGATTGCAAGCAGGAAAGCAGTTTTCCATGATAAGTACTGTAATTCTGCTGTTGCTGCTGGCTCGAAAGGAGGGAGTGTCAACTTTTCTAGCACAAAGTTCAAGTCCCATGCGGGCAATGGTGGCTTCCTAGGTGGTTTTACATTTTTAATTCCTCTCAGAAACTGCCTGAGTAGAGGATGTGAGAAGACTGGAGGGTCCATGTTGTATTCTGCTGAAATAGCTGATGCATGAATCTTAATGGAAGAATAGGACAGGCCATTGTGGAAGAGCTCTGCCAAGTATTCCAGGATGTTAGCTATGTTTACCAGTGACACATTTTCTCCTTTTGCTGCACTCCAAATGAGATATCTTTTCCATTTTGCTGAATAATTTTTCCTTGTTGAGGGTCTGCGAGCCTCCAAGATAACGCCTTTAACCCTTTGAGATAAATCTGGGTTATTTTGTCTTATGCAATGTTCCAGGCAGCCAGCTGCAGTGTTTTTAGGTTTGGATGCAGGGTTTTGAAGTTGTTCTGTGTTAACAGTAAGGAAACTAGGGGCAGAGGCCATATTTGTTCCCGAGACATGCTCCTCAGTAATGGGTACCAATGCTGCCTTGGCCAGTCTGGAGCTATCAGGATGATCCTTGGACGGTGGTCTTTGATCTTCAATAGCACCTTGTGCATCAAAGGAAGAGGTGGGAATGCATATGCTGTCAGGTTTTTCCAACTGAAAGATAGGGAGTCCACCTTCCAAGCAAGTGGGTGGTATGCCCTCGTGCAGAATTTTTTTAATTGGTGGTTGTGTGGGGATGCAAATAAGTCTATTTCTGGTAGTCCCCATTTCCCTGTAATGGTTTTGAAGATGTCTGGATGCAGCATCCATTCGTGGGCATCCGTGGTAGTTCTGCTTAGGATGTCTGCTAGTATATTTTCTTTTCCTGGTACAAATATTGCTTGTAACTGAATGTTGAAGCTCAGGGCCACATTCCAGAAGTCCACTGCCATCCGGCATAGAGGGTATGAATGTGTGCCTCCCTGTTTGTTGATGTACCACATAACTGTGGTGTTGTCTGTCCTTATCAGCAATTGACCCTGTCGAAGGAATGGTCTGAATGTCTGAATTGCCAGTTTTACTGCCAGCATCTCCTTTTGATTTATGTGTAGGTTCAGCTGGTCTTGAGTCCATAAGCCTTGTATGCACTTGTCCAGCATGTGTGCCCCCCAACCGAGGTCTGAGGCGTCCGTTGTGATGGTCTGGCTTGGTTGAGTGCTGTGGAAGGGCAGTCCTTTGTTTGATTGACAGGCCTGAGCCCACCATTGGAATTCTTGCTTCAGGCATGGAATTATTGGAATTTGGGTTTCTAGGCTGTGCTTGTGCTGAGACCATAAATTCCTTAGGTACCATTGTAACTTCCTCATATGTAGTCTGGCATGCAGAATCAATATTATGCAGGATGCCATGTAACACAGGGCTTGCAGGACTTTCCTTGCTGTTAGCTGGTTCTGCTTTGTTAATGCCATGAAGTAGAGAGGAAGGTGCTTCTGTTTTTCTGGTTCTGCTTTGTTAATGCCATGAAGTAGAGAAGAAGGTGCTTCTGTTTTTCTACTGTGAGGGATGCCATTTGATTTGATGTGTCCAGCTCTGCACCCAAGAAAGTTATCCTTTGGGATGGTATCAGCCTTGACTTTTTTATATTGACTGTGTATCCCAGGGCTTGCAGTAGATGAATGACCTTTTTCAAATCCTTTGTTAATTTGTTTTTGTTGTCCGCTTGTAACAGGCAGTCGTCCAGGTAAGGGTAAATTTGAATTCCCTGAAGCCTGCAATGAGCAATTACTGATGCCAGGCATTTCGTGAATACTCTGGGCAGTAGATAAGCCAAAGGGCAATGCTGAGAATTGATAATGCTCTGATCCTGCAAGAAATCTGAGGTATCTTCTGCAATTTGGTCGTATGGGGACGTGCAGGTATGCCTCCTTGAGATCTAGAGTTACCAGCCAAGACTCCTTGCCCAGCATGGGAAGAAGCTGCTGTAGGGTCAGCATTTTGAATTTTGGAACAATGAGGTATGTGTTTAGAGCGGACAGGTCGAGAATAGGTCTCCACTGGTTTTCTTTTCTTGGCACCAGGAAAAGTCTGGAGTAAAATCCTTGCCCTTGTTCCACAGACGGTACCCTTTCTATAGCTCTCATCCTTAGTAAGTGGTTTACTTGTTCTAAAGCTTTTGTCTTCTGATTTGGAGGTAGGTTTGGCATTCCTCTCTTCCTTGGTAGAGTATGGAAGTGAAACCTGTAACCTTGGTCTATTGTCTGTAAAATCCATTTGTCTCCTGTGATGTGATGCCAGTTTACTGAAAATAAGGCTAGCTTTCCGCCTAAGGGTGCTTCTAGTTGTTCCCTGGTAGGCGGTGTCAGAGCCAAGTCACTGTGATTGTCCTGTGGAAGTGGTGGTGGCTGGATCTGTGGCAGTACCTCGCTGGTTGTTAGCCTGCCACTGACGTCCCCTGTAGGCACCTCTGGATTGACCCCTGCCTCTTGGGCGCCTATTCCTGCCTCTCTGAGCTCTGGAGGTGTCTGGATAGGACCAATTCTTGGAAGGCCAGTTCCTACTAAACCTTGGAGGCTGAACCTGCAAGAAATCCTTGACTGTCTGGACAGATTTTGCTTTCTCTTCCACCTTCTTCAGCACCTGCTGTGCAGGGGAGCCAAACAAATTGAGCTTATCCATGGGAGCATCTAGGAGCTTTGATTTAACATGGTCTGGTAAGGACTGCTCTTTTAACCATGCATGTCTTCTGATCACTGTACCAGTCATAGCTGATCTAAAGGAAGCCTCCAGTGCATCATAGCCGCATTTTAAGGAATGATTACTGACCTGCTGAATGTTATGTACCATTTCCTGAACAGATTTTTTGTCTAATGGTTCATCCGAGGACAGTTTTTTAGTTAACTGATCTAACAAATTCCTGATACTGGATCATGTGGAATTGACAGTTTAAGGCCCTAGCGGAAAGAGTAGCAGAAGTGTAAACTTTTTTACCCCAACTCTCTAAGGCCCTAGATTCCCTTTCAGAGGGGAGGGGGTTTTTGGCAGAGGTAGCTGCTACAGCCTTGGGTCCCTGGGAGATAGTTTCAGGATCTGCAAAAGGAGCCTTATACAAATGATAATGTGTGTCCGGAACCCTGTAGTACCTGTCGGGCTTAGCAGGGGTCGGAGGAAGAGAATCAGGAGCAGTACAAGCATCATTAAATGCATCATCTACAACAGTAAGTACTGGAGGAATGGCTAAAGGCCTATGCTGTGGCAAATGCAAAAAGGTCCTAAGCCTTTTCCTAGAGTCTGAAAAATCCTGGCCCTGCCATTGAAATTGTTCCCTCATAGCATGCAAGGTTTCCCCAAAAGAAAATTCCTCAGGCGGAGAGGCAGAAGGAATGGACTCTTCTGCATCAGAGTCCTCATAAGGAGAATAAGGGCCCTCTGGAGGGTTTGTATTATCTGAATCATCAGAGGAGTCATCTGAAGAAACTGGCTCAGGGGGCTCTGCTCTAGGCCTCTTCTCTGGGGGTGGGTGAGAGGCCCTGTCTGGGTGAGGTTGGGATCCCCGGATCAAAGAAATGAGATCCTCTGCTAGAGTAAGCATTTGAGAACTAGAGCTAGGCCTGTGAGAGGGGGTCTTAGCAGGCACAGTTTTGGTGGATTTAGTTTTGGTAGATTTTGCTGCTTTAGCCCTGGCAAAAGCCTTAATCGACATGGATGCAGGGGGCCTAGCAGCTCCACGTGCAGGAGTAGATATATCTAAAGGAATAGTATCAGATAAATCCTGTGAGCCTGCAACAGCAGGTGGGATTTCAGTAGCAGATTCAGCCATGCTGGATGAGGCCTCGGTAGGAGGCAAGCTTTCGGCCGAAGGAAGAACCGTGGACTCGGTTTCAGCCGAAACCGAGACACTCGCGGTTGACTTAACCGCTGTTTCGGCCGAAACCGTGGACCGCGCGTGTCGGTCCTTTTCCTTGCGCTTTTTAGTTAATTGCGAAGTCGGAGTTTCCAACGGCATAATGTAAGCAAAAGCGGAGCCAAAAAACTCCTCAGCAAATTCCGACCGATGTCTAAGCGTCCGTCGGTTGAAAGATGCACAGGCTAGACAAGCTGCTACGTCGTGGTCTGGGCCTAAACAAGGTAGGCAGTAAGAGTGGAAATCTTTATGAGGTATTTGTTTCCCACAAGTTAAACAGTTATTCACTTTTTCTGACATCGGCTGAGGCAAGAAAGAGTCCCCAACAGGGTACTTAGCTTTTTAGAAGTCTTCGGTAGTAGTAATCTCTGGTTCTGACCGACCGGCACTTGCGAACAGCTTCTGCTTCGGGCGCCACGCGGCAAGAAAGACTGAGGAAAATGGCGTCGGCTGATACCTTTATACCAGAAGAACTGCAGCTATGACGTCGGGTGAAGTGCGACATCAGCTGAGGCCAGACCCAGACTTTGGAATCCGGCCGACCGAAGGGCTGCCTGACGACAGGACAACCCATTTGTAAGGACTGCAGATGCATCCTTGAAGGACATCAAAGTGTGTGTGTGGGGGGGGGGGGGGGGTGGAATACTGCAACAGCAAAGAGAAGGACATCTATCGTTATGGTAAGATTTTACACAACTAATCTATGTCCTTCTATTCCTCTGTGGCAGTATTCTTAACAAGAGGTAGAATACCAAGCTCATGAGGTAAGGGAAGAGGGTAGGTGCAGAGGAGCTCCTTGCAAACCATGCCCTAGATTTGGAAATGCTGTCCAATTTGTAATGTTTGGTGAAGGCATGGACTGAAGATCAAGCGGCTGCCTCCAGAATGGAGTTAAGTGTCCATTCCTTTGAAGAACATGCCAAAGGAAGTAACAGCTCTGGTAGTGTGTGCCTTAACAGCAGAAGGGAAGCTCTTTCCATGGTGCTCACAGCGGAAAGAAATAGCTTCAGAGATCCAGCTGGAAATAGTGTATTTAGAGATAGGCTGCCCTAAAGCTCTAGGATGGAATGAGACAAATAACTGGTCTGATTTTCTGATATCCTTTGTTTTGTCAAGATAGAACCAAAGGTGTCTGTGCACATCCAAAGTGTGCAAAATCCTCTCTGCAGAGTTCTGTGGAGTGAGGAAAAGGTAGGTAAAATGGATACACTGGTTGAGTGATAACTCATTTACCACTTTAGGCATAAAATTAGGGCTAGTGCTGACAGACTCGCTCTCTGTGGATCACCAAGAAAGGAGGGGAAGCCATTAGGGCCTGTAGTTCAGAAACCTTTCTGGATGAGGTTAGTGCAGCAAAATAGTCTTCCAGAAGCAACATTTCAAGGAAGCCGAAGCTGCTGGCTCAAAAGGAACAAGGGTCAGCTTTTCTAATACAAAGTTAAGACCCCATGGTTGCTACAGGTTTCTTGAGGTTCTTATGTGAAGGAAGTCTTAAGAATTGTTCTTCCTCAAACCTAGAAGCTAAAGATGGAGATAGAGGCAGACAGGCAGAAATATCTGAAAACTGCACTTTGACTGAAGAGCAAGTTAAGCCAGCATATAGTAATTCACAGGTTTGAGACAACAATAAAACATGAACAAATGTGAATAAAACTTGGTAAGGAATACTTTAGAAGACTTAAATTAATCCTGAAAACAGCATTGACATCTAGGAACAAAATCCATGCTATAAACCAATTTGCTCTTCCTGTCCCAACTTACAGTTGTGGAGTAACTGACTGGCCCAAAAACATGCTGGATAGATTAGATAGGAAAACAAGAAAGATGCTTCATGCTCACCAAATGATGTATAAAAATCAGTGCATACCAAGATTATATATTCCCCATTCTGAAGGAGGGATAGGCCTCCTTGAAATTGATTACATCTACAGATCTGCAATCGTGGGGCTCCACACCCATCTGCTGACCTCACAAGACCCAAATGCAGTGAAAGTTTTGAAACATGAGAGAATAGATCTAAGACAGCATCTCTGCTTAATCTAGCAGAAGCATATCGGCATCAAGCAGGAATGGAAATCAAACCAGTAGTAGATGAACTTCAGGCAGCAACTGAATGTGCCAAAAAAACGAAAAGGTGAAGGAGCAGATGAGAAGGCAAGAAATGTAGAAAATGCATAAACATAGTTCCAAGTATAGAAAACTTCTGGAAGAACCTCATGTTGATCAGGAACGAACACAAGACTGGTTAAGGAGAGACGAATTCAGACCAAGAGATGAAAGGTTAATATTGGCAGCCCAAGACAGTGGGCTATGTACACGTTGGTTTACAAAGTCCATTGAAAATGTGGGGGAAACAGACAAATGTATGTTTTGCAAAACCAAATTGGAAACATTTGCACACCTCGTTGCTGGTAGTGACATACTAATGACTGAAGAACTGTATACTGAAAGGCATAAGGGAATGTGCAAACATTTTGGTACTGAAGTGGCTGAAAAACAGTGGAAACATGAACCACAAAGCATCACAGAAAATGAAGTTTACATCACATGGGATCACCCCCATTACCAACAGTTCGAAAGACAGATGCTAGAAAACTAGACAGTGGTGCATGAAAAGAAGACAAAAGTAGCATTGATCACTGAAATCGCCACACTCACTGAATACAGTCTTGCATACAGAGAGATGCAAAGTCAAAATATCAGGATCTGCAGGCAGAAACTAAAGCAATGTGGAAGAAAGATAACCATATAGTTCCAACAGTAATAGGTCTTATTAAAAAAAAAAAAAAAAATCTACAATCGTACTTAGAAACGTTACCAATACATGTATAACCCCATACGAATTGCAGGAGTCGTCATTACTGGGCACATTGCAGGTGCTCCGAAGATTGCTTTTGGCTGACAAAGACTGAAATAATACTAATTTCATGAACTTTAATCTGACTTTGATTTAGGAATGGGGTCCATTGCAGTCATGGTATTAGAAACCCAAAACAAATGGAGAAATTAAAGTACGAGAGAACCAGAGGGACTTCCACTGTCAGTGGGTCCTGGTTTCAGGAAAGACCACACTGAAAATCTCTTCTATTTGGATAAGTAAGATTTTCTAGTTTTGGGTTTTCTGGTCTCCTGCAGAACCCTGAGCACGTCCTCTGAAAAAAGGTGTCTGAAAGGAATTAAGACCCTATTCACCCACAATGTCACCTGAAGGGTAGACAAGTGGGAATGGATTAGAGTTCCTTTTGTCTTGCGGGAGAAGGTCAACTCTGAGGGGTAACTTGTGGTGATTGCCCTTGGCTAAATGCAGAAGCAGGGGGAACAAATGCTGTCTTGGCCAAAAGGGGGTCACCATCGAGATTCTTGGTTTGTCCTGCTGAATCTTTAGCAAGACATCTGGAATGAGAGGCAGGGGAGGGGATGCATACAGAAATATCCCCTTCCATGAAAAGCTGAGGGCGTCCACCTTCCAGACCAGAGTATGAGGATCTCTGGCACAAAACTGTGGAAGCTATTTGTTCATGGGGGAGACAATAGGGTCTATTTGTGGAGTACACCATCTGTGGACAATGCCCAGGAACTCTGATCTGTGAAGCATCCATTCGTGGGATTGTGTTTCAGACCTACTCAATGTGTCTGCCACTACATTCTGACTGGAGGGGATATACACAGCCTGAAGGGAAGTTTGACAGCCAATTCCCAGACTTGCAGAACTAGACTACAAAGGAGATGAAACTTTGTCCCTCCCTGTTTGTTTACATACCAGAAAACTGGCCTGTTGTCTGTGTACATTTTTAGAGGGTGTGGGATTAAGAAGGTCATAAGAGCCAGCAGGAGTGCCCTCATTTCCTTTACGCTGATGTGCTCTGTTCTTTGAAAGGAGGACCAGGCCCCTTGTGCTTTTATGAAGCTGTAAGCTACTCACCATCTTGTGTCTGAGGCGTCTATGAACATCTCCTGGACTGGTGGTAAAGGATGGAGTGGGAGACCTGGGTTGGCAGTCAGCTGTGGAATCCACCAGGTAATTTCCTTCTTCAGGCAAAGGAGAAGGTGAACTGGGAACTATAGGGGTGTGCATGTCACATCCACACTAATTTCAGGAACCACTGTAGTTCTGCTACAGGAAGCATTGGGATGGCGGATGCCACGAAGCCCAGAGTTCTCAGAATGGTCCTGGCAGTGATGTGAGTCAGTGGGATGAGGCTTTGGAAAAAAGAAATAAACTCCTGAGCCTTCTGATTGGGGAAACAGACCTTCATCTAAGGTCTGTCTGTAGTCTGCATTCCAGAACTATCTGGTAATGGGATGGGGAAACAGCTGATTTCTGGTAGTTTATTTTGAAACCCAGAGACTGTAGGATGGAGATGGCGGAGTTTAGACTGCTTTCCAGTGCTCCTGGACTGACTGCTTGAAAGAGAAGGTCGTCCAAGTATGAGGAGACCTGAAAGCCTTGAAGTCTGCAGTAAGCAATTACTGGGAGTAGACAGTTTGAGAATACCTTTGAGGCAATGGAGACAGTGGAAGGCAAGGCAGAGCAATGAAACTGCCAGGAAGCCACAAAGAATCTTAAAAACTTCCTGTAACTGGGTTGAATGGGGATGTGTAGGTAAGCATCCCTTATGTCTATGGAAGCCATGTAAGGCTTGTGGGATAAGTGGAAAAAGAGTTTACAAGGTTAGCATTCTGAATGTGGGTACTTTCAGGAAGGTGTTGAGGTAGGACAGGTCGAGGATGGGTCTCCATGAGCCCTCTTTCCTTGGTACCAAAAACTTCCTTGACTAGAACTCTTTGTTTGGATGATGCCTTGATCCAGCAGGTCTTGTAGTACCTTTTGGAAATGTGGTAGTTGCTCTCTGGGAGATTGAGGAATACCCCTGAAGGGTGGGAGAGAATTCCATACCATGAAATAGCCCTTTTTTATGATGGGGAGCACCCAGGCATCCTGTGTTATGTTTTCTCAAGCTGGAAAGGAACGGGAAAGGTGTAGGGAAGGGAGGGAATGTTTGGGGTCCAAAGAGTCAGATGTACTCTGGTCTGCCTGGAAAGGAATGTTTTGAAGTGGGGTTGGAAGTTGAGTCCTAAGGTGCTGAGGTCTCTTGCCAGACTTTTTTTGACTTAGTTGGAGGAAGCCGTGACTGCCTTCTAACAATCACTGGCTTAGAATGATAGCTCCTTTGGAATTTTGGTACAGGGGAGAACAGGATGTGTTTCAGTTCCTGCATCTCATTTTCCTGCTCCTGTAAGGTTTTGAACGATTCTGCAGCAGCAGGGCCAAACAGGGATGAATTGTCTAGGGGGCATCCACGAGTTTGGATTTAACGTTCTCTGATAGAGGCTGCAGCATCAGCCAAGCAAATCTTCTCAGGACCAAGCCTCTGGCAGCTGAACCCTCCACAGCATTGTAAAGACACTATGGAGTGTCAGGCCACTTGAGAGGAAGCTTCAATCAGGGATGATGCCAAAGATTTATTCTCTGAGTCTGGCATATCAGAAATAATCTTTGAAAGTTGGGACAAGAGTTCCAAAGTACACTCAGTCATGTGTGTCTGATGATTTACACCCCTAATGGTGAGGGTGGCAGAAGTGTACATTTTCTTGCCCAACCTCTCCGTATATCTGCTGTCTTTGTCAGAGGGAAGAAGGGTGGTGACAGTAGAGTCAGCAGAAGGGGCTTTGAACAGGAACTGACAGCCTTCAGGTACCTTGTAGAAACTGTCTGGTTTCTTAGATATGGGGACTGGGAGTCGAGGCTTTACCAGAAGATGCAAAAACATCTAAGAAGGCAGGTAGGACTGAAGGAACAGCTGAGGGACTAGGAGTGTCTACCTGAAGTAGATCGTAGCACATTTTTTTAACCTCAGACATTTGACAGCTGTCCCATTTGAAATGCTCCCTCATGTTAACTAGGGTCTCAATGAAGGTAATTTCCTTCACTGTAGAGTCAGTGCCATTAGAGTCCCCCTCTGGGGAAGCGTAATCCAGTGGGGAGGGGATATGAGATGATTAAGTTAAGGACTCATCCTCTGAAGTCTCTTCCCTGTCCCTTTTCTATGGAGAGGTAACCAAGGGTGTCGCCAGAACTGCAACCCCAGGAGGAGACCTATGAGACATGACTGCATTAAAAATACCCCGTGTAAAATTTTTCCAATCCTGAAGTGGCTCAGGGGATTTTAGCATGTAGTTCCACTCTATGTAGGGTCAGTGGACCGGAAGAAGGCCTGGTTTCTATGAAGTTGGAATCCATTTCCTCACTAACTAAAATTTGGGAGATTCCTGTAGGGCCTTTGGTGATTACGAGTCTAGGCTCCCACTGGACATCTGTATTGGATGCTTGCAGTACCTCCAAGGACATGCTATCATTCTGATCCAAGGCGACCTTCGTTACAGGCTCAGCCTGTGGATCAGATGTAGGGGCTAAGTATTTTCTTCAGGCTAGCAACTTCCTCGGGAGAGATGTCCACCACCAGAGGCGCAGCAGAAGTTTCATGCCTAGGCTTCTTGGCCTTCCACTTCATGAGTGACTACCTCAGGCCCTGGGGAACCCTCCACAGCACTCTTTGCAAAGAATTTCAGATGTAGATTCTCTAAATAAATGGAAAGGGAAGAACCTACTTCTCAATGTTTTAGGCACAAAGGTCTGGCAGACTGAACAAGATCTGTGGTCACGGGTAGGACTGAGACAAAAAAGGCACTGCTGGCGGTTATCTTTATGTGGAATCTGACTTCTACAAGAACATTTGCATTTCTTGGATGACATTAAACCTAGCCACAACTTAAAAGGCAAAGAAAGGATTCCCCAACAGGGCACTTATCTGAAATGTTGAGACGATGACCACTTCGGTGAGCAGACCGTACGCACCGGTGAAGCATCCAGACTGGTGGCAAAGTTGTTCTGAGGATGGTGAGTACGTCAGTTTTATGGCCTACGTGCACACACCCCTAGAAGTAAGAGTCTTTTGTATACTGGCTGAGTAGTGGCAGGCAACTCCCTTATGTTAAAAACACTGCAACAGAGGAATAGGAGGACATCATAACAATCACACCATTTAACTTCCAGCAAGGAAAATGGTTAGGAATTTTTTTTTTTTTTTTTTTTTTTTTTTTTAACTCTGAGAGAAAAAATTAACAGCAACTACTTGAAAACATTTAATTGAAGGATATTCTAAACCTTTGTTTAGACACTTTATAAATTATTTTTCATATTAAAAGAAGGTTGGTTGAATAGAACAAATGTTTAAAACATTGTGCTCTAAACCAGCCTCACAAATACAAAACTTAAAACCAAATCATATGTTTTAACCAAAACAACATTCCTATGACCACGTGCATAAACAATGCTGCCTTCTAAAGACCCCAAAGATCTCTGCTGTGAATTTTTTCCACAAACTATTTGTCTACAGCCTTCAAATGAAGTCATGGAGCTAGTGAGGCTAGTTCTAAAGAAATGTTGTCCATTAAGATAAACTAAATCAATAAATGAAGGTGGCAGTGAAATCTCACACATTTTTTTTTTGCAGCCAACAGAAGTTTAGTAGCCTTGTTTGGGGAGGAGTGACCCAACACGAAAGGTATTTGCATCCCCAACAAATATAGTAAACTGTCAGTTAACCAGCACCCATTGGGATTGGTAGAGGCCGGATAACTGTAGTTTCAGGTTGCTTGAGAGTTTTAATAAATAGGTCTGACTAATACTGTATCCTATACTATTTGTTTGGTTTGACTTGTTCTCAGGTTGGGGAGACAGGGAATTTATTCCTATCTTCCGTTTTAGAAGTCTAAAACTCTAAAAATGTGAAGTATGTTTCTGCGGGGGTGGGGGACAAAGTGCAACACATGAAAACTGTACTTCAATTTTTTTTTTTTGGTTGCTTGAGTTTCGGTTAACTGAGAGTTTACTCTAGTTAACTTTTTAGATGGGAACTTGCTAGACCATAAAGAACGAAGTGTAAAGGTTTCTTGACTCCATCTCGTGTTTGGCAACTCCAAAATATATGCAACTAGTTTTGCGAAGTCTACAGCTGAACAGCGCCAAGCATCTTGGAAACACATTGGGATGCATTCCATAACATTTCATAAGTGTGTAACAATACTTAAAACTAACACTGCCACCCAAGAAATCTGAACCTGCTCAAATGTGTTGCATAACCTGGAGCCATTAGGGTTTTACCCAAATATTCTAAACGTTCACCCAAATTAAGTTCCCATCCTAAATTACAGTTGTGTAATTCAACTTAACATAGCAATAGATGAGTGATTGAACACTGCTGCAGTAGCCTTGGCTATATGATCTTTCAGGATTCCTTCTGAATTTTCAGAAATACCCTAGAAACTACTGGAAAGGCATACAGGAACATTCCTGTCCAAAAGAAAAAAAATGGATCCATCTTCCAGGCCTTCTTGCACTGAGTCCTAGAATAGAACTTTGCCAGCTGATTGTTCAGAGAGAAGAAAGAGGTCTACTTGAGGAATTTTCCACATACATGGATGAAATCTTGGAAGATGTCCTGATCTAGTTTTTTTATTTGTGGGGGTCTGTCCTGGTCTAGCTCGTCTGCCACACAATTTTGCTCTGCCAGAATGAAGGATGCTTGTATAAAAAGACTATGCTGTGAAACTATATCCTAAGCTAACATGACTAGTCTGGTAAAGGGGGGAAAAAACCTAGTTCCCCCTTGCTTACTGATGTACCACATGACTGTGATAGTGTCTGCAAACACCTGAAGAGGTCCCGAAAACCAAAGATGGTTAAAGAGAGTTGACTGTCTTTATCAAGGCAAGCATCTCCTTGATATTCATGTGCTTACATATGTCCTTTGTCCCACACCCCCTGCACTTTTATCCCTCTCAAAACTGCTTCCCATACAAAGTATGAAGCATCTGTGGTGACTGACTGCAGGGATGGAGAAGAGGAGACCTGGAATTAAGGATATCTGTTGTCAACACAAAATCAACTCTTCTGACAAACCCCAGTACTAGGATCTGAAAAGAAAAGCAATGATGATGCTGGAACCAAATACGTTTCAGATACTACCTTTAGCTTTCTTATGTGGAGTCTTACCTGGGGTATCATGAGAATCACAAATGTCATGAGACCCAAAATTCTGAAGTATTCCCTTGCAGTGACCAAAGTCTGAGTGGAAAACCTTAGAAACAGATTTAGATAAAGATCGATTTTTTTTCCCTGTGAAAAAGCTCTTTGAACTGAGGTGTCTAGCCGACATCTCAATAACATAATTCTGTGTGAGGGGAATCAAGAAAGATTTTTGAATGTTCTCTTAGAATCCCACTTTGTGCAAGGTATCTCTTGCCTGAGAGAGAGACTCCTGCCATTCTGAAGAAGAAGAAACTCTGCCAAGATGAACCAAGTCATCTAAACATCTAAATACGGACAAACGTGGATATCCTGTAGCCTGCAATGAGCTATAACTGGAGCCACTTTGTGAACACTCTTGGCGCAGTCGACAGTCCAAAAGGTAAGGCAGAGAACTAATAATGGGATCCAGACACACAAAACCTTAAGAAACGCCTGAAGGTTGGATGAATAGGGATGTGATCACAATTTTTTTTTGTCTAATGTTACCATGAACTTTGAAATAGGAAAAAGAGGTTAACAGGCTGTGAAATGACATTTTGAATTTAGGCACCATCACAAACAGGTTTAAGAAAGAAAGATCCAGAACTAGTGTCCAAGCATTTTCTTTTTCTTGGCACTAAAAACATTCCTGAAAAAAACCCTTCCTCTGGTCCTATCCTTCCTTGGACAGCGCATAACGAAGAACAGGAGGAAACAAGAAAGTCTGATCTGCAGAATAGGGAATGACCCCCTGAAAAAGAAGAATTTCCTCCCACTGCCATTGGTAACCCTGCTGAACGATTTTCAGAACCCATCTTTCTGAAACAAATCTGTTGCCAAAGATTAAAACTGCAGATTCAGACTTTCTGAAAGACAGTGAGGCCAGGGTCAGAGGGGGCCACAAGGTCTGAAACAGTCATTCAAACTTGTTGGACTGTCCTTGGTTTTGGGAGTTTTGAGACCTGGTTTGGAACCCCCTTGCCATTACTTCTTAAAAAGTGTTTACCTGAATTGTCGAGACTGTCTATTCCATTTTTTTGCCAAAACTATAATGAGAAATAAAATTCCTTGGACAATTTGGAAAAGTAGGGCTGAAAAATCTGAAGAGATTCCCTGGACCAACTTCCCACTTTCTGATCACCCCTGTAGCAGAGGGGCTAAACACAATTGCTAAGGGACAATTTAAAATCTCTCTACTCCGGGAGGTTCTGAGAATGCTGCCAAGCAAACTTCCTTACCAGTGGACATAGCCCTGGAAGAAGCATCAATAGAGTCATACACACACGGCAAAGAGTAATGACCTGCGCAATAGAAGAATAAGTTATTTAAAGCAGCTTATTCTTCATAAGAGTAAACTGCAAATAAAACATTGCTCATACTTTCACAATATGTCAGAACAAATGTACGAGCCTGGCAATTTAAAATTCTGAAAATCAAAGTTGCAGAAGTATACACTTCCCCCCATAGCTATCAAATATTCCTATTCTTATTAGAAAGAGCAGAACTGGAATTAACGAAGTGTTTGGCAGTAGTGGAGTTAACTAAGGCTATAGCTGCTGGGTCAGGTCTGGGTATAGTGTATAAACATTTAAAAGACCGAGGAGCTTCATACATTATATATCTGCCTTTTTAGGGAAAGTTTTCTGAGCATCAGGAAAATTGTTGGCAACGCACATCCACTGAAGGACATAAGACAGGACACGGCAGGAGGAATGGACATAGGTTCTGGAAAATCCTTCTGCAACAACTTTCAGTATTTTCTGAGACTGAAACACCTCAGTGTTCCCTCACTGAAAACACTGGGACAGTCTAGCAAAACAGTCTCAGAGAAGAGAAACCACCACAGAAACAATCTGAGCTCTTCTCTAGGGATGGGCACAGCATTCTCACATAAGGAAACCTTCCCCATGTTCTTTTTCCCCAGGACTGACAACAGTGGCTCTCCATTGCCCACTGAAGGGACTTCAACTGCCGCAGAAGATGTGGCTAACCTCCTGTCCATAGTGCCTGCAGGTGTTACACCAGAGAGAGATGGTGTAAAAGATGAGTGGTCTGAGATGCAACAAATGGCCACAGCAGAGTCACCCAACTGTGTCTGAGGCAAATTGCGAACCTGCTGTGGTGGCAAAGGCTGGTTGCTTAACTTTTTGTGGTGGCAAAGGCTGGTTGCTTAACTTTTTGTGGCTGGAAGGAAGACCAGCTGTGGGCCAGGTAATCTGTTCCATGGTCAAGCTGAAAATGGTGACACTTTCCTGCGTAAAACAACCAGCAAATGCAAGTAAAAAGTACAGTTTTGTACCTACCATAAATGTAGACATTAGAGTGTTCACCCTGTTGCAGTCATCACATTTGGGTTATCCTGCCGTCAGGCGGTCTCGCAGTCGGCCTGAGTTCCAAAGTCTTGGTCAGGCATCGGTTGCTGTCGCTTCTTCCCTGATGTCAGTGCGCCAGGTGTATATAAGAGGCATCCGATGCCATTTTCTTCAGTTTTTCTTGCCCCAGATGCCAGGTGCCCCCAATAGGTAGGCTATATATATATAGGGGATGGATGGAGGGTAACCTGGACTGCAGCAGGGTGAACACTCTAACATCTACATTTAGGGTAGGTACAAAACTGTACTATGTTCATCGTGTTACCCTGCTGCAGTCATCACATTTGGGTTGAATCCCAAAGCTAAGAATGGGTGGTGGAGTTAAACAGGGTTAGAAGAAGCTAGTAGGCCCTGCAAAACTGCAGTGGCAAAACCAGCTCTAGTCTTAGAATATAGAGGTAAGTGATAGTGTTTGGTAAAGGTGTGCACTGAACTCCAAGTTGCAGCTTCAAGAATATCCTTGGTTGGCACTCCCCTGAGAAAGGCTGCTGATGTAGCTGTACCCCTGGTGGAGTGGGACCTGATGTTAGATGGTACCGGTTTTCCCATAATGTGTGTAGCAGAAACGTATGCAATGCCCTATCCATTTAGAGATGGTCTGTTTTGGGAAAGCTTTTCCTTGTGATCCTGCAGCATAGGCTACAAAGAGCTGGTCAGATTTTCTGAAAGCCTTAGTTTTATCCAAGTAGTAACGTAATTGCCTGTGAATGTCCAAAGAGTGCAGGAGTCTTTCTCCTTTGTTCTGGGGATTTGGGAAAAAGGTGGGCAAATGAATGGTTTGGTTTAGGGCCACACTGGATACCACCTTTGGCATAAAGGAAGGGTTAGTTCGTAGAGAGACTCTGTCGAAGAAAAATGAGGAAAGGCTGCACTGCCTGTAGCTCTGAGGCTCTTCTAGCTGAGGCTATTGCTAGTAGCAGGGCAGTTTTCCATGAAAGAAATTTTAAATCAGCTGAAAAGCTGGCTCAAAGGGTGGCAGTGTAAGCTTTTCCAGAACAAAGTTGAGATCCCAAGTAGGTGTTGGTGCACTCCTGGGCGGTCTTATGTTCTTAGCCCCTCTGTGGTACTGTCTTAGGAGTGGATGTGAGAATAAAGAAGGATCCGTGTTGTAATGAGCTGAAATTGCTGAGGCGTGGATTTTAATAGATGAAAAGGAAAGTCCTTTGTGCAACATCTCAATTAAATATTGCAGAATCTGAGGAATGTTTGGATCAAGGGGATTTTGGCCTTTAGCATGGTTCCAGGCGCAAAATCTTTTCCATTTGTCTGCATAGGTTTTCCTGGTGCTGGGCCTCCTGGCCTCCAGAATGACATCCATAACAGCTTTGGATAGAGGTGTTGGCTGGTTGTTTAGGCAATTTGCCATGCAGCCAGGTTTAAAGTCTTGAGCTGGCTGTGTAGAATCTGATTGTCTCGCTGGGTGAGCAGGTGAGGAATTTGTGGTAATACCCATGGTGGGCCGTGGGCCATGTTCCTTAGAATTGGATACCAATGCTGGCGTGGCCAGTCTGGTGCAGTAAGTATCATTTGTGGTCTCTCTAATCTGACTTTCAGCAGTACATTTGCTAGAAGAGGCAGTGGAGGAAAGGCATACACTGTTAATGTTTTCCAACTGAATGAGAGGGCGTCCACTTTCCAAGCTTGTGGCTGGAATGTCCTTGTGCAAAAGTTTTGAAGTTGGCAGTTTTGGGGGCTGGCAAACAGATCTATGTCCGGGCGTCCCCATTTTTGAGCTATCATTGCAAATACTTGTGGATCTAGTTTCCACTTGTGTGGATCAATGATGTTTCTGCTTAGGTCGTCTGCCAATGTGTTTTTCTTTCCTGGCAGGAATTGTGCTTGTAATTGAACCTGGTAAGACAGTGCTGTGTTCCACAAGGTCACTGCTTGCCTGCATAGAGGGTAGGAATGTGTGCCCCTTTGCTTGGTTATGTACCACATTACTGTAGTATTGCCTGTCTTTATTATTAGTTGTCCTGGCTGTAAGAGGTCCTTGAAAGCTGTTAGGGCATTCTGTACTGCTAGCATTTCTTTCTGATTGATCTGTAGTCCATTTGCCCTGAATGTACTGTTCTGCCATGTGTGCTCCCCAGGCATAGTCCGATGCATCTGTTGTCATAGTTTGCCTGGCTGTGGGTAAGGTGAAAGGCTGACCCTTGTTGAGGTGACATGCCTGTGCCCACCACAGAAGCTCCCGTTGAAGGCAGGGAATGAGTGGTATCATTGTTTCCAAGCTGTGGCTGTGCTGAGTCTATACGCTTTTCAGGTACCATTGTAATTTCCTCATATGCAGTTTTGCAAATGGTATTAGTAGTATGCAAGATGTCATGAATCCCAAGGCCTGCAGAATTTTTCTTGCAGGGAGTTGGGTCTTTGTTGCCATTATTTTGAAATATTGAGTCAGCTGTTGTTGCTTGTTTGGTGTGAGATAAGCCATCTGGGCCGTTGTATTCAAGCTGGCACCCAGGAATATTATGTTTTGTGAGGGCACTAGTTTTGATTTCTTTTCGTTTACTGTGTACCCTAGGCAACTTAGAAGGTTTTGTTTGACAAATGCCAGCTGTTTTAAAAGAACGTCCTTGCTTTCTGCTTGAATAAGGCAGTCGTCCAGGTATGGGTATATCTGAATTCCTCTTTGTCTGCAGTATGCAATTACTGGTGCCAGGCATTTTGTGAAGACCCTGTGCGCAGTAGATAAGCCAAAGGGCAGTGCAGAGAATTGATAATGCGTTGAACCTGCAATGAAGCAGAGGTATCTTCTGCAATTTTGTCTGATAGGGACATGCAGGTATGCCTCCTTGAGGTCCAATGTTACTAGCCAAGCACTCTTGCCCAGCATGGGAAGAAGCTGCTGTAGTGTTAGCATCTTGAATTTTGGTACTTGCAGATAGGTGTTCAGAACTGAAAGATCCAGAATGGGTCTCCATGCTTTGTCTTTTCTTGGGACTAGAAAGAGTCTGGAGTAAAATCCTTGTCCTTGCTCCTGTGTAGGTACCTGTTGAATGGCTCATGTCCATGAGAGCTGTAAGTGCCTCTGCCCATTGATTTGGTGGCAGGTTTGGCATTCCTTTTATCCTTGGCAAGGTATGAAAGTGGAATCTTTATCCTTGTGAGACAATGTTTAGGACCCATTTGTCTTTTGTGATGATGAGCCAGTTGTCTGCAAAAAATGCTAATTTTCCTCCCAAGGGAGCTGCCAGGAGAGATTTGCTTGGTAGTTTGAGGATCGAGTCATTGTGTTTGTCTTCTGCTAGCTTGGGGCCTATCTTCTCCTCCTTTCTGGGTAGCAGTACCCCATTGGCGAGGTTTGTAAGGGCCTTGTGACTGACCTCTGCCCCTTGGGTGTCTGTATTTGCCCCTCTGTGATCTGTCAGAAGCTGGAAAGGACCAGTTTTTTGTTGGCCAATTTCTGCTGAAATGAGGGGGTTGCACCTGTAAAAAAATCCTTGACAGTCTGCATAGACTTTGCCTTATTCTCCATTTCCTTTAAAACCTCTTCTGCTTTGACACCAAATAATACATCCTGCTGTAAAGGTGCATCCAATAATTTTGCTTTAACATGATCAGGTAGGGTTTGTTCTTTTAACCAAGCATGTCTACGTATGACAGACCCAGTAACAGCTGCTCTACAGGAAGCTTCCAATGAATCAAATCCACATTGTAAAGTATGTTTGCCCACCTGTTCAGCTGCATGCAACAGATCCTGCATTTCCTTGAATTCAGACTGTTCAGTATGTGCGCTCATTTTTTGTTTTAATTGAGACATTAGGAATTGCTGATATTTCAGCATGTGAAACTGACAATTTAATGCTCTCATAGCCAGAGTTGCTGAGGTGTATATTTTCTTTCCCCATCTAGGGCTCTGGAATCCCTTTCAGAGGGCACAGGATTTTTAGCCATAGAAGCTTTAGCCCCCTTGGGACCCTGGGAAATTGTTTCTGGGTCAGCCACAGAGCTTTTATAAAGGAATTTGTGTGAGTCAGGTACTCTGTAGTATCTGTCTGGTTTGGCTGGAGCAGGAGGTAGAGAGTCTGGATTTAGACTAGACTCCAAGTAAACATCATCCACAATATCTAAAACTGGAGGGATAGCACGTGGTCTGTGCTGGGGTAGTAAAAGGAACTCTTGGAGCCTTTTCTTAGAATCAGAGTAGTCCTGGCCTTCCCAGTGGAAATGTTCCCTCATGGTATGTAAAGTTTCCCCAAAGGAGTAGTCTTCAGGGGGAGATGCGGAGGGAATAGTCTCTTCAGCATCAGAGTCTTCATAAGGGGGAAAAGTGTAATCCTGTTTCTCAGAAGAATCTGAGGAAATTGAAACCTGGTCAGAGGAAGCATAATCCTCCTCTTGTCTTGGTCTTTTATCTGGAGGGGGATGGGAACCCCTGATTAGGGTAATCAGATCTTCAGCCATCTTAAGCGTCTGTTTCTTAGGCATGGGGCCTTTAACTGTAGACTGATGTACAGTCTTTTTTGGTTTTAAAGGTGAGTGTAGTCGGTCTGAAGACACCTTCTGCAACCGAAGGTGTTTCCACTGCACTGGGGTCTCCTCCTGCTCCGGTGTCGGAAGGGCCTAACGAAGATGGCTGTGTCAGCCTAGTAAACTCCGCTTGAGAATCTGCAGCTGTCTGGGGTTCCAATTCTGCGGTCATCAGGGGCTGCATAGGCGCCTCACTGAAAACCAGAGAACCGGCGACAGGCCCAGCAGAGGCCTCGGAGTCTGACTTGTTCCTAGGCTGCCTGTCCTTATCCTTGCGTTTTTTATGCATGCCGGTCATTGGCTGCTCCGACGGCATGACATAATTAAATTTCCTACCAAAGTAATGTCGTGCGAAGTCAAAATGGCGTTTGATAGTTCGTTTATTAAACCTAGCACAAAACTGACAACCTGTGACGTCGTGGTCTGGGCCTAGGCAAGGAATACAATAAGAATGGAAGTCCTTATGACGTATTTGCTTCCCACAAGAACTGCAATTGTTGACTTTTTCTGACATCGGACTGAGGCAAGAAAAAGGTTCCCCAACAGGGTACTTAGCTTTATTGAAGACTTCGGACTGAAATTCGAATCGAAAATCTCAGGTGTCGGGCGACCGGCACTTGCGAACTGCTTCTGCTTTGGGCACCGTGCGGCAAGAAAGACTGATGAAAATGGCATTGGATGCCTCTTATATACCCCTGGCGCACTGACGTCAGGGAAGAAGTGACAGCAACTGACGCCAGACCAAAACTTCAGAACTCAGGCAGACTGCGGGACCGCCTGACGGCAGGATAACCCAAATGTGATGACTGCAGCAGGGTAACACTATGAACATGTACCAGTTCACAGAAACTGCTTTACTGAGAAAAAAAACAAAACACAGTAAAAAGCATTTACTATGGCAGCCCCACAATGGAAAATTAAACAATTTCTCCACAGAAAATGTTACCAGTTTACACTACTTTAAAACTGACAGTGCTCCAATTAAAAATACATTACAGTCCAGTAAAATACAACACTCCTAGCTTTAAAATAAATCTCCTAAAGAGGAAAAAAATAAAACATCAGTAAATATAGAAAGGTTTTCTCCCAAAAGGGAACTTAACTGACCAGCAAAGGAAAGCACATGTAGACTTGTCAATCCTCAAAAGCCTCAGAGCAGTGTACTCTTTGGCAGCTATAAAGCTCTGAAGGGCTTCAGACCAAAACTTGCCTTTTGGTCAGCTCATCTCGAGCACGTCTCAAACTTTTACCAGGACAGTGGGCATCACTCCTCAAAAAGCTGTTCCTAATAATTTAAATCCATGAATGCTTTTTCAAGACACACATACCACAGTTACTGCAGCTGTCAACAGGAAATATGTCCTTCACCCAATTATGAACATCTTTGATCAAAGTAGAAAGGATCAAAGAATAAGGCCTAAATTGTGCTTCCCTCTTAAAGGAGTGTACCAAAAATTCAGCTCCAGTAACATTAGCCAGCATATTACACCAAACAGCCTCCTCCTCACGGTTAAGTCTACAAAGGCCTTCAGTCTAGAGGCATGTACATACACCTCAAGATATGGCGGACTCCATCCTCTTTTCACTGAGATTAGCAATACATGTCTCTGGTTAATGTGAGGGTTTCTCTCTCCCCAAGAGAAGTGTCAACATGGGTTCTAAAATCCTAGCCCAAATCTAGGTCATAACGTGCAGAGGGAAGGACACAGCCTGTACAGCATGCAAAATTAATGAAAAGATAAACCATGCTATGCCTGTAACTTCATGTCATGTTTGTACACAGTGATCTCCAAAACTCAATATTTCTTAGTTTTTTTTTTTTTTCTTTTCTAATACAGTTTCTTAGGTGGATGAACTGGTATGTCAAATAGAGAGACCTAGCTGAATACTTATGTAAAAGTGTATTCCTTCTGCAAAAATGGAAAATGTTTTAACACACTACATGAGGCAGCAAAGTTTACTTTGACAGCCTTCATCTTCCCAGAGTTTTGTATGCTGAAATAGACCCAAACTGGTGAAGTTCAAAAAAAAAAGGTCAACAAATGTTCATCTAGGTCAGACAAATAAACCAGGTGGACATCAGTGTACAGCAATATCTGATGCTGTGACCCTTTCATAACATACCTAGTCATCAATGAATGGCCACTGCAGAGAGCTTGTGGACACAAATACAGGACAAACAGCAAAGCGGGACAGAGGGCAGCCATGCCTGTTGTTCTTATGGAGAAAAGGATAAACACTTTAGTTTTACTCTGGCTGTCACCCCAAGTACACTGCTAGAAGTAATTTACAACTACAGTTTTCACGTAATCCCCATAAATATTCCTATTTAACTTTGCTGAATGCATTCACTGAATCAAAACATTTAAGGAAAAGTCTGTCGTTTGAGTTAATCACTAAGACTGTTTTAATAAGACTATCAAATGTAGTTCTTCCCTGAACAAATCCTGCTTTGTTTTAAGTGAACAAGTGTAGGAAGGCGTTTAGTTTGTTGCAACTGCTTCCTTCCTGGAGGCAGGTGGCTGGGGTCTGTTTAATATGGCATTATAAACTCAGGAGAACACTGCATAGAAGGCTTTCCCAACCATATACCTCGAAGGATACGACATCTGTGCCAAGTGTTTCGCCCAAAGTTGGGTGCCTAATTACTGTGCCTACTATAATACTGGACTTACTACCATGTCTTTTGAATTCTTGGCTTACAAAGGTTGCTTATTATACGTACAGGTGGGAGAAGCATCCCCCAGGTCTGAATATAGCTGATAAGACTATCCTGTGAAAGTTGCCTTGACACCTTCCAGTGCGGCAATAATTCTGTCTGATCTCTGTTCCCTGACTCGCTTAATATGTCTGTCTGCTCTTTGCCAACAAGTCCTAACACTAGGTATTTCATGCTCAATGAGAGCATATCAATGTTTGTTGTCTTGAGTGCACAGCATATTAGTTTTATATTTGCAATAGTATATTTGTTAAAATACTTCAACTTGCTGTTTTAAATCTCTGAATCTTTCCTCAAGCTTTGGTCTACCGCTGTGAATCACAAACAAATTCTATTGGAGACTCAGTCAGACAGTGAAAGCCAGTTTCTTTTTTCAGAATATGCCCATAAACTAGTGACCAGAGTTAATACCCCAGTCTCTCATTGTGGTTTCCCCCTGCAGTACTGAACTGTAATAAGCCTTCCAGAAATACATCCTTGAATATAGATCAGTCTACCCCTTGGCACAACAGACTACTTTTACAATGAACCATATAAGCTAGTGAAGTTAACTTCAGGTCTAATTTAAGTAATGCAACTTGCACAGGAGAAACTGACAGAATTCTCTACAAGTATCTGTGCTCCTGTGTAACATACCGTTTATCTATTATTGAAAAAGTTCTAGAACTGTAAAAGTAACAAGTGTATAGCTGAGGTGGGAACCCCAGTACTGAGAGTATATCTACCATACAAATGGTATCAGAAACCCAAAACAATTAGACAAATTAAACCAACAGAAGCTAATCCGTCTTTACACAGCTTTCCCACTGGAAGGTGATGTTTTCTAGGTCCAGCTGACACCACCGATGAGTCAGATTCCAGCCTCCTGCCTAATTTGAAATACTCTGTTGAAGTGTAACCAAGTAACTGAATTCTGCTAAGGTGGTACTCAGAAGCAGGTAAACATTACTGTACCTCAAAGCCATATACCCTTTCCTTTAACATAGTAAATCTACCACGATTACTTATGCTGAAACAAAAGAACAGCTGCTCTTTAGTAGGATAATTTGGGGTATCTTGTTATGCTGTTCTTGGGACATGTGCATCTCTCACAAGCAGACAAACTTTACTTATGGACCAGGCCAAAGTATGGGAAGTCTCTGGGACAGGAATCTATCCCTCCAGCATGTTCTGTTTATTGTCGTGACAAGGTTTAGGTCCCTAGAGCGTGTAGCTCGGAGGGATTGGGATTTCTTTAAGTGGAGCATGTCCACTGCCTCTGAATAGGTGATATGCGATGGAGAAAAGCTGGAGTTTTTTGAGACCGTCTGCGTAGGGCATCTGTTTGAGGCCAGTAATCCTCCTTGTGAGGTATTTCTGTGGCCTTTCCAGTTGTTGTAGATGTCTTGTGAGGTACATACCAAAAGGGGCGTTGTACTCTATAATGGGTCTAATGAGCGATGAGTAGAGGGGAACAATGACCTCTTTTTCTGGATGAGAAACCTTTTGTGATGAGGTGAGCCATGTAGAAGGATTTCCTGACTACTGTGGCAATGTGATCAAAGGAGAGACTACTGTCCACCTGTGTCCCAAGGTCTTTTATCACATTTTCGGCGTTAAGTAGACTACCAGCTATGTGGTAGTTCATGGGTACAGAGTTTTTACCAAAGGGGATGACAATACACTTTTTGGCATTGAGCTTCAGGCCATGGCTTTGACACCAGGCATCTGTCTCAGTGAGGCCCTTTTGTAGTATGTCCACATCGTTAGGAGTTTCGATTATGGTTCCTAGTTTGCAGTCATCTGCAAACTTTGTTAGCCAAAGACCTTCTGTGTTAGCCTGTACTTCAGAGAAGTAGATACCAAACAGGAGTGAACCCAGGACTGAACCCTGTGGTACTCCACTTGTCACTGGTCTGAAGTCAGATTTGGAGTCTGCTACTTTCACAGTGTGGGCTCTGTCCATGAGCCAGTGGGCAACCCATCTCGTGACATAGGGATTTATACCTACTTTAGTGAGCTTATTTAAAATTCCAGAGTTGGGGATGGTGTCGAAAGCCTTGGCGAGATCTAGATAACCTGTGTGAACCACCTTACCCTCATCTATGACTTTGGTGACTGCTTCAAAGAAGTCAATCATGTTTAGGAGACATGATCTGCCTTTTACAAATACGAACTGGGTACGGTCCAGAGTTTGGAGATTACCAATGTCTGTTTATGAGTTCCATGATGAGGAGTTAAATGGCCTTGCACACCAGGATCGTCAGGCTAATGGGGCATAGTTCCCGGGGTCCGTCGTGGCTCCCCCTTTTTGGAGTGGGATAACCATTGCGGTGCGCCATTCAGTGGGCAAAAAGCCTGACGTGAGGCTATGATTGAACATGGTACTTAGATAGGGTGCCAGTTCATTCTGTAGTTCGTGTAGAACGCAGCCTGGTATATTGTCAGGTCCCATGGATGCTGTGTTCTGGGCTTTGGAGAGTGTGTTTTTTACCTGTGCAGCCATGATTACAGGATCTTTGCATTCTTCCGGTATAGAGATGAGCCCTCTAGGGGGTGAGAGGGGGGTAACGTTAGCATGGAACTTATCTACCAGGATGTTGGCAATATCAGTTGGTTCTGTATATTTAGTGCCATTGTGCTGTAACTCAGAGCAGGTCTGAGTGTTGCCATTGAGATTCTTGACATAACTATAGAATGCTTTGTGGTTGTCTTTAGAGTCTGTGGCAATTTTGTTTTCGTAACTAGCTTTGGAGGACTTTATGAGGGATCTCATCATCTTACTGAGGTTGACCAAGGAGTTCCACCAGTCATGGGATTTTACTCTTTTTTGCAACAGTTTCTTTTTTCTGTTGTAGAGTTTGTTTATGGTAGAGAACCACTAGATTGGCTTCCTTTTTTTGGAGAATAGCATCTTGGTTCTATTAGGGATAGCATGATCTATGCACTCGTGTAAGTGCTTATAAAGTGCATTTGTGCAAGATTCAGCAGTCGTACCTCTACAGTCCGTCTGCATGGGTGTCATGAGGTTTGCCACTTCTGTCTTAAGAAGTGAGAAGTTGGCTTTGGAGAAGTTTTTTTACAGTGGTTTCCCTAATTGGGGGTGGGGGGTGAAATGTGGATGTCTAGGGTAATTAGCTTGTTGTCAGATCCGACAATTGAGGAATTGACCTCTGGTGTGGAACACCAGTTGCTCATGTTGGTCATGACCAGGTCTACGATATTGCTGCCCCTGGTGGGGGTGTGAATAAGTTGATCCAAGGCGTTGGAATTTATGAATTCCAGAAAACATGGAGCAAAAGAGTTGGTATACGAGTAGTTTTCCCAGTTAATGGTGGGGGTAGTTTAAAAATCGCCCATTATTAGGGTGTTGGGTTGTACCCTAAAACTTTCCAGTGCATCAAGAAATGAGGAGTGGGAATACTGGGGCATGGCAGGGGTTCTGTAGCAAGCTACAATTTGGATTGCAGTCTTGCCCAGAGTTAGTTGTACTTGGATAATCTTGGATGCATTATGCTGTGCAACGAGCCTGGAGGTGTGGATATCCTTAATGAATATGGACACCTCCACCTTTAGTGCTTCGTTCTGGTTTAGGTGGCCGAAAGGTGTGGTATGAATTACAGCCTAGTAATGCAGGGGTGCTCTCTGGAGCTTTGAACCAGGTCTCTGTCACTGCACAGATGTCGATGTTCTCCATTTTAAGGAGTGCCTCGAGTGAGTGCATTTTGAGGTTTGGACTTCTAGCATTGAGTAGCATTACCCACAGATTTTGCTTGCTTGTACCTGTTATGGTGGTGAATTTGTCATTTGAACCTTGCCTAAAAAAGGCACTATAGGGGTGGCAAGAGTCTTGGCCAGTATCCGGAATCTCAAGGGCGACAGGTGCAGGCCATCTCTGGCAAAGCATCATGGTCTGTCGATCATGTCATCCCAGGCAGACAAATACTGGGTCCCCTTAGAATGACACCAGAAGCTTAGCCAATTGTTGAAGTCAATCATTTTGTCCTTGCACTGTGGCATCATTCTGGGTGATGGCAGGATGCTACTCAGGGCTAGGGTCATACCTGCCTGGACTACAAGATCGGAGAGCACCTACATGTTTCTTTTAATGTAGTCCAGGGAGGTCCATCTCAGATCATTCACATCAACATGGACAATGAGTGTGTCATATTTGTACTTGTTGTGGAGTGACCGGAGTGCGTGCGTTACATGACGGATCCTGGCACCTGACAGGCAGCTGACAGTAGCTTTCTCCTTGTTTAGCCTGGTGAGTGGAACATCAGTGTGCCTGACTATAGAGTCACCTATGACTAGAGTGTTGGATATGTTGTTATGCCTTATGGGCTGTGGTTGAGTGGCACACGGAGTTTGTGGGCTGTGTGTCATTTGGGTTGTGTTGGGGGGTGGAGTTTGCTTGCATTTCTCCTTTGGAGGTCCCTGATGCTTGGGCAGGTTTTTATTGGGAGCCTCCACGAATGTAGGTGTGTGTTTTGTGTGTGTGTTTTGGTGGTGTAGGTTTTGAGGGACTATGTGATGAGTGTGGTGTGGTAGTGTTTACCTTCTCCTCTTGACTGTCTAGTACAGTCTTGGGTGAAGAGAGCTTTGCTTCCAGTTTGGCTATATAAGTGCATCTCTCACAGGTTGTAGTGTTGGGTGGTAGGAGGAGAGGGCTGTGTGTGTACATGAGGCAATTGCTGCACTGCCCCAAGATGCCCAGATTCATCAGGTAGGTAGACAGGAGAAATCACCGGGAGCTGACCCTTAAACATGCCTGGATAGGTGTTTATTTATTAAGTACTAAAAACCACTTTCCTCTAGACAAGTGAGAGAAGTTGAGTGCTGTAGTAATCTGTGGCTTATTTAGTGCTTATGAGTTCTGAACAAGTGCTGAGTTCAAAGAAGCAGTTTTGAGTGCTGAAACTAGGAAACTGGCTAGTTCTAATAAACAAAATTAAGCTAGTAGACTTCCCTCAAACACAGAAAGGCTTGGGGGCTCAGAAGCCTACAAACAGTCTAGACCACTTACAGGAAAGGCAGGAAACAAGCTTACAATTTTTTTTTCTTTTCTTTCCCAGATGCTCTCTTTGTACACAGTAGCAGTGCCTGAAATCAGAAAATGATCTCTCTGCACTCAGTTGAGTGAGCAAATGAGATGGGCCCAGAAGGAGTATCCAAACACAGATTTACAAGAGGGGCGGGCAGTTTCAAAGCCACCAAGATTAACACCAAAACAGAAACAAGAGGGTGGGTGGAGAACTAACTGAAAAAACAGAGTCAAAACTTCCAGTTCAGTTAATATTCAATGTAACACCAATAAATCAATTAAAATGCTGTATTATTGGAAAAAAGTGCAGATGGGTACTTAAATTCTCTTGTATGTCCAATTGAATACAGCTAGATCTTATCAGGCCAAAGCTGAGGTTTTAAGCAGAAAATATTTCAAAATGTACCACTTAAATAGGCAGTGACAGGATATCAATGAATGAGACTACCCCCGCCTGCAATTACTAACCGGCAATAAAATTCTAGCAAGCACTAACTGAAAACATAGAGTCAAAACTTCCAGTTCAGTTAATATTCAATGCAACACAAATAAATCAGTTAAAATGCTGTATTATTGGAAAAAAGTGCAGATAAAAGGTACTTAAATTCTCTTATATGCCCAGTTGAATACAGCTAGATCTTAGCAGGCCAAAGCTGAAGTTTTAAGCAGAAAATATTTCAAAATGTACCACTTAAATAGGCAGGGACAGGATATCAATGAATGAGACTACCCCTGCCTGCAATTACTAACTGAAAACAGAGTCAAAACTTCCAGTTCAGTTAATATTCAATGCAACACAAATAAGTCAATTAAAATGCTGTAAAAAGTGCAGATAAAAGGTACTTAAATTCTCTTATACGTCCAATTGAATACAGCTAGATCTTAGCCGGCCAAAGCTGGGGGATGTCCTGATTTACTGATGGGGTGGACAGAGGGGAGAAATTTTCCCTGAATCTGTCAGCCAGCAGGTTGTCTACATCTACGGCATTTATATATGTGGTGTCCTTAACCACCAGTTCTGATCAGATCTGGGTACTTCCTTTGAGACTGCGGACATATGTGAAGAAGGCCTTATGACGGTTTCTAGCAGATGTGGCCAATTCGGTCTCAAAGTTTGCACCGGAGGATTTTGCTAGTGCTCTTCTTTGCTTGCTCAGGCTAAGGGCAGTTTGCTTCAAATTGGGCACCTGCTCCTTCTTGGCCCTGTACAGCAATTTTCTCCTTTTCTTATAGAGGTTACTTATTGCAGATGTCCACCAGACAGGTTTATTCTTCCTTGAGGAGGAGGATTTCGTCCCGTCGGGTATTCCTGATTCCATGCATCCATATATATGCTTGTACAGTACTTTGGTCTAGATTTGGACATTGGTGCCAGTTCCTACACAGGGGGGAGGGGGCTGTAAAGCTGTTTATACTACCCTCAGGAGGCTGTAATCAGCTTTGGAGAATTATTTTTGTTTGACCCTCGCTAGAGGGGGGTTGGGAGAGATGGTGACTTAGAAAGTGACTGCTTTATGGTCAGATATTACCAGGGAGGATTATACTGTAGGAATGCTGCAGTGGTTACTCATGTTGGTTAATACCAAGTCCCAGATATTATGACTCTTGTGGGGGTATCGACTAATTTTTCCAAGGCATCTGCATTGACAAAAAACAAGGAATTTCTGGACATGTGTGTTTTGGCATGAGTAGTTCTTCCAACCTAAGTTTGGGTAGCTAAAGTTGCCCAGGATCAGGGTAAAGGGTTAAATCTTGATAGATTCAAAGAGGTCCAGATATGTGGCGTGGGCATCTTGAATCAAATTTGGGGGCCTGTAGCTAGGTATGATTTGAAAAGAGGTCTTGTCAATGGTTAACTGCACATGAAGTGTCTTGTGCGTCATATTGTTTGACCAGCCTGGAGGTGTCTCTCTCTTTAATATATACTGAAACTCCACTTCTTTTGGCTTTGCTGCCCACAGTTTGGGGACTGAATGTATGACAGAATAAGTGAAGAGGTAAGGCTGGAGTGCTCTCCGCAGCTTTGAACCAAGTTTCCGTGACTGTGCAAACTCCAGAGTAAAAACTCTTGTGCTGAATTTTAATTGAGTTGCAAATGGAAAAAGACAATTAAATCTTTTTGTTCAAAGAGGAACTGAACTCTATTTTAGATAAGCTCACAGTCTGACAGTGATATCTGAAGTCCAGTAGAGATACCTTGCTATTCCAAATGACTGCTGCAAGCAACCCAAGTATATAATCATCATTAACCTAGACTCCTTAAAACAATGTGTTTAAATTGAAACATTTTAGCTATGTGGTTTTTAAGTTCCAGGTCCACCCCCTCAAAAGACATACTGGCTCTGACAAATGTGAGGGGATGAAAGTGTCTGAGAGGTGGGAGAATGCATTTCCTTAGATTATTATTTAGCTTGCACTAATTTTTTAGTCTTTACAATCAGTGATTAAAGAGAAGACAGCCATAGGTAGAGAGAAGGTGAACACAGTTAAAAGGTCTTTTGGCTTTTCCCGGTTAGGGGTCGCCACAGTGGAACTCCAGTCCGCTAATGATTGGCAGTGAATTTTTATGGTGTTGAGTTGCCAGCCCGGCGCCCAGCCTTCAATAAAGGCACACCCACACAAATGCACCTACCTGCACGTCTTTAAATTAATTCGACTGTGGGGAGGACATGCAGACTCCACACAGAAGGCGCTTCAGCAGAGATTTGAACAGGAGAACCTCTTGCTGTGAGGCAACAAGGTAAAACAGTCAAAAAATCCTGTTTTATGAAACATACTTTTCCTCTACATCACAGTCAAGAAGTGAAGCATTTTAACATTTTATGTATTCATTATATCATGTGCTCAACTGTCCAGACATAGTACAACATACAAGTGGGCATCAGTAGCATCTCCATGTTCAGATTTCCCTGGGGAACAAATTCTGTAATGGTTTCATTCCAGACATATGGGTTCTTCTATTGTAACTGTATTGGTAAGCAAACAGCCAGCCTGACAGCGCAAGTAAGGTTTGCTGCCAACAACCAGAGTTTAGGTTATTGGCCCTTTGGGTAGAACTGGCCTGGGCAGAAGGAGGTGGAGTTAAAATAAATAAATAAATAATAAAAAAAAAATACAAAAAAAAAAAAGCTTTACTGCTAGCTCTGATTTTCTGCCATTCATATCTTGAATTAATAAACTGATTATGATCATAGACCTAATTATAATCCTCGGTGTTAGTGAGATTCTGACAGCTGATTGTACAATACAACAAAAGCAGACAGAAATAAAATAATCTAAAACTTCAAAGCTACCCTGGATGTGACTCAAACTGCAAAACTGTTTCCACAGGGAATAGATTCAGTGTGTATAACATGTTGGGAAATGTGCAGAAAAATACAGCAGGTTGCGGCTTACCAATTGCTAGAAATTACAGTCAAATGTGTGATATGCATTTAATTACTCCTTTTATCCTCTTTTTAATTTCTCCAGAAATCAGAAAGTATCAAAGTTCATGATGTCAGCCAGAAGTGCACTTCGCAGCACCTGCAATGTGCCCAGTAACGACTCCTACAATTCATACAGCGTTGCATGTACTGGTAACGTATCTAAATACGATTGTAGATGAGTTTTTTTTATAAGACCCGTTGCTCCTACTACTGTTGGAACTGTCTGGGTATCTTTCCTCCACATTACTCTCGTTTTCTGCATGCAAATCCTGACATTTTATGACTTTGTGCATCTCTGTACGCAAGAGACACTAGTTGCTGGGTGTAGCGATTTCAATGATCATAAGTAGCTGCTGGTTCAAAGGGGGATTGTATAATTTCTTGCAGCACCAAATTCAGGAACCAAAGAGGAGGAGCAGGGTCTTTATAAAGGGGTTTAAGTAAGAGAGTTTCCTTTAGAAAAGCTTTATAGAGTATGTGAAGCAACTGAAGAATCTTGATATTCAATGTGAAAATTGGAAACTGCCGCTAGTTGCACCCTGCTAGCTGCTGCTCCTTTGTTAAGCAATTGGGCTAAGAATTCAAGGATTCTATGAATCGAAGCGGAGAATGGGTCCAAGTCATTCTGCTGTGCCCAGTTCCATTTACTGGAGTCTAGTTTACATGTAGATGGCTTATGAGAAAACAAGAGTATGTGTGAGACTGGAGAAGAGAGCATAGGTTGTCTGGCTATTAATGGAATTGGAGAAGCCAAGCAGTTAGCTTGAGGTTTGGAATGTCTGGGTGAATCATACCTGTCAGGTGAGACAGGCGGTCTTGAGTTGGGTCCAGAATCCACGGATGTCAGTAAATGAGGCCAAAGGAAGGGAAACTAAATCCGTCGAGGTTAGTACGGTGCAACGAGGATTACTTTGCTGTTCAATCTGATCGTTTTCTGTAGAAATTTGAGGATTAACGGGGTTGAAGGAAAGGCGCAAAGGAGACCGGGTGACCAATCAAAAAGAGCAGCATCCCCTGGGGATTCCCCTCATGGGGGGGGTCAAGTCAAAATAGCTGCTGCACTAGTTTAGGGGAGAGGCAAAAAGATCACAGCAAGGCTCGCCCCATTTGCGGAATATCTTTTCCACCACTGACTGAGGAACCATTCATGAGGCATAAGGATGATTGCTCAATTTGTCACGTTGAACTTCCCCAGAATATGTGTGGCAGTGCGAGATCATCAATTGCCACACACTGAGTACTTCTCGACACAAGAGATATGATTTGGTTCCTCCTTGTTTGTTGATGTACCAGATTACAGACAATGTTGTCTGTTTGAACTGCAATTGCCCCCAGGGGGTGAGCAGTCTGGAAAGCCTGCAATGCTAGTAGCACTGCCCTCATCTGTAGGTCACTGAAATGCAAGTTGGCCTCTTCAGGCGACCAAGTGCCTAGGACTATATTCCCCAGAAAATCCCCCCACCTTGAGCTGGGAAGCATCCATGGTCACTGTAGCCATTGGCTGGGGTGGGGGTGGGGGGTAAATGGCCAGCCTTGTCAAAGCTCATCAGATTGAATCCACCGTGACAGATCTTGCCTGCAAAAGATTAGTTGTGTAAAATCTTGCCATAACCATAGATGTCCTTCTCTTCCATGTTGCAATATTCTTCATGTGGGATTTTCTGCCTCAGGTGACCTGTATGTTGGCTCCTATACATAGGTTTCAGCTTGGCTGTTGTAGTTGCATGGGACGTCACGCATAGGGCCATAAACCAGGGACCTTAAGTGTGGCGTTTGCATGCAGACACCTCAGAACTTGAAAGCCCAGCTGGAGAAGAGTTGCCAATGATGTCAGTCATAGGGTCAAGGAGCCATTATGTAGTTAAAACTGGTCACAGAGTTGGTTATAACCCCCAAGAGACCCAAGAATGATCAGTAATGAGTAAGACAAAGGATAAGGAGGTTAGGTGGGTGGGAAGGAATACTGCAACATAGACGAGAAGGATATCTATGGTTATGGTAAGATTTTACACAACTATTCCATGTCCTATTCCTATGTTGCAGTATTTGTGGTGTGAGAGTACCACAGCTTAGGAGAAAAGAAGGGAGGCGGTAGAAGAGGCTGACTTCACAGAGCCCTGCAGGATTGCTCTGGAGACACTAACTTGTAGTGTTTGCTGAAAATGTGAATGGTTGACCATGTGGCTGCTTCTAGTATGGAAGCAGCATCCAGGACTTATAAGAAGGCTTTGGAGGCTGTCACTGCCCTGGTGGATTGAGTTTTAACTCCCTGTGGGAATTTCTTTTTTTTTTTTTTTTTGCTGTGGTGTAAATAACAAGCAAACAGTGTTTCTAATCCAACAAGCGATGGTTTGGAGACTGCCTTCCCCAGGGCCCTGGGGTGGAAGGTAACAAAGAGCTGATTGGATTTTCTTATGGATTTTGTTTTGTCTAGGTAAAATCTTAGCTGTCTGTGTACATCCAGGGAGTGGAGTGTTCTCTCACTTTCATTGGCAGGTGAGGGATACAAGGTGGGGAGATGAATAGATTGGTTTAAGGAGAGATAATTGACCACCTTCAGCATAAAAGAAGGGTTAGTTCTTAGTGTTACCCTGTCCTTGTGGAAGGTAGTGTATATGCAGGGCAGGCCATTTGGGTCTGTAATTCAGACACCATTCTGGCTGAAGTTATGGACACTAGCAAGACTGTCTTTCCATGTGGACATTTGCAGAGTAGATGTACTAGCAGGTTCAAATGGAGATGGTTAGTTTTTCCAGGATGAAGGTCAGGTCCCATGGAGGTGGGTTGGGTTTTCTTGGTGGTCTGATGTGTAAGACCCCTTTTAAGAATAGCTTCACATTGAGCCTGACTAGTAGGGGAGGGTTTAGTGGCAGGCTGTGATTGCGGAAAGGTGGACTTTCACTGAAGAGTAAGAGAGTCCCCCACTTTACTAGTTGACACACACAGGCAAGAACTAGAGGGGGGATCTGCGGTGCATGGATCCCTGCCCTTGCCCAGACACCATATTGAAAATCTCTCCCATTTAGCTAAGTAAGACTTTCTTGTAGTAAGTTTCCTGGCCTCCCTCAGGACTGAAAGCATGTCCTCTGAGAAGTGGTGCCTGAAGAGAATTAGAAGTTTATCACCCACAGTGTCGGTGACAACATTTGCAAGTGTGGGTGGATGAGGGTTCGCTTTTGTGTCAGAAGGTCCACCTTGTGGGGTAACATATGGTGATTGCCCTTGGCTAAATTGAGAAGTAGGGGGAACCCAGTGCTGCCTTGGCCAGTAGGAGGGTCACTAACAAGATTTTTCATTGGTCTAACCTGATTTTCAGGAGAACTTTTTGAATTAATGGGAAGGGAGGAAAGGTATATAGAAACCTTCCCTTCCATGAAATGCTGAATGCGTCTACTCTCCAAGCTAGTGGGAAGAAGGTCTTGGAGCAGAATGTCTGCAGTTGCCGTTTTGGGAGGAGGCAAACAAATCGACTGTGTGCCCCACTGGTGGACAATATCTACAAAGACATTCATGTCCAGCATCCATTCATGATTTGGAGAGGATGTCCTATTGAGAAGGTCTGCTTGTTTGTTGTCCTGCGAGGGGATGTAGGATACCCAAGTTGTGCTGTGAGGCTAGGTCCCAGATTAGTAAGGTTAGTCTGCAAAGGTGGTATGCTTTCTTTCCCTTCCTGCTTGTTGAGGTACCACAACTATGGTGTTGTCTGTTATTATTTGAAGAAAGTGCAGTTGTGTACACTTAGCATAAATTTAGATGTTCGAGTGTATTCGCTGTTGCAGTCATCACATTTGTGTTATCTGCTTGCAGTAGCCCTCAGTCGGCCTGATTATCAGAGTCTTGGGTCCTGTGTTGGTTGCTGTCACATTTTCCATGATGTTAGGTAGTCAGCAAGCAGTCAATGTTATTACATCAGTTTTTCTTGCCCCAGATGTCAGGTGCCCCCATAGTGGGAAGCAATTATATACAAGGTTACAACCCCAACAAAACAGCAAATATACCAAAAAGCTTTAAGCATAGTAAACAAGAGTAGAGGTATAGTCAATAGAAGTCAGGGGGCTGGAGGGAGGGTAACCACAACTGCAACAGTGAATACACTAACATCTACATTTATGTTAAGTGTACACAACTGTACTATATTCTTCGTGTTTCACTGCTGCAGTCATCACATTGGAGGAGATTCCAAAAGCTAAGGATGGGAAATTAGATAGCATTAGGACCAGCTATAAGGCCTTGCAAGACTGCAGTGGCAAAACCAGCTCTGGATTTAGAAAAAATTGGCAAGTGGTAACGCTTGGTGAAGGTATGTACAGAACTCCAGGTAGCAGCTTCTAGGATGCCCCTGGTAGGGACACCTTTGAGAAAGGCTGTAGAGGTAGATGCAGCCCTGGTGGAATGTGGTCTAATCCCCTGTGGGATAGGTTTTCCATGGTGCTTATAGCAGAAATGAATGCAATGGCCTTATCCACTTAGAAATGGTTTGCTTTGAAATGGCCTTCCCCCTCTGCCCCTGCAGCAAATGCAACCAGCAGCTTTTCAGATTTCCTGAGAGGTTTAGTCCTGTCCAAGTAAAATCTAAGTTGTCTGTGCACGTCCAATGAGTGCAGTATACGTTCCCCTTTGTTCTGTGGATTAGAAAAGAAGGTAGGCAAATTAATGGACTGATTAAGGGCCACATTGGATACCACACATTGGGCATGGAGGGATTGGTCCTGAGGGACACAGTGTCCACATGAAAGATGATGAAAGGCTCCACTGCCATGAGGGCCTGTAATTCAGACACTCTTCTTGCTGAAGTGATGGCTATTTTCCAAGAAAAAAATGTCAACTCTGCATTTGCAGCTGGCTCAAAGGGAGGTAGAGTGAGTTTTTCAAATACAAAGTTGAGGTCCCAGGTTGGAGTAGGGGCTCTCCTGGGTGGTTTTGGCCCCTCTGAGGAACTGCTTCAACAGTGGATGAGAGAAGAGGGGTGGTTCTGTATTGTAAAGAGCTGAAATGGCTGTGGCATGAATTTTGATGGAGGAAAAGGAACGGCCCTTGTGAAGCATCTCAGTTAAGTATTGAAGAATCTGAGGTAAAATGGGTGCTGCTGAGCCCATCCCCCTGAGGTTGGCACCAGGAACAGAATCTTTTCCATTTTTCAGCACAGGATTTTCATTTTCTAGTACTAGGCGGCCTTGCCTCCAGAATGACATCCATCACTTGTTTACTGAGGGATGGTAATGGAGAGATCGGGTAATTAGCCAGGCTGCCAGGTTCAAGGTTTGAAGCTGTGGGTGCAGAATCTGGCCCTCCTGCTGGGACAGCAGGGTAGGGGTCTGAGGCAGGTGCCATGGTGCCTTCAGTGACACACTGCACAAGAGGGGGTACCAGTGTTGGCCTGGCCAGTCTGGTGCAATCAGTATTATCCTTGGTTTGTCCTGTTTGATCTTTTGTAGTACCTTGGAGAGGAGAGGCAGAGGGGGAAGGGTATAAACGGATAGGTTTTTCAAGGTGAAGGACAGGGCATCCACTTTCCAAGCTTGTTCGTGAGTAGTCCTTGTGCAGAATTTGTCCAATTGGTAGTTCTGAGGGGAGGCAAACTGGTCCATCTCTGGGCTCCCCCATTTGTTTCCCAACATGTTGAATATCTTTGGTTCCAGTTTCCACTCGTGTGGGTCCATGAGATTTCTGCTTAGGTCGTCTGCCAATGTATTTAGGTTTCCTGGCAGGAATTCAGCCTGTAGGTGCACTTGGTAGCTCAAGGCTTTGTCCCACAGAGCCTTGTCTAGTGTGCAGAGATGGTATGAGTGGTTTCCTCCCTGCTTGTTTATGTAACACATAACAGTGGCGTTGTCCGTCTTTACCAATAATTGTCCTGGAAGAATGTGGTCCTTGAAGGCTGCCAGAGCATCCTGTACAGCTAACATTTCTTTTTGATTGATATGCAGGTGCATTTGACTTGGGTTCCATTTGCCCTGAATACACTTCCCTGCCAAGTGAGCCCCCCATGCAAAGTCTGATGCATCTGTTAGGGTTTGGGCGGCAGGGGGTAGAGTGAATGGCAGTTCCTTGTTTTGGTGGCAGACCTCTGCCCACCAAAGGAACTCTATCTGTAGACAAGGTATGATGGGAATCATTGTTTCTAGATCCTGAGAATGCTGACACCATAGGCTTTTTAGATACCATTGTAGTTTCCTCATATGCAGTCTTGCATATGGAATTAGTAGAATGCAGGAGGCCATGAACTCCAGGGCTTGCAGTAATTACCTTGCAGATAGCTGGGTCTTTGTGGCCAGTAGTTTGAAGTACACCGTCAAATGAACTTGTTTCTCTGGCGTGAAGTAGGCCATCTGAGAAGTTGTATTCAAGCTTGCTCCCAGGAATACAATTTGTTGGCAGGGTACAAGATGTGATTTCTTTTCATTTATGGTGTACCCCAGAGAAGCTAGCAATTTCTTTACAAATGCCAGATGATTCAATATTATGTCTAATTCATGCAGAAAGCCAGGACAATCGTCCAGGTATGGATATATTTGAATATTTATTTGCCTGCAAAAGGCAATGACTGGAGCTAGGCACTTTGTGAACACCCTGGGTGCAGTAGATAACCAAAGGGCAATGCAGAGAACTGACAGTGCATGTAGCCTGCTTTGAAGCGTAGATATCTTCTGCAAGATTCCCTTATTGGGATGTGCAGGTAGGCTTCCTTTAAATCCAATGTTGCCAACCAGGCATCTTTGCCTAGCATAGGAAGCAGCTGATGAAGAGTTAGCATCTTGAATTTTGGGATTACCAAAAATGTGTTTGATAGACAGGTCCAGGATAGGACGCCAGGAAATGTCTTTTCTGGGTACCAGGAAAAGTCTTGAGAAGAAAAGTACAGTTGTGTACACTTACCATAAATGTAGATGTTCGAGTGTATTCACTGTTGCAGTCATTACATTTGGGTAATCTGCTGGCAGGTTGCCCTCAGTCGGCCTGATTAAAGTCTTGGGTCCTGCGTCAGCTGCTATCCCTTCTTCCATGATGTCAAGGATATAAAAAATACATGCATCCGACACCATTACATCAGCCTTTCTTGCCCCAGATGTTAGGTGCCCCCCTAATGGGGAGCAAATAAAATTAAACACACAAAAATACATCTCCAACCAAAAGCAAATACACCAAAAAGGCTTTTAAGCATAGTAAAAGAAAGTAGAGGTATAAGCCAGAGAAAATTAGGGGGCTGGAGGGAGGGTAACCAGGACTGCAACACTGAATACACTCAAACATCTATATTTATGGTAAGTGTACACAATTGTACTATGTTCTTCGTGTTTGACTGTTGCAGTCATTACATTTGGGTAGATTCCCAAAGCTATGATTGGGAGGAGGAGTTTATACAACATTAGGACCAGCTATAAGGCCCTGCAAGACAGCAGTGGCAAAAAGCCAGCTCTGGATTTAGAGAAAATTGGTAAATGATAATGCTTGGTGAAAGTATGTACAGAACTCCAGGTAGCAGCTTCTAGAATATCCTTGGTAGGAACACCTCTGAGAAAGGCTGTAGAAGTAGATGCAGCCCTGGTGAAGTGAGATCTGATCCCCTGGGGGATAGGTTTTCCATGGTGCTTATAGCAGAAATGAATGCAATGGCTTATCCATTTAGAAATAGTTTGCTTTGAAATAGCCATCCCCTCTGTCCCTGCAGCAAATCCTACCAGGAGCTGTTCCGATTTTCTTCGAGATTTAGTCCTGTCCAAGTAGAATCTAAGTTGTCTGTGCACATCCAAGGAATACAGAATCCATTCCCTTTCTTCTGTAGATTGGGAAAGAAGGTTGGCAAATGAATGGACTGATTAAGAGCCACACTAGAAACCACCTTGGGCATGAAGGATGGATTGGTCCTCAGATACCCTGTCCGCTGGAAAGATGATGAAAGGCTCCACTGCCATGACGGCCTGTAAATCAGATATCCTTCTAGCTGAAGTGATTGCTACAAGGAAGGCTGTTTTCCAAGAAAGAAATTTTAAGTTTGCAGTAGTAGCTGGCACGTAAGGTGGCAGAGTGAGCTTCTCCAAAACAAAGTTAAGGTCCCAGGCAGGGGTAGGAGCTCTCCTGGATGGTCTCAAGTTCTTTGCCCCTCTGAGATATTGCTTGAGCAGGGGATGAGAGAAGATGGGTGGTTCTGTGTTACAGTGAGCTGAAATAGCTGAAGCGTGGACTTCAATAGAGGAAAAAGACAGGCCCTTGTGAAGCATCTCAGTTAAGTATTACAAAATCTGAGGTAAATTGGGCACTGCTGTGCTCATCCCTAAAGATTGGTTCCAGGCACAGAATCTTTTCCATTTGTCAGCATAAGATTTTCTAGTACCAGGCCTTCTCGCCTCCAAGATGACATCCATCACAGGTTTGCTGAGGGATGATAATGGTGAATTTAAGTGATTAGCCAGACTGCAAGGTTCAATGTTGGAAGCTGAGGGTGCAGAATTTGGTTTTCCTGCTGAGACATCAAGGAAGGGGTCTGAGGCAGGTGCCATGGAGATATTTGTGACAAACTGCACAGGAGTGGGTACCAGTGTTGGCGTGGCCAGTCTGGAGCAATCAAAATCATTCTTGATTTGTCCTGTTTGACTTTTAGCAGAACTTTGGAAAGCAGAGGCAGAGGGGGAAAGGCGTAGACTGATAGGTTTTTCCAGCTGAAGGACAGAGCATCCACTTTCCAGGCTTCTTTGTGGGGAGTCCTTGTGTAAAACTTGTCCAACTGTTAGTTCTGGGAGGATGCAAATAGATCCATGTCTGGGCTCCCCCCATTTGCTTGTCAACATGTTGAAAATCCGTGGTTCCAGTTTCCACTCATGTGGGTCCATGAGATTTCTGCTTAGTACGTCTGCCAGTACATTCAATTTTCCAGGCAGGAATTGAGCTTGTAGGTGCACTTGGTAGCTCAAGGCTGTGTTCCACAATGCCATGGCTAGTTTGCAGAGGGGGTAAGAATGTGTACTCCCCTGCTTAGATGTACCACATAACTGTGGTGTTGACTGTCTTTACCATTAGTTGTCCTGGAAGAATGTAGTCCTTGAAGGCTGTCAGAGCATTCTGTACAGCTAACATTTCTTTTTGACTGATATGTAGGTGCATTTGATTTGGGTTCTATTTGCCCTGAATGCAATTCCCTGCCAGGTGAGCCCCCCATGCATAGTCTGATGCTTCTGTAGCTACAGTTTGGGCGGCAGGGGCTAGTGTGAATGGCAGTCCCTTGTTTTGGTGGCAGGCCTCTGCCCACCATAGGAATTCCAGGCGTAGGCAAGGTAAGACAGGAATCATTGTTTCCAGGCTGTGATAATGTTGACTCCGTTGACTTTTTAAGTACCACTGTAGTTTCCACATAAGCAGTCTTGCATATGGAATTAGAAGAATGCAGGAGGCCATAAACCCCAAGGCTTGTAGTATTTGTCTTGCAGATAGCAGGGTTTTTGTGGCCACTTGTTTGAAGTAGGTTACCAAATGAATTTGCTTCTCTGGCATGAGGAAAGCCATCTGGGCAGTTGTATTCAAGCTTGCATCCAGGAATATAACCTGTTGGGAGGGTAGCAGTTGTGATTTATTTTCATTTATGGTGTACCCCAGACACGTTAGAACTCTTTTTACAAACGCCAGAAGAATTAGAAGTATGCTCTGGTTTTCTGCCTCAATTAGACATTCGTCCAGGTATGGATATATTTGAATATTTCTTTGCCTGCAAAATAGAATAACTGGAGCCAGGCACTTGGTGAATACCCTGGGCACAGTAGATAAGCCAAAGGGCAGTACAGAGAACTGATAATGCAAGTAGCCAGCTTTGAAGCGTAGGTAATCTTCTGCAAGATTCCCTGATTGGGATGTGCAGGTATGCTTCTTTTAAACCTAGAGCTGCCAACCAGGCATCTTTGCTTTACATAGGAAGTAACTGGTGAAGTCTCAGTATCTTGAATTTTGGAATGTCCAGAAAGGTCTTTAGAGTAGACAGGTCCAGAATTGGACGCCATGATAAGTCTTTTCTGGGTACCAGAAAAAGCCTGGAATAGAAACCTTGTCCCTTTTCCTCTTCTGGAACTGGTTGAATAACCCCCATGTTTAAGAGGGAAAGTACTTGTTTTTGAACCTCTGCCCACTGTTTTGGGGGCAGGTCTGGCCACCCGTTTGGTATTGGCAGAGTGTGGAAATGAAATCTGTATCCCCAAGACACTATATTTAAAACCCATTTGTCCTCGGTTATGAGTTCCCAGTTCTTTGCATGAAGAGCAATCTTTCCTCCAATAGGAGCGGCTGAAAGGTAAGTGCTTGGCAAATTTAAAAGGAAGCCATTGAGACTGTTTACCATAGGGAGGTGTCTTATTTCCAGATTTGGAAGTGGTGGCCCCCCGATGCTTAGTTCTGAGAGTCACCTGGGACTGAAACCTGGTGCTTTTGATGCGTCTGGGTTTGGCTTGAGAGGATCTGGAAGGAGCTGGAAAAGACCAATTCTTAGTAGGCCAGTGCCTACTAAATCTTGGAGGTTGCACTTGTAAGAAATCTTTAACAGTTGGCATAGATTTAGCTTTATCTTCCATCTTTTTTAGAACTTCTTCAGCCTTATTGCCAGACAGACGGTCCTGATTTAAGCGAGCATCCAACAACTTCACTTTAACATGATCAGGCAAAGATTGTTCCTTAAGCCAAGCATGCCTTCTAAGCACAGACACAGTAACAAGCAGCCCTGCAGGAGGCCTCTAAAGAATCATAACCACACTGCAAAGTACGTTTTCCAACTTGTTCAGCAGAATGCAATAAATCCTGTAAATCTTTATTTTCCATACAGTCAGGAATCAACATCATTTTCTGTTTACGCAGTCCAGTTACATGCTGTTGATATTTTAACATATGAAATTGGCAATAAAGCCCTGACTGCCAAGGTTGCAGAAGTATAAACCTTCTTACCCCATCTATCCAGCACCCTGGAGTCTCTATCAGAAGGGGTATGATTTTTAGCAGTTAAAGCCTTAATGCCCTTGGGCCCCTGAGAAATGGTTTCTGGATCTGCAACAGGATTTTTGAAAAGGAACTTGTGGGACTCAGGAAAGTACAGTTTTGTACCTACCATAAATGTAGATGTTCGAGTGCTAATACAGCTGCAGTAATAACATATGGGTTCTCTGCCGTCAGGCGGTCCCTCAGTCGGCCAAATTCCAAAGTCTAGGTCCAGCGTCGGTTGTTGTCGCTTCCTTTCCTGACATCAGCGAGGTAGGAGTATATAAGACAAAGCCGACGCCATTTTCTTCAGTCTTTCTTGCTCCAGAATATCAGGTGCCCCCAGTAGGAAGGCAATACATAAATTATATTTATATACATGCAATGCAAAATAATCAAAAAACAGTAGTTGCAAGCAAATATACCATAGAAGGATAACCCAAACAGGTTGTATGAAGAGGGGTTAGGTCCTAAGCCTTTACCAAGAGGGGAAGGAGGGAGGGGAAATCTGTACTGCAGCTGTATTAGCACTCGAACATCTACATTTATGGTAGGTACAAAACTGTACTATGTTCATCGTGCATACAGCTGCAGTAATAACATATGGGTAGAATCCCAAAGCTACGCACAGGGTGGTAGGCACTAGGTAGAACTGGGATGAGCCAGAATGCCCTGCAACACAGCAGTAGCAAAGCCTGCTCTAGTTTTGGAATATAAAGGCAGGTGGTAGTGTCTTGTGAAGGTATGCACAGAACTCCAAGTGGCTGCCTCCAAAATATCTTTGGTAGGAACTCCTCTGAGGAAGGCTGTAGAGGTAGCTGTGGCCCTGGTGGAGTGGGATCTGATGCCTGTAGGGACAGATTTTCCATGATAAGAGTAACAAAACCGTATGCAGTGGCCTACCCATTTTGAAATTGTCTGTTTGGTCACTGGCTTCCCTCGAGCTCCTACAGCATAGGACACAAAAAGTTGTTGTGATTTCCTAAAAGGCTATGTTCTGTCCAAGTAATAACGTAGCTGTCTATGGATGTCTAAAGAGTGTAGCAGCCTTTCCCCTTTGTTTTGAGGATTGGGGTAAAAGGTAGGCAAGTGTATGGCTTGATTTAAAGCTACCCTGGATACCACTTTAGGCATAAATGATGGGTTGGTTCGAAGGGAAACCCTGTCCTGATGGAAAATGAGAAATGGCTGCACAGCCATGAGGGCTTGTAGTTCCAAAACCCTACGAGCTGAGGTAATGGCCAGAAGGAAGGCTGTTTTCCAGGACAAATGTTGCAAATCTGTTGAGGCAGCTGGTTCAAAGGGAGGCAATGTTAATTTTTCTAGAATATAATTAAGATCCCAGGCTGGCACTGGTTGTTTCCTTGGTGGTCTTATATTCTTAGCCCCTCTGAGGAACTGTCTTAAGAGTGGGTGAGAGAATAAGGGTGGATCCGTGTTGAATTCTGCAGAAATGGCTGAGGCATGGATTTTTATGGAGGAAAATGAGAGTTCACTGTTCAGCAGCTCAGCTAGATACTGTAATACCTGAGGCAAATTTAGTTTTGTAGGGTCCTGGCCTTTTTTCTCATTCCAAGAGCAAAACAGTTTCCATTTTGCTGAGTAAGCCTTTCTAGTAGATGGCCTTCTGGCCTCCAAAATGACATCCTGTACCTCTTTGGAGAGTAAGGTCTGTTGAGGTGTTAAGGAATTTTCCATGCAGCGAGATTGAGTGTTTTCAGCTGACTGTGAAGAGTTTTGTAGTTGTGCTGAGTCAGCAGAAGAGGCATTAGAGGTAGGGACCAGGGAGGAGTATGTGTTAGGCTCCTCAGGAGTGGGTACCAGTGTTGTCTTGGCCAGTCTGGAGCAATCAGTATCATCTTTGGTCTGCCTGCTCTTGCTTTCAAGAGCACCTTGGGCAGAAGAGGCAGAGGTGGGAAAGCATAAACTGTCCATGCTGTCCAACTGAATGAAAGGGCGTTCACTCTCCAGGCCTTTGGATGAAAGGTCCTTGAACAAAACTTTTCCAATTGATGATTCCTGTGGGAGGCGAAGAGATCTATGTCTGGCCTCCCCCACGCTTGGATTATCTTTGTAAACACTTGAGGATGCAACTTCCATTCGTGTGGATCTGTCATATTTCTGCTTAGATTGTCTGCCAGCGTGTTTTCCAAACCTGGCAAGTACTGTGCTTGAAGTTCGATTTGCCATTCCAGAGCCAAGTTCCAAAGTGTCATGGCTAGTCTGCACAGAGGATATGAATGTGTTCCTCCTTGTTTGTTTATGTACCACATAATTGTGGTGTTGTCTGTTCTTATCAATAATTGTCCTGGATGTAGGAGTTCCTTGAAAGCTGTAATTGCATTTATCACTGCCAGCATTTCTTTTTGATTGATGTGAAGGTGCTTTTCCTTTTGGGACCATTTGCCCTGAATGCACCTGTCTGTCATGTGCGCCTCCCAGGCCTAATCGGAGGCATCTGTTGTGATGACTTGATTTGCTTGAGGCTTGCAGAATGGGAGACCTGTGTTTGTTTGACATGCTTGAGCCCACCATAGAAATTCCTTTTGCAAACATGGAATTATTGGTATTATTGTTTCCAAACTGTGGCTGTGTTGAGACCATAGATTTTTTTAGGTACCATTGAAGTTTCCTCATATGCAACTTTGCACATGGGATTAAAAGAATGCAAGATGTCATGAAGCCCAGAGCCTGCAGGATTTTCCTTGCAGTAAGCCTGGTACAATTTGCTACCATTTTGAAGTACTGAGTTAGTTGCCTCTGCTTTTCTGGCGTAAGATAGGCCATCTGGGTGTGTGTGTCCAAGTTGGCACCCAGGAAAGTTATTTTCTGAGCTGGTGCTAGCCTGGATTTCTCTTTGTTGATTGTGTATCCCAGAGCATTCAGTAACCGTGTTGCATAAGCCAGATGTTCCAGAAGTATGCGCTTGCTGTCCGCTTGGATCAGGCAGTCGTCCAAATAAGGGTAAATTTGTATCCCTTGAAATCTGCAGTAGGCAATTACTGATGCCAGGCATTTCGTGAATACTCTGGGCGCAGTAGATAAGCCGAAGGGCAATGCAGAGAATTGATAGTGGATTGAACCTGCAAGAAATCTGAGGTATCTTCTGCAGCTTTGTCTGATAGGGACATGCAGGTATGCCTCCTTGAGGTCCAATGTTACCAGCCAAAACCCCTTGCCCAGCATGGGAAGAAGCTGCTGTAATGTGAGCATCTTGAATTTTGGTACGAGTAAGAATGTGTTTATGATGGATAAGTCCTAAATGGGTCTCTAGTCGGTTCCTTTCCTTGGTACCAGAAATAGCCTGGAATAAAAACCCTGACCTTGTTCGTGAGTAGGTACCTCTTGAATAGCTTTCATGTCTATGAGCTTTGAAATTTGTAGTAGTGCCTCTGCCTTTTGATTGTGTGGTAGGTTTGGCGTGCCTCTCATTTTTGGGAAGAGTGTGAAAATGAAATCTGTAGCCTCTGTTTATAACGTCCAGGATCCATTTGTCTGCTGTGACCATATGCCAATTTCTTGTAAATAATGCCAGCTTTCCTCCCAAGGGTGCTGCCAGCTGAGACTTGCTTGGCATGGAAAGGAGGAAGTCATTGGGTTTCTTTCCTGTATTGCTGTGCATTGTTTTCGCCACCTCTTGGTGCTGGAGTTTGCCATTGCCTGCCTCTATATGATCCTTGTGATTGCCCTCTGCCACTTGTGCGCCTATATCTGCCTCTTTGGGGCCTGTCCGTGGCTGGAAAGGACCAGTTTTTAGAAGGCCAATTTCTGCTAAAATGTGGTGGTTGAACCTGTAGAAAAGCTTTGACAGTTTGCATAGATTTGGCTTTTTCTTCCATTTTCCGTAGTATCTCCTCAGCATTAGTACCAAATAGCACATCCTTTTGTAAAGGAGTATCTAGTAATTTAGCTTTCACATGATCAGGCAAGATTTGTTCCCTAAGCCATGCATGCCTACGAATGACTGATCCTGTAACAGCAGCTCTACTTGAGGCCTCTAGGGCATCATAACCACATTGTAAAGTGTGTTTATCCACTTGTTCTGCACTATGCATCATATCCTGCAACTCCTTCAAATCTGGTTGTTCAGGTTGAGACTTTTATTTCTTAATTGTGATAACAGAAACTACTGATATTTAAGCATATGAAACTGACAATTTAATGCCCTCATGGCTAGGGTGGCTGAGGTATATACCCTTTTTCCCCACCTTTCTAAGGATCTTGACTCTCTTTCGGAAGGTAGTGGATTCTAAGCAGTAGAGGCCTTCATTCCCTTGGGACCTTGAGAAATGGTTTCAGGGTCAGCATTATGGCTTTTGAAAAGAAATTGGTGAGAGTTAGGAACTCTGTAGTACCTATCGGGCTTGACTGGGGCAGGAGGCAGAGAATCAGGGTAAAGGCAAGCCTCCGAATAAACATCATCAAGTACATCCAAGACAGGAGGTATCGCCAGAGGTCTGTGTTGAGGCAACAAAAGAAATTCCCTCAGTCTTTTCTTGGAATCAGAAAAGTCTTGGCCTTCCCAATGGAAGTGTTCCCTCAAAGTGTGCAAGGTTTCCCCAAAAGAATAATCCTCACTCTGCATCAGAATCTTCAAAAGGGGAGTAAGAGTGTTCCTCTACATCAGAGTGTTCTGAAATAATGGAGCCCTGATCAGAAGAGGCAAAATCTTCCTCCACTCTGGGCCTCTTGTCAGGAGGGGGTTGGGAACCCCTGATAAGAGTAATTAAATCCTCAGCCATTTTAAGCATCTGTTTTTTAGGCATGGGGCCTGTGGATGGGCCCTGTGCAACAGGCCTCTTGGGATGCCTGGCTGATTTGAATTTAGTAAAAGCCTTAATGGAAAATGAAGACGAGGGTCTAAAGACACCATGGGTGGAAGTGGACCTGTCCATATTAGGAGACTCAACGCTCACAGTGGCTTCGGTGGTTGTAGTCTGGGTATGGGCCGAGGTACCTGCGGTCTCGGGTACAGAAGACCCTGCCAAAGAAGTGTCGTCGGTAGTCAGGGACTGCATAGGCGTCTCGCTGAGAACCGGACCACGTGTAGCCAGTTTTGGCGTGGTGTCGGTGGAGACCGCGGACCTCGCGTGTCGGTCCTTGTCCTTGCGTTTTTTGGACAAAACTGTAGTCGGAGTCTCCGACGACATTTTATAATCAAATGCTTTACCAAATAAATGTTGGGCGAACTCCGCCCGACGCTTGATAGTGCGTTTATTGAAAGTAGCACAAAAGCGACAGCCCGAGACGTCGTGGTCTGGGCCTAAACAAGGTATGCAAAGGGAATGGAAATCCTTATGCGGTATTTGCTTCCCACAAGAAATACAATTGTTAACTTTTTCTGACATCGGTCTGAGGCAAGAAAAGTTTCCCCAACGGGGTACTTAGCTTTAATGAAGACTTCGGTTTACAAATTTTTCGTAAATTCAGGAGCTGGCCGACTGGCACTTGCGAACTGCTTCTGCTTCGGGCACCGTGCGGCAAAAAAGACTGAAGAAAATGGCGTAGGCTGTGTCTTATATACTCCTGCCTCGCTGACGTCAGGAAAGGAAGCGACAACAACAGACGCCGGACCTAGACTTTGGAATTCAGCCGACCGAGGGACCGCCTGACGGCAGAGAACCCATATGTTATTACTGCAGCTGTATGCACGATGAACATCCCTGTAGTATCTGTCAGGTTTACTAGGAGCCGGAGGCAAGGAATCAGGGGCCATACTGGATTTCGAAAACACATAATCAACAATGTCTAGTACAGGAGTGAAGGAAATCCCCAAGCCTCTTTTTTGAATTAGAAAATTCCTGACTTTCCCAGTGGAAATGCTCCCTTAAGGTATGTAAAGTTTCCCCAAAAGAAAAATCCTCAGGTGGGGAAGCAGAGGGAATGGAAGCCTCTGCATCAGAATCCTCATAAGTACGTATGGACAAATACAGGTCATCAGAAGAGTCGGAAGAAACAGAAACCTGATCAGAAGATTCATTATCAAGCTAGCCCTAGGCCTCTTAGAGGGGGGGGGGATGACTACCCCTGATTAGAGTAATTAGATCTTCAGCCATTTTGATCATTTGTTTTTTAGGCATAGGGGCCTGAACATGTGGCCTGGGCGTCGTTTTTTTGACATAGATCGAGATTTAGGCCTTAATAATGAAGGTGGAGTCTATTTAATATGCAAGTCTGTAGGCCTGAATACACCCTCAGAAGCCAGTGCCTGCACAGCGGCTATGGACCCATCCAAGGCAGAGACATCTACGGGTCCCACAGGTGAAGCCTCTCGCGGCATACCGGACTCCAAATGGGTCTCAGTAGAGGCCTGCAAATCAGAAGTAGCGGGTATCAGGGGCTGCGAAAGCACCTGAGTACCGGCGAACTGGCGACTGGCTTAGAAGAAGCTTCGGCAGTTTTGGACCTCGGCGGCCTGTCTCTGTCTTCATCTTTGTGTTTTTTCGGAATCCCGGTAGTCGGATGGCTAACCGACGACATTTCTGGATAATTAAACAGAGAACCGAAATATTTAGAGGCAAAACTGTACCGACGACGGACAGTGTGCTGATTAAATAAAGCACAAAACTGACAGCAAGGTACATCGTGGTCAGGGCATAGGCAAGGAATACAGTACGAATGAAAATCTTTGTGAGGAATTTGCTTTCCACAAGTAATGCAATTATTAACTTTTACGGACATCGGTAAGGAGCAATAAAAAGTTTCCCCAATGGGGTACTTAGCTTTAAGTTGAAGACTTCGGTTCTGAAACTGGAAAACGAAAATTTCAGGAGTCAGCCGACCGGCACTTGCGAACTGCTTCTGCTTCGGGCACCGCACGGCAAGAAAGACTGATGTAATGGCGTCGGATGCATGTTTTATACCTCTGACGACTTGACGTCATGGAAGAAGGGACAGCAACCGATGCAGGACCCAAGACTTTGTTAATCAGGCTGACTGAGGGCAACCTGCCAGTAGATTACCCAAATGTAATGACTGCAACAGTGAAACACGAAGAACATCCTTGTCCCCATACTTCTTCTGGGGCAGGTTGAATAGCCCTGATGCTTAAAAGAGAGAGAACTTGCTTTTGAGCCTCTGCACACTGATTTGGGGGTACATTTGGCCAACCGTTTGGGGTTGATAAGGAGTGGAAGTGGAATCTGTATCCTTGCGAAACTATATTTAAAACCCATTTGTCCTGGGTTATAAGTTCCCAATTTTTTGCCTGCAGGGCAATCTTGCCCCCTAAAGGAACAGTCAGTTGAGCAGGGCTTGGAAAGTTTAAAGTAAAGTCATTGAGACAGTTTACCATAGGGAGGAGTCTTACTACCTTCCTGCTTTGGGAGTGGGAGCCCCCCACTTATTAGTCCTGCGAGTCCCTTGGGACTGCAGCCTGAGTGTTCTGCTGGCTCTGGGTTTGGACTGAGAAGGCCTGGAAGAGGCAGGAAAGGACCAATTCTTAGAGGGCCAATGCCTACTAAATCTGGGAGGCTGTACTTGCAGGAAATCTTTAACAGTTTGCATAGATTTAGCTTTTTCCTCCATCGTTTTAAGTACTTCTGCTTTGTTGCCTAACAGGGTGGTCTTGGTTTAAGGGAGCATCAAGCAATTTAGCCATAACATGACCTGGCAAAGACTGCTCCTTAAGTCAAGCATGCCTTCCAAGTACAGACCCAGTGACAGCAGCCCTGCAAGATGCCTTCTAATGAATCAAAATCACATTGCAAAGTATATTTTCCAACTTGTTCAGCAGAATGCTTTAAATCCTGTAAATCTTTATTTTCAGCAGAGTCAGGAATCAACATCAATTTCTGTTTAAGCAATCCAATAATATGCTGCCGATACTTTAACATATAAAACTAAGTTTAAGGCCCTAATGGCCAAGGTTGCAGAAGTGTATACCTTCTTACCCCATCTATCCAGCGCCCTTGAATTTCTATCAGAGGGGATAGGATTTTTGGCAGTAGTAGCCTTAATGCCCTTGGGTCCCTGTGAAATGGTCTCAGGATCCGCAGTAGGATTTTTAAAAAGGAAATTGAGAGAGTCAGGAACCCTGTAATACCAATCAGGTTTTCTGGGAGCAGGAGGTAAAGAGTCAAAGGCCAGGCTAGATTCCGAGAAGGCATTATCAACAATGTCCAGTACAGGAGGTATAGCTAAAGGCCTGTGTTGGGGCAGGAGTAAGAAATCCCTAAGCCTCTTTTTGGAGTCAGAGTAATCCTGGCTTTCACAGCGAAAAGGTTCCCTAAGAGTATGCAAGGTTTCACCAAAAGATAAATACTGTGGAGGGGAAGCAGAGGGAATAGAGTCCTCTGCATCAGAATCCTCATAGGTAGATGAGGGTAAATCCTGGTCATCAGAAGAAACAGAAATTTCAGAGTCCTGATCAGAAGAATCAGAAGGAAAATCGGTCCTAGGTCTCTTAGAGGGTGAAGGGTGGCTTCCCCTGATAAGAATAATAAGGTCTTCAGCCATTCTTATTTGTTTTTTAGGCATAGGGGCCTGACCATGCAGTCTCGGCGTCGGTTTTCTAGGCATGGATCGAGTTTTAGGTCTTGAAGAAGAAGATGGAGTCGGTTTAATATGCAAGTCAGTAGGCCTGAATACACCCTCAGAAGCCGATGCCTAGAAAGCGGCTCTGGACCCATCCAAGGTAGAGACAGCCGCAGGTTCCACAGTTGATGAAGCATCTTGCGGCATATCGGCATAGAGGCCTGCGAATCTGAAGTAGCGGTTATCAGGGGCTGCGAAAGCACCTCACTGAGTACTGGCAAACTGGCGACTAGATTAGGAGAAGCATTGTCGGCAGCTTTGGACCTATGCAGTCTGTCTATCTTTGCGTTTTTTCGGAATGTCAGTAGTCGGGTGGCTTACCGAAGTCATTTCTGGATAACTGAACCGAGTACCAAAATATTTAGAAGCGTAAATGAACAGACGGAGGATAGTTCTTGGCTTGAATAAAGCACAAAACCAACAGCGAGGTACGTCGTGATCTGGGCCTAAGCAAGGAATGCAGTATGAATGAAAATCTTTATGAGGTATTTGCTTTCCACAAGAAGTACAATTGTTAACTTTTACTGACATTGGTTTAGAGCAAGAAAAAGGTTCCCCGACAGGGTACTTAGCTTAGCTGAAGACTTCGGTTCCGAAACTCCAAAACGAAAATTTCAGGAATCACACCACACGGCAAGAAAGACTGATGTAATGACGTCGGCCGCATGCTTTATACCCCTGACTACCTGATGTCATGGAAGATGAGACGGCAACTGGCGCAGGACCGAAGACTTGGATAATCAGGCCGACTGAGGGCTACTGCAAGCAGACAACCCAAATGTGATGACCAACAGTGAAACACAAAGAAAGTACAGTTTTGTACCTACCATAAATGTAGATGTCCAATAGGTATGCATCTGCAGTCATAACATATGGGTTGTCCTGCCTCAGGCAGCCCTTCGGTCGGCCGGATTCCAAAGTCTGGGTCTGGCCTCGGCTGATGTCGCACTTCACCAGACATCATAGCTCCTGGGGTATAAAGGCATCAGCCAACGCCATTTTCCTCAGTGTTTCTTGCCCCAGATGCCAGGTGCCCTCTAGGAAGGCTAAATTTGGATAAAAGTAGAAAATTCCAAACAGTAGAAATCAAAAAGTATATATACATACAAACAAATACACCATAATAGATTCCCCCAGCTAGCTAAGAGAGGGGTAAGTACCCTAGGAATACCACAGAGGGGAAGGAGGGTGGGTAATCCTGACTGCAGATGCATACCTATCGGACATCTACATTTATGGTAGGTACAAAACTGTACTATGTCCTTCAAGGATGCATCTGCAGTCATAACATATGGGTAGAATACCATAGCCAAACTGGGGAGGAGGCACTAAGATAATGATGGTGTAGTTAAGATCCCTTGTAAAACTGCAGTTGCAAAACCTGCTCGGGATCTGGAGTATAAAGGAAGATTGTAATGCTTGGCAAATGTATGCACGGAGCTCCAAGTAGCAGCTTCTAAAATGTCTTTGGTAGCCACTCCTCGTAGGAAAGCTGTAGTGGTGGCTGTAGCTCTTGTGGAGTGAGGCCTGATATTTTCAGGAGTTGTCTTTCCATGAAAAGAGTAGCAGAATCGAATGCAATTTCCTATCCATTTTGAAATTGTCTGTTTGGAAATTGCTTTTCCTTGCACTCCTGTTGCATATGCTACCAGAAGCTGGTCAGTTTTTCTGCTGGTCTTAGTTCTGTCCAGATAGTAGCGCAGTTGTCTGTGTACATCCAAGGTGTGCAGTAGTTCCCCCCCCCTGTTCTGTGGGTTAGGGAAGAACGTAGGTAAATGAATAGCTTGGTTCAAGGATACCCTGGATACCGCCTTTGGCATGAAAGTAGGAATGGTTCTCAGAGACACTCTATCCTGGTGAAAGATAAGGAAAGGCTGCACTGCCATTAATGCCTGTAACTCGGATACCCTTCATGCTGAAGTGATTGCTAGAAGGAAGGCAGTTTTCCAAGATAAGAACTGTAAGTCTGCTGATGCTGCTGGTTCAAAAGGGGGAAGTGTTAATTTTTCCAGCACAAAATTGAGATCCCATGCAGGCAGAGGTGGTTTCCTTGGGGGTTTTACATTTTTGATCCCTCTTAAAAACTGTCTGAGGAGAGAGTGAGAGAAGATAGGAGGATCCATGTTGTCTTCTGCTGAAATTGCTGAAGCATGAATCTTAATGGAAGAATAGGACAGGCCATTGTGGAACAGTTCTGCTAAGTATTCTAGGATGTGTGCTAGGTTTGCCAGTGAGACATTTGTTCCCTTTGATGCACTCCAAATGAGGAATCTCTTCCATTTGGCTGAGTATGTTTTCCTTGTGGAGGGTCTGCGAGCCTCCAGGATAATGTCCTTGACCCTCTGAGATAAAACAGGATGGTTTTGTTTTATGCAATTTTCCAGGCAGTTAGCTGCAGCGTTTTCAAGTTTGGATGCAGGGTCTTGTAGTTGTTCTCGTTAGAAGTAAAGGCCATAGAGGTAGAGGCCATGAGTTTGTCCGAGACATGCTTCTCAGTAGCGGGTACCAATGCTGCCTTGGCCAGTCTGGAGCTATCAGAATTACCTTTGGCTGTTCCTCCCTGATCTTCAGTAGAACTTTGTACATCAATGGGAGAGGTGGAAAGGCATAAACTGTCAGGGCCTTCCAGCTGAAAGAAAGGGAGTCCACCCTCCAGGCTTGTGGGTGGTAGTCTCTTGAGCAGAATTTCTTCAGTTGGTGGTTGAGTGGGGAGGCGAACAGGTCTATCTCTGGCATTCCCCATTTCTTTGTTATGGTTTTGAAGATGTCTGGATGCAGCATCCATTCGTGAGCATCCGTGGTAGTTCTGCTTAAGCTGTCTGCTAGTGAATTCTCTTTTCCTGGTACGGATCTGGCCTGCAGTTTAATGTTGAGATTCAGGCCTAGGTTCCACAGGTCCATTGCCATCCGGCATAGAGGGTAGGAATGCGTGCCTCCCTGTTTGTTGATGTACCACATGACTGTGGTATTGTCCGTCCTTATCAGCAGGTGTCCTTGCTGGAGGAATGATTTGAATGCCTCGATTGCATGCTTCACTGCCAGCATCTCCTTTAGATTTATGTGTAGATTCAGCTGGTCTTGGGACCATAGGCCTTGGATACACTTGTCTTCCATGTGTGCCCCCCAGCCTAGGTCTGAGGCATCCGTGGTGATGGTCTGCCTTGGTTGTGGTTTGTGGAAAGGCAACCCTCTGTTGGTCTGGCACGCCTGAGCCCACCACAGGAATTCTTTTTTCAGGCATGGAATGATTGGTATCATGGTTTCTAGACTGTGTCTGTGTTGAGACCATACATTCCTTAGGTACCATTGTAATTTTCTCATATGCAGCCTGGCATGTGGGATCAAGATTATGCAGGATGCCATGTAACCCAGGGCCGGCAGGACTTTCCTTGCAGTAAGCTGAGTTTGTCTTGTCAATGCCATGAAGTAGACTGGCAGTTGCTTTTGCTTTTCTTCTGTGAGAAAAGTCATCTGAGTTATTGTGTTCAGTTCTGCACCCAAAAATGTTATCCTTTGGGATGGCACTAGTCTTGACTTCTGTATGCTGACTGTGTATCCCAAGGCTTGCAGCAGTTGTATGACATAGGCCAAATCCTTTATTATTTTTGTCTTGTTGTCCACTTGTATTAGGCAGTTGTCCAGGTATGGGTAGATTTGAATTCCCTGAAGCCAGCAATGTGCAATTACTGATGCCAGGCATTTCGTGAATACTCTGGGCGTAGTAGATAAGCCAAAGGGCAATGCTGAGAATTAATAATGCTCTGATCCTGCAAGAAATCTGAGGTGTCTTCTGCAATCTGGTCGTATAGGGACGGGCAGGTATGCCTCCTTGAGATCTAGAGTCACCAGCCAAGACTCCTTGCCCAACATGGGAAGAAGTTGCTGTAGGGTCAGCATCTTGAATTTTGGTACAATGAGTTATGTGTTCAGTGCGGACAAGTCGAGAATAGGCCTCAATTGAGTTTCTTTTCTTGGTACAAGGAATAGTCTGGAGTAAAATCCTTGGCCTTGTTCCATAGATGGTACCTTTTCTATTGCTCTCATCCTTACTAAGTTGATGATTTGTTTTAGAGCCTCTGACATCTGGCTTGGTGGAAGGTTTGGCATTCCTCTCTTTTTTGGTAAAGTGTGGAAGTGAAACCTGTAGCCTGTCTATTGTTTGCAAAGTCCATTTGTCTCCTGTAATGCAATGCCAGTTTTTTTGAAAATAAAGCTAGCTTTCCGCCCAAGGGTGCTTCCAGTTGTTCCCTGGTAGGCGGAATCAGAGCCAAGTCATTGTGTCTGTCCTGTGGAAGTGGTTGCAGTCGCAGCTGTGGCGGTACTCCTCTGGTTGGTAGGTTGCCACTGACGACCCCTGTAGGCACCCCTTGATTGAGCTCTGCCTCTTGGGCGTTTATTTCTGCCTCTTTGTGCTCTGGAGGTGTCTGGAAAGGACCAATTCTTTGAAGGCCAATTTCTGCTGAACCTCAGAGGTTGGACCTGCAGAAAATCCTTGACTGTTTGCACAGATTTTGCTTTTTCTTCCACTTTCTTTAGAACCTCCTGTGCAGGGGAGCCAAATAAACTTTGTTTCTCCATAGGGGCATCTAGGAGTTTAGACTTAACATGGTCTGGCAAGGATTGCTCTTTTAGCCAGGCATGCCTTCGAACCACTGCTCCAGTCATAGCTGATCTAAATGAAGCCTCCAGTGCATCATAGCCACATTTTAAGAAATGATTACTGACCTGCTGAGTTGTGTACCAAATCCTAAAGGGACTTATGGTCTAAAGGTTCAGGAGAGGAAAGCTTTTTATTCAGCTGATCTAACAAAAATTCCTGGTACTGTATCATGTGAAATTGACAGTTTAAAGCCCTGGCAGAAAGAGTAGCAGATGTATAAACTTTTTTACCCCATCTCTCTAATGCTCTTGATTCTCTTTCAGAGGGTAGGGGGTTTTTGGCAGAGGCAGCTGCAACACCCTTAGGGCCCTGAGAAATGGTTTCTGGGTCTGCAGCATGGGCCTTATACAAGTGGAAGTGAGAATCCGGGACCCTGTAATATCTGTCAGGTTTGGCAGGGGCCGGGGAAGAGAATCAGGGGCAGAACTGGCATCATTGTATGCATCATCAACAACTGATAGTACAGGTGGTATGGCTAAAGGCCTATGCTGTGGTAAGTGTAAAAAAAGTCCTTAGCCTTTTCCTAGAATCAGAAAAATCCTGACCCTGCCATTGGAAGTGTTCCCTCATTGAGTGTAGAGTTTCCCCAAATGAAAATTCTTCTGGGGGGAGGCAGAAGGAATGGAGTCTCCCGCATCCGAATCCTCATAAGGTGAGTATGGTCCTTCCTGATGGTCTGATAAATCTGATCCATCCGAGGAATAGTCAGAGGAGAGAGGTTCAGTCCTCGGTCTTTTTTCAGGAGGGGGTTGTGAGGCCCTGTCTGGGTGAGGTTGGGATCCCCTGATCAGAGAAATAAGGTCCTCAGCAAGATTGAGAATCTGAGAACTTGAGGAAGGTCTGTGAGAGGGAGCTTTAGTAGGCAAGGCCTTGGAAAGTTTAGCGGCTTTAGCCCTGGAGAAGGCCTTAATAGACATAGAAGCAGGGGGTCTAGCTGCCCCACGTGCAGGAGGAGAGATGTCCAACGGAATGGTGTCGGACAATTCTTGTGTGCCTGCTTCTTCGGTATGAATTTCTGTAGCCGACTCAGCCGGGGCCTGTGAGGCCTTGGTTGTCGGAGGCATGTTTTCGGCCGAAGGAAGAACCGAGGACTCTGTTTCAGCCGAAACTGAGACACTCGCGGTAGGCCTAAACGTGGTTTCAGCCGAAACCGCGGGCCGCGAGTGTCGGTCCTTTTCCTTGCGTTTTTTGGCTAAATGTGTAGTCGGAGTCTCCGACGGCATTTTATATGCAAAAGTAGGACCAAAAAACTCTTCAGCAAACTCCGACCGACGTCTAAGTGACCGTCGGTTGAAGGAAGCACAGGCTAAACAAGCTGATACGTCGTGGTCTGGGCCTAAGCAAGGAAGGCAGTAACAGTGGAAATCCTTATGAGGTATTTGTTTCCCACAAGTTAAACAATTATTTACTTTGTCTGACATCGGCTGAGGCAAGAAAGAGTCCCCAACGGGGTACTTAGCTTTTTTAGAAGTCTTCGGTAGCTGAAATCTCTGGATCTGACCGACCGGCACTTGCGAACAGCTTCTGCTTCGGGCATCGCGCGGCAAGAAAGACTGAGGAAAATGGCGTCGGCTGATGCCTTTATACCCCAGGAGCTAAGACGTCGGGTGAAGTGCGACATCAGCAGAGGCCAGACCCAGACTTTGGAATCCGGCCGACCGAAGGGCTGCCTGAGGCAGGACAACCCATATGTTATGACTGCAGATGCATCCTTGAAGGACATCATCACCTGGTTGTAGGAGTGGAAAGAAGGCTTTCAGTGCCAGAAGGACTGCTGTCATTTCCCTCACGTTGATGTGTTTTTTCTTTAAGGAAGGATGCCACTTTGCTTGAACTCTGTAGTTTACCATTGTGGCTCGCATCCCAAGTCTGAAGCAGCTGTGTGCATGAACTGGCTTGGGAGAGGTAGTTGCAGCGGAAGACCCAGATTCAGCTGAACTTGCTGAATCCATTTTAATTCTGACTGTTGGCGTGGCAGGAGAGTGATTTATTGCTCTAGAGGATGTTAGTGCTTTGACCATACATTTTTTTGATACCACTATAGCTTTCACATGTGCATTCTGGCTAGTGGGAGCATGGGGATGGTGGCTGCCATTAGACCCCGTAGCCGCAGGAATTGCCTTGCAGTTATTTGCTGGGTCTGCTGCAGGGCTTTGAAGTAGGAGGTCAGGGAGCTGACCTTGTCCTGGGGAAGAAAGGCTTTCATTAGGTCTGTTTTGATCCTGCAACCCAAAAATATTTTGTCTTATTTGGGGTCAAGGGGGATTTGGGGAGGTTGAGGGTAAAGTCCAGTCTTTGTAGTAGGCACATGGTGAACTCTAGATGTATTAACAGGTTTTCTTGCAGCCTGCTAGGATCAGGATGTCATCCAGGTAGGAGTAAATCTGGATCCCTTGTGTTCTACAATAGGCTATGGCAGGTGCCAGGCACTTTGGTTTGTCCACTGCCCCCAGAGTGTTCACAAAGGGCAATGAAGTAAACTGGAAGTGAGAACAGGGTCCAGGAAAACTTAAGAATTTTCTGTGGGAAGGTAGAATGGGTATGTGCAGATACGCTTCTTTCAGGTCGAGTGTGAACATGAAAGCCTGGCCTGTTATGAGAGGGAGTAAATTTGATATGGGCAACATTTAAGAAAAGGTTTAAAAAGGAAAAGGTCTAGAATCGGTCTCCATGGTCCATCTTTTTTTGGGGAGCAGGAATAGTCTTGAATAGAAGCCTTTTCCTGCCTGCTCTGGAGGGACAGGTTCCATGGTGCCCAAGTTCAGAAGGTCTGTCAGAATCTGAGGGAAGAGTTGTCTCTGATTTCTTGTGGGGAAGGAGACTCTCCTTAAGGGTGGCCTTTCTTTCCAGGAGAGGAAATATCCTTTTTGAATAATAGCCAGAACCCATTTGTCTGTGGTGATGGTTTTCCAGAAGGGTAGGCAGTGGGACAGGCGGGCAGAAAGGGGAAGGAGGGCAAGGCAGTCATGCATTGTTGGGGCCTCCTCTATCTTGAAAGGGCTATTCAGAGGGGGGCTGAGAGCTGGCCTGTAAGGGGTTTGTCTTCTGGCCCCTCTTCTGTGTCTGGAAGTGGTAGGTCCAGCTGGGGCAGGGTTTCTTCTGACAAAGGCTGCTTTGTCAGGATTCCTGTAATATTTAGGAATAGGGGACACCAGAAGATGCTTGATGTTTTGTAATTCCTTACTCTTTTCCTGCAGATTTTTGAATAGGTCTGCTGACTGTTTACCAAACAGGACCTTAGGGTCCAGAGGGGCATCTAAGATTTTAGACAAAGTCTTCTAGTAAATGCTGCAGATGAAGCCAGGAATATCTCCCGAGTACAGTTGCAGATGCTACAGGGCATGCAGAGACCTCTGTGGCATCATAATTGCATCTAATGGAGTGTCTGGCTTCTTGGGCAGCCAGAGATAATTTGGAAGAGATGTCAGATTTAGTGGGGCAGTCTGGAGTAGCAGCCAGCAGAGAAGTGGGATGACAGACCAGGTGCAGAGCATATCAGGTCATATGGGTTTGACAGCTGATAGCTCTAAAGGCTCATGTGGAAGAAATGTAAACCTTCTTTCTAATTCTATCCATTGTTTTGCTGTATTTGTCCGTAGGTAAGAGAGGAGCAGATGGAATGAGTCTGGATTGTTTATCTGGTGAAATGGTAATCACAGCAGGACCTGCCAGAGGAGGTTTGACTAAATATTTCTGGTCATCAGGCACCTTGTAGAAGCGGTCTGGCCTCTTAGGGGCAGGTGGCTGAGAATCTTGCGTCTTTGATGCTGAGGAAAAGGCATGTAAAACAGGCAGGAATGACAGGTTGAATGGCAGAAGGGCAGGGAGATTCCACTTGTAATAGTTCAAAATAACTTTTTTGACTATCAGACATTTGTGAGGTGTCCCATTTGAAGTATTGCTTCATTTTGGTTATCGTTTCCCCAAAGGTGATATCCTCTGGAGGGGAGTCCCCTTCAATGGATTCCATCTGGGGAATAATATTCTTGAGGAGAGGCTATTTGGGAAGTGTAAGATACAGATTCATCTGAAGATGAATAATCGGTATCTTGCTCTTCTTCCCTGTCTTGTGAGGTAGGTGGTGGAAGAGGAGGTAGAGGCAGGCCTAGGCCTGAAGAGAGGAAGGGTAGATGGAGCAGACGCTGATGGCCTAAGGGTCATAAAGGCCTGCATCAGAGATGAGGTGAAGGACTGCCAGCCAGGCAGGCCTTTGGTGGGTGTAGCCAGATGTTTGCTTTTTTTTTCTTTTTGAATGGAGTAGACTTAGGTTTAGGCCTGGAATCGGATGCCTGGCTAAGGGTAGCTGTGTCTGGTTCCCCCTTGACCTCGGCAGTAGCTGATGTCTGGGTTAGCTCTGGGGACGTGCCTGCCATCAGCTGCGAAGCAGCTTCCTCAAAGGTCGCCATAGTAGTTGATGGATCTGTTGGACATCCCTCAATTCCTAAATCGGTAGCTGGCAGGACGCCCGAAAGCAGAGAGGCAGTGGAAGAGGGCCTAGGAATCTTGGCCTTCTTTAGCGGAGGTTCAGTCGGGGCTTCCCAGATGGGATCCATCCTGAGTGCTAATTTTCAAAGTCATTGGTTTTCCAAGTAGAGATTAAGTGCAGCCAGACGGTTGCATAAGGTCTTAGGAACAAAAGATTGGCAGATACAGCAAGCGTTGTGATAGTGCTCCGGGCCTAAGCAAAAAATGCAGTGGTCGTGCGTGTCTTTATGGGGTATCTGACGCCTGTATTGGCATTTGCCCTTTTGTGCTCGCATCGGCTAAAGATTACTACAACAAACCAAGCTTTAGCTAGAGGTTAAAGAAAACCCCCCAACGGGGTACTTCGCTTTAAGAGGTCTTGCAGAGAAGGAGCGAAGTACACGATGTGAATGTCTATGGCTGAAAAGTTCTGAGGTCTGTGCGTGCAGACGTCACATTTAAGGTCCCTGGTTTATGGCCCTACGCGTGACGTCCCACGCAACTACAACAGCCAAGCTGAAACTTTTGTATAGGAGCAGACATATGGGTCACCTGAGGCGGAAAATAAAAACACCAAGAATACTGCAACATAAGAATAGAAGGACATTGTTGGCTATTTTCATCTGGGCTGGCATTGACTAGTGGAGAATGGACCACTGTGATTTGTCATTTGTTAACCTGGTGGTCCAACTGAGCCAAAAGCCCATTTTCAGTGGGGACCCAAGGAGAAAAACTCCAATTACAGATGCAAGACAATTCGAAAGAGAAAAAAATAAAAAAGTAGTAGCCAATACAAAGTCAGAAAATTCAGATTTACATAGGACTTCAACTGCTTTAGTAATAATGACAAGAAGCACTATGTAAGAGAGACAATACAATATCCAAACTATAAATTAATTGACTACAGTAGCAGCAAATTATGTCCTGAGTAGGAGTATTTACAAGAACAGATTGATGGTTACTCTAAAATATAGAGTTGGAAGAGTAAGAAAAGTAGGAGGCAGGTAGAAAGAGAGAGAGAAACTGAAGCTATCAAAAATGGAGAAGAGGAAGAGGAAGAAATCAGTCAGATAGGTGCTTGACAAGGGCAGGACCAGGTGTTGAGAAAGTAATGTTTGGGTTCTTGTTTGAATTGCAGCTTAAAAGGGATGCTTCTTATTTTCAGTGCAAGGGAATTCCAGGTGTGAGCTACAGAGCACTTAAACAAGGATTTGTGGATATTTTTTTGATGGCTTCTAAATGTCAAGAAGGTTTTTGTCAGATGTGTGAAATTGGAGGTGGGGGTTACAGTGGGACACAAGGGTGGAGATGGAGGGACAGGAAGGGGGATTATACAGAAATGAATGAGTGATGTGCAACTGAAAAAGACAGTTGTTTGGGGAATTCGGGCCATTGTAATGACTTACGGGCAAGGCAGTGGTGGGATTTGCTAGGTAGATTAGAGGTGAATCTAGCTACTTTATTGTATGTTCACTCAAGTTTGGAGAGTAGTGAAAGTTGGTGAAAACAGGAGCAGCATACAGAAGGAAAGGTAATAAAAGAGACAGGGCTAATGAGGGTCTGCAGGAAGAAGGGAGTAGTTTGCGATTCCAGTAAAGTAAACCAAGTTTCTGTTTTTTTTTTTTTTTTTTTTTAATGGGATGCTGGATGTGTGTGTCAAATTTTAGCTCATCATCAATTATAACTCCTAGTAATTTTGTATTAGGTTCAAGTCTGATGGTGGTATTGTTATGGGAAGTAATAGATAAGGTTGTTGTTTTGTGGGGTGCCAGTGTTCTGAGGAAAAAAAAGTAGAAGCTTTGTCTTTTTGGGGTTTAGAATCAGTTGACTGTCAGTGAGCCAGGTTTCAATGGATGTGAAAGTGACCTGGGTAAGGGCTAGGAGTTCAGGGATACTATGGGCGGTGGTAATAAGGGTGGAGTCATCGGCATACTGTAAGAGGGTAAAGAGGCTGGAGGCAGAGGATAAATTGTTGGTAAAAACATTGAAAAGAAGAGGTCCTAGTATTCAGCCTTGGGGTACACCAGTGCTGACTGGAAGGAATGGGGAGGTGACAAGTTTCCAGCGTACAGATTGTTTTCTGTTAGGTAAGTAGCTAGAAAACCAGCACAAAGATGGGGGAGACAGATGAAGGTCATGGAGTTTATTAACTAGTTTAGAGCGAGTATCAAACGCTTTGGAAAGGTCAAGGAAAAGGCAGGAAACTAGAAGATTACTGTCATGGGCATCTGATACTGTTTAGGTGAATGAGAGTAGAAGTACTATGGTGTGGTCTGAAGCTGTGTTGGGTGGGTTTAAGGAGGTTATTTTCAAGCAGGTGTTTCAGTAGCTGGGAGTGGATGCATTTTTCAAGAATTTTGGAAAGTGGCGATAGCACAGCAATAGGATGATAGTTGGATGGGTCAGTGGAGTTACCTCCTTTGTGTTGAGGGATTGTGTAAAAGGATTTCCACATGTCTGGAACAAGAGATTCAGTAATAGAATGATTAAGGATAGACACAGGGTAAGCGATAGCACTAACTGCCATTTTAAGGAAGTAGGGAGGTAAATTGTCAACAGAAGGAGAGCGGGGCTTAAGTTTAGTTAGTTGTGATTTGATAAAGTCAGTGGGAACTGCAAGAAGGGAGAATGTTTTAGAGGAAGGAGTTTGGGATGAGAGGATAGGGAGCTAGCAGTAGAGCTGTTTGGAGTTAGATTCTGGATTGTTTCAATAAAGTAATTGTTTAACAGAGCAGCAGTCTCTGAAGCAGTATTAAGAGGGAATAGGTTGGGGGTAGGAGGATTACCAGGGTGGAGGATTTTATTTATGCTAGACCAGAAATTTTGGGGGTTATGTGGGCTACTTTGATAGGAGGGGAAACATTTTTTTTGTTTCCGATAAGTTTTTTGCACTTGTTTCTCAGTTCTTTGTAGCGTTGGAGTACAGGAGGAGTTTTATTTCTGGCCTAGATTTTCCAAGCTGCATCCCTTTGATGCATGACAGAGTGTTTGTTTTGATAGCCGGGGGGGCATGTTTTCATTTTATCCTACTTTTCCTGGAAGGTGCCATAGAGTTTAGTACATCTAGAAATAGAGTATTAAAAGAAGTTACAGCATCATTGAGGGGGAGGTTTTTGAGGAAGGACCAGTTAATGTTAGATAAAATAGAGATGAAATAGTCTGGATTGAAGTTAGTCAAGTCACGGGTTTCTCTGTAAAGGGGTTGTTTGGGCAGCTGTTGGGAGTATCTATGAGTATAAATAGGGGAATGGTCACAGGGAATTTGGGAGAATGCCAGGGTGATGGTAAAGATGAGGGTCTGAAGAAAGGATCCAGTCTATTACAAATCCTGAAGTAGTTACTATTGTACCTAGTAGGGAAAAATATGAGTTGGTGGAAGTCGTAAAGATTAAGACTATGGGTAGGAGATGGGGAAGAGAGAGTTACCCAGTCTATGCTTACATCACAAAGTATAATAGTTTTGTAGGCAACATTTAGGGTAAGCCAGGAGAGAAAGTTTGAGGATAGGGATGTTGTCCCCTGAGGGAATGTAAATCTATACAATGGCAAATTTTTTGCAGGTATTAAGGTGGCAGTTTACTACTATTATTTCTGCAGGAGTGAAGCTAGGTATGGAAAGTGAGACTGGAGAGTAAGCTGGTCAGAGTAGATGGCAACACCTCCACATTTATATTGGTTCTCTCCGCCCATAAGATGTTATAGCCAGGGGGAAGGACTTCTGAGTTTGTGATGTGAGGTTTTAACCAGGTTTCTCAGAGGGTTAAGATGTTGGGGGAGTAGAGGTCAATCCATAAGTGAAGGTCTGTAGTTTTATTGACAATGCTTTGGATGCTGAGAGAAAATATAGTTAGGGATTTAGGAGACTGACTGTGGCTATGGGGAATTGTTGAGGGGGTTAGGGTGGGGGGTGTTTGCTTGAGAGGGTGGTGATGGGTGGTCCAGGGTTTGTGTGGATGTTACAATCCAGGAGTAGTGAGTCAAAGAAATTGAGCAGTGAAGAGAGCAGGTCAGGTGTACATGGATTTGTCTTTATACTTGTGGGTAGAGAGTTGCTATGATGCACCTTAACAGGAAATAGGGAGGTAGGGGAGATGAGAAATAGGTGAGGAGAGACAGTAAGTGCGTGGGGTGGTTATGTGGGTGATTATTATTAGAGAGAGCTGCTGATAGTGATATAGAATGCAGAGGTGTGCGATATGAAGTAGCTAGTGTAAGTAGGAGGAAAAGGGGATGAGAAGGTGATGGGGAGACATGGTAGGGTAGAGTAGGATGAGTACATGTATGGGCAGTTAGGTGTAGAAGGTATAAGGAGAAAGATAGGTGAAATGATTGTGAAGGGTGCTGGCTGAAAATGTAGTAAGGAGGAGAAGGTAGACATGGTGGGAGGGGTAGAGGAGGGATTTGTCTGGGGGATGGGGAAGTAGTGCAATTTATAGGGTTTGGAGATTGAACAGAAGTCAAGGGGGAGGAGAAATAAGGTAGAATAGAGGAAGTTGGAATGGGGCTAGGGTAGGGGAGCGGAGTGAGCTCGAGCATAGCGAGGGTGAAAGGAGCGGGTTGACCCAGCAAGGAGAAGGCTGAAGAGGAAGAAAAAAAAACAAATCAGTAAGGTAAGATGGGAAGTAGGTGAAACTGGGGAGTCTATATCTAGCTGAGAAGAAAGTTATGCCTCTAAGTATGAGAGGGAAACGATAATTTTAATTTATAGGTAGTAATAGTTTTTTAACATGAGAGCAGGAGCCAATACCATCTGCAAGTATTGTGCCAAATGTTATAGTTGTGAGGAGTGAAAGCACTGGCAAACAAGCCAAACAGTTTGGATAAGTTTAGTAAAGTACTTTCACAGAAATATAGGCACCCCGCAGCGCTGGCTAAAACCCAATACAATACTGCCATCTAGTGGCAGGAAGGGGACAGATAGGAGAAAAAAGAATGAGAAAGCTACAGGACCCTAAATTAGAATAGGGATTAATGTGTGTGTGTGGGGGGGGGGTCTTGGCACATGTGCGAACCACAAAGCTGCTAACTCTGCTGAAAACAAGCAATAAGTCTGCAAGAGTTATTGCAGTAAGCAAACACCTACTTTTTGTTGTAGATGCAAGAAGCCACTGCAAAATTCTCATGTGAAACCTCACCAGCAGAACAAGTGCTACTGCCACTGCCATAGACCCTGGAAACTGAAGGATCAGATGGGCAGAGACCTTTGTATTGCCTACCAATCTTTCTGACTTGTGATCTGACAGTTTTTACTCTTGTAGGTGTAAGAGAAGCTACTGTTTTGTTTGTTTAGAATTCCCTCTATAAATTGTAAATATTGAGTGGGTCCTAGACATTTCTTGTAATTTATAGTTACTGCCAGATTGTAACACGTCTGGATAGGTCTCTTGCTTTTAGCAGTAGATGCCTGGTCAGGGTGGATATGAGGCAGTCATCCAAATATGGAAACACCCAGAATCCTTGCAGTCTCAAGTGAGCTGCGACTGCTGCCAAACACTAAAGCAATACTCAGGGGCTGTAGTGAGACCAAAGGGCAGAACCCAGAATTGATAATGACTGGCTCCCAGCCAGAAGCGCAATCATCTGTTCAACTTTAGGTAGTGGCATGCATCCTGAAGGTCTATAGAGCACATCCAGTTGTCCTTTTTTGAGAACAGAAATCTGGACTGAACAGTGACCATCCAGAACTTGCTGAGCTCCAAAATTAGTCTCCAGTCCCTATCCTTTTTGGTATTAAAAAGAAAGTACAGTTGTGTACGCTTACCATAAATGTAGATGTTAGAGTATATTTACTGCTGCAGTCATCACATTTGGGTTATCTGCTTGCAGTAGCCTTCAGTCGGCCTGATTAACAAAGTCTTGGGTCCTGCGACAGTTGCTGTCCCTTCTTCTGTGACGTCAGGTCATCAGGGGTATAAAACATGCAGCCGATGCCATTACATTAGTTTTTCTTGCCCCAGATGTCAGGTGCCCCCCTAATGGGAAGCAATTAAATCTATAAATATACAAGGTTATACCTGCAACAAAAAAGCAAATACACCAAAAAGCTTTTGAGCATAGTAGAGGAGAGTAGAGGTATTGCCAAAAGAAGTACGGGAGCTGGAGGTAGGGTAACCAGGACTGCAACAATGAATACACACGGAACATCTATATTTATGGTAAGTGTACACAACTGTACTATGTTCTTCGTGTTTCACTGTTGCAGTCATCACATTTGGGTAGATTCCCAAAGCTAAGGATGGGAGGAGGAACTTAAATAGCATTAGGACCAGCTATAAGGCCCTGCAGGACTGCAGTGGCAAAGCCAGCTCTGGAGTTAGAGAAAACTGGCAGATGGTAATGCTTGGTGAAAGTATGTACAGAACTCCAGGTAGCAGCTTCTAGGATGTCCCTGGTAAGGATGCCACTAAGAAAGGCTGTAGAGGTAGATGCAGTCCTGGTTGAATGGGGTCTGATCCCCTGTGGGATAGGTTTTCCATGGTGCTTGCAGCAGAAATTACTGCAATGGCCTATCCATTTGGAAATGGTTTGCTATGAAATAGCCTTCCCCTCTGCCCCTGCAGCAAATGCCACCAGCAGTTGTTCAGATTTCCTTTGAGGTTTAGTCCTGTCCAAGTAGAATCCAAGTTGTCTGTGCACATCTAAGGAGTGCAGTATCTGTTCCCCTTTGTTCTGTGGATTAGAAAAGAAGGTTGGCAAATGAATGGACTGATTAAGGGTCACACTGGATACCACCCACTTTGGGCATGAAGGAGGGATTAGTCCTGAGGGACACCCTTTCTGCATGAAAGATAAAAGCCTCCATTGCCATAAGGGTCTGTAATTCATATACCCTTCTTGCTGAAGTGATTGCTAAAAGGAAAGCTGTTTTCCAAGAAAGGAATTTTAAGTCTGCAGTAGCAGCTGGCACGAAAGAAGTAAGAGTGAGCTTCTCCAATATAAAGTTAAGGTCCCAGGCTGGGGTTGGAGCTCTCCTGGGTAGTCGTAAATTTTTGGCCCCTCTGAGGAACTGCTTGAGCAGTGGATGAGAGAAGAGGTGAGGTTCTGTGTTATAATGAGCTGAAATGGCTGAGGCGTGAATTTTGATGGAGAAAGACAGACCCTTTTGAAGCATCTCAGTTACGTATTGTAAAATCTGAGGTAAATTGGGCACTGCTGTGCTCATCCCTTGAGATTGGTTCCAGGCACAGAATCTTTTCCATTTTTCAGCATAAGATTTTCTAGTACTAGGCCTCCTTGCCTCTAAAATGATATTCATCCCTGGTTTACTGAGGGATGGTAAAGGAGAGATTAGGTAATTAGCCAGGCTGCTAGGTTCAGTGTTTGAAGATGAGGGTGCAGAATCTGGTTCTCTTCATGAGACAAAAGGGTAGGAGTTTGAGGCAGGTACCATGGGGCCAACAGTGACACACTGCGCAAGAGGGGGTACCAGTGTTGGCGTGGCCAGTCTGGTGCAATCAAAATCGTCCTTGGTTTGTATTGTTTGATCTTTAGTAGTACTTTGGAGAGCAGAGGCAGAGGAGGAAAGGCATAAACTGATAGGTTTTTCCACCTGAAGGACAGAGCATCCACTTTCCAAGCTTGTGTGCAGTCCCTTGTACAAAACTTGTCCAATTGATAGTTCTGGGGGGAGGCAAACAGGTCTATATCTGGGCTCCCCCATTTGCTTGTCCACATGTTGAAACTCCTTGGTTCCAGTTTCCACTCATGTGGGTCCATGAGGTTTCTGCTTAGTTTGTCTGCCAGTGCATTTAATTTTCCTGGCAGGAACTGAGCTTGTAGATGCACTTGGTAGCGCAGGGCTGTGTTCCACAATGCCATGGCTAGTCTGCAGAGGGGATAAGAATGTGTACCCCCCCTGCTTGTTTATGTACCACATAACAGCGATGTGTTTATGTACCACATAACAGCGATGTGTTTATGTACCACATAACAGCGATGTGTTTATGTACCACATAACAGCGATGTGTTTATGTACCACATAACAGCGATGTGTTTATGTACCACATAACAGCGATGTGTTTATGTACCACATAACAGCGATGTGTTTATGTACCACATAACAGCGATGTGTTTATGTACCACATAACAGCGATGTGTTTATGTACCACATAACAGCGATGTGTTTATGTACCACATAACAGCGATGTGTTTATGTACCACATAACAGCGATGTGTTTATGTACCACATAACAGCGATGTGTTTATGTACCACATAACAGCTATGTGTTTATGTACCACATAACAGCTATGTGTTTATGTACCACATAACAGCTATGTGTTTATGTACCACATAACAGCTATGTGTTTATGTACCACATAACAGCTATGTGTTTATGTACCACATAACAGTGATGTGTTTATGTACCACATAACAGTGATGTGTTTATGTACCACATAACAGTGATGATGTCCGTCTTTACCATTAATTGTCCTGGAAGAATGTGGTCCTTGAAGGCTGTCAGAGCACTCTGTACAGCTAACATTTCTTTTTGATTGATATGCAGGTGCATTTGACTTGGGTTCCATTTGCCCTGAATGCACATCCCTGCCAGGTGAGCCCCCCATGCATAGTTTGATGAGTCTGTTAGGGTTTGGGCGGCAGGGGGTAGTATGAATGGTAGTCCCTTGTTTTGGTCGCAGGCCTCTGCCCACCAAAGGAACTCTAGGCGTAGGCATGGTATGACAGGAATCATTGCTTCTAGATCTTGAGAATGTTGACACCATAGACTTTTTAGATACCATTGTAGTTTCCTCACATGCAGTCTTGCAGGAGGCCATAAACCCCAAGGCTTGCAGTATTTGCCTTGCAGATAGCAGTTTTTTTGTGGCCACTTATTTGAAGTAGGTTGTCAAATGAATTTGTTTCTCTGCCATGAGGAAAGCCATCTGGAAAGTTGTATTCAAGCTTGCTCCCAGGAATATAATTTGACAGGGTGCCAGGTGTGATTTCTTTTCGTTTATGGTGTACCCCAGACAAGTTAGCATCCTTTGTACAAAGGCTAGTTGCTTCAAATGTGTGTCCTAGCTTCTTGCCTGAATTAGACAATCGTCCAAGTATGGGTATATTTGAATATTTCTTTGCCTGAAAAATGCAATGACTGGAGCTAGGCACTTTGTGAATATCCTGGGCGCAGTAGATAAGCCAAAGGGCAGTGCAGAGAACTGACTGTGTGTAGCCTGCTTTGAAGTGTAGGTATCTTCTGCAAGACTCCCTGATTGGGATGTGCAGGTATGCTTCCTTTAAATCTAGTGTTGCCAACCAGGCATCTTTGCTCAGCATAGGGAGCAACTGGTGAAGAGTCAGCATCTTGAATTTTGGAATCACCAAATAGGTGTTTGGATTAGACAGGTCCAGGATAGGATGCCATGAATGGTCTTTTCATAGGTAGCTACTAGGCTATCTGCCCTAGGGCATTTATAAGCCTAGCCAGAGTGTATTTGGCTTCCGCCTCCCTATTAGATTAGCCTACTGTGCCTCTGTAAAGTAGGTCACAGAAGGTACCCTTTTAAGATTAGTTTACTGTGCCTCTGTCTAGCAGGGACACAGGAGAGATCCCAGGGGTGAATTTGCGATTTCCCATCCACGCGTCCAAATTTCGCTTGAAGAGAGTCAGCGAGGGGCTATGTCTAACATGAATTGGGATTCTATTCCAGAGTGAGGGGAGCCTCTGGGAAATTAATCTGTACCTCCAGCATGTCCTATTTATTTTTGTGTTGAGGTTTAGGTCCCTGGAGCGTGTAGCTCTAAGGGACTTGGATTTTTTGAGGTGGAGCATGTCCATTAATTCTGGGTTTGACATGGCTTTGTACGTCAGGCATAGATCGCCTCTGAGTAGGCGGTAAGCAACTGAGTAGAGCTAGAGTTTCTTTAGTCGAGCTGCATAGGACATCGGTTTGCAGCCCATGATCCTCTTGGTGAGGTACTTTTGGGGTGTCTCCAGTTGCTGCAGGTGTCGGGTAAGGTACATCCCAAAAGGGGCATTGTATTCAATTATGGGCCTGATGAGTGATGAGTAGAGGGGCACAATGACCTCTCTTGATCTAGATGCGAACCCTTTCATGATAAGGTGGGCTATATAGAAGGTCTTTCTAACCACTTTGGCAATGTGATTATCAAATGAGAGATTACTATCTATGTTGGTCCCCAAATCTCTAATTACTTCTTCCGTACTTAATGGATTACCACCTATGTGGTAATTTGTGGGCACCTTGTTTTTCCCAAAGGGGATGACTATGCACTTTTTAGCATTTAGCTTGAGACCGTGGTTCTGGCACCAAGCATCCATCTCTGTGAGACCCTTTTGGAGGATGCTTGTGTCAGCTAGAGATTCGATTATGTCCCCCAGTTTGCAGTCATCTGCAAACTTTGTCAGCCATAATCCACCCATGTTAGCCAGAACCTCACAGAAGTATATACCGAACAAGAGAGGTCCCAGAACGGAGCCCTGTGGGATGCCACTTATAACTGGTTTGGATTCGGACATGGCACCTGCGATTCTGACCATGTTGGGTTCTATCTCTGAGCCAGTTTGCAACCCATCTTGTGATATAGGGGTTGATATTTAAGCTGGTAAGCTTATTTATGTTGCCCGAGTGGGGTATTGTGTCGAAGGCTTTTGTGAGGTCCAGGTAGGCTGTGTGGACTACCTTGCCCTCACATCTATGGCATTGGTAACTGTTTCAAAGAAATCAACTAGGTTTAAGAGGCAAGATCTGCCCTTAACAAAGCCGAATTGGGTAGGGCCCAGTGTCTGGAGGCTCCCAATGTCTTTGTTTATGAGTTCCATGATAATACGCTCCATAGCTTTACAGACCAGACTAGTCAGGCTTATAGTTTCCGGGGTCCGTTGTGGCACCACCTTTGTGGAGTGGGACCACTGTAGCTGTATGCCATTCTTTGGGTACATATCCTGTAGTAAGGCTAAGTTTGAACAGTGACTTAATGTGAGGGTTCAGTTCTTCTTGGAGCTCGTGTCAGACACAGCCTGGGACACCGTCTGGTCCCATCGATGCTGTGTTTTTTGCTTTGTAGAGGGCAGCTTTCACCTGTGCATCTGCGATGTCAGTGAGGTTACATTCAGTTGGGATAGGCGTTTGCTCCTTTGGGGGGGAAGGGGGGGACAAGTTTGCACTGAATCTGTCTGCCAGGATGTTGGCTATGTCTGTAGGTTTGGTATATTTTGTACCGTTATATAACAATTCAGAGCATATCTGGGAGTTTCCGCCCATGTTTCTAACATAACTAAAGGAGGCCTTGTGATTATCTTTAGTGTCTAGGGCAATTTTTCTTTCGAAACTGGCCTTTGATGATTTTATGAGGGATCGAAGTTTCTTGCTAATACTGATCAGAGATGCCTTCCCTTTTTGGGATTTTGCTCTGTCATGTAGTAGCTTCCTCCTTCTGTTGTATAGCTTATTTATGGCCGGGGTCCACCAGACCGGTCTCCTGTTTTTGGAGGAGTGAGTCTTGGTTTTATTTGGGATAGCATGATCCATGCATTTTCTGGGCACCAGGAAAAGTCTAGAGCAGAAACCTTGTCCCTTTTCCTCTTCTGGTATGAACTGAATAGCCCCCATGCTTAAGAGAGAAAGTACTTGCTTTTGGGCCTCTGCCCAAATGGCCACCCGCTTGGTGTTGGTAACGTGTGGAAGTGAAATCAGTATCCCTGGGACACTATTTAAAACCCATTTGTCCTGGGTAATGAGTTCCCAGTTCTTTGCATGAAGAGCAATATTTCCCCCCAAAGAGGTAGTCAGTTGAGAAGTGCTTGGAAGTTTTAAAAAGAAGTCATTGAGACAGTTTACCATAGGGGGAGTTGTATTATCCCCAGATTTGGAAGTGGAGGCCCCCCACTGCTTAGTCCTGTGCGTACCTGGGATTAAAGCCTGGGACCTCTGCTAGATCTGGGTTTGGTCTAAGAAGGTCTAGAAGAGACAGGAAAGGACCAACTCTTGGAAGGCCAATGCCTACTAAATCTTGGAGGCTGTACTTGTAAAAAAAAAATCTTTAACAATTTGCACAGACTTAGCTTTTTCCTCCATCTTTTTAAGAACTACTTCTGCCTTGTTGCCAAACAGGCGGTCCTGGTTTAAGGGAGCATCCAGTAATTTTGCTTTAACATGATCCGGCAAGGATTGCTCCTTAAGCCAAGCATGCCTTCTAAGTACAGACCCAGTTACAGCAGCCCTGCAAGATGCCTCTAGTGAATCAAAACCACATTGCAAAGTAGGTCTTCCAACTTGTTCAGCTGAACACAGTAAATCCTTATTTTCAGCACAATCAGGAATCATCATTTTCTGTTTAAACAATCCAATATGCTGCTGATACTTTAACATATGAAACTGGCAGTTTAAGGCACTAATGGCCAAAGCTGCAGAAGTGTATACCTTCTTACCCCATCTATCCAGCTCCCTGGAGTCTCTATCAGAGGGGGTAGGATTTTTGGCAGTAGTAGTTTTAATGCCCTTGGGTCCCTGTGAAATGGTCTCAGGATCCACAGTAGGATTTTTAAAAAGGAAATTGAGAGAGTCAGGGACCCTGTAATATCTTATCAGGTTTTCTGGGAGCAGGAGGTAGAGAGTCGGGCCAAGCTAGATTCTGAAAAGGCATCAACAATGTCTAGTACAGGAGGTATGGCTAAAGGCCTGTGCTGGGGCAGGAGTAAAAAATCCCTACGCCTCTTTTTAGAATCAGAGAAATCCTGACTTTCCCAATGAAAATGCTCCATGAGAGTATGCAAGGTTTCACCAAAAGAGAAATCCTCTGGGTGGGAAGCAGAGGGAATAGAGCCCTCAGCATCAGAATCCTCATAGGTAGATAAGGATAAATCCTGGTCATCAGAGGAAACAGAAAATTCAGAATCCTGGTCAGAAGTATCATTAGCAAACTCAGTCCTAGGTTTCTTAGAGAGGAAAGACTGGATTCCACTGATTAAAGTAATAAGGTCTTTAGCCATTCTGATCATTTGTTTTTTAGACAGAGGCCTGACCATGTGGTCTAGGCGTCAGTTTTCTAGGCATGGTTTGTGTTTTAGGCCTTGAGAAGAAGATAGCGTCAGTTTAATACGCAAGTCAGTACGCCTGAATACACTCTCAGAAGCCGGTGCCTGCACAGCGGCTCCGGAACCATCCAAGGTAGAGACATCCGTAGGTTCCACAGTTGAAGCATCTCGCAGCATACCGGACTCCAAATGGGTCTCAGTAGAGACCTGTGAATCTGAAGTAGCGGGTATCAATGAGTACCGGTGAACTGGCAACTGGCTTAGGAGAAGCGCCGTTGGCAGCTTTGGACCTAGGCGGCCTGTCTCTGTCTTTATCTCTGCATTTTTTTCAGAATGTCGGTAGTCGGATGGCTTATCGAATACACATCAGGATAATTGAACCGAGCACCAAAATATTTAGAAGCGAAAATATACAGACGGATAGTTCGTGGTTTAAGTAAGGCACAACAAGTACAGTTTTGTACCTACCATAAATGTAGATGTCCGACAGATATGCAACTGCAGTCATAACATATGGGTTGTCCTGCCTCAGGCAGCCCTCAGTCGGCCGGATTCCAAAGTCTGGGTCTGACGTCGGCTGATGTCGCATTTCTCTCCGACGTCAGAGCGGCTGGAGTATATAAGCATCAGCCGACGCCATTTTCTTCAGTGTTTCTTACCCCAGATGCCAGGTGCCCTCCAAGGAAGGCTGTAATCAAATTGGAAGACAAAAATAGGATTCCAGACAATCAGTAAGCAATAAACAGATACACCATAACAGATATCCCCAGCTAAGAGAAACAGGGATAGGAGTGGACCCAAGGCATTGAGGGGTATGGAGGGAGGGAAAATCCGACTGCAGATGCATATCTATCGGACATCTACATTTATGGTAGGTACAAAACTGTACTATGTCCTTCAAGAATGCAACTGCAGTCATAACATATGGGTTGAATACCATAGCTTAGCTGGGGGAGGAGGAATGCTCTAGGAAAGAGATGGTGTGGCAATCAAACCCTGCAGGACTGCCGAAGCAAAGCCTGCTCTGGATCTGGAATATAAAGGGAGATTGCAGTGTTTGGAGAATGTATGCACGGAGCTCCATGTAGCAGCTTCTAGAATGTCTTTTGTAGGCACCCCTCTTAAGAATGCTGTAGAGGTGGCTGTAGCTCTGGTGGAGTGTGGTCTGACATTGGCTGGAACATTCTTCCCATGGAAGGAATAACAAAATCTGATGCAATGTCCAATCCATTTTGAAATAGTCTTGTTTGGAAATTGCTTTTCCTTGTACTCCAGGGGCGTAAGCTACAAAAAGCTGATCAGACTTCCTACTGGTCTTGGTTCTGTCCAGGTAGTAGCGAAGTTGTCTGTGAATGTCCAAGGTATGCAACAGTCTTTCCCCTTTGCTCTCAGGATTGGGGAAGAAAGTAGGCAGGTGAATAGCTTGATTTAAAGAAACCCTGGATACCACCTTTGGCATAAAAGTAGGGTTGGTTCTTAAGGAGACCCTGTCTCTGTGAAAAATTATGAACGGTGGTATTGCCATTAGGGCCTGTAGTTCCGAAACCCTTCTTGCTGAGGTAATTGCCAACAGGAAAGCTGTCTTCCATGAGAGAAATTGCAAGTCCACTGAAGCTGCTGGCTCAAAGGGAGGTAGAGTCAGTTTTTCTAAGACAAAGTTGAGGTCCCAAGCTGGCACTGGAGCCTTTCTTGGTGGCTTAATGTTCTTGATTCCCCTGAGGAATTGCCTTAACAAAGCATGTGAAAACACAGGCGGATCAGTGTTATATCTAGCTGAAATAGCTGAAGCATGTATCTTTATGGAAGAATATGAGAGTCCATTCTGTAGCATATCTGCCAAATATTCCAGGATGAGTGGGATGTTCAATAATGATGCATCATGTCCCTTGCTGGTATTCCAAATGCTGAATCTCTTCCATTTTGCTAAGTAAACCTTTCTGGTGGATGGTCTTCGAGCTTCTGTTAATATCCGCTGAACTTCCTTGGAGAGAGATAGATTGAGGTTATTCATGGAATCTCCCAGGCTGTTAGCTGCAGCGTCTGAAGGTTTGGATGCACTGTTTTGAAGTTGTGTTGAGTCAAAAGTAGGGACCATTTGGGAAGGGCCCACCTTTTGTTGTGACATATGCTCCGTAGTAGTGGATACCAGTGTTGTCTTGGCCACTCTGGAGCTATTAGGATCCCCTTGGGCCTCTCTACTTTGATCTTTAGTAATACTGTGGTCATCAGTGGCAGAGGTGGGAATGCATAGATTTTTAGGGAGTTCCAGTTGAATGAAAGAGCATCTATTTTCCAAGCTTGTGGATGATATGTCCTTGAACAGAATTTTTGTAGATGATGGTTGACGTGGGAGGCAAATAGGTCTACTTCTGGCCTGCCCCATGTCGAGGTGAGTTGTGTGAAGATTTTCGGATGTAACCTCCACTCGTGTGGATCTATGAAATTCCTGCTTAGGCTGTCCGCCAGCACATTGTCTTTGCCTGGAACAAACTGGGATTGCAACTGTATGTTTAGGCTCAGTGATTTTCCCAAAGATTCATTGTCAGTCTGCAAAGGGGGTAAGAATGGGTGCCCCCTTGCTTGTTTATGTACCACATAACAGTGGTGTTGTCTGTCCGTATCAGTAGATGGCCTTGCTGAAGTTGTTGTCAAAAGGCCTCGATGGCATGCATTACTGCCAGCATTTCCTTCTGGTTTATATGCAGATGTGTTTCCTTTGGAGACCATTGTCCTTGTATACATCTGCCCTCCATGTGCGCCCCCCATCCAAGGTCTGAGGCGTCTGTGGTCATGGTCTGTGTTATCTGAGGTTTTTTGAATGACATACCTGTGTTTGCCTGGCTTACCGAGGCCCACCATAGGAATTCCTTTTGTAAGCATGGAATGAGTTGTATGGTTGTCTCTAGGTTGTTGCTGTGCTGAGACCATAGGCTTTTTAGGTACCACTGAAGCTTTCTCATGTGTAGTCTTGCTAATGGAACCAGGAGAATGCAGGATGCCATGTAACCCAGGGCCTGTAGGAATCTCCTTGCAGTCATCTGGGTGAGTTTTGCCAAACCTTTGAAATAATGAGTTAACTTCGCTTGCTTGTCTTCTGTCAGGTAAGCCATTTGAGAGGCTGTGTCTAGATTGGCTCCTAAGAAGGTTATTTGCTGGGATGGCTAAAGTCTTGACTTTTGGAAGTTGACTGTGTATCCCAGAGCCTGTAGCAATTGTATGACGTAGTTCAAGTTTTTTGTCAAAATCAATTTGTCGTCCGCTTGTATGAGGCAGTCGTCCAGGTACGGGTAAATTTGGATCCCCTGGAGCCTGCAATGAGCAATTACTGAAGCCAGGCATTTTGCGAATACTCTGGGCGCAGTAGATAAGCCAAATGGCAATGCTGAGAATTGAGAATGCTCTGGCCCTGCAAGAAATCTGAGGTATCTTCTGCAGCTGTGTCTGATAGGGACATGCAGGTATGCCTCCTTGAGGTCAAGAGTAATCAGCCAAGACCCCTTGCCCAGCATGGGAAGGAGTTGCTGTAGAGTCAGCATTTTGAACTTTGGTACTATGAGAAAGGTGTTTACTGCGGACAAATCCAGTATTGGTCTCCATTGAGTTTCTTTTCTTGGAACAAGGAACAGTCTTGAGTAAAACCCCTGGCCTTGTTCTTGTTGTGGAACTCTTTCTATTGCTTTGATCTGAGCAAGCAGAGAAATTTGCTTGATAGCCTCTGCCCTCTGGTTTGGTGGTAGGTTTGGCATGCCTTGTTTTCTTGGTAAGGTATGAAAGTGGAACCTGTAACCTTGGTCTATAATGTCCAAAATCCATTTGTCCTTTGTCAATCTGTGGCAATTGTCTGAAAACAGAGATAATTTTCCGCTCAAGGGAGCTTCTATTTGCTCCATGGTCAGCGGAAGTAGAGGAAAGTCATTGAGATTGTCCCTGTGGGGCAGGGGAGACCCCTGTGTCACTTCTTTGGTTTGCTGGTTGCCATTGTCGTCCCCTGTAAGAACCTCTGTATTGTCCTCTTCCCCGGCCAGGCCTGTTTTTACCCCTTTGAAATCTTTCAGGATTAGGAAAGGACCAGTTTTTAGAAGGCCAATTCCTGCTGAATCTGGGTGGCTGAACCTGGAGGAAATCTTTGACCGTCTGAACTGATTTTGCTTTTTCCTCGATGGACTTTAACACATCTTTAGCATTAGCTCCAAAAAGCTTGTTCTTTTCCAAGGGTGCATCAAGAAGTTTTGCCTTAACATGATCTGGTAGAGGTTGTTCTTTTAACCATGCATGTCTACAAATGACCGCCCCTGTCATAGCTGCCCTACATGAAGCTTCCAATGCATCATATCCACACTGCAGAAAGTGATTGCTGACTTGCTGTGAATTATGTACAGCTTCCTGCAAAGACTTCCTGTCTAAAGGTTCAGGAGAGGCCAATGTTTTCTGTAAATCATCTAACAGGTAATCCTGATATTGAAACATATGAAAGAGGCAATTCAGAGCTCTCATAGATAAAGTAGTGGAGGTGCAGACATTTTTCCCCCATCTCTCTAATGACCTAGCTTCCCTGTTGGAAGGCAAAGGATTTTTGGAGGTGGATGCTGAAACCCCTTTAAGTCCCTGAGAAATAGTTTCTAAATCAACAGCATGGGCCCTAAAGAAATGAGAATGTGTTTCTGGGACCCTATAATATCTGTCTGGCTTGGCTGGAGCAGGAGGAAGAGTATCCGGGGTAACACTGGAGTCAGAGTATAGGTCATCCAAAACATCAAGCACAGGAGGTATAGCCAGGGGCCTGTGTTGGGGCTTTTTAAGGAAGGTTCGAAGGCGCTTTCTGGAATCAGAATATTCCTGGCCTTGCCACTTAAAATGTTCCCTCATGGTATGCAGAACTTCCCCAAAAGAAATATCCTCAGGAGGGGAGGCCGAGGGGATGGAATCCTCTGCATCCGAGTCCTCATAGGTCTGGAAGAGCTCTTCCTGGTCATCGGAGTGAACAGAGTCCTCAATCTTCATCTGAAGGGATAGGGTCAGAGGGTTCAACCCGGGGCCTCTTATCAGAAGGAGGCTGGGATCCTCTCTCAGGATGGGCCTGTGAACCTCTAATCATGGAAATTAAGTCTGCGGCCATAGTCATGATTTGTGCTTCAGGAGTAGGCTGAGGTAAGGCTTTAGCAGTAAGGTGCTTGGTCTTGCTGGCTGCCTTAGCACGTGTGTAGGCCTTAATAGACATGGCCATAGGAGGCCTAGCAGCTCCACGTGCAGGAGTAACCTTATCTACAGCAATGGTCTCGGGCATTTCCTCGGTTTCAGTATCCGGAGGAAAATCTATAACTGGCGGCGGTGTGGCCTCCGGTATCGGAGGTATCAGTAATGCGGTGTCTTCGGTTCGGAGCGGTGAAATAACCGTCTCAAGGGGAACCGGAGCACTAGCGGTAGGTTTTGGCGTGGAGTCGGAGGAAGACGCGGGCCGAGGATGTAGGTCCCGGTCTTTTCGTTTCTTAGGAGTCTGCGATGTCGGAAGTTCCGACGGCATTGTATAAGCAAATTTATCACCGAAAAAGTCTTCAGCGAACTCCGCCCGGCACCTGAGAGTGCGCTTATTGAAGCGAGCACAGGCGACACAGGCCGAGACGTCGTGGTCTGGGCCAAGGCAAGGAAGACAGTAAGAGTGGAAATCCTTATGAGGTATTTGTTTACCACAAGACAGACAATTGTTAACTTTTTCAGTAATTTCTGACATCGGCTGAGGCAAGAAAAGGTCCCCAATGGGGTAACTTAGCTTTTTTGATGACTTCGGATCGAAGAATACAGGAGCTGACCAACCGGCACTTGAGAACTGCTTCTGCCTCGGGCACCGCGCGGCAAGAAAGACTGAAGAAAATGGCGTCGGCTGATGCTTATATACTCCAGCCGCTATGACGTCGGAGAGAAATGCGACATCAGCCGACGTCGGACCCAGACTTTGGAATCCGGCCGACCGAGGGCTGCCTGAGGCAGGACAACCCATATGTTATGATTGCAGTTGCATTCTTGAAGGACATCTGACAGCAAGGTATGTCGTGGTCAGGGCCTAGGCAAGGAATACAGTACGAATTAAAATGTTTATGAGGTATTTGCTTTCCACAAGTAATGCAATTATTTACTTTTACTGACATCGGTTTAGAGCAAGAAAAAGTTTCCCCAATGGGGTACTTGGCTTTTAGTTGAAGACGTTGGTTCTGAAACTCGAAAACTTTTAGTTATGTACTCACCATAACTTCAGATGTTTGGGATCCATCTCGCCTACATTCTGACTGATGGGTTCGGAGCCGATCCTCGGCTCCGACTCAGCACGCTTATGCCAAAGAACGAAGTCTCTTATTGGCTGAGCTTACTATATCCCAGGATGCACCACTACCAGTCCCCCAGATCTAGTTTGTCCGCATACATGCACACACGCATGCACTGCTTATATAACATTGACAGATGATACAAGATAAACAGTAGAACTCAAACCGTTCAATCTCTTCTGATCTCCAAGGCAGGGGGAAGGAGGGTGGGTATTAGGAATGTAGGCGAGATGGATCCCAAACATCTGAAGTTATGGTGAGTACATAACTAAAAGATGTTATGTGATCCTATCTCGCCTACATTCTGACTGATGGGACAGCGTCCCTAGCACCTAAATCCTGGGTGGCTCACTGGAAAACACTCCTGAGTACCGTGGAACCAAATGATGCTCGCCCTTTAGATGCCACATCCAATTTATAGTGGGAAATGAAAGTGTGCGGGTTGGACCAAGTAGCCGCAGCACAAATCTCAGAAATAGCGAGCTTGGAATGGAATGCAATAGAGGTAGCCATAACTCTAGTAGAGTGAGCTTTGACAGAAGTTGTAAGTTGTTTATTTCAAGAGGAATAAGCCTGAGTTATGCAATCTCTGATCCATTTGGCAATAGTAGCTTTAGTGATGGTTTTACCCAGTTTATTATCTGAAAAGGACACAAACAATTGATCTGTTTTTCGAATTTGTTGAGTCCTATCTAGATAGAAGCGCAATTGCCTGTGAACATCCAATGTATGGAAGGTGTATTCCAGTTTGTTTGAAAATTCTGGAAAGAAAACTGGTAGCTCTAAAGACTGTTGGAGACAGAGATTGGAACAAACTTTTGGGACAAAAGATGGATTAGGCCTAAGTGAAACTCTATCCTTGTGAAAAATCAAGTACGGTGGTTTGATAGATAGGGCTTGAAGTTCTGAAACTCTTCTTGCAGAGGTAATTGCAATTAAGAAGGCAGTTTTCCAAGACAGATATTTCAAATCACATGTAGCAGCCGGTTCAAAGGGGGAAGATGTTAAGGCACGAAGTACCAAATCAAGATCCCACGGAGGCGCAGGATGGAAAACTGGGGTCTTAAAAGCACAGCACCTTTCATGAAAGTTTTACATAATCTGCTGCTCATCAACGGTGGGTCTATGGAATCATGAAATTTGGAGATAGCTGCTAGTTGGACTTTAATAGTAGAGACTGAAGATCCTTGATTAAACAAGGATGTTAAAATTTCAAGACCTCTGGTATCGGGGCAGTAATAGGGTCTAAGCCTCTGAGTTGAGCCCAGATAGCAAACCTCTTCCACTTACTGTGATACAATTTCTTAGTGGTGAGTTTGTGGGCTGAAGATAAAATGTGAATAACTTCCGGGTCCAAGGTGTGATTTCTGACTAAAGTCGGAAGAGGAGGAGCCAAGCTGTTAATTTCAAAGTGTGAAGGGACTGGTGCTGTTGTCCCGACTGATGAACCAGAAGGTCCGGAACTAGATCCAAGAACCAAGGACCGTCCAGGGTATATTTCTGTAGGTAGGGGAACCATACCTGACGAGGCCAGTACGGGGCAATTAGAATCATTGTGGACCCCAATTGGGAAGCTTTCTGGATGACTTTGGGGAGGAGTGGAACCGGAGGGAAAGCATAAAGCAGTCCTGTTGGCCAAGGTTGGACTAGAGCATCCGTAGCTGTCTCCCCTTGACGGGGTCAAGGAAAAGAACCTTTGCACCGTGTTTCGTGGTGTTGCAAACAGGTCGCAGCACGGAGTCCCGCACCTTTTGAAAATCTGAGCTGCTACTGTTTCGTTCAGAGACCACTCGTGAGGAGAGAGAATAGTCCTGCTCAGTCTGTCTGCTAATACATTGGATTTTCCTGGAATGTGGGTCGCTACCAGGAAGCGCTTGGTAGCCACTGCCCATTCCCACACCCTCATGGCCTCTCTGCAAAGGGGGTAAGATCTGGTCCCTCCCTGTTTGTTTAGATACCAGACCACCGACATGTTGTCTGTGTGGATGGCGATAATGCCTTGAGGGAGAAACTTGTGGAGGGCTTGTAGGGACAGAAGTACAGCCCTCATTTCCAACACATTGATATGGAGAAATGCTTCGTTTGGAAGCCAAGAACCTTGAACTGACCTGCCCAGACAATGCCCCCCCCACCCCGTCTGGGAGGCATCCGTTGTCAAGGTGGCCACCGGAGGGTATAACAAAGGGTCTTCCCTGATTCAGATTGGATGGCAGAAGCCACCAGCGGAGGTCCCGTTTGCACGTTTCTGTAATCAGTATGTGATGATTGAGGGGGAGATCCTGAAAAGACCATTGTGTCGATAATAGCCACTGGAGAATCCTCATGTGCAACCTTGCCAGAGGAACTAGGAGAACCGTGGCAGACATTGAACCTAAAAGTTGCAGGACCATCCTGGCTGGGGCTTTGGATCTTAGAAGCAGGGCTCGGACTTGATCTTGTAATGTTTGTATCCTTTCGGTAGGAAGGAAGATTCGTATTAATTTTGAGTCTATCTCTGCTCCTATGAATCTTATGCGCTGAGAAGGCAGCAAGACAGACTTTGACCAGTTGAATGTAATTCCCAGGGAAGCACCCAGGAAGATGGTGGCTTGTAGGTTCTCTAGTAGTAGATGCCTGGTGGTGGCAGTCAGGAGCCAGTCGTCCAGATAGGGAAACACTTGGAATCCGAGACTCCTCAGGTGAGCAGTCACTACTGCCAAACACTTGGTGAACACCCTGGGGCTGTGGTGAGACCAAAGGGCAGTGCACAAAATTGGAAATGACTGTCTCCCAGGCTGAAGCGCAGATACCTCCTGGACGCCTGATGTATCGGTATGTGATAATAGGCGTCCTTGAGATCTATGGAGCACATCCAAACATCTTTCTCCAAAAATGGGAGAATGGATTGTAAAGTGACCATTGAATTTGGACTTCATGACGGACTGGTTTAGTTTGCTGAGATCCAAAATGGGTCTCAGGTCCCCTGTCTTTTGGCACTAAAAGAACCTTGAGTAATTTCCGGATCCGATCTGGTCTGTGGGGACCGGTTGGATGACTCCTTTTTCTAGCAGCTTTGAAGCTTCTACGGCTGCAATTTCCCTTTGACTGGGTGGTGGGTCCGGGATTTTTTTGGACGGTGGGGGTGGGCGTGTGAAGGGAATGGTGTAACCTCCGGCAATGATCCGAAGCACCCAGCTGTCCTGAGTAATAGACTCCCAGGCTTTTAGGTGCTTGGAACGGCACCCGACTGGCTCCGGAGCAGCACAGCCGGGCAATCCCTCATGGAGTGTGGGAGGCTGAAGAGCCACGAAAGGACTCGCGGTCTCCAGTGTTGCGGGGGCCTCTGCTGCCTCTGGGACGGCGTCTCCCAGAAAAATTTCCCTCCTCTGCCTCTGGAAGGGAATCTTCCTGCTGTTGAGGAAAGAATTTCTGTGATTTATGGAACCACATCTTCCCTCCTCTTCTAGCCTTGGGATAAGGCCGAAGGGAGTGGAAAATCGTGCCCTACGGCAGATAAAGTCTTTCCCTCCTGCTCACAGCGGTAAGAGTGTCTTTACCTTGGGTCCAAACAAAGAGGACCCATCAAAGGGAGCGTCGGCAAAGGAAGACTTGAAGGCCTCCAAAAATGACACAACGGAGCCAGGCTTGTCTCGTGAGACACGCCTGTGCCTGCCGCTCTGCCCGCCCCTTCGGCCGCATATGAAATGAGCCTCATGGACGAGTTAGAAATCGAGGTAAGGGTAGACAACTGAGAGCTAACCAACTGGGCTAGCTGCTCAGGTAGGTTACCTGAGAGGGAGTCTGAGAGCTCCTTGACCAGATCCCTCTGTAGTCTGGTGAAATGTGCCAAATAATTCAGGGACCTCAGAGTAAAGGCCGCTGAACTCAGGGTGCGCTTCCCGTACCGGTCCATGCTCCTAGACTCCTTATTAGGAGGATGGACGGACTTTGAAGCCTCTGCCACGTCCTGCTGGGTAGCAGATGCCACCACCATGGCATCTACAGCCACGCCTCTCGTTAAGAACTCCTTCTCGGGTGGGGCAAACAAAAATTTGTTAGGGCGAGAAGGCACTGGTTCCACAGTATCTGGATGTTCCCACGCCCTCCGACAAACCAAATCTAGGAGCTCTTCGAAGGGCGGAGACACCCAGGAGGCAGAGGGCTGAGCCCCGAAGGCCTTGAGGAACACCGACTCATCAGCGGAGGGGGGTTTGGAATTCCAGCCGCCTCGTTGCTTGAGGATCTCTAGAATGTCTGCAAATGAGACATCATCCGAGGACGACTTTGGGGACCCCTCCGCATCATCAAGATCAGTGTCCGATGTAAGAGACTCATCGGGGGAGTCTACGTGCTTCCTCTTGCACGATCTCTTCCTTGGGGCTCCTCCAAGACAACTCCGAAGGACCCTCAGGAGGAGGGAACCCCAGTGGGGTAACCTCAGGCCCCGGGCTCCGCTGCCTAGAGACAGGGAACTGCCAAAGACCCAGTCTCCATGCCCAGGGAAGGTGCCGGTAAAGCCGTAGAGATGGCCAAAGAAGATTTGGCCAAGGCACTCCTCATAGCTCTGAAGGTCGGACCCCCAGAAACCTGGGAGGGTCCAGTCTCCGGAGCCATGATAGCAGACGAAGACCCGCGGCCGAAGCACCGAGAGGGAGGCTTGGAACCGACTGCATTGGTCCCGAAACGTCACCCCCGGGCCCGGCCAAAGAAGTCTGTGTGCTAAACTCCGACCCGAAGGCTGGGGTTGGAGTAAGGGTCGGAGCCGACCCTAGGATCTCCACTGGCTCCATCAGCACCTGCTCCGACGGAGCCGAAGCGGTCGGAGGAATGGCAATGGAATGGGCTATCTGCTCCGAAGCCAACTGGGTCGGAGCCGAAACTAATTTCTGAAAGACTGGGGACTGGAAAAGTCTTTGGAGTACCCTGTCTATGTCCGAATCTGACATCCTTGATGACCTGGAAGAGACCAAACGGGTCCGAGTAGGCCTCTCCAATGGCTCCAAGGGACTAGGGGACCGGCTCCGAATCGACTCGATAATTATCGGCGCCGAAGGAGTGTCCAAACCAATTTCCATCGGTGCCGAAGAGGGCTTCGGCGCCGAGGAGGAAGTGTCTGAGCGGACAACCTTCATCGGCTGCAAGATCAGTGGAGCCGATGAAGGTGACCCGCCTCTCAAGGCCCCAGCCGTCGGCTCCGAACCCAGAGGAGTCGAGGCTGGAGGCATCGAGGCAGACCGTTCCGCCCTCGGCTCCGAAGTCCGTGGAGCCGAAGGAGAAGCCTGCCTATGTCTTTTGGCGGTCGGTTCCGACGGGCTGGTCGGAGCCGACGCCCTTTTCTTCTTTGCAGGAGAAGGAGAGGAAGCTAATGCCTCTTCAATTGAGGGTTTAATAAGGCCTTTTAAAATAAGTTTATTTTTCCTCTCTTGGAGGACCCTCGAGGAAACGCGTGGCACACGCTACAGGACTCCTGCAAATGTTTGGCGCCCAAACAGTACACACAGAGAGAATGGTCATCTGTTATTGACATTTTGAAACTGCACTTAGTGCACTTCTTAAAACCTGAAGGCCTAGGAGCCTGTGACATTATGGCAACCAATCTAGTGAACAGCAAAAACAAAACACACTAACTATCACAGAAAAAATTCTTTTTTTTTTTTTTTTTTAAACCAAAGACTGTCACAATAGAAAAGTAACTAAAAGGATCCAAGAACCCTAAAATAAAACGGGACTTGAATGACAACTGACTGACAGGGGAAGGCCCTTCAACTCAAAGGGGACCTCTAGTCAGAAAATACGCAATCACCACACAAAACTTTTACAAAAAAAGTTCACTCATACACAAAAACACAAGATAGCTGTTAAAACAGCTTTTTGTTGAAATTTTAGGAAATCCCTGACAGGAAAGTAAGTGAAAAAAAACACTACTTAGCTCAGCCAAGCTCGAGACCACGTCTTTGCTTGTTAGCGGCAAACGAGATCTGGGGGACTGGTAGTGGTGCATCCTGGGATATAGTAAGCTCAGCCAATAAGAGACTTCGTTCTTTGGCATAAGCGTGCCGAGTCGGAGCCGAGGATCGGCTCCGAACCCATCAGTCAGAATGTAGGCGAGATAGGATCACATAACATCTAAAATTTCAGGAGTCAGCCGACTGGCACTTGCGAACTGCTTCTGCTTCGGGCACTGCACAGCAAGAAAGACTGACGTAATGGCGTCAGCTGCATGTTTTATACCCCTGACTGTCACGGACGAAGGGACCACAACCAATGCAGGACTCTGATGCAGAGGATTCCATCCCCTCGGCCTCCCCTCCTGAGGATATTTCTTTTGGGGAAGTTCTGCATACCATGAGGGAACATTTGTTAATCATGCTGACTGAGGGCTACTGCAAGCAGATAACCCAAATGTGATGACTGCAACAGTGAAACACGAAGAAAATCCCTGAGTAAGTTCTGGATTCTCTCTACTCTGTGGGGACCTCTTCAATGACTCTCTTCTCTAGCAGCCTTTGAACTTGAATGGCTGTATGATCCTGCTGACTGGGTGGAATAGCGATTTTTTTTTTTATTTTGGGGAGGAGGAAGGGAAAAGGGTATGAAGTATCCTCTAGAAATGATCCCCTGCACCCATGTATTGGATGTTACTTCTAGCTAGGCTCTCTGGTGCAGGGACAATCAACTCCCAATTGCCTCCTGAGTAGGGCAATTGGGCTTCCTTCTGGAGCGCTGGAAGGGCCTACCAAAGAAAGTATCTCTAGACCCTTGATTTTGCAGGCCGTCTCTGCTGCAAGGGTGGCATCTTACATTTGAGTCCCCCCCTCTGCCTATAGGAAGGCTACCTCCAAGTGTCTTCTGAAAAGATCCTCGTGATTTCTTGAACTACATCTTTCCACTATTTCTCGGATTCCTGGAGTAAGCTCTGAGGAGTGGAAAAATATACACCCACAGCAGAGTTCTCACACCTGGACAAGGTATCTTTTACTTTTGGGCTGAACAAGGAAGTTCAAAAGAAGCACTGATGAACAAAGACTTGAAAGACACATAAGCGCATCCAGGCATGTCTCCTTATAGATATCTTTAAACCCACTGTTCTACTTGTTCCTTCGGCTACATGCAAAATAAGCTTCATGGAAGAATTAGATATAGACTGTAGGGGTGGGCCAGCTGAGAAGCAACAGAGACTTGTACTACTATGGCTTATTTGAAAGCTCATTTATCAAATCCCTTTGTAATCTTGTAAAATGTTTAAGATAATTCAAGGACCTTAGAACAAACGTCGCTGAGAAATAAACACCCTTCCTAAAACTTTCACCTTCCCAAATCTTTCCATTGTCCTAGATTCCTTGTCAGGGGAAAGTACAGTTTTGTACCTACCATAAATGTAGATGTCCGATAGGTATGCATCTGCAGTCATAACATATGGGTTGTCCTGCCTCAGGCAGCCCTTCGGTCGGCCGGATTCCAAAGTCTGGGTCTGGCCTCGGCTGATGTCGCACTTTCCCCGACATCAGAGCTTCTGGGGTATAAAGGCATCAGCCGACGCCATTTTCCTCAGTGTTTCTTGCCCCAGATGCCAGGTGCCCTCTAGGAAGGCTAAATTTGGATAAATGCTGAAAAGTTCCAAACAGTAGCAAAATATATATACCTATATACAAACAAACAAATACACCATAATAGATTCCCCCAGCAAGCAGAAAGAGGGGTAAGCACCCTAGGAATACCACAGAGGGGAAGGAGGGTGGGTAATCCTGACTGCAGATGCATACCTATTGGACATCTACATTTATGGTAGGTACAAAACTGTACTATGTCCTTCAAGGATGCATCTGCAGTCATAACATATGGGTAGAATACCATAGCCAAACTGGGGGAGGAGGTACTAAGAGAAGGATGGTGTAGTTAGGATCCCCTGCAGAACTGCAGTTGCAAACCCTGCTCGGGATCTGGAGTATAAAGGTAGATTATAATGCTTGGCAAATGTATGCACGGAGCTCCAAGAAGCAGCTTCTAAAATGTCCTTGGTAGCCACCCCTCGTAGGAAAGCTGTAGCGGTGGCTGTGGCCCTTGGGGAATGAGGCCTGATATTTTCAGGAGCTGTCTTTCCATGAAAGGAGTAGCAAAAGCGAATGCAATTTCCTATCCATTTTGAAATTGTCTGTTTGGAAATTGCTCTTCCTTGCACCCCCGTTGCATATGCTACAAAAAGTTGGTCAGTTTTTCTGTTGGTTTTAGTTCTGTCCAGATAGTAGCGTAGTTGTCTGTGTATATCCAAGGTGTGCAAAAGTTATTCTCCTTTGTTCTGTGGGTTAGGGAAGAACGTAGGCAAATTAATAGCTTGGTTCAAGGATACCCTGGATACCACCTTTGGCATGAAAGTAGGATTGGTTCTCAGTGACACTCTATCCTGGTGGAAAATAAGAAAAGGCTGCACTGACATTAATGCCTGTAACTTGGATACTCTTCTTGCTGAAGTGATTGCCAGAAGGAAAGCAGTTTTCCAGGATAAAAACTGTAGGTCTGCTGATGCTGCTGGTTCAAAAGGAGGTAGTGTCAATTTTTCCAGCACAAAATTGAGATCCCATGCAGGTAGAGGGGGTTTCCTTGGAGGTTTAACATTTTTGATCCCTCTCAAAAATTGTCTGAGAAGAGGGTGAGAGAAGATAGGGGGATCCATATTGTATTCTGCTGAAATTGCTGAAGCATGAATCTTAATGGAAGAGTAAGACAGTCCATTGTGGAACAGTTCTGCTAAGTATTCTAGGATGTGTGCTAGGTTTGCCACTGTGACATCTGTGCCCTTTGATGTGCTCCAAATGAGGAATCTCTTCCATTTAGCTGAGTATGTTTTCCTTGTCGAAGGTCTGCGAGCCTCCAGGATAATGTCCTTGACTCTCTGAGATAAAATAGTTTGGTTTGGTTTTAAGGAATTTTCCAGGCAGTTAGTTGCAATGTTTTCAAGTTTGGATGCAGGGTCCTGAAATTGTTCTGCGTTAGAAGAAGAGGCCATAGGGGTAGAGGCCATGAGTTCGCCTAAGACATGCTTCTCAGTAGCGGACACAGTGTTGTCTTGGCCAGTCCGGAGCTATTAGTATCACCTTTGGCTGTTCCTCCCTGATCTTCAGTAGAACCTTGTACATCAATGGGAGAGGTGGAAAGGCATATACTGTTAGGGCATTCCAGCTGAATGAGAGAGAGTCCACCCTCCAGGCTTGTGGGTGGTATGTCCTTGAGCAGAATTTCTTCATTTGGTGGTTGAGTGGGGAGGCGAACAGATCTATCTCTGGCATTCCCCATTTCTTTGTTATGAGTTTGAAGATGTCTGGATGCAGCATCCATTCGTGAGCATCCGTGGTAGTTCTGCTTAAGCTGTCTGCTAGTGAATTCTCTTTGCCTGGTACGAATTTGGCCTGTAGCTGGATATTGGGATTCAGGCATAGGTTCCACAGATTCATTGCCATCCGGCATAGAGGGTAGGAATGTGTGCCTCCCTGTTTATGTACCACATGACCGTGGTGTTATCTGTCCTTATCAACAGACGTCCTTGCTGGAGGAATGGTTTGAATGCCTCGATTGCATGCTTCACTGCCAGCATCTCCTTTTGGTTTATGTGCATGCTTAGCTGTCCTTGAGGCCATAGGCCTTGGACACATTTGTCCTCCATGTGTGCTCCCCATCCTAGGTCTGAGGCGTCCGTGGTGATGGTCTGCCTTGGTTTTGGTTTGTTGAAAGGCAACCCTCTGTTGGACTGGCAGGCCTGAGCCCACCACAGGAATTCCTTTTGAAGGCATGGAATGATTAGTATCATGGTTTCTAGACTGTGCCTGTGTTGAGACCATACATTTCTTAGGTACCATTGTAATTTCCTCATATGCAGCCTGGCATGTGGGATCAAGATTATGCAGGATGCCATGTAACCCAGGGCCTGCACGACTTTCCTTGCAGTAAGCTGAGTTTGTCTTGTCAAAGTCATGAAATAATCTGGAAGTTGTTTTTGCTTTTCTTCTGTGAGAAAAGCCATCTGAGTGATTGTGTCCAAATCCACACCCAAAAAGGTTATCCTTTGGGATGGCACTAGTCTTGAGTTTTGGATGTTGACTGTGTATCCCAAGGCCTGTAGCAGGTGTATGACATAGGCCAAGTCCTTTAACAATTTTGTCTTGTTGTCTGCTTGTATTAGGCAGTCATCCAGGTATGGGTAAATTTGAATTCCCTGAAGTCTGCAATGTGCAATTACTGATGCCAGGCATTTCGTGAATACTCTGGGCGCAGTAGATAAGCCAAAGGGCAATGCTGAGAATTGATAATGCTCTGATCCTCCAAGAAATCTGAGGTGTCTTCTGCAATCTGGTCGGATAGGGACGTGCAGGTATGCCTCCTTGAGATCTAGAGTCACCAGCCAAGACTCCTTGCCCAACATGGGAAGAAGTTGCTGTAGGGTCAGCATTTTGAATTTTGGCACAATGAGATATGTGTTCAGTGCAGACAAGTTGAGAATAGGCCTCCATTGGTTTTCTTTTCTTGGTACAAGGAATAGTCTGGAGTAAAATCCTTGGCCTTGTTCCATAGATGGTACTCTTTCTATCGCTTTCATCTGAAGTAAATTGTTGATTTGTCTTAAAGCCTCTGCTTTCTGGTTTGGTGGAAGGTTTGGCATTCCGCTTCTTTTTGGTAAAGTGTGGAAGTGAAACCTGTATCCTTTGTCTATTGTTTGCAATGTCCATGTGTCCTTTGTAATGCAATGCTAGTTGTTCGAGAATAAAGCCAGCTTTCCGCCCAAGGGAGCTGCCAGATGATCCCTGGTAGGCGGAATCAGAGTCAAGTCATTGTGTCTGTCCTGTGGTAGTGGTTGTAGTTGCAGCTGTGGCACTACTCCTCTGGTTGGCAGGCTGCCACTGACGGCCCCTGTAGGCACCCTTTGATTGACCTCTGCCTCTAGGGCGTCTATTCCTGCCCCTCTGTGCTCTGGAGGTGTCGGGAAAGGACCAATTCTTTGTAGGCCAGTTCCTGCTGAACCTCGGAGGTTGGACCTTCAGAAAATCCTTTACTGTTTGCACAAATTTTGCTTTTTCTTCCACTTTCTTTAGAATCTCCTGTGCAGGGGAGCCAAATAAATTGTGTTTCTCCATTGGAGCATCAAGGAGTTTAGCCTTGACATGGTCTGGCAAGGATTGCTCTTTTAGCCAGGCATGCCTACGAATTACTGCCCCAGTCATAGCTGATCTAAATGAAGCCTCCAGTGCATCATAGCCACATTTTAAGAAATGATTACTGACCTGCTGAGAGTTGTGTACCAAATCCTGAAGGGATTTACGGTCTAAAGGTTCAGGAGAAGAAAGCTTCTTATTCAGCTGATCTAACAAAAATTCTTGGTACTGTATCATATGAAATGGACAGTTTAATGCCCTGGCAGAAAGAGTAGCAGATGTATAAACCTTTTTACCCCATCTCTCTAATGTTCTAGACTCTCTTTCAGAGGATAGGGGATTTTTGGCAGTAGCAGCTGCAACCCCTTTTGGGCCCTGAGAAATAGTTTCTGGGTCTGCAGCATGGGCTTTATAGAGGTGGAAGTGAGAATCCGGGACCCTGTAATACCTGTCAAGTTTGGCAGGGGCCGGGGGAAGAGAATCAGGGGCAGAACTGACATCATTATACACATCATCAATTACAGTTAGAACAGGTGGTATGGCTAAGGGCCTATGCTGGGGCAAATGCAAAAAAGTCCTTAATCTTTTTCTAGATTCAGAAAAATCCTGACCCTGCCATTGAAAGTGCTCCCTCATGGAGTGTAAAGTTTCCCCAAAGGAAAATTCTTCAGGTGGGGAGGCCGAAGGAATAGAATGTTCTGCATCCGAATCCTCATAAGGCGAGTAGGCCCCTTCCTGTTGGTCTGACAAATCAGATCCATCCGTGGAGTAATCAGAGGAGAGAGGTTCAGAGGGATCAGTCCTGGGCCTTTTGTCTGGTGGAGGTTGGGAGGCCCTGTCTGGGTGAGGTTGGGAACCCCTAATTAAAGATATAAGGTCCTCAGCAAGACTGAGAATCTGAGAACTAGAGGAAGGCCTCTGAGAAGTACATTTGGCAGGCAAAGCTTTTGAAAGTTTGGCAGCTTTAGCCCTGGAGAAGGCCTTAATAGACATAGAAGCTGGGGGCCTAGCTGCCCCACGTGCAGGAGTAGAAATGTCCAAAGGAATGGTGTCGGACAATTCTTGAGCACTAGCTTCGGTAGGGATATCTGTAGCCGATTCAGCCGGGGCCTCTCTGGCCTCGGTTGTCGGAGGTATGGTTTCGGTCGTAGTAAGAACAGAGGACTCTGTTTCAGCCGAAACAGACACACTCGCGGTAGGCCTAGCCGTGGTTTCAGCCAAAACCGCGGGCCGCGAGTGTCGGTCCTTTTCCTTGCGCTTTTTGGCCATATGCGTAGTCGGAGTCTCCGACGGCATTTTATATGCAAAATCAGTTCCAAAAAATTCTTCTGCAAACTCCGACCGATGTCTAAGAGTCCGTCGGTTGAAGGAGGCACAGGCTAAACAAGCTGATACGTCGTGGTCTGGGCCTAAACAAGGAAGGCAGTAAGAATGGAAATCCTTATGAGGTATTTGTTTCCCACAAGTTAAACAATTATTTACTTTGTCTGAAATCGGCTGAGGCAAGAAAGAGTCCCCAACGGGGTACTTAGCTTTTTTCGAAGTCTTCGGTAGTGGAAATCTCTGGATCTGACCGACCGGCACTTGCGAACAGCTTCTGCTTCGGACACCGCGCGGCAAGAAAGACTGAGGAAAATGGCGTCGGCTGATGCCTTTATACCCCAGAAGCTCTGACATCGGGGAAAGTGCGACATCAGCCGAGGCCAGACCCAGACTTTGGAATCCAGCCGACCGAAGGGCTGCCTGAGGCAGGACAACCCATATGTTATGACTGCAGATGCATCCTTGAAGGACATTGGATAGATCATTCCTTGGCTAGTTCATTCTTGGTGGCTGCCACCACAACCATGGCATTTACCAGTACACCCTTTGTCAAGAATTGCTTGTCCTCTGGGGCTGTAATAATTTTAACTGGTCTCAGAGGAATAGGTTCAATGGTGTCTGAGGCGTTCCATGCCCGTTGAGAGATCAACTCTAGCACATCGGCGGGCAGACACCCAGGAGGTAGATGGATGGGCACCAAACGCTGACAGGTACATAGACTCCTCAAATGAAGGATTGCTGGACTTCCAACCTCCTCTCGGTTTCAGGATCGCTAAGATTTCTCCAAAGCAGACAATCAGAAAATAACCTTGGGGATCCTTCACCCTCATCAAATTCCATGCCCTTGTTGATGGATTTTTCTGTGGAGTCCAGGTGTTTCCTCTTACATGTCCTATTCCTAGGGACCTCCTCCATGGGGTGTTCTGGAGAGGTATCAGAAGAGATGGGGAAACCCTGTTGGGAAGCCTGGAGTTTTGCAGCCAGCCCATTGTCCCAGTAAAAGATCCATGTGAGAAGCTGTGCACAGAGTTTTCAAAGGTACAGTTTGCGGAAACGAGGGGGTAGATGCTGTTTGAGTTGCAGTGGCACACATGGCTCTCTCCAGAGCTTCAAAGGCTGATTGTCCCAGAGAAGGAAAGGAACCCAGATCTGACAGGGCAAGCCTGTGGGTCATAGTTCCCTCCTGCTCAGAAAACAATCTTCTCGAGGTTGAAGCTAATGCAGAGCTGGTTGGTCTAAGCTGAGGCTCCAAGGTGTAGAGACTGCTCCGAAAACCTCAGGGCCAAATCGGTTACCTCAAGCGACAAGGCTGCTACTGCTTTAACAGATCTCCAGATACGACTGGGCCAAAGAACTCAAAGCAAACATCAGATCCAATACAGATGATGCCAGGCGGTTCTGGTCCGATGACTCTGATACTTAAAAACAAGTCAGAGGAGGAAGAAGTGGAGGGGTAAGCTGTTGTACGGAATTCTTGACATGAATGGGTAGGAGCCTCTGACATACTCTGCACCCAGAGAAACTTCTTCACTAGTCTCTCCACATCATCTTAACGGAAACTCCTGAAATAGAGAGTTGCCATAGCTGATGGAGATTTTGGTCTCTCCAGGAAAGGAGACAAAACCCTGCAAGGGACTGGGTTAAAAAGAGGTTGAATATTGAGTCCTAGGAAGGTACTGAGTCTTAGTACTTGGCATGGGATCCACCAGAATCAGATCTGAAGAGGCTGTCTTCTTGGACTGAGATAGATCCAAAGTAGTTGGATCCAAAGGTTTAAACTGTTACTTTTGGATATGATGAAGTTGCTGGATCCAATGTCTTGGCCTTTTTAATAGTTAGACCCAAAAGAGAGGTTGGCACACAGACAGGTTTTCTTTCTTTGTACAAAATTTTTGAAGATGAGGAAGAAGTGGGGCTAGGCCTCCCTGATTTGTCTTGAGATTTTTGTTTAGTTGAAGCTCCAAAAATTGCCTCACCAATGGAGGAAAGCAAAAGACCTTTCAAAATAAGTTTTTCTGTTCAACCAATGATCTGTGATTGAATGCATGACAAATAGCACAGTCCTCCTGTAGATGAAGGGGCCTGAGGCAATAAACACAAAGGGTATGCGCGTTACTAAACTGAAATTTGTGACCGCATTTTTCATTTCTTAAAGCCAGCTGGCTTATCGTTGTCAGCCATTATACACAAGAAAAGGCACAACAGGACAAGAGAGAAAAAAATTCTATTTAAAAAAACAAAACAAAACACAATCAGGAACGAGACATGAATACAAACAATGGTAAATAAAGATTTATACTGAAATGTATAGGAAAAGAAGATACTGGCAATAGTATCCACAAGATACTTTCGTACAAAGAAGAAAGGAAAAAAGGAGAAAAAAAAGGTAAACTGCACTTTTAACCTAAACTATTCAGTAAGGTAAGGGAAGAAAAAAAAAAACAAGTTAAGGTAAATTATTTGAAAAAAGTTAGAAAAGGACAATAAAACATTGAAAAATACACTTATCTACCAGAGAGCTATTTGAGAATCACGCAATTCGTAAAGTAGCAAATGAGATCTGGAGTATCTTAGAATGGTGCATTATGGGTAAGGGAAGAGTTTGACAGCTTTCTGGTTGCCATGGTTATTGCAATGGCCAAGTCAGATCAGAGGATTGGATCCAAACTCCCCAACAGGTTTGAGGATAGAATGAAAACAGACATCATCAGGGCGGACTCTTAGAAAGATACAACTTAATGCCAACTGAAATTTTAAGGGTAAAATTGCCCACACGACTGAAAATATCTTACAGAGGGCTCTTATGGTGAAAAACTCAATGCGTGCTAAACCTGGTTACAAGCTGTGTAAGGGCCGGATTCAAAACTTGCATGTTAGCTGTTGAACCAAACATACTTGTGTACCAATGATGAGAGTACTGCCTTTGCAATACATGATACATGCACAGTATTCAATGTTCAGACAAATTTTCCAGGGCCAAGAAGTTATGAACCAAAGCTGAAAGCTGCAAGAATGGCAACTGTGTACTACAGATGAGTACACAACATAAAAGTTAAGCTGTGAAGTAGTTGGCAGATGACGTAGCAAAATGAAATTGGCAATACATGGAGGGCACAAGGGCGTATGACAACCATTTAAAATCTTGAGAACCATACTGCCAAATCCAGAGATGTGAACAACCAGCTGAAAATACTCCCTTTTCTCTGAGGCATGGCAATTTTGAAGATTGCATATATAAGTTGGGGAGCTTGCCCCCAATAAAAGAATGCATGTGAACTTGCTCCCCTGCAAAAAAAAAATAAAGGAACATGCACGTTAAATATTCTCTTCCGTATTTTTAATATTTTTCTTTATTTTGGGATTTGGCAAAAGAAGTCAAGATTTCAATAGGGCTAAAGGGTATATACACTACTCAAGATTAAGAAAAGTGAGCAGCAAATTTCTCTGGAAAGTAATCCTCATTCACATGAGCACCTGTAACAGGGCAAGTACAAAAGTTATACCCAAAAGGTCAGGTAAGACAGGAGTGAAACAGATGTTATGTACAGTTATATTAGATGCTTACAATAAATGCACAGTTTCTAAAATGGGTTCCTATCGCGTGATCGAAAATTGTAAACGGCGAATGCATACTGAGTGAACCCGATTGGTCGAAACATCGCGCACGTAACACAGAAATCGCCGTAGGGAACATTTTCCCTTTACTTCAATGCAGTGCGATCTCTGAGTAGGAATATTTAAGTAGCGGGGGTGTGAGGGGGTGCAGCCCCCCCACATAGGGGGTGCAGGGGGGGCTTGCCCTCCTGCCTACAGCATTTAGGTAAGTATAGCTTTTTATTTTTATTTTTTTATTATATTTTTGAAATTTCAAACATCGCTCATATGGTACTGACCATATGGTGTTCGATGTTTGAAACTTTTGAAAATATAATATAGACCCTGTAGAACATCCACTGCTGCAGTCCTTACGACTCTAGAAAGGTAAGGTGAGTGGATCACTGCATCAAAGCCCTAATGGATCATGACAGGACAGTCCTATGTCCAAGAAGTCCACCCCAGGGTACGTTTCTCCATCTCTGGATAGTAGGGCAAAGTGAAAAATGGACAGCCTGGTAGAGAAATGAGAAGGAAGATGCCATAATGGCAGCAGCTGCCTTTTTTTTTTTTGCTCAGTTGTGCAGGAGAGGAAAATCAGTGTGGCACTGCCAAAACGCACATAATTATTTTTGTTTTTTCAGTCGACTTTATATCAGCACTCAGAGAATCAAAAGTATAGGACAGAAATGATGAAGAAAATTGCCTCAAGGCTGGCAGTGCTGATATCACCACTTTATGAAACACCACTGGAGTTTCCTCATTTGGAGCCAAGTCAAAGGGAGCCATTATAATTAAAGACGCCAAGCAACCCAGTACCCTGAAAAATGCCCCTGCAGAAGGAAATTCTGAAAGTACAGGGTCTGGGAGGAATTTTTTTTAAGACTATTTCCAGAAGTACCACAGGAAGGTTACGATGTGTGTAAGGATAAGGCTGGACCTCAATTTGACAGAGGCACAACTTCCTAAAACAGTTTAGGGAAAAATCTAGTGTCTTGGCTACCCTCCCCAAATGAAAAATCTGCATGAACAACACAGTTGTCCAGGTAAGGCTAAATTTGAATGTCCTTTGTCTGATGGAAAGGTATTATTGGAACCAGGATCCTGGTAAAGACTTCAGGTGAAACGGACAATCCAGCGAGGAAAAAAGTGAACTGGAGAGCCCCTCCCCCCATGCACATCTGAGGAAGTTTGTGAGCCTTGGCAATAGGGATATTCAAGAATTCTTTAGGTCCACAGCGACTATGACTGCTTGCAGAGTACATCAAAGGTAGGAGGCTTTGGAGGGTTAGCAATATGAACCCTGGGACACTGAAAAACCTGTTTGGGCAAGTCCACGATGGGCCTCCACGTTACTACTTTTCTTGGTACCAGGAACAGCCCTAACAAAAGCCTATGTCCTCCCCTAATTGGGGAACTCTGTCTATGCCCATCCCCTCATGTTTGCTTTTCAGTACAGAAGGAATCAGATTCACTTGTTTTTATTTTATTAATTTTTGTGGTGGCGGGGGTAGGGTGGGGTGGTGGAGGAACGTGAATTCCCCCGTACTTCGGAATTTTCTGAAACTGTACCCCGAAGGATAACTGTAAGGACCCTCTTGTCCAATGTAATATTCTTGTCAGTTTTGAAAAGAATGTTATGCACCCAACAACACTCTGACAAAGGGAGAAATGGGATAAGTTTATTGGACTGAAGCCAGCCTTTAGGGTGGGGAGAAGTGAGGGCAGCTGAAGGAAGCATGTCTGATCCTTCAAGGAATCATGGCTATGGTAGCTCCCAGACTTAAGTTTTTTTTCTCATTTTTTCCTAAAATTTCCCTTTTTCCAGAATTATTTGCATTTTGATTAGGACAAAGGCCACAACATAGCCGGTAACTTAATACATTTAGGTGCTTGAACTTAGAAAAGTTGCTTGAATGTCTGCATGATTTCTGCCTTTTTCCTAGTGTCTTTTGAAAACACCTTTCAATCAAGGGGCCCACAGAGATTAATAGTCAACGGACCAGTCCTCATCCAGGTTAGTTTCCAAAAAAAAGACCTTGCAGATATTGGTCTGCACTGCTGCATCAACTATATCGTATCCACATTTCCTGGACTGCCTGGCTACCTGAACAGGTAAGCCACACAGGTAAAGCACCTCCAGCTTCAGATCCTTATCTGACCATCTTCTCTGCCTTAGTCCTCATCTTCTCCATTAAGGACTGCTGAAAGTTAAGCATGCAAATTTGGCAGTTTAAGGTTCTGAAAAGTGGGGTAGCAAAGTAAAACCTTTTTCCGCCAATTGTCTACCCTCCCTAACAGTGGGAATAGGGTTACTGATGAAGTCAGAGCAGATCCCTGATGAGGACCTGGAACTGAGGGACATCACAGCTGGTGTCAAATTCCTTCTGTTCTATCACAGAGAACTTTCTGATAGCTTTCCTTGATTCCTTCTAATAGCCTGATGTCCACTTACTTGAATGAGTACTTTATGCAGTTTTGGCAAGAGATTAAGTACCAACTCTCAGCTTCTGAAATTTACCCCTAAAAGATGCAATGCACCACTGTTAATTGATAGCTATTAAGACCCACATATCCACTTTTTACTCTACTGCAATTCAACTCCTTTGAGCCACTACTAAACATCAGCACCATTACGGCCCAACATTTGGGCTCAAAGTTAACATAACTTTTCTGACCACTTAGTCTGCCTTTTCAAATTCTTCCAGAGAACATCCTACCCCACCATTGCTGCACCTACATTTTTCTCATCAATGAACAGGAAGCTCCTGTACTCTAGTCTTTAGAGATGAAATACTCATTGATGTCAACTGGACATGGTTCAGCTCTGTGTTACTTCACCTGTCACTTCCCTGATTCTTAATAATGTCCTGTCCTAACAATGCAGTAACCAATTTCCTTAGTCCTGGCCCTACTACACCCCTTCAGCATTCCTATTAGTCTCTTGTGAAGTAGAGGCAAAGCCCCTCACATTGTCCATTGTTAACTGCTGCTCCACTGTTACATTCACATCATGTTTGGCCAACTGCCAACTCCTTCGGGCCATGAACCCATCTAGGTTTCTGTTTTTGAGACTACTGCCCTCCATAACTATAATCCTTCCCCTCAAAATTCTCTCCGTGACCTTCCCTGCCACTGCTGTTAAATTAGCAGAAAAGCAATTATGTGAGTCTGTCCTGCACTACGCTTTGACCAAATTTAAAATGCAGTCTTCTAGTCTTTAGGCACTTCTGCTCTAGCCAGTGATCTGCTAAAAATCTAATCAGATTATCTTCCAGCCCAATGGACAGACTTCTGAGTTATACGGGAAGAAGTTAATCTCACCCTTTTGTTATATTCTCCCTAACTGCAGTACATCCTCCTCTCACCACCTCTCTCTCTTTGTCCCGGTGTTTGTCTACTGTTCTCATCACTTTTTATTACATTCAAAGGGTGGCAGCCTCGCTCTGAACTCCTGTATGAAGGATACAGCAAAAACTATTCAGTCAGTACCTCTGCATTTTTACCCAGTCTTCTGTGACCTACTCCTTTCCTTTAACACGGACAGCTACTATCCTTCCTTTTCTCCTTTCAGCTATCAACTTAAAAAGAGGTCCTTGCTTACCGTCCCTGATTTCTTCTGCTTACTTCCTTTCAACTTTCCTCTTTACCGCCATTCTACTAGCTCTGATGTTTTGTACCACCTTCCAAAACGTCCAGCTGTTGTAGGCCCTATCATTTAACGTCATTGCTAACTTCATACATCTAGGTAAACACATCTGCTTATTCCTCTTCCTCACCCCTGAACACTGTCGGACCCATTCCCATAACTTGCTTTCCATCTCCTAAACTCATCCTCAACTCCCTCTCCAGCATAGAATAATCAACTCTCATAAAATACATCACCTTTGTCTGTGCAGTCTTACTTCTCCCCTCTTACTCTAAACCGTACAGTGGCATGATCAATATTGGTCCACAATGCTTCACGTAATTAATGACCTCCTCTGCACTAAGGCCATTGCTACAATTCTGCTTTTTTGAGTAAAGCCATATACACAATATCAGTATCCCTTCATGGTCCAAAAGAGCAATCAAGCTCAGGTCTCCCTCACCACTGAAGCTCGGAATCTCTTTGTCAATACCCAAGTATTACTCTGTTTCTCCTATCCCACTCTTTTACTCTATCTTCCAGTCTCACTCCTTCTATTAAGCTTCTGTAAATGACACACTATTACTCCACCAAATTACTCACCATCCCCTACTGCAACCCTTTTAACACTACTATACTAATACTAGAGGTGGAGGCCAAAGATGACTGCTTAAGCTGCCATTAAGCCTGCATGGAGTCTCACGATTGGGAATTCTTGTCCCAGTCTTGGGAACCAGGGAGAAGCTGCTCTAGAAGCAGCAGAGGAACCAGAGGGTGGAAGCCCTTTGAAAATATCCTTGGCCCTAAGTTCATTGATGGCTCGAAAGCCAAAGCTGTCAGACGGAGCACCCCAAATCAAGATGCCCCAGACCTAAACAAAAGTATTTTAGGTGCGTGTCCTGGGAGGGCAACTTGCCCGCAGGGGACACACTTTGAAACTCTTGTCCATCTAAAAACCCTAGTAAAACTACTGCACCAAAATACCCAAAACACCACAAACATGTAAAAAGGCAGGAAGTATAAAAGGTGACAAACTACACTACCTAACTAAAGCACAAACTACCCAACACTACCGGGGCAACATTAAAGTACAGTTGTGTACACTTATCATAAATGTAGATTCACTGTTGCAGTCATTACATTTGGGTAATCTGCTGGCAGGTTGCCCTCAGTCGGCTTGAATTCCAAAGTCTTGGGTCCTGCGTCGGTTGCTGTCTCCTCTTCCCTGATGTCAGGTCGTCAGGGGTATAGAACATGCAGCCGACACCATTTTCTTTAGTCTTTCTTGCTGCGCGGTGCCCGAAACAGAAGCATTTCTCAAGTGCCGCTCTGCCGACTACTGAAATATTCGAGTTTGAGTTTTAAAAACAAAGTCTTCACTAAGACTAAGTACCCCATTGGGGAAACTTTTTCTTGCTCCATACGAATGTCAGAAAAAGTTAATTGTATTACTTGTGGGAAGCAAATACCTTATAAGGATTTCCATTTATAATGTATTCCTTGCCTAGGTCCTGATCACAAAATGACTGGCTGTCGTTTTTTTGCTAGATTTAACCAACGCACTATTAAGCATCTGTATATTTCTGCCTCAAAGTATTTTGGAAACGGATTTAACTACCCAGAAATGTCGGAGATCAATCCGACTACCGGAGTACATAAACGCAAGGAAAAGGACAGAGAAAGGCAGTCGAGATCCAAAACCGACAACGAAGCTTCTCCTAAGCCAGTCGCCGGTACTCAGTGAGGTGCTTTTGCAGCCCCGGATACCAGATACCTTTGAGTCGCAGGCCTCTACAGACACCCATGTGGAGTGCGGCATGCCGCAAGATGGTCAAGGTATTGGACCGACGGATGCATCTCCCTCGGATGGGTCCGGAGCCGCTGAGCAGGCACCGGCTTCTGAGGGTGTATTCAGACCTCAACATTTGTATATCAAACTGACTACAGCTGCAAAACCAAAGACAAAAGCAACTTCTAAAACTAAAAAAAGACACGTGTCACGTGCACAGGCCTCTATGCCTAAAAAACAGATGATCAAAATGGCTGAAGACCTTATTACCTTGATCAGAGTACCTATCCCCCTCCAGATGAGGCCTACGCAAGACACTGATTATGAATCTTCAGATCAAGTTTCTATTTCTTCTGATTCCTCTTCTGATCAGGAATTATCTATACCTCCCTATGAGGATTCTGATGTAGAGGAATCTATACCATCTGCATCTCCTCCTGAGGATTATTCATTTGGAGAAACCTTGCATACTTTGAGGGAGCATTTTCACTGGGAGAGTCAAGACTTCTCCGAATCAAAAAAGAGGCTCAGGGATTTCCTCCTTCTCCCTCAGCACAGGCCTTTCAGCCATTCCCCTTGTTTTAGACATTGTAGATGTGCTTTCGGAGTCAAGCTTGACCCCTGACTCCTTACCTCCGGCTCCCAGTAAGCCTGACAGATATTACAGGTTCCCTGACTCGCATAAATTTTTATTTAGAAACCCTGCTGCTGATCCTGAAACTATTTCAGAGGGTCCAAAGGGAGTTAAGGCCTCAACAGCAAAAAATCCTACTCCCTCTGACAGAGATTCAAGAGCACTGGACAGATACGGAAAAAAGGGTTTATACATCTGCAACCTTGGCAGTCAGGGCCTTAAACTGTCAATTTCATATGCTTAAGTACCAACAACATGTTATGGGATTGCTGAAACAGAAAATGTTGATTTCTGAATGTGCAGAAAATAAAGAACTGCAGGAATTATTGCATGCAGCTGAATAGGTTGGAAAGCATACTTTGCAATGTGGTTTTGACTCCTTAGAGGCCTCCTGCAGGGCCGCAGTTACTGGATCTGTGATTATTAGGCATGCCTGGCTAAAAGAACAAAATTTGCCTGATCATGTTAAAGCTAAACTGCTAGATGCACCTTTACAGCATGATTCTCTGTTTGGTATTAAGGCAGAAGAGGTTTTAAAGAAAATGGAAGACAAAGCTAAGTCTATGCAAATTGTTAGACAACGTACAAGTGCAGCCACCAAGATTCAGTAGACACTGGCCTACAAAAAGTTAGTCCTTTCCTGTGTCAGACAGAGCTCAAAGGGGGGCAAATCCAGACACCCTAAGGGTTCCAGATGCTAGGCGCAAGATTCATACAGGTCAAAGCAATGGGGGGCTTCTACCTCCAAATCTGGAGGAGATAAAGTACACACCTACAGAAAACAACCCCAATGACTTCCCTCTGCCTATTCCAAGCACTTATCTTTTGGCAGCGCCCATAGGGGGAAAATTAGCACTTTTTACTCAAAATTGGAGTTAATAACCCAGGACAAGTGGGTATTAAACATAGTGTCACAGGGATACAGATTCCATTTCCACACACTGCCAATGGCAAATGGTTGGCCAGATCTGCCAAAAAATCAATGGGCAGAGGCACAGAAACAGGTTACATCCCTCATGGATATGGGGGCCATTCAGCCAGTACCAGGAACAGGAAAAAGGACAAGGTTTTTACTCAAGACTGTTCTTGGTACCCAGAAAGGTCAAGGCCTGGCGGCCAATACTGGATTTATCAATTTTGAACACATACCTGGACATTCCAAAATTCAAAATGCTGACTTTGCAGCAGCTTCTGCTCATGCTGGTTAAGAATGCTTGGCTGGTGACATTAGACCTAAAAGAGGCATAAGACAATTGGCTGGTGACATTAGACCTAAAAGAGGCATAAGACAGTCATGCAGAAGATACCTCAGATTCAAGGCTGGCTTAATGCTTTACCATTTCTCTGCACTGCCCTTTGGCTTATCTACTGTGCCCAGGGTCTTTACAAAGTGCCTGGCACCAGTAATTGCATTTTGCAGACAAAGAAGTATACAAATATATCCTTACTCGGACTCTCTCATTCAAGCAGAGAACAAGGACATTCTTCTTTGACACCTGGCGTTTGTGAAAAGGCTTCTAACATGCCTAGGGTACACAATAAATGAAAATAAATCACACCTGGTACCCTCTCAAAAGATAACATTCCTGGGTGCAAGCTTGAGTACAACTGCCCAGATGGCTTACCTCACGCCAGACAAGCAAAGGCAACTGACTACTTACTTCAAACTGATGGCAACAAAAACCCAGTTATCTGCAAGACAAATTCTGCAGGCTCTGGGCTTCATGGCATCCTGCATCCTACTGATTCCATATGCAAGACTGCATATGAGGAAACTTCAGTGGTACCTAAAGTTTATGGAGTCAACATTCTCACAGTCTGGAAGCAATGATTCCTCTCATTCCCTGCCTACAACAGCAGTTTCTATGGTGGACAAAGGCATGTCACCAAAACATGGGACGGGCCTTCACTCTACCCCCTGCCAGCCAAACCTTAACAAACACATCAGGTTATGCCTGGGGGGCCCACATGACAGGAAGATGCATTCAGGGCATATGGACCCCAAAACAAATGCATTTACATATCAACCAGAAAGAGATGCTAGCTGTTCAAAATGCCCTAACAGCCTTCAAAGACTTGCTTCATCCAGGACAACTACTGATTAAGACGGACAACATCACTGTCATGTGGTATATAAACAAGCAAAGGGGGCACACACTCATACCCCCTTTGCAGATTAGCCATAGCGCTGTGGGACACAGCTTTGACCTACCAAATACATCTTCAAGCTCAGTTCCTGCCAGGAAAGCAAAATACTCTGGCACGATTTAAGATTAAATACAAAAATTTAATACAAAAAGCAGCACCAAAGATATCTGAAGAGAAATACAGGCAAAAGAATCCAGACATGGAAAACTTCACAATACAAACAAATAATAGAAAAGATTAGTAATGGAGAAGTTAAATAAATAGAAACTGAGATTATGAAGTATCTGTGAAGTGAAGGATTCAGTGCAGAAAATCTAACTCAAAGCACAACTGCAGGATAGAGCAACAGAAGTAAATGAGCAGTTGCCGTATGAAGACATTTTGGAGCCTTACACAGGAAGCTAGTATAAACGTTCATTTGAAGCTGGACTACAAGGGAAGGAACCGGAAACTGTGGCAACTCTGATGCAGTCAATGTTGAGGAGTGATGGGCCAAGTGAGTTTCCATATGACAGAGCAACTGGACAAAGGATGAAACTTAACAGAATGTGCCACACGAAGATGCTATAGAATTCTCTACAGAATGCTAGCAGGAAATGGAAAACAATGTGCCCTTAGTTTAGAAGAAAATGAGCTAAGAGAACAGCTGCTTAATTTAATGGAGAGATCAACATATTAAGATCATTGAAAAAAACAGACTGCATAAGGTCAATAAAACTCAAAGTCAGAAGATTGATAAAACAAATGAACACAGTAATTAGGACTGTCCATAGAGATCCATGCAACATAACAGAAGTAAATAGGATATATTACTGTGCAGCTAAATCAATAACAGATAAAATTCTAACATAGGAACACAGGGTAGTAAGGGAAAAGAAGGGGAAAAATCAAATACCATCATGGAATTATCGAACAGAGAAAACTATAAAGCAATTAAGACAAGAAGTGTCACTGCTAGAAGAGTACAGAAGAGGGAACAGAACAAAAAAACTAAGAAGTGATAAAAGCAATGTGCAGTGTTGTAACACATCAGGATCCATCTTGCACTATTGGAAATGAACTAAAAATCTCGCCACAAGCAGGAAAACTAAGAAGATACACAGATAAATATAAAAGGAAAATTACAAAATAAGCAAATTATTGATGACCCCAAAGATTTCTAGAGAGAATTAGGAAACAAGGCAAAAGGAATTGAAAAACCACCCAAAAAAGAAGAAATAGATACATTTTGGAGAAATATCTATAAAGATACTGTTGAGTGTAACAAAGATGCTAAATGGATAGTAGTAGTAAAAGAATAAGAAGTTCAAAGGAACAGGATATGAAATAGGATGAGGTAACGGGCTAGAGAGAATTTAATAAATTTAAGAAAATCCTCCAAATGGAAAACCCCAGGACTATATGCAGTACCTAAACTCCTGGATGAAAGTATTAACACCTTTGCATGAAGATTTAGCCATGAGTAAGAAAAAGAAGTTATGCACTCACCATAACGTTCCATCGGAGTAATTGTACTTCATTTGTCTTCAACCTGTGGGAATACGGATCCATATCAGATCCGACCCATCAAACATTACTAGCATCAGATCTGAGCTCCAGACTCCGCCCCTTACCCATAATACACCTCCCTTGCCTTCCATCCCCAGATCGAGTTTGTTGAACTTACACTTAAAACCTGACCTGATAACATATCTGTGACCTATACTTACAGCTAGCAGGCCGAACACATGCCAAAAGTCCGGGGGAAGGAGGGAGGTATAGTTGAAGACAAATGGAAGTACAACTACTCAGATGGAACATTATGGTGAGTACATAATTTTTTTATCTGAAGTAGTTTACTTCATTTGATCTTCAACATGTGGAACAGAGTCCCCAGCTACTAAACTCCTGGGTGGCCCTCATGGAAGGATATTCCTGAGCACCGCGGAGCCAAAGGATGCTCTCCTTCTAAATGTCAAATCCAATTTATAATGGGAGATAAATTAACCTGACCTGGAGAAGACATGCCTTTGTCCTTGTAGACCTGCAGGATGCATGAAGAAATCCATCTAGCTATCGTGACCTTGGAAATTGGTTTGCCCAAAAGGGTCTATAGAACGAAACAATTGATCAGATTTACGAAAACTTTTTGTACTGTGTAAATAGAATTGTAACTGTGAACAACCAACATGTGTAGTTTGTATTCCATTTTGTTGGTAAAATTGGGAAAGAACACAGGTAAATTTATAGTCTGATTGATATTGACTGGTGATGCCACCTTAGGAAGAAAGGATGGATTGGTTCGAAGGGAAACTATCTTTATGACAAATCATGTACGGGAATTTGATGGACAAGGCCTGCAACGCTAGAAGGAATGCCCTCACCTCTAGGACAGTGATACGCAAACTGGTCTCTATGGGGGACCACAGGCCTTGGACTGTCCCACCCGAACAATGCCCCCCACCTGAGTTGGGGAGCATCCGTGGTCACTGTGGCTTGGGCTGGGGCTGGAACTAAGGGTTGTCCCTCCAAAATGTCCAGAGAGCTCATCCACCATCGGGAGATGAGAATGGTAAATTAGGGAGACATGCATCCTGAGGTTTTGAACTCTCTCTGAGGTCAGGAACACTTTGCCCTGGAGTGGTTCTATCCTGGCACCAATGTAGTCTATCACCTGTACAGACTCGAGTAGAGCTTTAGATGTGTTGATTGTGATAGCCAAACGGAGGGCAAGTGTCAGAAAGTAGATGCCTGGTGGGAACAGTGGAGAGCCAATTGTCCAGGTACAGATAGACCTGAATCCCCTGAAGCCTCAAGTGAGCCACTACCACCGCCATCACTTAGGTAAACACCGTGGGGGCTGTGGTGAGACCAAAGGGTAGGGCACGAAATTGGTAATGATTGGCCCCTAGCTGGAAGCAGACACCCCTCCTGGAGCTTCTGTGCATTTTTATGTGATAGTAAGCATTCTGGAGATCGAACGAGCACATCCAGTCGCTCTCTTGTAGGTACAGCATGATGGACTGTCGTGTGACCATCTGGAACTTTTCTTTGGCCACTGACAGGTTCAGGGTAGAGAGGTCCAGAATGGGCCTTAAGTTCCCCGTTTTCTTGGCACCTAAAAGAACCTGGAGTAGAGGCCCGATCTGGACTGATCTGGGGGGATGGTTTCGATGGCTCGTTTTTCTAGCAGCCTGGAAATTTCCTGTGCTGCTGCCTCCCTTTGCATGGGTGGAACGTCCGGTAGGTGTTTGTGAGGGGTAGGAGAACTCACAAAGGGGATAAAATATCCTCTGGATATGATTTGCAGTGCCCAGCGATCCGATGTTATTGACTCCAATGCCGCTGGATGCAAGGACAATCGTTCCCCGACTGCCTCCAGAGTAGGGCAGTCGGGCAACCCCTCAGGGTTCCTGCCCAGCTCTGGCCGAGAAAGGTTCGAGACCCGAAGTTTTGCGGACCCCCTCAACCACTGGGCTGGCATCCAATTTTATCCCCCTCTGCCTCTGGGGGAAGAAGAGCCCCGAGTGTCCCAGGAATACTGAGACTTCCGGAACCACATCTTCTTTCACCCTCTCTGGTTCCAAGAAAAAGATTTTTGAGGGATAGAGAAGTGGATCCCGACGGCAACAGTGTCTTCCCGTCATCCTCACTCTGGACTAGTGTCTCCTTAACGGTCTTACCGAACAGAGTCGAGCCGTCATAAGGGGCATTGGCAAAAGACACCTTAAAGAGTTTGGTAAAAAGGCACAACCTGAGACAGGCATTATGCCTCATGGACATGCCAGACCCAGCCACCTTAGCCACTCCTTCCATTGGTTGGGAAAGGAGTTGCATGGACGTATTCGATACTGCTCTCAAAATGGCCATTTTCGCGGAGAACAAAGCCATGTCCTCCTGCGACATGGACTTGGGTGGAGACTCCTCCAGCTCCTTCTCCAGGTCGCGTTGGAGTCTCATAACATGGGCCAAAGTAGCTCAGCTCCCTTATTGAAAAGGTAGCTGAAGCATACACCTGCTTCCCTAGCCGGTTTATCATCAGAGACTCTCGGTCAGGAGGGCAGACCGAGGAACTTTCCTGATCGAGTTCCCTCTTCGTGGCTGCTGCTACCACCATGGCGTCCACTGGGAAGCCCTTGCTCCAGGGAGGCCTGCCTATAGGAGGACTCAAAACCTTATTGGGGCACTTGGGGATCGGCTCCATGGTATCAGGTTCCTTCCACACCCGCGAGGTGATCAAATCCATTAAAGGATACGCAGTGGGGTGGGGGTGGGCACCCAACACGTAGACGGGCCCGTGCCGAAGGCCTCCAGAAACAAACTCAGAGGAGGGCTTGGGGGCAAACCAACCTCCCCGCTGGCACTTGATCTCCATGATGTCTAAAGGAGACATCGGGAGTTGATCTTGGGGAGCCCTCGCCCTCATCTAAGTCTGTGTTCTTGGTTAAGGACTCAGGGGAGTCCAAGTGCCTCCTCTTACACATATACTTGAGAGGCACATCTCCTGTAGGGCTCTCTGGGGAGTGCTCGTAAGCCACCTGTTCCTCTGGGGGAACCATCTGAGGCCCTTTGAGCACGGGCTGTCCCTCTGGTAAGACAACAGGGACCATAGACCAAGCCGAGGTGGTCTGGGTGGAGCCCGAGGGGGAGGGGGAGCCAGGAGCCTCGATTTGATGGAGAGGACCCATTCTACCACACAAAAAGCCGAAGGAGAGCGGACCTCCTGTGAAGCCAATAAGGAGGCCGGTCTCCCCGGGTCTGATGTGAGAATCGGAGCCGGACCCTAAGTGCCAGAGCTCCGAGAGAGGAAACCTGGACTGACAACGTCGGAGCCGATGGCAAAGGTTCCACTCCCTCGGATCCGACCTCCAGGCTCAGAGAGCGGCTCAGATCTAAACTGGTTGGATCCGAGATGCTCCAGGCAGCTGCCAGCATCAGGGACGCAAGGACTGTCGGTGCAGATGCCCCGACGAAGGCCAACCTTGGATTTGAGAACGCCGAAGCTGAAGGTCAGATTGGGGAAGGAGTAATAGGCTGAAAAAAGGGAAGCGAGCTGCCCCCTTCTGAGGGAGGGGGGGCTGGAAATACCCCCATCTGGATCTGTGTACTGATAAAGCGCCTCATCACCTTATCCAGATCCATGTCCGAGAGAGAATGGGTCGACCGAGATGAGGCCACAGACTCTGACCTGGCCGGTCTAGGAGCTGAGGACCTGGAGACTGGGCATGCTCCTCCGGCTCCGGCGAGAACCTCAGAGATCACAGCTGAGGGGAGTCATGGATCCGAGCAGACTTGCTTGGTGACGAGAGGTCCAGAGACCTCTTCCTCTTCTCTTTAGTCCTCGACACCCTTTCCTGCTCTCTCCCCTCCTCTGCTCCACTACCTCAGGCTTAGAAGTAGGAGTCTGAGTCCCAGCCTGGGAGGGAGGGGAGGCCAGAGGCAGAGGAGCAGGAGAGGCAGTCACGGTAGCTGCTTTGACTGAAGCTGAGGAGGGAGAATCAGTGGCAGGAAGAAGCCCTTTGAGGGCTAACTTAGCCTTTCTGTCCTTCAAAGCTTGAGGGTTGAACCCCGCACAAATGGAACAGTCAACATAGAGGTGGGCCACACCTAAACACAATACACACACACACAGTGTGGCCATCTGCTGGGGAGAGCTTAAAAATAAGCTTTTCAGCCATATCCAAGAAGAAAGAGAGGAAACAAACTTTCTTCCTAAAAATTTTAACAAACCCACTCACCACACTAGAGTGACAAGGGGGAGGGGCGCTACAGACAAACTACACTAACTACTACAAGCCTACACACGACACCAAAGTGATGGGAGGGGAGAAAGGGTAACTACACTAATCTAAAATGGCTAATTTAGCAAAGAATTCTTGAAAACTTGCAATCAAAAAACACCCTGCTAAATGGCGCTCTAGGGACACGATGTTTCATAGATCGCAGCAAACGAGATCTGGGGATGGAAAGCAAGAGAGGTGTATTATGGGTAAAAGGAGGAGTCTGGAGCTCAGAGTTGATGCTAATTAATCTTTGCCGGCTCGGATCCGTATTCCCACAGGTTGAAGATCAAATGAGGTAAACTACTTCAGATTTTTATGTGCACCTTGAACAGATCAACCTGGTTAACAACCGGGAAAAGAATGTTCCTACTTAAGAATGAATCTGCAAGTTGTCCTAAAAATTACAGACCAATAACTTGCCTTCCAACGACATATAAACATGACACCAGAACTGATGCCAACAGAGTTTATAATAATTTAGAAGAAAATTTAATCAAGGCAACAGAACAAAAGGGTAAAAAAAGAAAGTCATATGGAACAAAGGATCATCTGTCGTTAAAGTAATAATGGATAACTGTAAAAAGGGGAAGACTCTACGTATGGCATGGACTGACTATAAAAAGCATTTGACAGTACCCCACCACTCATGGATAAAAGAGTGCTTAAAATGTACAAGATACACCCTACACTGATCAACTACATTACAGTGACCATCAAAAACAGTGGCAAACCACTCTGCAATTAAACCATGATAAAGGACACTATTATTCCAAGGATAAAAATTCAAAGGGGGGTAATTCCAAAGTGACTCACTGTCAGAGCTGCTAATCTGTCTTGCCCTTAACCCTTTAAATTGTCTACTTAACAGATTAGGCCATGGGTATAATCTGGCTCCTAGGAAACAACCAAGTGTAAAGACCTCACATCTTCTCTTTGTCAATGATTTAAAACTGTATAGCTCATCAGATGAGGAAGTGAAAGCACAATTGCAAAAAGTCAAAACGTTTTCAGATGATTTAAGAAGGTCATTTACCCTTGATAAATGTGCAAAAGCAACCTTTAAAGCAGGAAAGCCGCAGCACCAAGAGATACGAATGTGATATAAAAGAACTTGAGCAGGAGGGAATGTATACATATTTGGAAATTGATGAAGGATTAACAATAAAACATGAACTAATGTGAATAAAACTTGGCAAGGAGTATTTTAGAAGGCAAATTAATCCTGAAAACAGTGCTGATATTTAGGAATAAAATTCAAGCTATAAACCAATTTGCTCTTCCTGTCCTAACTTAACAGTTTTGGAATGACTGACTGGCCTCAAAACGTGTTGGACAGATCAGACAGGAAAACAAGGATGCTTCATGCTCTCCAAATGATTTATAAAAGTCACTGCAAACCAAGACTATATATTCCCCATTCTGAAGGAAGTATGGGCCTCCTTCAAATCGATTACATGTATAGATCTGCAATAGTGGGAGTGCAACATCTGCTGACCTCCTCACAAGACCCAAATGTAGTGAAAGTTTTGAAACACGAGGAGAAAAAAATCTAAGCACAAACATATTGGTGTCAAGCAGCAATGCAAATCAAACCAAAAGATGAAAGGTAAACATTGACATCCCAAGATGGTGGGCTACGTGCACGTTGGTTTACCAAGTCCATTGAAGATGTGGGAGAAACAGACAAATGTAGGTTTTGTAAAACAGAATTGGAAACAGTCACACACCTTCACACACCTTGTTACTGGTTGTGACATACTAATGGCAGAAGAATTATATACTGAAAGGCATAATAATGTAGCAAAACAGTTGGACTGGGGATTGTGCAAGCATTACGGTATTGAAGTGTCCGAAACACACTGGAAACATTAGCCACAAATCACAGAAAATGAAGTCCATATCACATGGGATCACCCATTACCAAAAGTTCAAAAGAAAGATGTGATGTGAGAAAAACAGATATAGTGGTCCATGAAAAGAAAAAAAAAAAACATGGATCACTGAAATCGTTACACCCAGTGACTAGTGTCTTGCCTACAGAGAGAGACAGTCATAAAATAAAAGGATATGCAAGCAGAAATGACACCAATGCGGAATAAAGATACCCAGACAATTCCAATAGTAGTAGGAGCAATGGGTCTTATAAAGAAGAAGCTACAATCGTATTTAGATATGTTGCCAATACATGTAATTCCATATGAACTGTAGGAGTCACTACTGGGAACTCTATGGGTGCTGTGAACAGCACTTTTGGCTGACATCAAGGGTTGAAACAATACTAATTTCATGAACTTTAATCGTACTTTGACATAGGAATGGGGTCCATTCCCATCACGGTATTAGAACCCCAAAAGATTTGGAGAAATTAAAAAAGGGTAATGGAAGGAAAAAACCTTACCAAAGATACTGCACTAACTCTTCAAATATGAAAAAGGAAAGTGGAACTGAAGAGCAAGCTGCAGAGATGAATGGCAGCAAACTAGATCCGAGGAGCTGATGGAGGAATGGGGAGTTATGAATGAGGGAGGCAAAGCCAAGCAAGCTTAAGACTTTCGAATTGGCCTGTGTTAGATCCGAATTCCCACAGGCTGAAGCCAGATGGAGCAGACATGGAATAATCTGTTTTCCTGGGTTTTACGGAGACTGTATTTTCTTACCAGAACTAGATGAGGAATTACAGAATTTGGAAAAGGAGGGCTGAAAAATCTTAAGTGATTCCTAGAATCAGCTTACTCCTGTCTTCACACTTTTTGGTTTCCTCTGTAGCAAAGGGGCCAAAAAATAAATCTCTATTCAAAAAGGAGAATTTATAATCTCATTTTTAAAATATGGGAGGTTCGGACAATACAGCCATGCAAACCTCCTCAAAACAGTACCAGTGGTCATTGCCCTTGAAGTATCAGTCATACACACAATGTATACAATGAGTAGTGTCTTCATTAAAAGAAAAAATTTATTTAAAGCAGATTTTTCCTCACAAGAAGAAAAGTACAGTTGTGTACACTTACCATAAATGTAGATGTTTGAGTGTATTCACTATTGCAGTCATCACTTTTGGGTTATCTGCTTGCAGTAGCCCTCAGTCGGCCTGATTAACAAAGTCTTGGGTCCTGCGTCGGTTGCTTCCCTTCTTCCATGACGTCAGGTCATCAGGGGTATAAAACATGCAGTCGATGCCATTACATCAGTTTTTCTTGCCCCAAACGTCAGGTGCCCCCTTAATGGGAAGCAATTAAATTGTGCCTATATCACCAGAGCGAAGCTCCTATTGAGCGAATACCAAAACACTGACATGAACGGCGAGAATACCAAACACACTAAACCGCAAAATTTTAAATCTCGAACTGTTAGTCGGCCAACCCCACCACCCGCTACATACTACCTACGTAAAAACAAAATAAATAACACACATACATACAGCAACCAAACCCTACTTCTAACCCTAAAGTAAAGCACCAAAACCCTACTTCTAACCCTACACTAAACCCCACATACACAACTATCTATGCACTATCCTTAAGCCCTCCCCAACCATAAGGTCCATAACTACCGCACACTTCCCCTACGAAAATATAAACAAACAAAATAAATAATCCACATACATACATTTACCAAAACATTACTCCTAACCCTACACTAAATCTTACATACATTAACTAACTATGCACTTACCTTAACCAGCACCCTAACCCTAAGGTCTGTAACTATCGCACACTTACCTTATGGCGCTATACCACAGATGGGCCAACCGTGGTAATTCGACATTTCCAAATTTGTGGTTTTGGACGTTCGCTGTAATGCCGGTTCGCACAATACGTGTCGACGTTTAGGATTCGCTTAAACGGACTTTCGCTCTCTTAATAGGGAACCATTAAATCTATAAACATAAAAGGTTATTATCTCCAACAAAAAAGCAAATACACCAAAAAGCTTTTGAAGCAAAAGGAAAGTAGAGATATATCCAAAAAAAGAATGGGGCTGGAGGGAGGGTAACCAGGACTGCAACAGTGACTACATTCTAACATCTACATTTATGGTAAGTGTACACAACTGTACTATGTTCTTTGTGCTTCACTGTTGCAGTCATCACTTTTGGGTAGATTCCCAAAGCTAAGGATGGGAGGAGGAATTTAAAAAGAATTAGAACCAGCTAAAAGGCCCTGCAGGACTGCAGTGGCAAAGCCAGCTCTGGAATTAGAGAAAAATGACAGATGGTAATGCTTGGAGAACGTATGTACAGAACTCCTGATAGCAGCTTCTAGGATGTCCCTGGTAGGGACGCCTCTGAGAAAGGTTGCAGAGGTAGCTGCAGCCCTGGTAGAGTGGGGTCTGATCCCCTGTGGGATAGGTTTTCCATGGTGTTTGTAGCAGAAATTAATGCAATGGCCTATCCATTTGGAAATGGTTTGCTTTGAAATAGCCTTCCCCTCTGCCCATGCAGCAAATGCCACCAGGGGTTGATCAGATTTCCTGTGAGGATTAGTTTTTTCCAAGTAGAATCTAAGTTGTCTGTGCACGTCTAAGGAGTGCAGAATCCATTCCCCTTTGTTCTGTGGATTAGGAAAGAAGGTTGGCAAATGTATGGACTGATTAAAGGCCACACTGGATACCACCTTGGGCATGAAGGAGGGATTGGTCCTGAGGGACACCCTGTCTGCATAAAAGATGATGAAAGGCTCCACTGCTATGAGGGCCTGTAATTCAGATACCCTTCTTGCTGAAGTGATTGCTAAAAGGAAAGCTGTTTTCCAAGAAAGGAATTTTAAGTCCGCAGTGGCAGCTGGCTCGAAAGGAGGAAGGGTGAGCTTTTCCAATACAAAGTTGAGGTCCCAGGTTGGAGATGGATCTCTCCTGGTTGGTCGTAGATTTTTGCCCCCTCTGAGGACCTGCTTAAGCAGTGAATGAGAGAAGAGGGGTGGTTCTGTGTTATAATGAGCTGAGATGGCTGAAGTGTGGCTCAGTTAATTATTGTAAAATCTGAGGCAAACTGGGCACTGTTGTGCTCATCCCTTGAGATTGGTTCCAGGCACAGAATCTTTTCCATTTTTCAGCCTAAGACTTTCTGGTACTAGGCCTCCTTGCCTCTAAAATGATATCCATCACTGGTTTGCTGAGGGATGGTAAAGGAGAAATTATGTAATTGGCCAGGCTGCTAGATTCAGTGTTTGAAGTTGAGGGTGCAGAATTTGGTTCTACTTCTGAGACAATAGAGTAGGAATCTGAGGCAGGTGCCATGGGGCCCACAGTGACACATTGCACAAGAGGGGTTACCAGTGCTACCGTGGCCAGTCTGGTGCAATCAAAATCGTCCTTGGTTTGTATTGTTTGATCTTTAGTAGTACTTTTGAGAGCAGAGGCAGGGGAGGAAAGGCATAAACTTCCCAAGCTTGTTTGGTGGAAGTCCTTGTGCAGTATTTGTCCAACTGACAGTTTTCGGTGGAGGAAAACAGGTCTCTATCTGGGCTCCCCCATTTGCTTGTCAACATGTTGAAAATCTTTGGTTCCAGTTTCCACTCGTGTAGGTCCATGAGGTTTCTGCTTAGCTTGTCTGCCAGTGTATTTAGTTTTCCTGGCAGGAACGGAGCTTGTAAATGTACTTGATAGCTCAGGGCTGTGTTCCACAATGCCATGGCTAGTCTGCAGAGGGGGTAAGAATGTGTACCCCCACCTACTTGTTTATGTATCACATAACAATGGTGTTGTCTGTCTTTATCATTAATTGTCCCAGAAGAATGTGGTCCTTGAAGGATGTCAGAGCATTCTGTACAGCTAACATTTCTTTTTGATTGATATACAGGTACATTTGACTTGGGTTCCATTTGCCCTGAATGCACTTCGATGCCAGGTGGGCCCTCATGCATAGTCTGATGCGTCTGGGTTTGGGAGGCAGGGGGTAGTGTGAATGGTAGTCCCCTGTTTTTGGTGGCAGGCCTCTGCCCACCAAAGGAACTCTAGGCGTAGGCAAGGTATCATAGGAATCATTGCTTCTAGATCCTGTGAATGTTAACACCATAGGCTTTTGAGATATCACTGTAGTTTCCTCATATGCAGCCTTGCATATGGAATTAGAAGAAAGCAGGAGGCCAGGAACCCAAAGGCTTGCAGTATTTGCCTTGCAGATAACTGGGTTTTTGTGGCCACTTGTTTGAAGTAGGTTGTCAAATGAATCCGTTTCTCTGGCGTGAGGAAAGCCATCTGGGAAGTTGTATTCAAGCTTGCTCCCAGGAATATAATTTGTTGACAGGGTACCAGGTGTGATTTCTTTTCGCTTATGGTGTACCCCAGACAAATCAGTACCATCTGAACAAAGGCCAGATGATTCAAAAGTATGTCCTGGCTTTCAGCCTGAATTAGACAATCATCCAGATATGGGTATATCTGAATATTTCTTCGCCTGCAAAATGCAATGACTGGAGCTAGGCACTTTGTGAATACCTTGGACACAGTAGATAAGCCAAAAGGCAGTGCAGAGAACTGATAGTGCATGGAGCCTACTTTGAAGTGTAGGTATTTTCTGCAAGACTCTGATAAGGATGTGCAGGTATGCTTCTTTTAAGTTGTGTTGCCAACCATGCATCTTTGCCTAGCATAGGAAGCAGCTGCGGAAGAGTCAGCATTCTGAATTTTGGAATCACCAGAAAGGTATTTAGAGTAGAAACGTCCAGGATAGGATGCCATGTATTGCCTTTTCTGGGTACCAGGAAAAGTCACGAATAGAACTCTTGTCCCTTTTCCTCTTCCGGTACCAACTGAATAGCCCCCATGTTTAAGAGAGAGTACTTGATTTTGGGCCTCCGCCCACTGATTTGGGGGTAGATCTGACCATCCTCTTGGTGTTGATAAAGTGTGGATGAAAAATCTGTATCCTTGGGACACTATATTTAAAAAAACATTTGTCCTGGGTAATGAGTTCCCAGTTTTTGGCCTGCAGACTGATCTTTCCGCCTAAAGGAGCATTCAGTTGGGAAGTGCTTGGAAGTTTTAGAAGCAAGTCATTGAGACTGTTTTCCACAGGGGGGAGTCTTACTACTCCCTGATTTGGGTGCAAAATGCCCCACTGCTTAGTCTTGTGTGTCCCCTGGGACTGAAACCTGGGGTTTCTACTATGACTGGGTTTGGCTTGAGAAGACCTTGAAGAGGCTGGAAAGGACCAATTCTTAGAGGACCAGTGCCTACTAAATCTAGGAGGCTGAACTTGTAAGAAATCTTTAACAGTTTGCATAGATTTATCTTCCATTTTTTAAGAACTTCCTCAGCCTTGTTGTCCAACAGGCGGTCCTGATTTAAGGGAGCATCCAACAATTTAGCTTTAACATGATCAGGTAATGATTGCTCCTTAAGCCAAGCATGCCTTCTGAGCACAGAATCAGTAACAGCAGCCTTGCAAGAGGCCTCTAAAGAACCAAATCCACATTGCAAAGTATGTTTTCTAACCTATTCAGCAGAATGCATTAAATCCTGTAACTATTTTCCACACAGTCAGGAATCAACATCATTTTCTGTTTAAGCAATCCAATAACATGTTGTTGATACTTTAACACATGAAACTTGCAGTTTAAAGCCCCAATGGCCAAGGTTGCAGAAGTGTAAACCTTCTTACCCCATCTATCCAACGTCTTGTAGTCTCTAATAGAAGGGGTACGATTTTTAGCAGTAGACGCCTTAATGCTCTTGGGTCCCTGTGAAATAGTCTCTGGATCCGCAATAGGAATTTTTAAAAAGGAACTTGTGTGAATCAGGAACCCTGTAATATCGGTCAGGTTTTCTTGGGGCAGGAGGCAAAGAATCAGGGGCCAAACTAGATTCTGAAAAAGCATCAATAATGTCTGGTACAGGAGGAATAGCTAAAGGCCTATGCTGAGGCAAGAGTAAGAAATCCCTAAGCCTCTTTTTTGAATCAGAATAATCCTAGAAATGCTCCCTTAGAGTATGTAAGGTTTCACCAAAAGAAAAATCCTCTGGAGGGGAAGCAGAGGGAACAGAGTCCTCTGCATCAGAATCCTCATAAGTAGATAAGGGCAAATCCAGATGATCAGAAGAATCAGAAAAATCAGAATCCTGGTCAGAAGATTCATAAACAACTTCAGTCCTAGGTCTCTTAGAAGGGGGAGGCTGGCTTCCCCTGATTAGAGTTATAAGATCTTCAGCCATTCTTATCATTTGTGTTTTAGGCATAGAAACCTGAGCATGCAGCCTGGGCATCGTTTTTTTAGGCATGGTTCGACATTTAGGCCTAAAAGAAAAAGGAGGCGTCGGTTTAATATGCAAGTCCGTAGGCCTGAATACACCCTCAGCCTGCACAGCGGCTCCGGACCCATCCAAGGTAGAGACATCTGCAGGTTCCATAGCTGAAGCATCCCATGGCATACTGGACTCTGAATGGGTCTCAGTAGAGGCCTGAATGGGTCTCAGTAGAGGCCTGCAAATCAGAAGTAGCGGGTATCAGGGGCTGCGAAGGCACCTCACTGAGTACCGGTGAACTGGCGACTGGCTTAGGAAAAGCGTCGTCGGCAGTTTTGGACCTCGGCATCCAGTCTCTGTCTTAATCCTTGCGTTTTTTCGGAATCCCGGTAGTTGGACGGCAAACCGACGACATTTCTGCATAATTAAACAGAGAACTGAAATATTTAGAGGTATAAATATACAGATGACTGACAGTGCGCTGACTAAATAAAGCACAAAACCGACAGCACGGTACGTTGTGGTCAGGGCCTAAGCAAGGAATACAGTACGCATGAAAATCTTTATGAGGTATTTGCTTTCCACAAGTAATGCAATTATTAACTTTTACTGACATCGGTAAGGAGCAAGAAAAAGTTTCCACAATGAGGTACTTAGCTTTAGTTTAAGACTTCGGCTCTGGAACTCGAAAACAAAAATTTCAGGAGTCGGCCGACCGGCACTTGCGAACTGCTTCTGCTTCGGGCACCACACAGCAAGAAAGACTGATGGAATGGCGTTGGCTGCATGTTTTATACCCCTGATGACCTGACGTCAAGGAAGAGGGGACAGCAAACGATGCAGGACCCAAGACTTTGCTAATCAGGCCAACTGAGGGCTACTGCAAGCAGATAACCCGAAAAAGAAGTTATGTACTCACCATAATGTTCCATGTTGGTAGTCCATCTCACCCTTAATTTTTACATATGGGTTCGGAGCTGGCCCTCTGCTCCGACTCGGCCGATTTACAAGCATGAAGACATCTGGTTGGCTCGTGGCTAAGCAGGTATCCCATAGTGCACCAGTGCAAACCCCAGATCTTGTTTGCTGCTCACTAGAAGAAATAACCATAGCAGACAAACCAATACTAAATGGTCTCCAACCAAAGATAACCAAATTATCTCCAGATTCTTCCAGGATGGGGGACAGAAGGGCGGGTTGGTAAAAATGAAGGGCGAGATGGACTACCAACATGGAACGTTATGGTGAGTACATAACTTCTTTATGTTGTGTAGTCCAATCTCACCTTCATTTCTACATATGGGACAGTGTCCCTAGTGCCTTATTCTTGGGTGGCTCACTGGAAAATACTCCTGAGCACAGTGGAGCTAAAGGATGCTCTACCCCTGGAAGCTAAATCCAATTTGTAATAAAGTGTGAGGGGTAGCCCACGCAGCTGCTGCACAAATATTATCAAGTGGGACCCTGGCTTGAAAGGCTGCAGAGGTAGACAGCGACCTGGAAGAATGAGCCTAGATCCTGCAGGTAAAGGTCTGCCCTCCAAACTGTAGATAAAGGCTATGCAACTGGAAATCCAGTTAGATAGTGTCACTTTAGAAGCTGGTAAGCCCAATTTGGTGTCAGAAAAGGAAATGAATAGTTGATTTGATTTCCTACAATCCTTGGCCCGCTGTAAATAAAAACGTAGTGGTCTATGAATGCCCAGCTGATGAAAACAGTATTCAGCTGCATTACAGTGATTAGGGAAGAAAACTGGGAGGTCTATGGATTGATTTAAGGTAGCAGGGCAACAAACTTTGGGGACAAAGGAGGGATTAATACGCAGTGAAACCCTGTCTTTGTGAAAGATCAAATAAGGTGGCTTTAACAGAGAAGGCTTGTAGCTCTGACACCCGTCTAGCTGATGTGATAGCTACCAAAAACAAAGTCTTCCAAGACAAAAATTTCAATGAAGATGAGTGGGAAGGTTCAAACGGGGAATAAGTCAATTTGGACAACACAAAATTTAAATCCCAAGAAGCCACATGTTCTTGCAGCGGTGGTCTCAATAGACTGGCTCCTTTCAAAAAGGTCTTGCATAGCTTATGAGACATTAAATTGGTATCCGGAAACCCTAAGTGAAAATGAGAAATTACAACCAATTGGACTCTGAAAGTGGCAGCGGCAGATCCTTGCTGAAAAAGCTCGGGAGAGAAATTCCAAAATCAGAGGGAGAGAAGCAGTGTAGGGATCTACATTCACTTTATGTGCCCAAATAGAAAACCTTTTCCATTTACTGCCATACAGCCTCCTAGTTGGAGGTTTATGGGAGAACATAAGAATATGTGACACTGAGGATGATACATCATGAAGCCTGCTAGGGATGGAAAGTAGTTTTGTACCTACCATAAATGTAGATGTTCGAGTGCTCATACAGCTGCAGTCATAACAGATGGGTTATCCTGCCGTCAGGCGGGTCCTCGGTCGGCCGAATTCCAAAGTCTAGGTCCGGCGTCGGTTGTCGTCGCTTCTTCCCTGACGTCAGTGCGGCAGGGGTACAAAAGAGGCAGCCAACGCCATTTTCTTCAGTTTTTCTTGCCCCAGATGTCAGGTGGCCCCAGAAGGAAGGCAAACTTTTAGTTATGTACTTACCATAACTTCAGATGTTTGGGATCCATCTCGCCTACATTCTGACTGATGGGTTCGGAGCCGATCCCTCGGCTCCGACTCGGCACGCTTATGCTATAGAGCGAGGCCTCTAATTGGCTGAGCTATCTTTATCCCAGGATGCACCACCACTAATCCCCCAGATCTTGTTTGTCCGCATTCATGCACACATGCACAGCTTGTTTATATAACATTGTTAGATGTTTCAAGATGAAACAACAGGATTCGGACCTTCTGATATCCTCTGATCTCCAAGGAAGGGGAAGGAGGGTGGTTATTAGAATGTGGCGAGATGGATCCCAAACATCTGAAGTTATGGTAAGTACATAACTAAAAGATGTTATGTGATCCTATCTCGCCTACATTCTGACTGATGGGACAGCGTCCCTAGCACCTAAATCCCGGGTGGCTCATTGGAAAACACTCCTGAGCACTATGAAACCAAATGAAGCTCGTCCTCTAGATGCCACATCTAATTTGTAGTGAGAAATGAAGGTGTGCGGGGAAGACCATGTAGCCGCAGCACAAATGTCACCAATAGCAAGCTTAGAATGAAATGCTACCGAAGCAGCCATAGCCCTTGTAGAATGAGCCTTGACAGAGGTGGAAAGCTCTTTGTTAGAATAAATATAAGCTTGAGTAATACAGTCCCTGATCCATTTGGCAATAGTGACCTTTGTGACCGCGTTGCCCAATTTGTTTTCTGCAAAGGACACAAACAACTGATCTGTCTTCCTTGATTGTTTGGTCCTGTCCAAATAAAAACGTAACTGCCTGTGGACATCTAGTGTGTGGAAAATAAACTCCGCTTTATTGGAGTATTTTGGGAAAAAAACTGGGAGCTCTAACGACTGTTGCAAGCATAAGTAGAACAGACTTTAGGAACAAAATAAGGATTTGGTCTGAGGGATACCCTGTCTGTATGAAAAACCAAGTACGGGGGTTTCACTGACAAAGCTTGAAGTTCTGAAACCCTCCTGGCTGAAGTAATTGCCACTAGAAAGGCTGTCTTCCATGATAGAAACTTTAGATCACAGGTAGCTGCCGGTTCAAAGGGAAAAGAAGTCAGGGCACGTAATACTATATCAAGATCCCATGGAGGTGCAGGATGAGAAATCGGAGGTCTTAATAAAGCAGCACCTTTCAAGAAGGTCTTACACAACCTGTTGCTCATTAAAGGTGGGTCTATGGATTCATGAAAATTAGAAATCGCTGCCAATTGTACTTTGATGGTAGAAACAGAAGAGCCTTGATTGAAAAGAGAGGTCAGGAATTTGAGTACTTCTGCCACGGGAGTAGAAATGGGGTCCAGGCCCCGGAGTTGAGCCCAGATAGCAAACCTTTTCCATTTGCTAGAATACAGTTTCTTCATAGCCGACTTGTGGGCTGAAGACAATATGTGCACCACATCTGGATCCAGTGCATGTCTCCTGACTATGGTCGGAAGAGGAGGAGCCAGGCCGTCAATTTTAATGTGTGTAGGGACTGGTGTAGTAGTCCCGACTGATGAATCAGTAGGTCTGGGACCTGGTCCAGGAACCATGGACCTTCCAGAGCATGTTTCAAGATAGGGAAACCACACTTGACGAGGCCAGTACGGAGCAATTAAGATCATCTTGCTGCCTAAGAGAGATGCCTTTTGAATCACTCTGGGGAGGAGAGGAACTGGAGGGAAGGCATAAAGCAGTCCGGTGGGCCAAGGATGGACTAATGCGTCCATAGGGCTCTTCCCCGGAGCCGGGTTAGAGAGAAAATTCTTTGCACTGTGATTCAGAGGAGTCGCGAAGAGGTCGCAACACGGAACTCCCCATTCGCTGAAAATCTGCCTTGTAATTGTCATATTCAGAGACCATTCGTGAGGAGAGAGGATGGTTCTGCTCAACCTGTCGGCTATGACATTGGATTTGCCCGGTATGTGGGTAGCCACTAGGAAGCGTTTGGTCGAGACTGCCCATTCCCAAACTCTCATCGCTTCTCTGCAAAGAGGATAGGATCTGGTCCCTCCCTGTTTGTTCAGGTACCAGACAACTGACATGTTGTCTGAGTGAACAGCAATTACGCCCTGAGGGAGGTAATCGTGAAGGGCTCGAGGGACAGGAGTACTGCCCTCATTTCTAGGATGTTGATGTGGAGAGGGGTCTCTACTGGGTGCCATTTGCCTTGGACTGACCTGCCCAGGGAATGCCCCACCCACCCCGTCTGGGAGGCGTCCGTGGTCAAAGTGGCCGCCGGATGAGGAAGAACAAAGGGTCGTCCCTGGTCCAAATTGGAGGACACTAGCCACCAGCGAAGGTCCCGTTTGCAAGATTCTGTGATCCATATTAGATGATTGAGAGGGAGTTCCTGAAAGGACCACTGAGTTGAAAGAAGCCACTGGAGGATTCTCATGTGTAACCTTGCCAAGGGAACTAGGAGAACTGTGGCAGACATCGATCCCAATAGCTGTAGGACCATTCTGGCTGGGGCTTTGGACCTGGGGAGTAAGGCTCGAACCTGATTTTGAATGGTCTGAATTCTGTCTGCAGGTAGATAGACCCACATCTGGTTTGAATCTATCTCTACCCCTATGAATCTTATTCTTTGAGATGGCCTTAACACAGACTTTGGCCAATTGAAGGTGATTCCAAGGGAATTGCCCAGTGATATTGTGGCTTGCAGGTTCCGAGAAGTAGATGCTTGAGGTGGCAGTTAGGAGCCAGTCGTGTCGGCACGGAAACACCGGGTGTCCTAGACTTCTCAGGTGAGCAGTCACTACTGCCAAGCATTTGGTGAACACCCTGGGGCTGTGGTGAGACCAAAGGGCAGCGCACGGAACTGAAAATGACTGCATCCTAGGCTGAAGCGCAAGTGTCTCCTGGACGTTTGATGTATTTTGATATGGTAATACGCGTCCTTGAGGTCTATGGAGCACATCCAAACACCTTTCTCCAACAATGGGAGAATGGTTTGTAAAGTGACCATTCGGAACTTGGCCTTCTTGACTGAACAGTTTAGGTTGCTTAGGTCCAAAATGGGCCTCAAGTCCCCGGTCTTTTTTGGCACCAAAAAGAATCTTGAGTAAGTCCCTAATCCGATCTGGTCTGCGGGGACCGGTTGGACGACTCCTTTTTGCAGCAGCTTTGAAACTTAAAGGCTGCGGTATCCCGTTGACTGGGTGGCGGGTCCAGGATTCTTTTGGACTGAGGGGGGGGGGGGGGCAACAGAATGGGATGGAGTAACCTCCGGCGATAATTCGAAGCACCCATCGGTCCTGAGTGATCCCTTCCCAGGCCTTCAGGTGCTTCGAAAAATGACCCCCGACTGGCTCTGGAGCAGCACAGTCGGGCAATCCCTCAGGGACTATGAAAAGCTAAACAGCCACGAAAGGACTCGCGGTCTCCAGTGTTGCGAGGGCCTCTGCCACCTCTGGGACGGCGTCTTCCTGATGAATTGCCCCCTCCTCTGCCTCTGGAGGGGGAACCTTCCTGCTGAGAGGGGTAAGACTTCTGAGATCTAAGGAACCACATCTTCCCTCCTCTTTTAGCCTTGGGATAAGGCCGAAAGGGAGTGGAAAATCGTGCCCCTACGGCAGTCAGAGTCTTACCCTCCTGTTCACAGCGGGTAAGTGTGTCTTTCACCTTGGGCCCAAACAGGGAGGACCCATCAAAGGGGGCGTCGGCGAATTAAGACTTGAAGGCCTCTGCGAAATGACACAGGCGGAGCCAGGCTTGTCTCCGTAGAGCAATGCCTGTACCCGCCGCTCTACTCGCCCCTTCGGCCGCATAAGAAATGAGCCTCATGGACGAGTTCGAAATGGACGACATCGTAGCCAGCTTAGAACCAACCGTCTGGGCCAGCTCCTCAGGCAGGTTACCTAAGAGGGTATCGGATAGCTCCTTAATCAGATCCCTCTGGAATCTCGTAAAGTGCGTCAGGTAGTTCAGAGACCTCAAAGTAAAGGCCGCTGAACTAAGGGTGCGCTTACCGTACCGATCCATGCTCCTAGACTCCTTATTAGGAGGATGGACGGACGTAGAAGCCTCTGCTACATCTTGCTGGGTAGCAGATGCCACCACCATAGCATCCACAGCCACACCTTTCGTAAGGAACTCTCTATCTGGGGGCGCCGAAAGAAATTTGTTTGGACGAGCGGGCACCGTTCCACAGAGTCTGGGTGTTCCCACGCCTTCGACAGATCAAATCCAAGAGCTCGTCGGGCGGAGACACCCAGGAGGCGGAGGGCTGAGCCCCGAAGGCCTTCAGGAACACCGACTCATCAGCAGAGAGAGGTTTGGACTGCCAGCCGCCTCGTTGTTTTAGGGCTTCCAGGATGTCTGCAGAGGAGACATCATCCGAGGACGACTTGGGGACCCTCTGCATCATCGAGATCGGTGTCAGATGTCAAAGACTCGTCAGTGGAGTCAACGTGCTTCCTCTTGCATCGCTTTCTTCCTGGGAGGTTCTTCCAAGAGGCTTCAGAAGGACCTCCAGGAGGGGAGAAACCCCAGCGGGGTAACCTGAGGCCCAGGGGCTCCGCTGTCTGCGGACAGGGGGACTGCCAATGACCCAGTCTCCAAATGTAGGGAAGGAGCTGGGGAAACTGTGGAGGTAGCCAATGAAGATTTGGCTAGAGCACTCCTCATAGCCCTGAAGGCGGGACCACCAGAATCCTGGGAAGGTCCCCCCTCCGTGGCCACGACAGTGGACGGTACTCCCGCCGCCGACGCACCAAGAGGGAGACTTGGGACAGAAAGCATCAATCCCGAAGCCTCCCCCCCAGGGCTGAAGGAAGAAGTCCGTGCACTGAACTCCGACCAGAGAGCCGGAGTCGGAACAAGGGTCGGGCCTGACCCTAACACCTCCACTGGTTCCACCAACACCTGCTCCAACGGTGCCGAAGCTGTTGGAGGAGGAAGTACAATAGGGGAGTGGACCATCGGCTCCGAAGCCAACTGGGCTGGAGCCGAAACCATCTTTTGGAACACCGGAGACTGGAAGAGTCGAAGGAGCACCCTGTCGATGTCTGAATCAGACATCCTGGATGATCTCGAGGATACCGATCGGGCCCGAACCGATTTCTCCATCGGCTCAAGGGCTCGGGACCGCCCGAAAGGACTCAACAATTATCAGCTCCGAGGAAACCTTCAAGGAAATTTCCCTCGGCGCCGATAAGGACTTTGGCTCCGAGGGGGAAGAGTCTGAGCCGATGACCCTTATCGGCTCCAATATCAGTGGAGCCGATGAGGGTGACCCGCCTCTCGATGCCCCAGACCTCGGCTCCGAAACCAGAGGGGTCGAGGCTGGAGGCATCGAGGCAGACTGTCGACCTCGGCTCCTAAGTCCGTGGAGCCGATGGAGAAGTCTGCTTAGCTTTCTTAGCCGTCGGTTCCGACTGACTGGTCGGAGCCGGCGCTTTCCTCTTCTTAGAAGGAGACTGAGAGGAAGATAAAGCCTCCTCGAAAGAAGGCTTGATTAATCCTTTGAGGATTAATTTGTTTTTCCTCTCCTGGAGGACTCGGGAGGAAAACGCATGGCATACACTGCACGATTCCTGCAGATGTTTGGCGCCAAGACAATAGACGCACGAGGAGTGGTCATCCGTTATGGACATTTTGAACCCACACCTCGTGCACTTTTTAAACCCGGAGGGTTTATGTTCTTTAGACATAGTCCTACAAGAAAAACAGACCACAACAGCAAACTTAAGGGTTTGACACACAGGAACAATAAAGTATGCCACTAACTCAGAATATTAAAACTGAAAAACTTTTTTTTTTTTTTTTTTATACACACAGAAGCGAGAAAGAGAAAGGGGAAACAAGGAGGGTCAAGACCCTCTAACTCAAACGGGTATTTGACCCACACACAACCACTGAGAAGTAGTAACCACAGTAGAAGGCCCCTCTAACTTAAACGGAACCTTCTCTGACAGGAAATTATACTAAAAATTCAATCAAACTGCTAGAAACACACTCGTACACAAAGAATAGCCGTTAAAACAGCTTTTGGGTTTAAATGAAGCAAATACTGACAGGAAAAAAGACTATATATATAGTACTTAGCCCAGCCAATCTTGAGACCACGTCCAAGCTCTGTAAGCGGCAAACGAGATCTGGGGGATTAGTGGTGGTGCATCCTGGGATAAAGATAGCTCAGCCAATTAGAGGCCTCGCTCTATAGCATAAGCGTGCCGAGTTGGAGCCGAGGGATCGGCTCCGAACCCATCAGTCAGAATGTAGGCGAGATAGGATCACATAACATCATAATGTTATGCAAAGATGCAATGTTGATAAATCAAAAAACAGTAGTTGCAAGCAAATACACCATAAAAGAATACCCCAAAAAGGTTGTATGAAAAGTGTTTGTCATAAGGCCTGTCCTAAGAGGGGATGGAGGGAGGGCAACCTGGACTGCAGCTGTATGAGCAGTCGAACATCTACATTTATGGTAGGTACAAAACTGTACTATGTTCATCGTGCATACAGCTGCAGTCATAACAGACGGGTAGAATCCCAAAGCTAAGTAAGGGTGGTAGGCACTAAGTGGAACTAGGAGGGGCTAGGATGCCCTGCAGGACTGCTGTGGCAAAGTCTGCTCTAGATTTTGAGTATAGTGGGAGGTGATAGTGCTTGGAGAAAGTGTACACTGAACTCCAGGTGGCTGCTTCCAAAATGTCCTTGGTAGGGACCCCCTGAGGAAGGCTGCAGAGGTAGCTGTGGCTCTGGAGTGGGGTCTGATGCATGCAGGCACAGTTTTTCCTTGAACTGAGTAACAAAAGTGTATGCAGTGGGCTATCCATTTTGAAATTGTCTCTTTGGAAATAGCCTTTCCTTGACCACCTGCAGCATAGGACACAAAGAGTTGCTCAGATTTCCTGAATGGCTTTGTCCTGTCCAAGTAGTAACGAAGTTGTCTGTGAATGTCCAAGGAATGTAGCAGTCTTTCCCCTTTGTTTTGTGGATTAGGGTAAAAGGTAGGTAAGTGGATAGTTTGATTCAAAGCTACACTGGATACTACCTTTGGCATAAAGGTAGGGTTGGTTCGTAAGGAAACTCTGTCCTGATGGAAAATGATGAATGGTTGCACAGCCATGAGGGCCTGTAGCTCCGAAACCCTGCGAGCTGAGGTGATAGCCAGAAGAAAGGCCATTTTCCATGACAAGTACTGTAACTCTGATGAAGAAGCTGGCTCGAAGGGAGGAAGGGTCAGCTTTTGCAATAAGAAGTTGAGGTCCCAAGCAGGGACTGGTGGTTTCCTTGGGGGTTTTATATTTTTTGCCCCTCTGAGGAACTGCCTTAAGAGAGGATGAGAGAATAAAGGAGGATCTGTGTTGTACTGTGCAGAAATGGCTGAAGCATGGATTTTGATGGAGAAGGAAAGTCCATTGTTTAACATCTCGGCTAGGTACTGTAAAATTTGAGGTATGTTTATTACCCAAGGATTCTGTCCCTTTTCTGAAAATCATTTCCATTTGGCGGAGTAGGCCTTTCTAGTAGAAGGTCTTCTGGCCTTCAAGATGACATCCTGCACCTCCTTGGAGAGGAGAAACTGTTGGGAAATCAAGGAATTCTCCATGCAGCTAGATTTAGAGTTTTGAGATGGCTGTGAAGAGTTTTGTAGTTGTGCTGGGACAACAGAAGAGGGACTAGAGGCAGGATCCATGGTGGGGAATGTGTCAGGCTCTTCAGGAGCAGATACCAGGGTTGTCTTGGCCTGTCTGGAGCAATGAGAATCATTTTCGGCTTCTCTGCTCTGGCTTTTAATAGAACTTTGGGCAGCAGAGGAAGAGGCGGGAAGGCATAGACTGTCAATGTTGACCAATTGAAGGAAAGGGCGTCCACTTTCCAGGCCTGTGGATGATAGGTCCTTGAACAAAATTTTTTCAACTGGCAAATTCTGTTGGTAGCAAAGAGATCTATGTCTGGCTGTACCCATGTTATCTTTGTGAAAACTTGAGGATGCAACTTCCATTCGTGTGGATCTGTCATATTTCTGCTTAGGTTGTCTGCCAGTGTGTTTTCCTTCCCTGGCAGGAATTGTGCCTGTAGTTGAATTTGCAATTCCAGTGCTGTGTTCCATAGGGTCATGGCTTGCCTGCACAGGGGATATGAATGAGTTCCCCCCTGTTTGTTTATGTACCACATCACTGTGGTGTTGTCTGTCCTTATCAATAGCTGGCCTGGATGCAGTAGGTCTTTGAAGGTCATAATAGCCTTTTGCACAGCTAGCATTTCCTTTTGGTTGATGTGAAGGTGCTTCTCTTTTCGGGTCCATTTTCCCTGAATGCACTGATCTGTCATGTGTGCTCCACAGGCGTAGTCTGAGGCGTCTGTTGTGATGATTTGAGTTGCTTGAGGTACACAGAAAGGAAGACCTGTGTTTCTATGGCAAGCTTGAACCCACCACAAATTCCTTTTGAAGGCATGGAATGAGTGGTATAATTGCTTCCAAGCTGTGGCTGTGTTGAGACCATAAGTTTTTTAGGTACCATTGAAGTTTCCTCATATGCAGCTTTGCACATGGGATTAGTAGGATGCAAGATGCCATGAATCCCAGAGCCTGCAGGACTTTCCTTGTAGTTAGCCTGGTGCAAGTTGCCATTTTTCTGAAGTATTGAGACAGATGCCCTTGCGTGTCTGGCGTGAGGTAGGCCATCTGGGTGGTTGTATCCAAGCTGGCACCCAGGAAAATTATTTGTTGAGAGGGTATTAGTTTTGATTTCTTTTTGTTGAGTGTGTATCCCAGGAAGTTCAACAGTTTTATCACAAACGCCAGGTGCTGCAGTAGTATGTCCTTGCTGTCCGCTTGGATCAGGCAGTCGTCCAGATATGGGTAGATTTGTATCTCTTGTAGTCTGAAGAAGGTGATTACTGATGCCAGGCATTTCGTAAACACTCTGGGCGCAGTAGATAAGCCAAAGGGCAATGCAGAGAATTGGTAATGGGTTGAACCTGCAAGAAATCTGAGGTAACTTCTGCAATCTTGTCTGATAGGGACATGCAGGTATGCCTCCTTGAGGTCCAATGTTACCAGCCAAGACTCCTATCCCAGCATGGGAAGAAGCTGCTGTAATGTGAGCATCTTGAATTTTGGCACCTGTAGGTATGTGTTTAGGATGGATAGGTCTAAGATAGGTCTCCAATCTTTGTCTTTCCTTGGTACCAGGAATAGTCTGGAATAAAACCCTTGACCGTGTTCTTTTGCAGGTACCTCTTGAATTGCTTTCATGTCCATGAGAGCTGAAATTTGTTTTTGTGCCTCTGCCCTTCGATTTTGTGGCAGGTTTGGCATGCCTCTCATTTTTGGAAGGGTGTGAAAGTGGAACCTGCAGCCTCTGCCTATAATGTCCAGAATCCATTTGTCTCTTGTAACAATATGCCAATTTTTTTGAGAATAATGTCAGTTTTCCACCCAAAGGTGCTGCCATTAAAGCTTTGCTTGGCAGGTGTAGGGGGAAGTCATTGTGTCTGTTTTCTAAAAGACTGTGATCTGTCTTCTCCACCTCTTGGGGTTGGTGCTTGCCACTGTCTGGCTCTGAAAGATCCTTGAGGTTGCCCTCTACCCCTTGGACACCTGTATCTGCCCCTCTGAGGTCTGTCCGTGGCTGGAAAGGACCAATTTTTTGAAGGCCAGTTTCTGCTGAAACGTGGAGGCTGTACCTGCAGGAAATATTTCACTGTTTGCATTGATTTCGCTTTTTCCTCCATTTTCTTTAGCACCTCCTCAGCTTTAACACCAAACAATACATCTTTTTGAAGAGGTGCATCTAATAATTTAGCTTTGACATGATCTGGTAAGGTTTGCTTTTTGAGCTAAGCATGCCTACGTATAACAGACCCCGTAACAGCAGCTCTACATGAGGCCTCTAAAGCATCAAAACCACACTGCAAGGTATGTTTACCCACTTGCTCTGCACCATGCAACAAATCCTGCAACTCTTTTAAATCTGGTTGTTCTGGTTGTGTCATCTTGCTTTTCAGCTGAGATATCAAAAACTGTTGATACTTTAACATATGGAACTGACAGTTTAATGCCCTCATGGTTAAAGTGGCCGAGGTGTATACCTTTTTCCCCCACCTTTCTAAAGCTCTGGAATCTCTCTCTGAAGGTAATGGGTTTTTGGCAGTAGAGGCCTTAATTCCCTTGGGACCTTGTGAAATAGTTTCTGGGTCAGCAGTATGGCTTTTATATAGGAACTGGTGAGAATCAGGAACCCGGTAATACCTGTCTGGTTTAACAGGAGCTGGAGGCAAAGAATCAGGATTAAGGCTGGCTTCTGCGTACACATCATCCAATATATCTAAAACAGGAGGGATAGCCAGAGGCCTATGCTGGGGGAGCAGAAGAAATTCCCTAAGCCTTTTCTTGGTATCTGAGTAAACTTGGCCTTCCCAATGAAAGTGTTCCCTCAATGTATGCGGGGTTTCCCCTAAAGAGAAGTCCTCAGGGGGGAGACCGAGGGAATAGACTCCTCTGCATCAGAATCTTCGAAAGGAGAATAGGCATAATCCTGGTCCTCAGATAGTTCTGAGGTAATAGAAGCTTGATCTGAGGAAGGGTAGTCTTCCTCTAATCTGGGCCTTTTGTCAGAGGAGGGGTTGAGAACCCCTGATAAGAGTAATCAAATCCTCAGCCATTTTAAGCATCTGTTTAGGCATGGTGCCTTGAGAGGGGGTCTGAGGAACCTGTTTTTTGATTTTCATGGCTTTTTCAGATTTAGTGAAGGCCTTAATAGAGAAGGAGGAAGGCCTGAAGACCCCTTGACAAATGGCAGGCCTGTCTAAATTCTGAGTTTCCCCGCCAGGAGTGGCGTCGGTATCTGTAGTAGGATTGGGGGCCGAGGAGCCTGCGACCTCGGGTACTGAAGACACCGGTAATGCACTGTCATCGGTACTCAGGGGCTGCGTCGGCGCTTCGCTGAGTACCGGACAACCGGTAGTCGGCCTTAGCGTGGTTTCAAGTATGTGGTGCGGACCTCGTATGTCGGTCCTTATCCTTGCGTTTTTTGCTCAAAACTGGAGTCGGAGTATCCGACGACATAATATAATAAAATTTTTTGCCAAAGAAGTGAAGGGCGAACTCCGCCAGATGCTTAATAGTGCGTTTGTTGAATCTAGCACAAAAACGGCAGGCCGAGATGTCATGGTCTGAGCCTAAGCAAAGTATACAGAAAGAGTGGAAATCCTTATGCGGTATTTGCTTCCCACATGAAATGCAATTATTAACTTTGTCTGACATCGATCTGAGGCAAGAAAAGTTTCCCCAACGGGGTACTTAACTTTCAAGAAGACTTCGGCTGAAATACTTTCATAAATCTCAGGAGCTGGCCGACCGGCACTTATGAACTGCTTCTGCTTCTGGCACCGCGCGGCAAGAAAGACTGAAGAAAATGGCATCGGCTGCCTCTTTTGTACCCCTGCCGCACTGACGTCAGGGAAGAAGCGACAACCGATGCAGGACCTAGACTTTGGAATTCAGCCGACCGAGGACCCACCTGACGGCAGGATAACCCATCTGTTATGACTGCAGCTGTATGCATGAGGAACACCTGGAGGAGCCACGCTGTCAATTTGAGGGTGTGGACTGAGGGATATAGCAAACCTGACGTGAGTCAACAGATCTGGAGCTGGTTCAAGGATCGTCCAGGAGAAGAGTCTCGAGGAGGGGGAGGGAACCAGACCTGACGAGGCCAGTAAGAAGCAATGAGGATCAACTTGCTTCCCAGCTGACTGGCTTTCTGAATCACTTTGGAAATGAGAGGAAATGGAGGAAAGGCATACAGAAGTCCCATGCGTCAATCGTGAGCCAGAGTGTCTCTGGGTGTCTTCCCCGGAGGGGAATGAAAGAAAAATAGCTGCTGCATTTGGCATTGACTGGACTGGCAAAAAGGTTGCAGCAAGGCTGTCCCCATTTTTGGAAAATCTGTTCCACTGTTTCCCATTTCAGAGACCACTTGTGAGGCAGCAGGATCGCCCGGCTGAGCTTGTCGGCTATCGTGTTGGTCGTTCCTGGAATGTGTGTTGCAATCAGAAAGCGCTGGGAAGAAATCGCCCATTCCCAAACTCGCATGGCCTCTCAACAGAGTGGGTAAGATCTGGTATCGCCCTGTTTGTTGATATACCAAACTACCGACATGCTGTGTCTGACTATCGAAATAGTCCCTAGAGGAAGAAGGTCTTTAAGTGCTTGCAATGCCAGGAGCACTGCCCTCATCTCCAGAAGACTGGTATGTAGGTGAGCCTCATGTTCTTGCCATGTGCCCTGGACAGTCCAGCTGAGATAATGCCCCCCCCCCCCCACCCGATCTGGGAGGCATCCATGGTCACAGTGGCAACGGGTTGGGCAGGAACAAAGGGGCACCCGTGATCAACTGGTTGGGAGCTATCCACCAAAGAAGGTCCTTCTTGCATGACTGTCAGCAGGAGAGGATGACTCAGTGGGAGATATTGGAAAGACCACTGGGAAGACAGAAGCCAACTGAAGAATTCTCATGTGCAACCTGGCTAATGGTACTAATAGAATGGTGGAAGCCATAGTCCAGAGGAGCTGAAGAACCCACTTCGCTTTGACCTTTCGCAATGGTAGAAAATGTTAAATTTGAGAGATTTAAGTTTTGTGCGACGAGCTGTCATGTTCACTGAGTCTACCTCTGTGCCTATAAAAATCACAGATTGAGAGGGCAATAGTGCAAATTTTTTCCAATTTATGGAGATCTCTAACTGAGCACACAGTTGAATAGTGGTGTCCCTGTTTTGGAGGAGTAGATGCCTGGTGGGGGCGGTCAGGAGCCAGTCGTGCAAATATGGAAACACCTGGAATCCCTGATGTCTCAGGTGAGCTGTCACTACTGCCATGCATTTGGTTAACACCCTGGGGGCTGTGGTGAGACCAAAGGGCAGAGCATGAAACTGATAGTGACTGGCTCCCAGCCAGTAGCGTAGATAGCTCATGGACGCCTTGTCCATTTTTATATGGTAGTAGGCATCTTGGAGATCTAGAGAGCACATCCAATAGTCTTTCCCTAACAATGGGAGTATCAACTGCAGTTTTACCATCCAAAACTTGTCCTTCTTCATAGATTCGTTTAATCTGCTAAGGTCCAATATTGGCCTCCGATCTCCTGTTCGTTTTGGTACTAAAAAGAATTTGGAGTAAGTTCCGGATCCTATCTGGCCTGCTGGGACGGACTGGATGACTCTTAAGAGCAACTTGTTGATCTCCACAGTTGCCTGACCCCTGTGATTGGGTGGTACATCTGGGATTTTCTTGGGAACAAACGGTGGAAGGGAAAAGGGTATGATATAGCCTCTGGTAACAACTCTTTGTACCCATTTGTCTTGAGTGATATTTAGCCAGGCTTCTGGATACAAAGAAATGTGATCCTCAAATGGCCCCCAGAGAAACGCAGTCAGGTCCCACATAAGGAGCGCTGATAAGGCCGTCCCTGAAAGGAATCACGGCCTTGCTGGTATTGCGGACTGCCCCTGCCTCTAGGGCGACGTCTCCCATTTCCTCCTCCTCCGCCTCTGAAGGAGGGTTCACCCTGTGTGTCCGGAAAGACCCTCTGGGACTTTTTGAACCGCATTTTACCGCCCCCTTTGACCTTTGGGGTATGGTCGAGAGGGAACAGTAAAACATATTCCCACGGCAGAAAGCGTCTTTCCTTCTTGCTCACACCGAGTGAGTGTATCCTTCACCTTAGAACCAAACAACGAGGAACCATCAAATGGGGCGTTGGTGAAAGTAGACTTGAATGTTTCCGCAAAATTACACAAGCACATCCAGTAGTGACGCCTCAGGGCAACTCCTGAACCTGTTGCTCTACTCGCTCCATCAGCCATATAGGAGAAGCTGCATGGAGGAGTTAACTACAGAATTTAAGGTGGACAACTGAGCAGAAATCTTGTCAGGGACTCCCTCAGTACACGCACCTTGTATAGAATCTCCTAACTCTTTGAGGAGATCCCTCTGCAATCTCGTGAAGTGAGTGAGACAGTTCAACGAACGAAAGGTAAATGCCACTGAACTAAAGATATGCTTCCCAAATCTTTCCATCCATCGAGAATCCTTGTTTGGCGGATGAACAGAGGAAGAAGTCTCCGCCAACTCCTTCTTTGTGGTCGCCGCCACCACCATGGCATCTATGGGAATGCCCTTAGACAAAAACTCTTTACCAGAAGGGGCAGACAGAAACTTATTAAGTCTCCTGGGGACTGGCTGCACAGCATCAGGAGTATCCCACACCTTTCGACTAACTAGATCCATCAGTTCGTCAAAAGGTGGAGACACCCAAGAGGCAGAAGGGTGAGACCCGAAAGCCTTCAGGTACACAGACTCCTCATCAGAAGGGTTGACAGTGGGCCAGTCACACCTCTGCTTAAGGATCTCCAGGATGTCCATGAAGGAGACATCATCAGAGGACAACTTGGGAGACCCTTCAGACTCCTCGAGGTCAGTGTCCGATGTCAAAGACTCATCCTTGGAGTCAACATGCTTCCTCTTACATAACCTCTTCCAGGGAGGCTCCTCGAAAGGACATTCTGGAGAGGCCTCAGAAGAGTGGGGGCCACCAGATGATGGCTCCTGAGGCTGAGGGTCTCTGCTGTCTCCGGAGAGAGTAGGGGCTGAGACCAAATTGGGTGCTCTCGGGGGGGGGGGTGCTGGTACCACTGGTAGGAGCTGGAGAATGAGAAGGCATGCTCCTCATCATCTCAAACGCCAAACTCTCCGGTTCCGAAGACCTCCCCCGCTTCGAAGAGACAAAGGTTGATGTCGGAGCCAGAGCCGTCGGCTCCGAGGTGGATGCAGGGTCCGAGCTCACCCCGGCTGATGCACCGAGGGGAAGGCTCGGAACAGAAGATAGATTCCAACCCTTCCTTATGCGCCAACAGGAGAGCTTCGGCCCCTGGACATGATGGATGGCACAGAGCGTGTCGGAGCCGAACCCAGCTCCAAAGCAGCGACAAAGGGAGCCAGAACCGATAGTTCCTCCGGTGGCACCAAGCACTCCGGCTCTGAAGGGCCAACATGGTTCAGAGGAGGAATAGCACACAAAGGCAAAGTTGGATCGAGTGGCTCCGGAGCAGACTGGGTTAGAGCCAATAATTTTGTTAAAGCAGACTACTTCAAGAGTCTAAACACTACCCTCTCCACATCTTCTTCCGAAAGACTCCTGGAAGACCTAGTAGGGGATCTTGACCTAGGGGGCACTGGAGACTTCAGTAACATGGAAACCAGTAGGGAATCCACAAACCGGCTCCAAGTAGCAGATTCAACTGCTGATTCAATCGGTTCAGAGGCCGGCTCCGAAACACTTGGAACTGACTCTGACGTCACAATAGTGCTCTCCCTTTGGCTCCGAAGGCTGTGGAATCGAGGAGGCAGATTTTGACTGTTTAGGAGGCAGCTCCGAGACACAAGCCGGTGCCGGAGAAGGCCTTTTTGAAGACTTAGATTTGCCAATCTTGGAGGAAGCCGAAGAACTGGATAGAACTTCCTCAAAAGATGGTTTTAGTAGACCCTTGAGTATAAGATTGTTCTCTCTCTCCTGTAACACCCTAAGAGAGAAATCATGGCAGAAACAAGCAGGATTCCTGCAAGTGGATGGCCCCTAAACAGTAGACACAGCTACTGTGACCATCCATTAGACATCTTTTGGGAGCATTTCATGCACTTTTTAAAACCTGAAGGTTTGTGCTCCTTACTCTCTTTAGACATTCCACACACGCAACACCCAGGGAAAGAAGAAGGGGAGAGGACTAGGTCCTCTAACTTAAACAGGCCTAAGCCCGGTGGAACAGAAAGCTAGGTCTCCTAATTTAAACAGACCAGAAAAAGGAAAAACTCACGCAGACAGAAACTGTAATGACTCTACTTAGTAAAAATGTATGAATAATAGCTAGCGTACTAGGGAAGGAAACTCCAACCCTAAGTAATTAACAAGTGGATCCCCGCCAAAAATACAATCTCTGAAGAAACTAAGCTGACTGCCAAATGGAGACCCAATAATGGTCAGAAATAACAACAGGAGCCCCTGTTAACTACCAGCGGAAAACCGCCAAAAACTAACACTCTACCTGATATAGAAAAAAAAAGGCACAACGGCACCTACAAGGAACTCTAAACTGGCACACAGGATACCAGACTAACAACAACTTTAAACTAAGATTGCACCAAAAGGGCAAACAACGCAACTGCCTAGGATAATAGCAACCCTAACAACACAATATTAACTCTAATACTATATTTAAATAGAAAAGAATTTGACACTTAGCCAGAGCCAAGAGAAGCATGACTGAACTCGTCGACGCGGCAAACGAAATCTAGGGTTTGTAATGGTGCACTATGGGATACCTGCTTAGCCATGAGCCAACCAGAAGTCTTCAAGCTTGTAAATCGGCTGAATCGGAGCACAGGATCGGCTCCGAACCCATATGTAAAAATGAAGGTGAGACTGGACTACACAACATGTGATGACTGCAACAGTCAAACACAAAGAACATCTGCAGATAATCCATCACACTTTCACAGTTAGTTAAAACAAACCTTAACATATGAGCCTGACCATTCAAATTTCTGAAAATCAAAGTTGCAGAAGCAGAAATTTTCTCCCCACATTTATCAGTAATCATCCCATCTTTATCACAGGGAGTAGGATTGGAATTGTTTAGCAGCAGCAGGATTAACTGAAGGTATGGTATAGCTGGTGAATCAGGTTTGGGAAAAGTGCATAAAAACTTAAAAGACTGAAGAAAGGAAAGATGTGTAAAATCTTACTATAACCATAGATGTCCTTCGCCTCCATGTTGCAGTATTCTACTTATGGGTTTACCCTTCTTCCTCTCCAGTTTGTCCTTACAGGTTTCCAAAGATTTTCAGTCCCCCAAGATGCGTTGGAAGTCTGACGTGGCTGCAGGAATGTGGGCCATAAAACTGACATCTGCATGCACCAGCCTTCAGAACACAGTAAAAGCCCTAGTAGGAGCCATTCCTGTAAGGGCATAGCCTGTCCAATATCACCCCTGAGAGCAAGTGCAGTCATAAAAGTGGGGAAAGTGGGTGGGAAAGAATACTGCAACATGGAAGAGGAGGACATAGTACAGTTGTGTACACTTACCATAAATGCAACAGTGAACACTCTAACATCTACAGTCATCACACTTGGGTTATCTGCCTGCAAGTAGCCTTCAGTCAGCTCGAATACCAAAGTCTTAGGATTTCTGCGTCGGATGCTGTCACCTCTTCCATGACGTCAGGTCGTCAGGGGTATAGAAAGCACAGTTGTATACCTACCATAAATGTAGATGTTCGAGTGTATTCACTGTTGCAGTCATTACACTTGGGTTATCCTGCTGGCAGGCTACCTGCAGTCAGCCTGAATTCCAAAGTCTAGGTCCGGCGTCAGTTGCTGTCACCTCTTCCCTGACATCAGTGCGCCAGGGGTATAAAATATGCAGCCGACGCCATTTTCTTCAGTTTTTCTTGCCCCAGATGTCAGGTGCCCCCAAATTGGTAGGCTGAAAATTATGCCAATAAGTACGCATGCACAAAAATAAACATTTCCTTCATCTACAAGCAAATACACCACATAGGTTGCATAGAATAGAGAAGTACAGATAAGTCCCAGCAAAGAAAAGGGGAATGGTGGGTGGGTAACCAGGACTGCAACAGTACACAACTGTACTATGTTCATCGTGTTTCACTGTTGCAATCATTACACTTGGGTTGAATCCCAAAGCTGAGGTTGGGTGGCTGGGTCTAAATACGATTAGGAGAGGCTATAAGGCCCAGCAGACCTGCAGTGGCAAAGCCTGCTCTGGATTTAGAGTAGAGAGGTAAGTGGTAATGCTTGGTAAAAGTGTGCACTGAACTCCAAGTTGTAACCTCTAAAATATCTTTGGTTGGTACTCCTCTGAGGAAGGCTGCTGAAGTGGCTGCTGCTCTGGTTGACTGAGGCCTAATGCCCTTAGGGACTCATCTGCCATGTTGTGAATAGCAGAAACGAATGCAGTGGCCTATCCATTTTGAAATAGTCTGCTTTGAGATGGCCTTTCCTTACGATCCTGCAGCATATGCTACTAAGAGTTGCTCAGTCTTTCTGAAAGCCTTAGTTCTGTCCAAGTAGAAGCGTAGCTGTCTGTGTATGTCCAAAGAATGCAGGAGTCTTTCACACTTATTCTGTGGGTTTGGATAAAAGGTAGACAAATGAATGGTTTGATTAAGGGCCACACTGGACATTACCTTAGGCATAAATGTCGGGTTCGTCCTCAGAGAAACCCTGTCTGGATGGAAAATGATAAAAGGTTCCACAGCCATGAGTGCCTGTAACTCTGAGACTCGTCTTGCAGAGGTTATTGCTAGGAGCAGAGCTGTTTTCCAAGATAAAAACTTTATTTCAGCTGTATTGGCTGGCTCAAAAGGCGGCAGTGTGAGTTTTTCCAAGACATAATGGAGGTCCCATGCAGGTATTGGTGCTCTCCTTGGGGGTCTTATGTTTTTGGCTCCTCTGAGGTACTGTCTTAGCAACGGATGTGAAAAAATTGGTGGTTCCGTATTGTAATGAGCTGAAATGGCAGAGGCATGGATTTTAATTGATGAAAAGGATAGGCCTTTGTCCAGCATAATTGATGAAAAGGATAGGCCTTTGTCCAGCATCTCAGTTAGGTATTGTAAAATCTGAGGAATATTTGGTACAAACGTGTCAATTCCTTGTGCCTGGTTCCAAGCACAGAATCTTTTCCATTTTTATGCATAAGATTTTCTGGTACTGGGCTTCCTAGCCTCCAAAATAAATCCATCACTGCTTTAGAGAGAGGTGTGCTCTGAATGGCTACATTATCCACCATGCTGCCAGATTTAGGGTTCTGAGTTGGCTGTGCAGGATATGATTGTTTTGTTGGGTCAGTAAATGACGAATTAGAGGCAATGTCCAGGCTAGGCCTCGAGACAAGCTCTTTAGGATTGGGTACCAGTGCTGGCGGGGCCAGTCTGGAGCAATCAGAATCATTTTTGGCTTCTCTTGTCTGACCTTTAGGAGTACCTTGGGGAGGAGAGGCAGAGGAGGAAAGGCATATACTGTTAGGGTTTTCCAACTGTATGATAGAGCATCCACTTTCCATGCTTGCTTGTGATACGTCCTTGTGCAGAATCTCTGTAGTTGGCAGTTGTGAGGGGAGGCAAATAGATCTATGTCTGGGCATCCCCATTTCTTTATTATCATGCTGAAGACTTGTGGATCCAGTTTCCATTCGTGGGGATCCGTGAGGTTTCTGCTTAGTTCATCTGCCAGAGTATTTTTCTTTCCTGGCAGGAATTGTGCTTGCAGATGTACTTGATAAGTCAATGCTGTGTCCCACAAAGTCATGGCTTGCCTGCAGAGGGGGTAGGAACAAGTGCCTCCCTGTTTGTTTATGTACCACATGACTGTAGTATTGTCCGTCCTTATCAGTAGTTGTCCTGGATGGAGTAGATCCTTGAAAGCTGTCAGGGCATTCTGAATAGCTAGCATCTCTTTTTGATTGATATGAAGATGCCTTTTGCTTGTGGGCCATGTGCCCTGAATACATTTTCCTGCCATGTGGGCCCCCCAGGCATAAGCTGATGCATCTGTTGTTACTGACTGCCTAGCTGTGGGTAGGATGAATGGCTGTCCCTTGTTGTGGTGACAGGCCTGTGGCCACCATCGAAACTCCTGTTGCAGGCAAGTAATGAGGGTAATTAATGTTTCCAGGCTGTGACAATGTTGAGTCCAAACACTTTTTAGATACCAATGTAGTTTCCTCATATGCAGTCCAGCATATGGAATTAGCAGAATGCAGGATGCCATGAAGCCCAAAGCCTGCAGAATTTTTCTTGCAGATAACTGGGTCTTTGCCAACATTTTGAGTAAGAAGTCAGTTGCCTTTGTTTGTCTGGCATGAGACAAGCCATCTGGGCAGTTGTATTTAAGCTTGCACCCAAGAATATTATCTCTTTAGAGGGTACTAGGTTTGATTTCTTTTCGTTTACTGTGCACCCTAGGTAAAGTAGTAATCTTTTTACAAATGCCAGATGCTTTAGTAGAATGTCCTTGTTCCCTACTTGAATAAGGCAATCCAAGTAAGGATATATCTGAATTTCTCTTTGTCTGCAAAATGCAATTACTGGTGCCAGGCATTTTGATAAGACCCTGGGCGCAGTAGATAAGCCAAAGGGCAGTGCAGAGAGTTGGTAGTGCAATGAGCCAGCTATGAATCTGAGGTATCTTCTGCAAGATTGTCTGATTGGAATATGCGGGTATGCCTCTTTTAGGTCCAAAGTTACAAGCCAAGCCTTCTTGCCCAGCATGGGCAGAAGCTGCTGCAGAGTCAACATTTTGAATTTTGGAACGTCCAGAAATGTATTTAGAACAGACAGGTCCAGTATTGGTCTCCAGGCTTTGTTTTTTCTGGGTACCAAGAAAAGTCTTGAGCAAAATCCTTGTCCCTGCTCTTGCTGTGGTACTTGTTGAATGGCTCCCATGTCCATGAGGGATGAATCTTGTTTTTGTGCCTCTGCCCATTGATTGTGTGGCAGGTCTGGCATACCTTTTGCCCATGGCAAGGTGCGAAAGTGGAACCTGTAGCCCTGGGACACTATATTCAAGACCCATTTGTCCTGGGTGATCATGTGCCAATTTTGAGAAAAAAGTGTAGTTTTCCCCCTAAGGGGGCTGCCAAAAGATAAGTGCTTGGTGCTGACCGAGGAAAGTCATTGGGACCGTTTCCTGTATGGCTGTGATTTGTCTTCTCCGCTTTTGGAGGTAGAAGCGTCCCACTGTTTAGGCCTGTATGAGCCCTGGGGCTGGGATCTGCCTCTAGGGCGTCTGTATCTGCCTCTTTGTGGCCTGTCTGACACTGGAAAGGACCAATTCTTAGTAGGCCAGTTCCTGCTAAATCTGGGTGGCTGTACCTGTAAGAAATCCTTTACTGTTTGCATAGATTTCGCTTTGTCCTCCATTTTCTTCAACACCTCCTCTGCTTTAACACCAAATGAGGTATCATGCTGTAATGGAGCATCTAGTAATTTTGCTTTAACATGATCAGGCAGATTCTGTTCCTTTTAACCAAGCATGCCTCCTAATGACAGGACCTGTAACTGCAGCCCTGCAAGAGGCCTCCACAGAATCAAAACCACATTGCAATGTATGCTTTCCCACTTGTTCAGTTGCATGCAATAAATCCTGCATTTCTTTATTTTCTGCATTATCAGAATTTGACAACATTTTTTGTTTTAGCAGTGACTAAGTATTGCTGATATTTAAGCATATGAAATTGACAATTTAAAGCCCTCACAGCCAAAGCAGCAGAAGTGTAAACCTTTTTTCCCCATCTGTCTAGTGCCCTTGAATCTCTATCACAGGGGATAGGGTTTTTTGCAGTAGACGCCTTGACCCCTTTGGGACCCTGAGAAATAGTTTCTGGATCAGCAGCAGGGTTTTTATAAAGAAATTTATGTGAATCTGGAACCCTGTAGTATCTGTCTGGTTTGACAGGGGCAGGAGGTAGAGAGTCAGGAGAAAGTCCGGATTCTGAAAATACATTATCTACAATGTCTAACACAGGAGGAATAGCCAAAGGCGTGTGCTGAGGTAGCAAAAGAAAATCTCCAAGCCTTTTCTTAGATTCTGAGTAGTCTTGGCTCTCCCAGTGGAAGTGCTCCCTCATGATATGCAGGGTTTCCCCAAATTAATAATCCTCAGGCGGTGAGGCTGAAGGGATAGATTCTTCAGTATCAGAATCCTCATAAGGAGGAAGAGAGTATTCCTGTTCAGAAGAGGAGTCAGAGGAAATGGAAACCTGATGTGAAGATTCATATTCTGTCTCTTACATAGGCCTCTTGTCAGGAGGGGGATGGGAACCCCTGATCAAGGTAATTAGATATTCGGCCATTTTGAGCATCTATTTTTTAGGCATGGTAGTCTGTCCAGGAGAATACTGCACTTGTTTCTTTGCCTTTAGAACTGCTTTAGTCTTTGCTTTGGAAGCTGAAGTAGAATTTACATATAACTGTGTAGGTCTGAAAACACCCTCAGAAGCCGATGCCTGTTCAGCGGTTCCGGACCCATCTGAGGGAATAGTTTCCGAGTGTCCAATACCTTGAGAATCCAGAGGCCTAGCTGGCTCCACATGGGAGTCATCAGTGGCCTGTGGCTCTGAGGTAGCGGGCGCCAGGGGCTGCAAAAGCGCCCCACTGAGAACCGGCGACTTGCTTAGCGGAAGCCTCGTCGTCGGTTTTGGACCTCGGGTGCCTGTCCTTTTCTTTTTCCTTGCGCTTTTTATAAACTCTGGTCATCGGCTGTTCAGACGGCATTATATAATTGAATCTTTGGCCAAAGTAATGAAAGGCAAAATCGTACCAACACTTAACAGTGCGTTGGTTAAATCTAGCACAAAACCGACAGCTAGCAACGTTGTGATCAGAGCCTAGGCAAGGAATACAGTAAGAATGAAAATCCTTATGAGGTATTTGCTTCCCACAAGAAATACAATTGTTAACTTTTTCTGACATCGGATTGGAGCAAGAAAAAAGTTTCCCCAACGGGGTACTTAGCTTTAATGAAGACTTCGGATCTGAAATTCATTTCTGAAAATCTCAGGAGTCGGCCGACCGGCACTTGCGAACTTGCTTTTGCTTCGGGCACCGCGTGGCAAGAAAGACTGAAGAAAATGGCGTTAGCTGCATCTTTTATACCTCTGGTGCACTGACGTCAGGGAAGAGGCGACAGCAACAGATGCTGGACCTACACTTCGGAATTCAGGCCGACTGCGGGTAGCCTGCCAGCAGGATAACCCAAGTGTAATGACTGCAACAGTGAAACACGATGAACATCATATGCAGCCAAAGCCATTACATCAGTTTTTCTTTCCTCAGATGTCAGGAGCACCCAAAATAGGAAGCTATTTCATGGTGTGGAACACCTCTAGAAAAAAGTAAATACCCCTGCCATAAAAGATTGCCTTAAAGAGGATAGATAGAAAGGATAGAGAAATCCAGGGGGCTGGAGAGAGGAAAACCAGGACTGCAACAGTGAATACACTCTAACATCTACATTTATGGTAAGTGTACACAACTGTACTATGTTCTTCATGTTTCACTGTTGCAGTCCTCACATCTGGGTTGATTCCCAAAGCTGAGGAAGGGTGGAGGCAGTCAAGAAGTGTTAGGGCTGGCTAGCAGGCCTTGTAAGACTGCTGTAACAAATCCAGCTCTGGATTTAGAAAAAATAAGTAAGAGGTAATGCTTGGTGAAGGTGTGTACAGAACTCCAGGTTGCAGCTTCCAGGATGCCCCTGGTAGGGACTCCCCTGAGAAATGCTGTAGAGATTGAAGTAGCTCTAGTGGAATGAGTTCTGATCCCCAGAGGGTAGGTTTTCCATGGTGCTTGTAGCAGAAATGGATGCAGTGTGCTATCCATTTGGAAATGGTTTGCTTCGAAATGGCTTTGCCCTCTGCCCCTGTAGCAAAGCCGACTAGCAGCTGGTCAGACTTTCTGAAAGGCTTAGTCCTATCAACGTAGAACCTGAGCTGTCTGTGCACGTCCAAGGAGTGCAGGATCCTTTCCCCTTTATTCTGAGGATTAGGGAAAAGGGATGGCAAATGGATTGGTTTAAAGCCACATTGGATACCACCTTGGGCATAAAGGAAGGGTTAGCCCTGAGGGAAACCCGGTCAGCATGGAAAATAATAAAGGGCTCCACCGCCATTAGTGCCTGTAACTCAGACACCCTTATTGCTGAAGTAACAGCTAGAAGTAAGGCTGTTTTCCAAGAAAGGAATTTTAACTCCCTCAAAAGGGGGAAGTGTGAGCCTCCAGTACAAAGTTAAGGTCCCAGGCCGGGGTGGGATCGCTCCTAGGGGGCCTTAAATTGTTAGCTCCTCTCAGGGAACTGTTTGATGAGAGGGTGAGAAAAGAGAGGTGGCTCAGTATTATAATGAGCTGAGATGGCAGAGGCATGAATCTTAATGGATGAGAAGGATAAGCCTCTGTGGAGCAGCTCTGCTAGGTAATCGAGGATATGAGGTAATTTCAGCACAGCTGTGTCCTTTCCTTGAGATGGATTCCAAGAACAATATCTTTTCCATTTTTCAGCATAGGATTTCCTAGTACTAGGCCTTCTGGTCTCAAGGATAATGTCCAGCACCTGTCTGCTGAGGGATACTGCTGGTCTATTCAGGGAATAAGCCAGGCTGCAAGGTTTAGGGTTTGCAGCTGTGGATGCAAAATCTGTCCCTCCTGCTGACACAGCAGGGAAGGTGTCTGATGTAGGTGCCAGGGTGGCACTGCTGTCAGACTGCATAGGAGTGGGTACCAGTGCGGCGTGGCCAGTCTGGTGCAATAAGGATTGCCCTTGGCCTGTCCTGTTTGATCTTGAGTAGTACTTTTGAGAGGAGGGGCATAGGAGGAAGGCATAAATTGATAGGTTTTCCCATGTAAAGGATAGGGCGTCTACCTTCCAGGCTCTGCTGTGAGGGTTCCTGGTCCAAAATTTGCTCAATTGGTGGTTTTGGGGGGAGGCAAAAAGGTCCATCTCCGGGTTAGAAGTTTGAATGAGTTGGGTTCTAGTTTCCACTCGTGAGGGTCCAGTAGATTTCTGCTCAAGTCTTCCAGTGAATTTTGCTTGCCTGGCAGGAATTCAGCTTGTAGGTGCACTTGGATGCTCAAGGCTGTGTTCCACAGAGCCATGGCTAACCTGCAGAATGGGCAGGAATGAGTTCCGCCCTGCTTGTTTATATGTACCACATAACTGTGGTGTTGTCTGTCTTTATCAGGAGCTGTCCTGGAAGGAATAAGGTATTTGAAGGCTGTCAGAGCATTTTGTACAGCTAGCATCTCTTTTTGACTGACATGCAGGGGAATTTGTCCTGGGCTCCATTTACCTTGAATGCATTTGCCTGCCATGTGAGCCCGCCCCTCCCCCCCAATGCATAGTCTGATGCATCTGTTGTCAGGGGTTGGGCGGCAAGGGGTAAGTCCCTTGTTGTGGTTGCATGCTTCTGCCCACCAAAGGTACTCTGCCCCTTAGACAAGGTATGATAGGAATCACTGTTTCCAGGTCCTGAGAATGTTGACACCACAGACCTTTTAAGTACCACTGAAGTTTCCTCATATGCAGTCTTGCATATGGAATTAGCAGAATGCATGAGGCCTTGAACCTTAGGGCTTGCAGTATTTTCCTTGCAGATAGCTGGGTTTTGGTGGCCATTAGTTTGAAATAGTTTGTCAAATGGACCTGGTTTTCTGGAGTGAGAAATGCCATCTGGGAAGTTGTGTTCAAGCTTGCTCCTAGGAATACAGTTTGCTGGCTGGGCACCAGTTGTGATTTGTTTTCGTTGATAGGTGTATCCCAGTGAAGTTAGAAGTCTTTTTACAAATGCCATGTGCTGAAGTAGCAATTCCTGACTGCCCACCTGAATCAGGCAATCGTGCAAGTATGGGTAGATTTGAATATTTCTCTGCCTGCAGTATGCAATGGCTGGAGCCAGGCATTTTGTGAATACCCTGGGGTGCAGTAGATAACCAAAGGGAAGTGTAGAGAACTACAGAGCCTGCCCTGAAACGTAGACATTTCCTGCAAGACTCCCTTATGGGGATGTGCAGATAAGCTTCTTTTAAGTCTAGGGTGACTAACCAGGCATCTTTGGCTAGCACAGGAAGAAGTTGTTGCAGTGTAAGCATTTTGAATTTTTGGAACCACCAGAAAGGTGTTGAGAATTGACAGATTCAAGATAGGGCGCCAAAAGCTCTCTTTTCCTGGGCACCAGGAACAGCCTGGAGTAGAAACCCTGTCCCCTTTGTTCTACTGAAACAGGTTGAACAGCCCTGATATGGAGAAGGGAAAGTATTTGCTTTTGAGCCTCTGCCCACTGGTTTGGAAGAACGTCTGGCAACCTGCTTGCAGTTGGCAGTGAGTGGAAGTAGAATCTGTATCCCTGGGATACAATGTTTAGAACTCATCGGTCCTGAGTAATGGACATCCAGTTTTTTGCATGAAGGGCGAGTTTTACTTCTAGGGCGCATGTATTTGGGCATGGCTGGGAAGAATAATTGGAAAGTCATTGTGAACTTTTTCCATAAGGGGGTGACTTATCAATCCCAGGTTTAGAGGTGGAAACACTCCACTGTTTAGATCTCTGCATACCCTGAGACTGTAGTCTTGGTGGTCTGTTTCCCCTGGGTTTGGACTGAGAGGGACTAGAAAAGGACCAGTTTTTTTGAAGGCCAATGCCTACTGAATCTGGGTGGCTGCACCTGTAAGAAATTTTTGACTGTTTGCATAGATTTAGCTTTTTCTTCCATCTTTTTAACAACAACTTCTGCTTTTGTGGCAGACAAACGCTCCTGATTTAATGGAGCATCTAGTAATTCTGCTTTGACATGGTCAGGCAATACTTGTCCCTTTAACCAAACATGCCTTCTCAGTACAGACCCAGTGACAGCAGCACTGCAAGACACTTCTAAGGCATCAAACCCACACTGCAAAATATGTTTACTAACTTGGTTTGCAGAATGCATTAACTCTTGTAAATCTATTTTCTGCACAATCTGGAAAGAACACCATTTTTTTGTTTAATTAGTTCCATAATATGTCACTGGTACTTCAACATGTGAAACTGGCAATTCAAAGTCCTGATGGCAAGAGTTGCAGAGGTATATACCTTCTTACCCAATATGTCTAAAGCCTTAGAATCCCTGTCTGAAGGGGTAGGGTTTTTGGCTGTAGTAGTGTTAATGCCTTTAGGTCCCTGGGAAATGGTCTCTGGATCTGCAGGAGGATTCTTAGAGAAATTTGAGAGAGTCGGTTACTCTGTAGTACCTGTCAGGTTTTCTAGGAGCTGGTGGTAAGGTGTCAGGAGTAACACTGGATTCCAAGAAGACAATCTACAATATTAAGGACGGGGGTATAGTTACAGGCCTGTGCTGAGGCAAATCTAAAAATTCCCTGAATCTTTTTTTGGACTAAGGATAGTCCTGGCATTCCCAGTGGAAATGCTCTCAAGGTATGCAAGGTTTCACCAAAAGAAAAATCCTCTGGAAAGGAGGCAGAGGGAATGGATTCTTCTGCATCTGAATCCTCATAGGCACATAAGGTTATGTCCTTGTAATTATAAGGGGCAGAGTCATCAGACTCCTGGTCTGTAGAATCAGAAGGAAATTCAATTCTTTGTCTTTTAGCAGGGTAAGGCTGGCTTCCCCTAATTAAAGTAATAAGGTCCTCAGACATTTTAAGCATTTGTTTTTGTGGTATTGGAGCTTGAGCATGCACTTTGGACATCGGTTTTCTAGGAATAGTGTGAACTCTGGGCCTAAGAAACTCAGTAGTTTTAGTTGAAAATGAAGTTGTATGTTTAATATGAATATAGTACAGTTGTGTACACTCACCATAAATGTAGATGTCAGAGTGTATTCACTGTTGCAGTCATTACATTTGGGTAATCTGCTGGCAGGTTGCCCTCAGTTGGCTTGAATGCCAAAGTCTTCGGTCCTGCGTCGGTTGCTGTTTCCTCTTCCATGACGTCAGGTCGTCAGGGGTATAAAACATGCAGCCGATGCAATTTTCTTTAGTATTTCTTGCCCCCGATGTCAGGTGCCCCCAAAAAGGTAGTAATATTATATAATTATATCTATATACATGCATCAATATAAACTTTACCTTCATCTACAAGCAAATACACCACAAGGTTGTAGAAGACAGAGAAGGAAAGATAAACTTTAGAATAACAGGGGGATGGAGGGAGGGTAATCTGGACTGCAACAGGGAATACACTCGAACATCTACATTTATGGTAAGTGTACACAACTGTACTATGTTCTCCGTGTTTCACTGCTGCAGTCATTACATTTGGGTAGAATCCCAAAGCTATGGTTGGGAGGCTGGAGCTAAACAGCATTAGGTGTGGCTATAAGGCCCTGGAGCACTGCAGTGGCAAAGACTGCCCTGGACTTAGAGTAAAGAGGCAAATGGTAATGCTTTGTAAAGGTGTCAACAGAACAAGTAACAACCTCTAGAATGTCTTTGGTTGGTACTCCTCTGAGAAAGGCTGCTGAAGTAGCTGCAGCTCTAGTGGAATGAGACCTGATGCCCTTGGGCACAGGTTTACCATGGTGTAAGTAGCAGAAACGGATACAGTGGCTTATCCACTTTGAAATTGTTTGCTTTGAAATAGCCTTTCCTTCTGATCCTGCAGCATATGACACTAGCAATTGCTCAGTTTTTCTTAGAGCTTTAGTCCTGCTCAAGTAGAATCTTAGCTGTCTGTGCACGTCCAAGGAATGCAGAATTCTCTCCCCTTTGTTCTGTGGATTTGGATAAAAAGTTGGCAGATGTTTGGTTAAGAGCCACACTGGAAACCACTTTAGGCATAAAAGTAGGATTTGTCCTCAGAGACACCCTGTCTGGGTAAAATATGATAAAAGGCTCTACAGCCATGAGGGCCTGTAGCTCTGAAACTCTTCTTGCTGAAGTAATTGCTAGTAGCAGAGCTGTCTTCCATGATAAGAACTTTACATCAGCGGTAGCAGCTGATTCAAATGGAGGCAGGGTGACTTTTTCCAACACATAACTGAGGTCCCATACAGGTAATGGTAATCTTCTAGGAGGCCTTAAATTTTTGGCTCCTCTTAAGATACTGTTTTATTAAAGGATGAGAAAAGATTGGTGGCTCTGTATTGTACTGAGCTGAAATGGCAGAGGCATGGATTTTGATTGATGAGAAAGATAGACCTTTGTCAAGCATCTCAGTCAAGTATATCTGAGGAATATGTGGGTTCTGCTGCATCAGTTCCTTGTGCTCGATTCCAAGCACAGAATCTCTTCCATTTGTCAGCATAAGATTTTCTAGTACTAGGCCTTCTGGCTTCCAAAATGACATCCACACAGGCTTTACTGAGAGGTGTCGTTTGTATGATTACATGATTAGCCATGCTGCCAGGTTCAGAGTCTGGAGTCGATTGTGCAGGATCTGATTGTTTTGCTGGGACAGTAGTTGTGGTCTTTGAGGCAAGGTCCAAGCTGGGTATTGAGACAAGTTCCTTAGGATGGGGTACCAGTATTTGCGGGGCCAGTCCGAGGCAAATAATATCATATTTGACTTCTCTTGTTTGACTTTTAGGAGGACCTTGGGTAGAAGAGGCAGAGGAGGAAAGGTGTAAACTGCTAGGTTTTTCCAACTGAAGGATAGGGCGTCCACTTTCCATGCTTGTCTGTGATAAATCCTTGTGCAGAATCTTTTCAATTGATAAATTTGAGGAGAGGCAAATAGATCTATGTCTGGGCTCCCCCATTTCTCTGTTATCATGCTGAAGACTTGTGGATTTAGTTTCTACTCGTGGGGATCCATAAGGTTTCTGCTTAAATCGTCTGCCAGGGTGTTTTGTTTTCCTGGCAGGAATTGAGCTTTAAGATGTATTTGGTAGGTCAAAGCTGTGTCCCACAGTGCCATGGCTAATCTGCAAAGGGGGTATGAGTGTGTGCCCCCTTGCTTATTTATATACCACATGACTGTGGTGTTGTCCGTCTTTATCAGAAGTTGTCCTGGATGAAGTAAGTCCTTGAAGGCTGTTAGGGCATTTTGAACAGCTAGCATCTCTTTCTGTTTGATATGTACATGCATTTGTTTTGGTGCCCATATGCCCTGAATGCTTCCTGACATGTGGGCCCCCAGGCATAATCTGATGAGTCTGTTAAGGTTTGGCTGGCAGGGGGTAAAGTGAAGGGCCCATCCCATGTTTTGTTGACAGGCCTTTACCCACCATAGAAACTCCTGTTGCAGGCAGGGAATGAGAGGAACCATTGTTTCCAGACTGTGTGAATGTTGACTCCATAAACTTTTTAGGTACCATTGAAGTTTCCTCATATGCAGTCTTGCATATGGAATTAGTAGGATGCAGGATGCCATGTAGCCCAGAGCCTGCAGAATTTGTCTTGCAGAAGACTGTGCTTTTGTTGCCATCAGTTTGAAGTAAGTAGTCAGTTGCCTTTGTCTGGCGTGAGCCATCTGGGCAGTTGTATTCAAGCTTGCACCCAGGAATGTTATCTTTTGAGAGGGTACCAGTTATGATTTCTTTTCGTTTATTGTGTACCCTAGGCATGTTAGAAGCCTTTTCACAAATGCCAGGTGTTGAAGAAGAGTGTCCTTGTTCTCTGCTTTAATGAGACAGTTGTCCAGGTAAGGATATATTTGGATACTTCTTTGTCTGCAAAATGCAATTACTGGTGCCAGGCACTTTGTAAAGACCCTGGGCGCAGTAGATAAGCCAAAGGGCAGTGCAGAGAATTGGTAATGCATTAAGCCAGCCTTGAATCTTAGGTATCTTCTGCATGACTGACTTATTGGGACATGCAGGTATGCCTCTTTTAGGTCTAAGGTCACCAGCCAAGCATTCTTGCCTAGCATACGCAGAAGCTGCTGTAAAGTCAGCATTTTGAATTTTGCAATCTCCAGGTATGTGTTCAAAATCGATAAGTCCAGTACGGGCCGCAAGGCCTTGTCCTTTCTGGGTACCAAGAACAGTCTCGAGTAAAAACCTTGTCCTTTTTCCTGTTCTGGTACTGTCTGAATGGCTCTCATATTCATGAGTAACGTAACCTGTTTCTGTGCCTCTGCCCATTGATATTTTTGGCAAATCTGGCCAACCATTTACCATTGGCAGAGTGTGGAAATGGAATCTGTATCCCTGAGATACGATGTTTAGTACCCACTTGTCCTGGGTTAGTAATTGCCAATTTTGAGCAAAAAGTGCTAATTTCCCCCCTATGGGTGCTGCTGAAAGATAAGTGTTTGGTGTAGGCAGAGGGAAGTCATTGGGATTGTTTTCTGTAGGTTTGCGTTTCATCTCCTCCTGATTTGGAGGTGGATGCGCCCCATTACTTTGACCAATATGAGCCTTGCGCCTGGTATCTGGAACCCTTAGGGCGTCTGGATTTGCCCCTTTGAGCTCTGACACAGGAAAGGACCAATTTTTTCTAGGCCAGTGTCCACTGAATCTTGGAGGCTGCACTTGTAAGAAGCCTAATAGTTTGCATATACTTAGCTTTGCCTTCCATTTTCTTTAAAACCTCTTCTGCCTTAATACCAAACAGAGAATCATGCTGTAAAGGTACATCTAACAATTTTACTTTAACATGATCAGGCAAATTTTGTTCCTTTAACCAGGCATGCCTCCTAATCACAGATCCAGTAACTGCGGCCCTGCAGGAGGCCTCTAAAGAATCAAAACCACATTGCAAAGTATGTTTTCCAACTTGTTCAGCTGCATGCAATAATTACTGCAAATCTTTATTTTCTGCACATTCTGAAATCAACATCATTTTCTGTTTCAGCAATCCCATAACATGTTGCTGGTACTTAATCATATGAAATTGACAGTTTAAGGCCCTGACTGCCAAGGTTGCAGATGTATAAACCTTTTTTCCCCATCTGTTCAGTGCCCTTGAATCTCTGTCAGAGGGGGTAGGATTTTTTGCTGTTGAGGCCTTAACTCCCTTTGGGCCCTGTGAAATAGTTTCAGGATCAGCAGCAGTACTTCTAAATAAAAATTTATGTAAGTCAGGGACCCTGTAATATCTGTCTGGCTTACTGGGAGACGGAGGTAAGGAGTCAGGGGTCAAGCTAGACTCAGAGAACACATCATCCACAATGTCTAAAACAGGGGGAATGGCTAAAGGCTTGTGCTGAGGGAGAAGAAAACCATGAGCCTCTTTTTTGATTCTGAGAAGTCTTCACTCTCCCAGTGAAAATGCTCCCTCAAAGTATGCAAAGTTTCTCCAAATGAATAATCCTCAGGAGGAGATGCAGAAGGAATAGACTCCTCAGCATCAGAGTCCTCATAGGGAGGTATAGATAATTCCTGATCAGAAGAGGAATCAGAAGAAAGAGAAACCTGATCTGAAGATGCATAATCAGTGTCTTGCCTAGGCCTCTTATCTGGAGGGGGGATGGGTACCCCTGATCAAGGTAATAAGGTCTTCAGCCATTTTGATAATCTGTTTTTTTTTTTAGGCATAGAGGCCTGTGCATGTGGCTCATGCATCAGTTTTTTAGTTTTAGAAGTTGCTTTTGGCTTTGGTTTTGCAGCTGTCGTCGGTTTGATATACAAATGTTGAGGTCTGAATTCGCCCTCAGAAGCCGGTGCCTGATCAGCGGCTCCGGACCCATCCGATGGAGATACATCCGTCGGTCCAATACCTTCAGTATCTTGCGGCATTGCCTGACTCCACATGAATGTCGGTAGAGGCCTGCAACTCGAAGGCAGCAGGTATCCAGGGGCTGCAAAAGTGCCTCACTGAGTACTGGCGAACCGGTGACTGGCTTAGGAGAAGCTTTGCCGTCGGTTGTGGATCTTGACTGCCTTTCTCTGTCCTTTTCTTTGCATTTTTTATGTACTCCGGTAGTCGGATTGCTATCAGACGACATTTCTGTTTCCAAAATACTTTGATGCAAAAATATACCGATGCTTAATAGTGCGTTGGTTAAATCTAGCACAAAACCAACAGCCAGGCACGTTGTGATCAAGGCCTAGGCAAGGAATACAGTATAAATGGAAATTCTTATGAGGTATTTGCTTCCCACAAGTAATACAATTACTAACTTTTTCTGACTGGTAAAAAGCAAGAAAAAAGTTTCCCCAACGGGGTACTTAGCTTTAGTGAAGACTTCGGTTCTGAAACTCAAACTCGATTATTTCAGTAGTCGGCCGACCGGCACTTGGGAAATGCTTCTGCTTCGGGCACCGCGCGGCAAGAAAGACTAAAGAAAATGGCGTCGGCTGCATGTTCTATACCCCTGATGACCTGACGTCATGGAAGAGGCGACAACAACCGACGCAGGACCCAAGACTTTGGAATTCAGGCTGACCGAGGGCAACCTGCCAGCAGATTACTCAAATGTAATGACTGCAACAGTGAAAACTAAGAACATCGGTAGGTCGGAATACACCCTCAGGAGCCAGTGCCTGCACACAGCTGCTCCAGACCCATCCAAGGTAGACAGAGCCACAGGTTCCATAGTCGAAGAAGCATCTTGTGGCATACCGGACTCTGAATGGGTCTCAGCAGAGGCCTGTGAATCTGTAGATGAGGGCATCAGGGGTTGCAAAGGCGCCTCACCGAGTACCGGCGGACTGGCGACTAGCTTAACGGAAGCGTCATCGGCAGTTTTTGACCTATGCAGTCTGTCTCTGTCTTTGCGCTTTTTCAGATGATCGGTAGTCGGATGGTTTACCGAAGCCATTTCGGAATACGGAGAACGAGAGAGAAAGAATTTAGCTACAAAAATAGCCTGACAAATGGTTCAGACGTTAAACAAGGCACAAAACCGACAGTGACGGACGTCGTGGTCTGGGCCTAAACAGGTGATGCAGTAAGAATGAAAATCTCTGAGGTATTTGCTTTGCACAAGCAAGACGATTGTTAATTTTTTCTGACATTGGTTAGAGCAAGAAAAAAGAATCCCCAACGAGGTACTTAGGTTTAGAAGACTTCAGATCTGAAACTCAAAAAACAAAAACTTCAGGTAGCTGCCGACCGGCACTTGCGAACTGATTCTGCTTTGGTCTCCTTCTCGGCAAGGAAGACTGATGTAATGGTGTCGGCTGCATGTTTTATACCACTAACGACCTGACGTCATGGAAGAGGCGACAGCATCCGACACAGAAATCCCAAGACACTGGTATTCGGGCCGACTGAGGGCTACCTGCAGGCAGATAACCCAAGTGTGATGACTGCAACAGTGGAACATGAAGAACATCTATGATTATGGTAAGATTTTACACAACTTTCCTATGTCCTTCTATTCCAGTGTTGCAGTATTCTACTTGTGGATGAGTGCAAAAGCTCACTCAGAATTGGGAGGTGGCCTAGATGAAGTTTCCGGGAATCTCTGTAGGATAGCCCTGGCAAACCCTGCCCTGGCTCTGGAGGTATGGTCCAGTTTGTAGTGTTTGGTGAAGGTGTGGACTGAGGACCAAGTGGCTGCCTCAAGTATGGAGTTGGTGTCTAACCCTTTAAAGAAGGATCCAGAAGAGACCACTGCCCTGATGGGGTGGGACATGACACTGCCCTACAAGGTCTTACCATGATGTAGGTAGCAAAAGGAAATGGCACGGGAGATGCAGGCCAAAATGGTCTGTTTGCTCACAGCTTTCCCCAAGCCCTGGGGTGGAAGGAGACAAACAGCTGGTCTGATTTCCTAAAGGGTTTGGTTATATGACGAAATATAGATGTTCGACTGTATACCCTGCTGCAGTCATCACACTTGGGTTATCCTGCTGTCAGACGGTCCCGCAGTCGGCCTGAATTCCAAAGTCTTGGTCCGGCGTCGGCTGCTGTCGCTTCTTCCCTGATGTCAGAGCGCCAGGGGTATATCAGAGGCATCCGACGCCATTTTCTTCAGTTTTACTTGCCCCAGATGTCAGGTGCCCCTAATAGGTAGGCAAAAAAAAAAAAAAATTTATATATATATATATATATATATATATATACATATATATACATACATATATATATATATATATATATATATATATATATATATATATATATATATATATATATACATACACACACACACACACACACACATATATATATAGATATATATATATATATATACACATACATACACACACACACACACATACATACATATAGCTATATGGAAAAAATACAACAAAAACCCTTCGGCACAAGCAAATACACCACAGAAGTAGTATAGAATAGAATGGTAGAGATAAGCTCAGCTAGTTCAGAGGGGATGGAGGGAGGCTAACCTGGACTGCAGCAGGGTATACACTCGAACATCTACATTTATGGTAGGTACAAAACTGTACTATGTTCAACGTGTTACCCTGCTGCAGTCATCACACTTGGGTAGAATCCCAAAGCTAAGGATGGGAGGTGGAGTCAAACAGGGTTAGAGAAGGCTAGAAGGCCCTACAAAAAGTACAGTTTTGTACCTACCATAAATGTAGATGTCCGATAGGTATGTATCTGCAGTCATAACATATGGGTTGTCCAACCTCAGGCAGCCCTTCGGTCGGCCGGATTCCAAAGTCTGGGTCTGGCCTTGGCTAATGTCGCACTTTCCCCGACGTCAGACCTTCTGGGGTATAAAGGCATCAGCCGACGCCATTTTCCTCAGTGTTTCTTGCCCCAGGTGCCCTCTAGGAAGGCTAAATTTGGAGAAAAGCTGAAAATTCCAAATAGTAGCAAACAATATATATACATATATACATACAAACAAATACACCATAATAGATTCCCCCAGCTAGCTGAAAGAGGGGTAAGCACCCTAGGAATACCACAGAGGGGAAGGAGGGTGGGTAATTCTGACTGCAGATGCATACCTATCGGACATCTACATTTATGGTAGGTACAAAACTGTACTATGTCCTTCAAGGATGCATCTGCAGTCATAACATATGGGTAGAATACCATAGCCAAACTGGGGGAGGAGGTACTAAGATAAGGATGGTGTAGTTAAGATCCCCTGTAAAACTGCAGTTGCAAAACCTGAGTATAAAGGTAGATTGTAATGCTTGGCAAATGTATGCACGGAGCTCCAAGTAGCAGCTTCTAAAATGTCCTTAGTAGCCACCCCTCGTAGGAAAGCTGTAGTGGTGGCTGTGGCTCTTGTGGAATGAGGTCTGATATTTTCAGGAGCTGTCTTTCCATGAAAACAGTAGCAGAAATGAATGCAATTTCCTATCCATTTTGTAACTGTCTGTTTGGAAATTGCTTTTCCTTGCACTCCAGTTGCATATGCTACAAAAAATTGGTCAGTTTTTCTGCTGGTTTTAGTTCTGTCCAGATAGTAGCGTAGTTGTCTGTGCACATCCAAGGTGTGCAATAGTCTTTCCCCCTTGTTCTGTGGGTTAGGGAAGAACGTAGGCAAATGAATAGCTTGGTTCAAGGATACCCTGGATACCACCTTTGGCATGAAAGTAGGATTGGTTCTCAGAGACACTCTATCCTGGTGAAAAATAAGGAAAGGCTGCACAGCCATTAATGCCTGTAGCTCGGATACTCTTCTTGCTGAAGTGATTGCCAGAAGGAAAGCAGTTTTCCAAGATAAAAATTGTAAGTCTGCTGATGCTGCTGGTTCAAAAGGGGGTAGTGTTAATTTTTCCAGCACAAAATTGAGATCCCATGCAGGCAGAGGGGGCCTCCTTGGAGGTTTTACATTTTTGATCCCTCTTAGAAATTGTCTGAGGAGAGGGTGAGAGAAGATAGGAGGATCCATATTGTACTCTGCTGAAATTGCTGAAACATGAATCTTAATGGAAGAATAGGACAGGCCATTGTGGAACAGTTCTGCTAAGTATTCTAGGATGTGTGCTAGGTTTGCCAGTGTGACATCTGTACCCTTTGATGTGCTCCAAATGAGGACTCTCTTCCATTTTGCTGAGTATGTCTTCCTTGTGGAGGGTCTGCGAGCCTCCAGGATAATGCCCTTGACCCTCTGAGATAAGACAGTTTGGTTTTGTTTTAAACAATTTTCCAGGCAGTTAGCTGCAGTGTTTTCAAGTTTGGATGCAGGGTCTTGAAGTTGTTCTGCATAAGAAGAAGAGGCCATAGGGGTAGAGGCCATGAGTTCGCCCGAGACATGCTTCTCAGCAGCGGATACCAGTGCTGCCTTGGCCAGTCTGGAGCTATTAGTATCACCCTTGGCTGTTCCTCCCTGATCTTCAGTAGAACTTTGTACAGCAATGGGAGAGGTGGGAATGCATACACTGTTAGGGCATTCCAGCTGAAAGAGAGAGTCTCCACCCTCCAGGCTTGTGGGTGGTATATCCTTGAGCAGAATTTCTTCAGTTGATAGTTGAGTGCGGAGGCGAACAGGTCCATCTCTGGCATTCCCCATTTGTTTGTTATGAGTTTGAAGATGTCTGGATGCAGCATCCATTCGTGAGCATCCGTAGTAGTTCTGCTTAAGCTGTCTGCAAGTGTGTTCTCTTTTCCTGATACGAATTTGGCCTGCAGCTGGATGTTGAGATTCAGGCCTAGGTTCCACAGATCCATTGCCATCCGGCATAAAGGGTAGGAATGCGTGCCTCCCTGTTTGTTTATGTACCACATGACTGTGGTATTGTCTGTCCTTATCAGCAGATGTCCTTGCTGGAGGAATGGTTTGAATGCCTCGATTGCATGCTTCACTGCCAGCATCTCCTTTAGGTTTATGTGTAAGTTTAGCTGGTCTTGAGACCATAGGCCTTGGATACACTTGTCCCCATGTGTGCTCCCCATCCTAGGTCTGAGGCGTCCGTGGTGATGGTCTGCCTTGGTTGTGGTTTGTTGAAAGGCAACCCTCTGTTGGACTGGCAGGCCTGAGCCCACCACAAGAATTCCTTTTTCAGGCATGGAATGATTGGTATCATGGTTTCTAGACTGTGCCTGTGTTGAGACCATACATTCCTTAGGTACCACTGTAATTTCCTAATATGCAGCCTGGCATGCGGGATCAAGATTATGCAGGATGCCATGTAACCCAGGGCCTGCAGGACTTTCCTTGTAGTAAGCGGAGCTTGTCTTGTCAGAGCCATGAAGTAGTCTGGGAGTTGCTTTTGTTTTTCTTCTGTGAGAAAAGCCATCTGAGTTATTGTGTCCAGATCCGCTCCCAAAAAAGTTATCCTTTAGGATGGCACTAGTCTTGACTTCTGAATGTTGACTGTGTATCCCAAGGCCTGTAACAGGTGTATGGTATAGGCCAAATCCTTTATTAGTTTTGTCTTGTTGTCCGTTTGTATTAGGCAGTCGTCCAGGTTTGGGTAGATTTGAATTCCCTGAAGCCTGCAATGTGCAATTACTGATGCCAGGCATTTCGTGAATACTCTGGGCGCAGTAGATAAGCCAAAGGGCAATGCTGAGAATTGATAATGCTCTGATCCTGCAAGAAATCTGAGGTGTCTTCTGCAATCTGGTCGTATAGGGACGTGCAGGTATGCCTCCTTGAGATCTAGAGTCACCAGCCAAGACTCCTTGCCCAACATGGGAAGAAGTTGCTGTAGGGTCAGCATTTTGAATTTTGGCACAATGAGATATGTGTTTAGTGCGGACAACTCGAGAATAGGCCTCCATTGGTTTTCTTTTCTTGGTACAAGGAATAGTCTGGAGTAAAATCCTTGGCCTTGTTCCACAGATGGTACCTTTTCTATCGCTTTCATCTGAAGTAAATTGTTGATTTGTCAAAGCCTCTGGCTTCTGGTTTGGTGGAAGGTTTGGCATTCCGCTCCTTTTTGGTAAAGTGTGGAAGTGAAACCTGTATCCTTTGTCTATTGTTTGCAATGTCCATGTGTCTTTTGTAATGCAATGCCAGTTTTTCGAGAATAAAGCCAGCTTTCCGCCCAAGGGTGCTTCCAGTTGTTCCCTGGTAGGCGGAATCAGAGTCAAGTCATTGTGTCTATCCTGTGGAAGTGGTTGTAGTTGCAGCTGTGGCAGTACTCCTCTGGTTGGCAGGCTGCCATTGACGACCCCTGTAGGCACCCTTTGATTGACCTCTGCCTCTTGGGCGTCTATTCCTGCCCCTCTGTGCTCTGGAGGTATCTGGAAAGGACCAATTCTTTGAAGGCCAGTTTCTACTGAACCTTGGAGGTTGAACCTGCAGAAAATCCTTTACTGTTTGCACAGATTTTGCTTTTTCTTCCACTTTCTTTAGAATCTCCTGTGCAGGGGAGCCAAATAAACTTTGTTTCTCCATTGGAGCATCTAGTAGCTTAGCCTTGACATGGTCTGGCAAGGATTGCTCTTTTAGTCAGGCATGTCTCCGAATTACTGCCCCAGTCATAGCTGATCTAAATGAAGCCTCCAGTGCATCATAGCCACATTTTAAGAAATGATTACTGACCTGCTGAGAGTTGTGTACCAAATCCTGAAGGGACTTGCGGTCTAAAGGTTCAGGAGAAGAAAGCTTTTTATTCAGCTGATCTAACAAATATTCCTGGTACTGTATCATATGGAATTGACAGTTTAATGCCCTGGCAGAAAGAGTAGCAGATGTATAAACCTTTTTACCCCATCTCTCTAATGCTCTCGACTCTTTCAGAGGGTAGGGTTTTTTTGGCAGTGGCAGCTGCAACACCTTTTGGGCCCTGAGAAATGGTTTCTGGGTCTGCAGCATGGGCTTTATACAAATGGAAGTGAGAATCCGGGACCCTGTAATATCTGTCAGGTTTGGCAGGGGCCGGGGGAAGAGAATCAGGGGCAGAACTGACATCATTATACGCATCATCAACTACAGTTAGCACAGGTGGTATGGCTAAAGGCCTATGCTGTGGCAAATGTAAAAATGTCCTTAATCTTTTTCTAGAATCAGAAAAATCCTGACCCTGCCATTGAAAGTGTTCCCTCATTGAGTGTAAAGTCTCCCCAAAGGAAAATTCTTCAGGAGGGGAGGCAGAAGGAATAGAGTTTTCTGCATCTGAATCCTCATAAGGTGAATATGGCCCTTCCTGATGGTCTGATAAATCGGATCCATCCGAGGAGTAATCAGAGGAGAGAGGTTCAGGGGGTTCAGTCCCAGGCCTTTTGTCGAGAGGAGGGTGGGAGGCCCTGTCTGGGTGAGGTTGGGAACCCCTAATCAAAGATATAAGGTCCTCAGCAAGGCTGAGAATCTGAGAACTTGAGGAGGGTCTCTGAGAAGTAGATTTGGCAGGTAAAGCTTTTGAAATTTTGGCAGCTTTAGCCCTGGAGAAGGCCTTAATAGATATAGAAGCAGGGGGCCTAGCTGCCCCATGTGCAGGAGTAGAAATGTCCAATGGAATGGTGTCGGACAATTCTTGTGCGCTTGCTTCTTCGGTAGGGATTTCTGAAGCAGACTCAGCTGGGGCCGCTCTGGCCTCGGTTGTCGGAGGTATGTTTTCGGCAGAAGTAAGAACCGAGGACTCTGTTTCAGCCGAAACCGAGACACTCGCGGTAGGCTTAACCGTGGTTTCAGCCGAAACCGCGGGCCGTGAGTGTCGGTCCTTTTCCTTGCGTTTTTTGGACAAATGCGTAGTCGGAGTCTCCGATGGCATTTTATATGCAAAAGCGGATCCAAAAAACTCTTCTGCAAACTCCGACCGACGTCTAAGAGTCCGTCGGTTGAAGGAGGCACAGGCTAAACAAGCTGATACGTCGTGGTCTGGGCCTAAACAAGGAAGGCAGTAGGAATGGAAATCCTTATGAGGTATTTGTTTCCCACAAGTTAAACAATTATTTACTTTGTCTGACATCGGCTGAGGCAAGAAAGAGTCCCCAACGGGGTACTTAGCTTTTTTAGAAGTCTTCGGTAGCTGAAATCTCTGGAACTGACCGACCGGCACTTGCGAACAGCTTTTGCTTCGGGCACTGCGCGGCAAGAAAGACTGAGGAAAATGGCGTCGGCTGATGCCTTTATACCCCAGAAGCTCTGACGTCGGGGAAAGTGCGACATCAGCCGAGGCCAGACCCAGACTTTGGAATCCGGCTGACCGAAGGGCTGCCTGAGGCAGGACAACCCATATGTTATGACTGCAGATGCATCCTTGAAGGACATCTGCAGTGGCAAAGCCAGCTCTAGTCTTAGAGTAAAGTGGTAAGTGGTAATGTTTGGTGAAGGTGTGTACTGAACTCCAAGTTGCAGCTTCTAGAATATCCTTGGTTGGCACCCCCCTGAGGAAGGCTGTAGACGTAGCTGCTGCCCTGGTAGAGTGGGGCCTTATGGTAGCAGGAACTGGTTTTCCATGGTGGGTGTAGCAAAAACGTATGCAATGTCCTATCCATTTGGAAATGGTCTGTTTTGAGATAGCCTTTCCTTGTGATGCTGTAGCATAGGATACAAAAAGCTGGTCAGATTTTCTGAAAACCTTAGTTTTATCCAAGTAGTAACATAGCTGCCTGTGAATGTCCAAGGAATGCAGGAGAACCTTAGTTTTATCCAAGTAGTAATGTAGCTGCCTGTGAATGTCCAAGGAATGCAGGAGTCTCCTTTGTTCTGTGGATTTGGAAAGAAGGTGGGTAAAATGGATGGTTCGATTTACAGCCACACTGGATACCACCTTAGGCATAAAGGAGGGGTTAGTTCGTAGAGAAACTCTGTCTTGATGAAAAATGAGGAAAGGCTCTACTGCCATTAGTGCCTGAAGCTCTGAAACTCTTCTAGCTGAAGTAATTGCTAGCAGCAGGGCAGTCTTCCATGATATAAACTTTAAGTCAGTTGAGAAAGCTGGCTCAAAAGGAGGTAGCGTGAGTTTTTCCAGAACAAAGTTGAGGTCCCAAGTAGGTGTTGGTGCTCTCCTGGGAGGCCTAATGTTTTTGGCCCCTCTGAGAAACTGCCTTAGGAGTGGATGTGAAAAATAAGGGAGGATCCGTGTTGTAGTGAGCAGAAATAGCTGAGGCGTGGATTTTAATAGATGAAAAAGAAATCCCTTTGTGTAACATCTCAGTTAAATATTGCAGAATCCGAGGTATGTCAGGCTGAAGGGTATTTTGGCCTTTAGCTTGGTTCCAGGCGCAAAACCTTTTCCATTTGTCTGAGTATGCTTTCCTGGTGTTGGGCCTCCTGGCCTCCAGAATAACACCCATAACAGCTTGTGAGAGAGGAGCTGGCTGGTTGCTTAGGTGATTTGCCATGCAGCCAAGTTTAAGGTTTTGAGCTGGCTGTGTAGAATCTGATTTTCTTGCTGTGTGAGCAGGTGGGTAATTTGTGGTAGAATCCATGGTGTTTCCTGGGCCATATTCCTTAATAGTGGGTACCAGTGCTGGCGCGGCCAGTCTGGGGCAATGAGTATCATTCGGGGTCTCTCCATCCTTTCAGTAGCACTTTTGTGAGAAGGGGTAATGGAGGAAAGGCATATACTGTTAGCATTTTCCAAATGAATGAGAGTGCGTCCACTTTCCAAGCTTGATGGTGAAAAGTCCCTGTGCAAAATTTTGTTAGCTGATAGTTTTGAGGGCTGGCAAACAGGTCTGCCCCCATTTTTGAGCTATCATTGCGAATACTTGTGGATCCAGTTTCCACTTGTGGGAATCCATGATGTTTCTGCTTAGGTCGTCTGCCAATGTGTTCTTTTTTCCTGGCAGGAATTGAGCTTGTAATTGAACTTGGTAAGCCAGTGCTGTGTTCCATAAGGTCATTGCTTGCCTGCAAAGAGGGTAGGAGTGTGTACCCCCTTGTTTATGTACCACATTACTGTGGTGTTGTCTGTCCTTATGATAAGCTGTCCTGGATGTAAGAGGTCCTTGAAGGCTGTCAGAGCATTTTGTACAGCTAGAATTTCTTTTTGATTGATGTGCAGATTCCTTTGATCTGCAGTCCATATGCCTCGAATGCACTGTCCTGCCATGTGTGCCCCCCAGGCATAGTCCGATGCATCTGTTGTCATAGTTTGCCTGGCTGGGGGTAGGGTGAAAGGCTGACCCTTGTTGAGGTGACATTCCTGTGACCACCACAGAAACTCCTGTTGAAGGCAGGGAATGAGAGGTATCATTGTTTCCAAGCTGTGGCTGTGTTGAGTCCATACGCTTTTTAGGTACCATTGTAATTTCCTCATATGCAGTTTTGCAAATGGTATTAGTAGCATGCAAGATGCCATGAAGCCCAAGGCCTGCAGAATTTTTCTTGCAGGGAGTTGGGTCTTTGTTGCCATTGTTCTGAAGTATTGGGTTAATTGTAGTTGTTTGTCTGGCATCAGATAAGCCTTCTGGGCCGTTGTATTCAAGCTGGCACCCAGGAATGTCATATTTTGTGAGGGCACTAGTTTTGATTTCTTTTCGTTTACTGTGTACCCTAGGCAACTTAGAAGATGTTTTACAAAAGCCAGGTGTTGTAAGAGAATGTTCTTGCTTTCTGCTTGGATGAGACAGTCGTCCAGGTATGGGTATATTTGAATTCCTCTGTCTGCAGTATACAATTACTGGTGCCAGGCATTTTGTGAAGATCATGGGCGCAGTAGATAAACCAAAGGGTGGTGCAAAGAATTGATAATGGGTTGAATCTGCAATGAAACGGAGGTATCTTCTGCAATTTTGTCTGATAGGAACATGCAGGTATGCCTCCTTGAGGTCCAACGTTATTAGCCAAGCTTTCTTGCCCAATATGGGAAGAAGCTGCTGTAGTGTTAGCATCTTGAATTTGGGTACTTGCAAGAAGGCGTTTAAAATTGAAAGGTCCAGAATGGGTCTTCAAGCATTGTCCTTTCTGGGGACTAGAAAGAGCCTTGAGTAAAATCCTTGGCCTTGCTCCTGTGTAGGTACCAGTTGAATGGCTCTCATGTCCATGAGAGCTGTAATTTGTTTTTGTGCCTCTGCCCATTGATTTTGTGGCAGGTTTGGCATTCCTTTTATCCTTGGCAAGGTGTGGAAGTGGAATCTGTATCCGTGTGAGATAATGTCTAGGACCCATGCGCCAGTTGTCTGCAAAAGGTGCTAATTTACCTCCCAAGGGAGCTGCCAAGAGAGTTTTGCTTGGCAGTTTGAGGTTTAAGCCATTGTGTTTGCCTTCTAGTAGTTTGGGACCTGTCGTCTCCTCCCTTCTGTGTTGCAGTGCCCCATCAGCGAGGTTTGTAAGGGATTTGTGCTTGTCCTCTGCCCCTTGGGCGCCTGTATTTACCCCCTCTGTGTTCTGTCAGAAGCTGGAAAGCACCAATTTTTTGTTGGCCAATTTCTGCTGAGGCGTCGGGGCTGTACCTGTAAGAAATCTTTGACCGTCTGCATAGATTTTGCCTTATCCTCCATTTTCTTTAAAATGTCCTCTGCTTTAACCCCAAATAAGACATCCTGCTGTAAGGGTGCATCCAGTAACTTTGCTTTAACATGATCAGGCAGAGCTTGTTCCTTTAACCAAGCATGCCTACGTATAACAGACCCAGTAACAACTGCTCTAGAGGAAGCTTCCAAGGCATCAAAACCACATTGTAAAGTATGTTTGCCCACCTGTTCAGCTGCATGCAACAGATCTTGCATTTTTTGAATTCAGACTGTTGAGGGTGCGTGCCCATCTTTTGTTTTATTTGAGACATTAGGAATTGCTGGTATTTAAGCATGTGAAATTGACAATTTAGTGCTCTCATAGCTAGGGCAGCTGAGGTGTAAACCTTCTTCCCCCCACCTATCTAGTGCTCTGGAGTCACTTTCTGAGGGTACAGGATTTTTAGCCATAGAAGCCTTAGCCCCTTTGGGACCCTGGGAGATTGTCTCTGGATCAGCAACAGGGCTGTTGTAAAGGAATTTGAGAGAGTCAGGCACTCTATAGTATCTATCTGGTTTGGCTGGAGCAAGAGGCAGAGAATCTGGATTTAGACTAGATTCTAAGAAAATATCCACAATGTCCAAAACTGGGGGGATAGCAAGTAGTCGGTGCTGGGGGAGTAAGAGAAACTCTCGGAGCCTTTTCTTTGAGTCGGAGTAGTCCTGACCTTCCCAGTGGAAATGTTCCCTCATGGTATGTAAGGTTTCCCCAAAGGAATAATCTTCAGGGGGATAAGCTGAGGGAATGGAGTCTTCAGCATCAGAATCTTCATAAGGGGGAAAGGAGTAATCCTGTTCCTCAGAGGAGCCTGAGGAAACAGACACTTGATCAGAGGAGGCATAATCCTCCTCTTGTCTAGGCCTTTTGTCGGGGGGGGGGGGGGGGTTGGGAACCCCTGATGAAAGAAATCAAATCTTCAGCCATTTTAAGCATCTGTTTCTTAGGCATAGGGCCTTGACCTGGAGACTGAAGTGCAGGCTTTTTTTGGTTTTACAGGAGTCTTAAGCTTAGCATAAGATTTTATGGTGAGAGCAGTTGGTCTGAAGACACCTTCAGAAACCGAAGGTGTTTCTACAGCAACGGCTTCCCCTACTGCAATGTCGTTGGTAGGGCCTAAAGAAAATGGCTGTGTCGCCCTAGAACTCTCTGCTGGGGGATCCCATTCAGTGGTAGCCAAGGGCTGCGTAGGCGCCTCACTGAAAACCAGAGAACCGGCGACCGGCCCAGCCGAGGCCTCAGAGTCTGGCTTGGATCTAGGCTGCCTGTCTTTATCTCTGCGTTTCTTAATGCACGCCGGTAGTCGGTTGCTCCGACGGCATAGTGTAATTAAATTTTCTACCGAAGTAGTGTCATGCAAAATCAAAGCGTCACTTTATAGTTCGCTTATTGAACCTAGCACAAAACCAACAACCAGTGACGTCGTGGTCTGGGCCTAGGCAAGGTACACAAAAAAAATGCAAGTCCTTATGAGGTATTTGCTTCCCACAAGAAATGCAATTAACTTTTTCTGACATCGGACTGAGGCAAGAAAAGGTTCCCCAACGGGGTACTTAGCTTTGAAGACTTCAGACTGAAACTCTATTCGAAAATCTCAGGTGTCGGCCGACTGGCACTTGCGAACTGCTTCTGCTTCGGGCACCACACGGCAAGAAAGACTGAAGAAAATGGCGTCGGATGCCTCTGATATACCTCTGGCGCTCTGACGTTAGGGAAGAAGCGACAGCAACCGACGCCGGACCAAGACTTTGGAATTCGAGCAGACTGCGGGACCGCCTGACAGCAGGATAACTCAAGTGTGATGACTGCAGCACGGTAACACGATGAACACCCTAAGTTGTTTGTGGACGTCTAGGGAATGTAGCACTCTCTCACTATACTCATGTGGGTTCAGGAAGAAGGTGGGCAGGTGGATGGGCTGGTTGAAGGATAGGTCATTTACTACTTTGGAAATGAATGACTGGTTTGTCCTGAGGGTCACCCTGTCCAGGTGGAAGATTACGAATGGTGAAGCCATAAGAGCTTGCAATTCTGAAACCCTTCTGGCAGAGGTCAGAGCTACCAGCAATAAAGTTTTCCATGTGCAAAATTTTAAGGTGGCTTTGTCTGCTGGCTCAAAAGAGCTAGCGTGAGTTTTTCTAGAACATAGTTTAGGTCCCAGAGAGGGGGAGACGGTTTCCTGGGTGGTCTTAAGTGTAATACACCTTTGAGGGAAAGTTTGGTAGGGAGTCTAGATGCAAGGGGTGGATCCAGGGGGAGGCAGGCAGAGATAGTCGACAAGTGTGCCTTCAGAGATGAGCAAGACAACCCTATCTGCATGAGTTCACACAGGTATGACAGGGTGAGAGGCATATTGCTTTCCAGCGGGTCCAACGGTCTCTTGTGACACCAAATAGAAAACCTTTTCCATTTAGAGAGAGGATGTCCTTGTGTAGGGTTTCCTGGACTCCTGCAGGACAGTGAGCACGTCCTTATTATACAGGCGTCTGAACGGGATCAGAATTCTATTGGCCACAGGGTGAGGTGCATGGATTGCCACTGTGGGTGTATCAGAGTCCCCTTGTTCTGTTTGAGCAGGTCCACTGAAGGGGGTAAGTTGTGCTGACTGCCCTTGGACAGGTGAAGAAGAAGAGGGAATCGGTGCTGTCGTCTCCTGTAGAGTGCCACCAGCAAGATTTTGGGTGAGTCCTACTGATTTCTCAGCAGGACCCTTTGTATCAATGGGAAGGGGGGGGGATACAGGAATGTCCCCTTCAATGTTATCGAAAAGGCATCTGTTGCCAATGCCTTGGGGTCTGGTGTCCTGGTGCAGTAGCCAGGAAGCTGCCTGTTTATGGAAGAGGCAAACAGATCTATTTGTGGAATACCCCACCTGTGGACCATAGTCAGGAAAACATCTCTTTGCAGCATTCATTTGTGGTTGTTTGAAACGGTTCTGCTGGGATGGGATGTAGGCTGCATGGAGGGTGAGCCACTGTGAGGTAGCTAGTTGCCATGCCCGCAGAGCTAGTCTGCATAAAAGGTAGGATTTGATCACTCCCTGCTTGTTGAGATACCACAGGACTGTGGTGTTGGCTGTGAATATCTTCAGAGGGCCCTGCTCTAGGTAGGGGTGGAAGGCCTGTAGAGCAAGAAGGATGGCTCTCATTTCTCTGATGTTTATATGATCTCGTCTGTGTCAGTCTGTCCACAAACCTTGTACTTTCCTTTTTCCCCAGAGCTGCTCCCCAGTCAAGGTTTGAGGCTTTTGTGTGCATGGTCTGGGAGGGAGAGGTTGTTTTCAGAGGCAGACTTGGGAATTGGGCTACCTGAGCCATCCATCATCTCAGCTCTTGATGCAAGCAGGGGAGCAGCGGGATCTTTAACTCTAGAGGGTGGGAGTGTTGGGTCCACAACAACTGGATATACCACTGAAGTTTCCTTATGTGCATCCTTGCTAGAGACAACATGTGAATGGTAGCTGCCACGTAACCTAAAAGCCTCAGAAATTGTCTTGCAGTCAGTTCTGTTTATTGTAGAGCAGTAAGAATGCGATTTTGGAGGGATACCACCTTTTCTGATGGAAGAAAGGCCTTCATGAGGTCTGTCTTGATCCAGCAACACAGGAAGACAATATCCTGCGTGGAGTTGAGGTGAGATTTTGGGAAGATTATCATGAACTCTAGAGACTGTGGGATTACCAGAAGGTCCCAGGAGTGGCGGAGAAGAGTTTCCTTGTGTTGTGTCTGGATTAGAAGGTCATCTAGGTAAGGGAATACCTGAATTCCCATTTCCCTGCAGTAGGCAATGACTGCAGCCAGGCATTTTGTAACTATCCTGGGGGTAGTAGAAAGCCCAAAGGGCAAGGCAGAGAACTGTAAGTGAGATAAGCCTGTCAACTATTTCCTGAAGGTGGGTTTTATAAGTATGTGAAGGTAAACATACTTTATGTCCAGGGTTGTCATGAAACCCTGTAGAAGAATGAGTGGAAAAGAGTAGGTAGGGTGAGCATCCTGAATATAGGAACTTTTAGGAAGGGGTTGAGGCATGAGAGGTTTAGAATCTGCCTCCATGACTCTTCTTTCCTGGGTAACAAAAAGATTCTGCAGTAGAATCCTTTTCTTTTTGCTTGTGCAGGAGCTGGTTCTATGATGCCCTGTGGTAGCAGGGTTTTTAAAACCTGATGGAGGAGGGGTAGTTGACAGAGGAGGCTGTGGTAAGCCCAGTTTTGATGGAGGGGTGATACAAGACATGATGTAGCTGTCCTGTATGATGGACAGAACCCATTTGCCTGTGGTAATGAGTAATCACGCAGGGAGACAGAGATGGGTAGAAAAAGGAATGGATAGAGGGGGGTTGAAATTTTGGCAGGCAGTCAGACACTACCTGCCCTATCAGGAAAGGGGGACCTTTGGCTGGAAAACTGAAGTCCCAGCCTGAAGAGGCTGTCTTCTAGAAGATCTTCTAGAACGGGGAGCTGTAGGCCTGGAGGTTTTCCTGAAAAACTGGGTCTTTGCCGGGTAGTTCCTCTGGAACTTGGGAATAGGCGAGGCCAGGATATGTTTTAGGTCCTGTAATTCTTTTCCTTTCTGATTTAAGTATTTGAATAGGTCAGCCACTTTTGCACCAAAAAGGGCTGAGTGATCCAAAGGCGAGTCAAGGAGCTTGGCCCTGAAGTAATCTGGGACAGGCTGTAGTCGCATCCACGAGTACCTCCTTAGTACTGAAGCTGACGCAACTGACCTGGCTGAGGCTTCAGCTGTATCATAAACTGCATCTCAGGGAGTGACTATTCACTTGAGAGAGGAGTGCTATCAGTGAAGACAAGGAGGCCTTGGCTGCACAGTCAAGGATGTCATCTAAATCTTTAGTGGCTTTGACCAGCAGAGCTAAGGAGTATTGTTTCATATGAGTTTGGTAGTTGGTGGATCTAAATAAGAAGGGAGCAGAAGTAGGTAGCAGAAGTATACATTTTCTTTCTCAACCTTTCCATGGTCTTGCAGTCTTTATCAGCAAGAAGGATAGTAGTGGTAGAAAGGAGCTTGGAGGCCCTGTCCGTAGAGATGGAAATAGTGGCAGGATCATCAAGAGGGCTTAATGTTTCCATCTCAGGGACTTCATAGAGTCTGTCTGCTCTACGTGGGGTTGGGAGTCCGGGCTAATGGAGGCTGAGGCAAAAGCATCCAAGAATGCAGGTTGAATAGGAGGAATGGCAGAAGGACTGGGAGAGTCCATTTGAATAAGGTCATAAAACCTTTTTTGTACATCAGACATATCTGAGGATTGCCACTTTAAGTGGTCTTTCATTTTGTTAAAAGTTTCCTCAAAAGTATGATCCTCTACAGCGGAGTCAGGTTCAACAGAGCCCTCCTCAGGAGATCCATATCCCAAGGGGGATGATATCTGGGAGGAGTAAGAGAGAGTCCTTAGAGAAATCAGACAATTCCTCTCCTTCAGGCTGATCTACCCTCCTTTCCTGGGTTGGAGGTCTGGGGTTAGGGAGTGGAGGAGCAGTAGGGTTCTGCAGAAGGCCTAAGGGCCATAAAGGCATAGAACAAACTCTGGCTGAAGGCCTGCCAATCTGGCATGCTTTCAGAGGTGGGAGTGAGGCGTCTTGTTTTTTTTTTTTTTTCCTTTAAAGCCCTTGCCGGCGTCTGGCTAGGACTAGGCCTAGGGCCAGGTGTCGGAATGGCAGAGGCAGCGTCTGATGGGCCCCGAGTGAATGCTGGTTCCCTCCCGGCATCTAAGGCAGGCACCGGTAAATCCTCTTTGGACGTGTCGTCCATCGAGATTGTGCGGCTTCCTCCAAGGTACCCACTTTATCTACACCGGTGGATGCCGGATCCTCAGTCAAGTTGACATTGGCTACAGACTGAGGTATGGCAGAGTCGAAGCAGACGAATTAGGCCATGAGGACTTGGCCCTCTTCCCTGGCAGTTCAAATTGGGGGGGGGGGGGGTCGGGTGCAGCCTCCATCCCGAATGCTATTTGTTTTAAGTACTGGGTCTCTAAATACAAGTGTAAGGCCTGCAAATGGCAGCATAAGGTCTTAGGGACAAACAATCGGCAAATGGTGCAGTTCTCCTGGTCGTGTTCCCTGCCTAGACAAAAGAGAGACACTGGTCATGCGTGTCTTTGTGGAGACACTGGTCATGCGTGTCTTTGTGGGGAATCTGCTGATCGCACTTGCCCCTACCGGAGGACATTAACACACTATAATTAACAAAATAGGACCAAAAGAATCCCCAGTGGGGTACTTAACTGAATTTTTTCTGATCCGACATCCACGAGAAGCAGGAGAACCTGGCGTATGACTGGCAGCTGAAAAGTTCTGAGGGCTGGTGCATGCAGATGTCACTTTTATGGTACACGTTCCTGCAGCCACGTCAGATGTCCAACGCACCTAGAGGGACTGAAAATCTTTGGAAACCTGGCCAAACTGGAGAGGAAGAAGGGTAACCCCACAAGTAGAATACTGCAACACTGGAATAGGAGGACATCTTTATACACCTGAAGTCTGGCAAAAGATACCAAGATGATTAACAAAGATTGGAAACTAACTTGAAATGGAGAGCACATTTTTGAATATTTTCACTGTGTAAAATGTTTGATTTGAATGCATCTGTGCTTGAGTTATCCAAGAATGTTATACATAATACAGTGGATAGAATACAGAAGTTTGTGCATTTGAGGTAAACATAAGGGGATATACATGCAGACAAAAGTGCAAATAAATCTGGATTAACTAAAGAAAAAAAATGATTAATGAAGGCATGTAACTAAGAAGTCTTAGGAAATCCCTTGTGCAAAACTGGTATGAACAAGACTTAGGAACTGGTGATGGTAGTAAGAAACCTTCAGTGGAAAGAGGTAGGCTCCTATCAGGGAAGTGTCTAGAAAGCTTTCCATAAAGTTCAACCTGTGAGAAGAAGTCAATGAAGGCTTTTTCAGAACCTAGACTGTAAAACAGATTCATGGAAAAGTGAAGGGATGTTAAGAGTTTCTTGGGTGGAAGCCATCAGAATCATCCATGTATTTACCCATGAATTCTCTTAAATCTGAAGAAGGTAATGACTAGAGCCTGATATTTTTTGAAGACCTTTGGAGCAGCAGACAGATCAAATGACAAATATGCAAACTGGTATTTAAGATTACAAAAAGCAAAAGCAAAAGGAGGAAACGGAACATGGCAATAAAACCCAAAGATATTTATTCCAAAATAGATAGTTGTGAGTGCTTTCGCAGCCAAAGCAGCTTCATCATTTTGGAATAAATACATTTGGATTTTATTGCCGTGTTCCATTGCCTCCATTTGCTTTTTGTATGCTTGATTTATTGGAGGAACGGTTTACCTACACCATTGCATTTGCATTCTGCTGGTATTTAAGATTCTTTGTTTAAGGACTACACTATTACCTGTGGTCTTTGTGAATAGGGGTATGAGATATGTATCCTTGAGGTCCAATTAAGCCTTGAGAGGAAGATGCTGAAAAATGGACAACAAGATGAACATTTTTAACTTTGGAACTATGAGAAAAGTAGCTAGAACTGACAGATCCAACACTGGTTTCCAGATGCTTTCCTTCCTGGGTACCAGAAAAATCCCTGAATACAAACCTTTTCCGTGTTGGGAAAGGAGAACACTGTTACACCTTGGGATGAAATCTCTGTTAGTACTTGAACAAGTGATTCTGCTGCTTTAAGCCGACTGCGGGTAGCCTGCCAGCAGGATAGCCCAAGTGTAATGACTGCAACAGTGAAACACGATGAACATTATGGATTCCAAACTATAAAGGGAGGGATGTCCAGTGCAATTCTTAACCAGCTGAATTATATTTAGTACCAATCTTTACAGATGTATGGAATGAGAGACTGCCTGCTAGTTGGGGAGGATGACCAAGGTGGGGAAGAGAGTAAGGGGATGAGATCTAAAGGTAGTCTCTTTCTTATGCATGGAAAAACCTTGGGACCCCCCCCCTTTTTTTTTTTTTGAGTCTCCTTGCTACTTTTTTTGCATTGCTGTTTTGTGGATTTTTGGTGAGCAGATTTGAAGGGTTTCCAAAAAAGGGCCTAAGACTGGAAAGACAATGTTTCTATCTTGAGACAAGGGAAAGAAAGATATTTCACCCACTGTACTAATTTTCCTCCAACATTTTGAGCACCTCACAAGTGTGTACACTAGGCTATGGACCACTAGAACCCTTATAAGCACTGCTATGCAACCCAAATGTGACCCACAAATTTAATTTATACAGAAGTGATTTACTTACTGCCTCTGTTCACCAGAGAAATAAGTGCCAGATCAGGAATGAATTTCCAATTACCAATCCAGTGGTCCAAGTTGCACTTAAATAGGTTTAGAAAGGAACTCTTAATTCACACAGATGGGGAGCCTGTTGCAGAGAATGTGAATTCTCTGAGAAACATCTCTGTCTCTCTAACATGTCCTATTTATAACTGAAGCAAAATTTAGCCTCTAGAAGTTCCGATGCAGTTTGTTTTGTGGATGCGCAAAATTTTCATCAAAACATGGGTCCATGGATGCCTTGTATGCCTTGCAAAGATCACATTCCCAGTAGTCTATATGATACCGAGTAAACAGACAGGGGTCTAAGGTGTCTAAGGTGATCAGTGTAGGACATTATGTTTACTTCCTACATTCTTTTTGTAAGGAACCTCTGTGGAAGTTACAGTTGCTGCATATGTCTGGTCAGGTACATAGTGAAGGGAGTATTATACTCTATGTTGGGTCTGATGAGAGCCAAGTACAGTGGTAAGATGACCTCTCTATACCCAGATGCCATGCTCTTGCTTATAGGTTGAGCAACAGGATTTTCTTACTACCTTGGACACGTTGGTCAAAGGCTATGTTACTATTACATGATTTCCCAGATCCCTGACTAGTGAATCAACTTTAAGAGGTGTTTTATTGATGACATAGCTACCCAGGAAGACAGTCTTCCCAAAAGGTACTATAATGCATTTCTTGGTAAGTTTTAAGCCATGACTTTGGCAACAAGCATTTATTTGTGTTAAACCTTCTTGAAGGGTGTTCACATCCTGGAGGCTCATGAAGGGTGTTCTGTTCTCATTTCTGGGGGATTTAATGACTGCTCCCAGTCTGCAATCATCTGCAAATCTACATCAGCTAAACACCTTTGACACTGGCTTTGACTTCCAAGAAGCAGATGCCAAAGAGGAGTGGGGCTCAGGACACAGATTCCACTGTTGACTGGCCTCTGTGTGGCGGTGGTCTCACTGATCCTAACTTCATGGGTCCTTATCTGTGGGCCAGCTATCCAGCAGGTTATAAAGATGTTTATGTCTAGGAATTTACCAAAAAAAAAAAAAAAAGCAAATCATATTCCAAAGGGGGCATTTAAAATCTGGACGCATCAAAGTCCTTGCTGAAATTTTGCAGACTGGTTGTAATACCTGAAGCAGGAAAGTTAGTTATGGACAGCATGTCTGAAAAAATATAAAGTATTTTGATGCAAGTGTCTGGCAGTTTACTGCGATGAAAGCCACTAGGGGAAAAGGAGTACACCTTCTTTCCATACCCGTCAAAGGTTGTGCTGTCTTTTTTACTGGGGGCAGGATTATAAGAATCCATGGGATCGGAAGAATTGCTCCGTTCAAAAAGATCAAAGTAAGATCAACAACTGGGATGCTAAAAAAATCTTACCGGAATCTGGCACCTTGCACTGCATCCTGTTTCCTTGGTGCAGTTGGTTGTAAACACAGAGAAGCAGGAATATTAATTGCACCTTCCAAAGCCCCCAATACTGAAAGAATAATTTAAGGACTTTGGAGGATCCAAACTCAACATGTCTTCATACCTTTTTTTTGTGCCTCAAACCCCCCCCCCCCATTTGTACAACTCTTTCCTGATTTGAGGAATAAGAGTATAACGTATCCACAAATTCAGATTCCCAAGAAAAAGCCACCTCTTCAAAAAAAGATTTCTTCCTCAGTCTATGTAGACACTGGAGTGGAAGACTGAAAATAGTCCAATTTACATATTCATATCTATATCTATATATATATCTATATATATATATATATATATATATATATATATATATATATATATATATATATATATATATCTATATATATCTATATCTATATATATATATATATATATATATATATATATATATATATATATTTTTAATTGTATCCATTGTTGACCAGGTTAGTCCCATTACACTAAACGCCTTTCCAGGTGAGAGCCAAGGTGGTATTTATACTACTAGAGGAAATTTGATCGAAGGAATCAGGGAACCTCCTCTGCTGTTTTCGATTTGTGCTATGGGATGTTTTACTTCCACCTGAGTTACCACCAACTCAAGCAGATGGGACCTCGGTTTAACGTCTCATCCAAAGAACACCACTATCAGGTATGTAGCACCTCCCTTAAGCAGCAATGCGGTGTCAGCAATCACTCTACCTTGTGTGGGGACAAAAGCTGCAAACTTCTGCATCAACTAAGTGTGCTACCCACAGCATCAGTAAACAAACTTTAGTGCTCTAATGAATCAGATGTGCATGTGTGTATACTAGTTATTTACAGTTCATGCCTATCTTCAGTGTGTTCTAAGTGTTTAGAATGGACAGATCCAGAATAGGGCGCCATGTGCCCCCTTTCTTGGGTACTAGAAAAAGCATTGAATAAAAACCTAGGCCTGCCTGATTTGCAGGAACTGGCTCTATGGCCCCCATAGTCAGAAAAGAAGAAATTTGAGTTACTACCTCTGCCTTGAGAGTATTGGGTATGTCTGGGTACCCTTGCATAACAGGAAAGGTGTGGAAGTAAAACTTGTAACCTTGGTTTACTATATTGAGCACCCATTTGTCATCTGTGATGATAGACCATACCTCTGCGAACCTGGCCAACCTTCCCCCCAAAGGAAACCCAGGGTCCGCAGAGGTAGGCACAAGAAGGCCGGAGTCATTGAGAGTGCTTGCTTTGGGAAGCTGGCTTAGAACTCCCCAATTTAGCATAAGAAGAATGCCATTGTTTAGCCCTTTGAGGGGCAAAAGCCTGCCATCTGGAAGATCTGAAACCTCTAGGCCTAGAGCGACCCTGCTTGCCAGGATTAGGGAAAGACCAATTCTTGGAAGGATTGTGTTTTTCGGCTTTTCCCGGTTAGGGGTTGCCACAGCGGAACTCCGGTCCGCTAATGATTGGTAGTTGATTTTTACGTGCCAAGTTACCAGCCCTGACGCACAACCTTCAACGAAAGTACGCCCATTCACGCATGTCTCCACGCAGAAGATGTTCTAGCTGAGAATCGAACCGGACAGCGTCTTACTGTGAGGCGACAACGCTACCGCAGCAATTCTTGGAAGGATAATGCCTACTAAACCGAGGAGGCTGAACCTGAAGGAAATCTTTAACAGCTTGCATAGATTTTGCCTTAGCCTCCAACTTTTTCAGTACCTCCTCAGCAATTTAGACTTAACTGGTTCAGAAAGAGGTTGCTACCTGAGCCAAGCATGCCTTCTAATTACAGAACCAGTGGCTGCTGCTCTGCAGGAAGCATGCAAAATGTCAAAACCACAATGAAGTGAATGCTTATTAACTAAAGTGGCAGAATTCAGTAAGTCTTGTAAATCTTTGTTTTCCGTCATGGAAGGAATACCTCCAAGTTTAGCCTTAATAGCCTCCAACGTATGCTGTTGATACTTAAGCATGTGAAAAAGAGAATTCACGAATCTAATGGCAAGAGTTGTAGAAGTATAGACTTTTTTTACCCCACCTGTCCAAGGCCCTAGATTCCTTATCAGAAGGCACAGGGTATCTAGCAATAGTAGCCTTAACACCCTTGGGGCCTTGAGAAATAATTTCTAGATCAGCAGAAGGGTTTCTAAAAAGGAATTGATGAGATTCAGGAACCCTGTAATATCTATCCGGTTTTCTGGGGACAGGAGAAACAGTATTAGGAGTTAAAGCATTTTCCATGAAAACATCATCCACAACTTCCAAAACTGGAGGTATAGCCAGAGGCTTATGCTGTGGCAAATCTAAAAATTCCACGATTCTTTTCTTAGACTGTGGGAAATCCTGACATTCCCATTTAAAATGCTCCCGAAGAGTATTCAAAGTATCCCCAAAGGAAAAATCATCTGGAGGGGAGGCAAAAGGGATAGGGTCCTCAGCATCAGAATCCTCAAAGCCAGAAAAAAGTTGAGAATTTCCTTCTTCAAAAGCAGGCATACTGGAAATCTCAGAATCTGAGACAGACAAAACATCAGTAGATAATTCCCTAGCCCTCTTTGAAGGGAGGGATGAGAGCCCCTAATCAGGGAAAGAAGATCACCAGCTATCTTTACCAACTGGGACTGAGGTACAGGAGGGGAAGCAGACGCCTGCTTGTGAGTAGGTTTACAGCTGGAAGGTTAACTGGCAATCCGGAGGGACTCGGGAGACCTAGCAACTGCAGAAGTCTGAGCTAAGGTAGTCGGTCTGCTTCTGGTCTCATGTCGAAAAGAAGAGGCGTCAGATGCTGGTGCCTGCAGAGAGGCTCCGGACCCATCTGAGGTGGCGACAGGCGGAGGATCTGAAGACGGAATAGCAGCCTGCAGCATGGAGGACTCCGTAAAGGTCTCGGCAGAGGCATACGGCTGAAAATCTGTGGGCTGCAAAAGTGCCTCACTGACTACTGCTGTGCTGACTACCAATTTCACCTGTGTCTCGTCAGTAGATTTAACCCTAGGCCTGTCACAGTCCTTGTCTTTGCATTTCCTAGGAAGATTCGAAGTCGGGAGACCAGAAGATGCCATACCAACTAACTTAGGCCAGACTCTGAAATGCTTATACAAAATCTTCGCTCTACAGCGTATGGTACGCTGGTTAAAGGAAGCACAGAGATCGCAGTTAGAGACATCGTGCTCACGGCCCAAAGTTATACAATAGGAATGGAAATCACGGTGCGGAATCTGTTTTCCACAGGCAAGACAGTTATTAACTTTATCTGACATTCGTTAAAGCAAGAAAAGAGGATCCCCAACGGGGTACTTATTTGAAGGAGTCTTCAACTTGGAAATCGGAAAGCGAAACGAAGGTAAATGGCCGACCGGCACTAGTGCGAATTGCATCTGCTTTGGGCTCCGCAGCAAGAAAGACTGAGGAAATGACATCAGCTGCCTCCATTTATACCTGACATACTGACATCAAGTTTTACAACCAACAGCAGCCGTCATATACCAAGGACTCTGGTATTCAGGCCGACTGAGGGCTACCGGGAGCCAGATAACCCATATGTGAGGACTGCAACAGTGAAACACAAAGAACATCATCTTTGGGGGTCCCTGGTGTGAGCGTCTCAGATCAAGCAGCATTATGGACCTCCAGTAATAACCCAGCAGCTTCCTCCCTTAGCAAGATTTGATGTACTCCTCCCTCACCCTTGGGAAGAGCAAAACAAATGCTCACTTCTTGGCTAAGGGTACTGAAGTCCTAGACGTTTTAGTGTTCATGGGTCTTGGAAGCTTCCCATGGAACCTCAGAGGAAAGTATTAGTTGTGCAAAATCTTACCATAACTTTAGATGTCCTTTTCTTCTACATGCTGCAGTGTCTCTAACATGAGAGAGTCTGCCTCATACGTCTGACCACTATACAACAGATAAATGCTACTGCGAAGGTACATGTGACAGTCCGCATCACTCAGCGTACATCGGGTATAAAGCAGATGTCAGCATGTACCTACCTCGGAAATTAATGCCACCGGGAACCAGCAACTATGGAGTGGGTAACTCAGGAGTAAGGCAAGTGTTAGGGGGAAGGCAGGGTGGGAGACCATACAGCAGGATATAGAAGAGAAGGACATCTAAAGTTATGGTAAGACTTTACACAACTATACTATGTCCTCCTGTTCATATGCTGCTTTAACCATAACATGAAGGAGAGTACAAAAGCTCATGCTATTAAGTATTGGGAGGGGGAACAGAGACATTCTCCAGAAAGCAATGAAGAATGGCCCTAGCAAAATCTGCTCTGGTCCTGGAAATGATGTCCAACTTGTAGTGCTTAGTGAAAGTGTGGACAGATGACCATGTCGCTGATTCTAAAAGGGCTGCTGTATCCAGACCCTTAAAGAAGGCCCCAGATGAGGACACAGCCCTAGTGGACTGAGCCTTCACTGGGAAGGGGGTCTTTTGCCATGGGATGTGTAGCAAAAGGAAATCATTTTAGAGATCCAGGAGGAAATGGTTTGCTTGCAAACAGGGTGTCACAGGGCTCTTGGGTGATAGGACACACAGAGCTTATCTGATTTGTGAGTAGATTTGGTTTTGGCCAAACAGTAACTGAGTTGTCCATGTACATCCAAGGAGTGAAGGATCTTTTCGCTGGAAGACTGGGGTGAAGGGAAGAAGGTAGGGAGATTGATGGCCTGATTTAGGGAAAGTTCATTAACTACTTTGGGTATGAAGGATGGGGCTTGCAATTCAGAGACCCTTCTGGCCGAAGTAATGGCCACCAAGAGAATAGTTTTCCATGTGCAGTGCTTGGGAGTGCAAGCCCTGGCTGGCTCAAAAGGAGGTAAGGTCAACTTTTCCAAAACAAAAATTAAGGTCCCAAGGAGGGGGAATAGGCTTCCTTGGTGGTCTAATGTCCTTTTAAAAAGAGCTTGACGCAGTCTGAAAGCCAAAGGAGGGGGGAGAAAGGTAAGCACATTGAGATGGCAGTTGCGTGTGCCTTAATAGAAGGGTATGACACGCCATTGTTCATTAGTTCACACAGGTAAGACAGGACCACTAGAGGCTCTACAGCCAGTAGTTAAAGCTGTTTTAGACACCAAAGAGAAAACATTTTCCGCTTGGATACATAGGATTTTCTGATAGTGGGTTTTCTGGCCTCATGCAGAACCTGAAGCACGTCCTCAGTATAAAGGTGTCTAAAGGGAATCAACGCCCTATTACCTTCAGTTTAAGGTTCATGGTGGATATCTGGGGCGTATGACAGTTCCCTTCTCTGTGTGAGTAGATCTATCCTGAGAAGTAACTTGTGATTGCCCTTGGCTAGCTGATGTAGAAGGGGGGGAACCAGTGCTGCCTTGACCAAAAGGGGGTTCACCAATAAGATTTGAGGTTGTTCTCTGAATCTTCAGCAGAACCTTTTTAATGAGGGAGAAGGGGGGGTGAGTAAGTGAACATCCCCTTCCATGAGGACAAAAGAGCGTCCACCATCCATGCCCCAAGGGAGTGCACCCTGGTGCCGAAAGTTGGGAGTTGTCTGTTCATGGGGGAGGCAAACAGGTCTACCTGAGGTATACCCCATCGATGGACCAGGTCCAGAAACACATCCCTGCTTAACATCCATTCGTGGGAATGAGTCATGGACGTGCTTAGAGCATCTGCCATCACATTCTCAGTAGAAGGTACGTAGACAGCTAGAATGGATACTTGTGTCTATTGGGTGATCTCCCATGCCTGCAGAGCAAATCTGCATAGGAGATAAGACTGTCCCCTCCCCTTGCTTGCTGATGTAACACAGAACAGTGGTAGTGTCTGTGTACCATCTCAGCACTCATGGGAGGATATCATACTTGAAGATTTGGAGAGCAAATATCAAGGATCACATCTCCTTGACATTAATGTGTTCCTCTGTTGTGATGGAGACCACGTGACCCTCACTATCCATTCTCCTAAGTTTGCCCCCCAACTCAAGTCTGAAGCATCTGTGTACAGATCCTGACTGGTGGGGAGGGGTTGCAGGGGAAGGCCTGGATTGGCATAAATCTGGGCAATCCACCAGTTTAATTCCCTGATGAAGGAGGGAAGAAGGGGTACCATAAACTCCAGAGGGTGCAAGTGTTTCCAGACTGTACTTCGGTACCACTGAAGCTTCCTCGTGTGTAGCCTTGCTAAGGGTACCGTGGGAATGGTGGTGGGTCATGAATCCTAGGAGCCTCAGAAACTCTCTGGCTGACACGGACTTAAGAGAGAGAATTCCCTGGAATAAGAGTTGAGGTAAAGAATCTCTTCTGGAAGAAGACAGGCCATCATTTGTCCTGTGAGAATCCTGCATCCCAAGAACACATGATCCTGGGAGGGGATCAGAGAACATTTTTTGAAGGTTTATGGTAAACCCCAGGCATTTCAGAAGGGAGACAGTGAAGTCCAGGTGCTGTTGGACCATCTGAGGGAACGATGCCTGGATGAGGATATCATCCAGATAAGGGAAGAGTTGTATCCCCTGTGTTATGGCAAAGGCAATGACTGGGGCAAGACACTTTGTGAACACTCTTGGGGCCGTAGAGAGACCAAATGGCAAAGCATAGAACTGAAAATGCACAGAACCCACTGAGAAACAAAAGAAGTTCCTGAAAAGTGAATGGATAGGAATGTGTAGGTAGGCATTTTTTTATATCTAAGGACACCATGAAGGCCTGAGGAAGGATCAGGGGAAGGAGAGTAGTAAGGGTTGGAAAGTGGAAGGAGGGGACCTTGAGCAATGTATTCAGGTGGGACAGATCCAGTATCGGTCTCCTAGGACCTTCGTTCCTGGGAACTAGGAACATCCTGGAGTAGAATCCTTTTCCCTCTTAAATGCAGGGATACTTCTTATTTTGTACCATGTGAGAGGAGGGCCTGCAGGACTGGAGGAAAGAAAGCCATTTGGTGTCAAGGGGGTTGAGGAATACCTCTGAAGGTTGGTCTGGAATCTCACACAAAGAAATAACCAGGTTTTATGATTGAGAGGACCAAAGAGTCCTGAGTAATCTGTTTCCAAGCAGGAAAGGGATAGGGAGAGAGAGGTAACTGGGCTTAAGGCCTGGTAGTCACAGACTACCAGGTCTGGCCTGAAAGGGCTGTTTCTGGACTAAAGTAAAGGGAGAAGACCTGGAAGGGATCTGCTTCCTAGAATCTTTTCTTCCTTTGGAGGACACATGCCTGGAAGGCCTTCTCACAAAGGTTGTTCTAACTGGGTAGTTCCTCTGAAAGCGTGGAACCAGGGACACAAAAATGCACCTTAAGGTCCTGAAGTTCTTCACCCTTCACCTGAAGGGCCTTAAACAGTTCAGCAGCCTCTGAACCAAATAAAACCTGGTTATCCAAGGGTGCATTCATTAACTCTGATTTTATGTCATCCGGCAAAGGCTGTAGCCTGAACCAGGAGCATTTCCTGATGACCGATCTTGAGGCTGAAGCCTAACATTCCTAAAATAGCCTTTAAGAGAGGTCATAATTTATCAGATAAATTAATTAAGGCTTATTATATTTCTCCTAGTAGTCTAGTTTATCATAATATACAGACATATGGCACTTTTGCCTGTAATCGATGTAGTATATGTAAATATGTAAAGCCATATTCTGACAAAATTAATGACATTACTTATAAACCAAATAATGTTTTTTCTTGCAATTCTGTAGGTATAGTTTATTGTATTAGATGTCCATGTAAACTCTATTATATAGGGGAGACAAAAAGAAAATTTAAAACGAGAATGCAAGAACATGTTAGAGATATAAAAAGAGGTATGTTAGACAGTCCAATTGCTTCTCATTTTATAGAAGTTCACAGTGGTAGTGTAGATGTATTTGAATGTTGTGTTCTTGAAAAAGTATTGGTTAAAAAAGGTGACGATAGATTAATAAAAAATGTTTTATTATATAAGGAAGCTATTTACATATTGAAATATAATACTATGTCACCTAATGGTTTAAATCTAGAAATGAATTGGAAAAGTTTATTGTAGCTTCTTAAATGTAACTAGTTTTTTTGATATATGGTATTAAATAACGTATGTTACCTTTAAAATTTCTTTTATATATAATTGATTAATTTAATATGATTGTTTAATTGATTGCAGTATTTATATGAGTGGGTGTGTTTTGTAATTTATGTTCATTGAAGGCTATTATGCAGAGGCGCTAAGCTGTATTAAATTTTCTAAAGGAACTAGCGTTGTTTTCTTGGCTTCGGCCTGAATATATTTCAGTGTTGTTTGGGGTTGAGGAATACCTCTGAAGGTTGGTCTGGAATCTCACACAAAGAAATAACCAGGTTTTATGATTGAGAGGACCAAAGAGTCCTGAGTAATCTGTTTCCAAGCAGGAAAGGGATAGGGAGAGAGAGGTAACTGGGCTTAAGGCCTGGTAGTCACAGACTACCAGGTCTGGCCTGAAAGGGCTGTTTCTGGACTAAAGTAAAGGGAGAAGACCTGGAAGGGATCTGCTTCCTAGAATCTTTTCTTCCTTTGGAGGACACATGCCTGGAAGGCCTTCTCACAAAGGTTGTTCTAACTGGGTAGTTCCTCTGAAAGCGTGGAACCAGGGACACAAAAATGTACCTTAAGGTCCTGAAGTTCTTCACCCTTCACCTGAAGGGCCTTAAACAGTTCAGCAGCCTCTGAACCAAATAAAAACTGGTTATCCAAGGGTGCATTCATTAACTCTGATTTGATGTCATCCGGCAAAGGCTGTAGCCTGAACCAGGAGCATTTCCTGATGACCGATCTTGAGGCTGAAGCCTTCACTGCATCATAACTGCACTTTATAAAGTGCCTAGTGACTGGACTGCAGGAATTTAACAGGCGGGAAATCTTAGCTTTACTGAGGGAATCAGGTTGGTCACCCAATTGTTTAATGGCGTATGTGGGAAAAGCCAAGGTATATTTGGCCATACGAGTTTGATAGTTTGTAGCTCTGACAGCTATGGTGGCAGATGTATAGAATTTTTTGCCCAACCTTTCCATTATTCTACTTTCCTTATCTAAGGGAAGTACAAAAGTAGAGGGAAGAAGCTTAGATGTTGTTTGCAGCCACAAGTGGCCTTGAAGGGGAATTTGGCATATTCAGGGACTTTATAAAATCTATCTGGGCACTTTGGTACAGGGGGTTGTGAATCTGGGGCTTTGGAAGCAGCTAAGAAAGCATCCAGGAATGCAGGATGCACCGGAAGAACCACAGACGGGTTAGGGGACTCCATTTGTAAGAGGTCATAATACCTCGTTTGGGTCTCAGTAATCTGACTGCAGTCCCATTTAAAAAAGTCCTTCATTTGTACTATTGTTTCCCCAAATGTAATGTCTTCGCCAGGGGAATAAGTTCCATTTGACTTCTCCTCTGGGGAAGCATACCCCAGAGGAGAGGCAAATTCAGAGGTTTAAGTGAGGGATTCATCCCCTGAGGAAATAGTTTACTCTTAGGAGTGGAAACTGAGGGGGTCTGGGCAGGTGTAGAGGCCTGGTGCAAAGCTAAGAAGCCATTAAGTAAGCCTTGAGTAAAGGCCTGCCAGTCAGGGGTCTGGGTCTGATGGCATGGTCAGATGAGCAGGGGCAGAATGTTTGGTTTTCTGCTTCTTCTTCCTGGGAGCATTCAATACAGAAGTCGCAGAGATGCAATTTAGAGAAGGGGGACCAGATGTTGGGGAACACTCAACAACATCCACAGTAACATCTTCCCGAACTATTTGGGTAACTCCACGTGGGTCCTCGGAAATGATCAGCCTTGGTGCCACCCCCCCGGCACCCAACTCTGACACCTACGACTCCCTCATGGACGTGTCAGACTCCAGGCCTTCACTGGCCTCAAGAGATACGGTCGGAATAGAGGGCGCAATCGTAGATCGGGTGTAGTCTTCTTGGCATTTCTTGTAGATAGTTCCTCTGAGGATCCCAACGTCGGGTCCATATTTTTAGCTAATAGTTTCAGCCTTTGATTCGCAAGATAAAGATTTAAAGCAGCCAGAGGACTTTTAAGAGTTTTAGGAACAAAAGCCTGACAGATTTCACAAGTGATGTGGTCATGGTCTTGGCCTAGACAGAATAAGCAGAGCTCATGTGAGTATGTGGAATCTCCCTTCCACACAGACACTTGCCCTTTCTACCTGACATTAACCCACAACACAGTAGCAAAAAGAAACAAAACTCCCTAAGGGGTACTTACCTGAACATGGACAGGTACAAAATCATTTTCCAAGCGAGCGACGACCAGAGCTGGCAGTCACACAGGCAGCAGAAAAATTCTGAGGCAGGTACATGCTGACGTCCGCTTTATACCAGACGTACACTGAGTGATGCTGACCGTCGTGTGTACCTTCGCAGTAGTATTTACCTGTTGTACAATGGTCGGACCTACGAGTCAACCAGAGGCAGACTCCCTCATGTTATGGATACAGCAGCATATAAATAGAAGGACATCTAGGAAGAGAAGACTGACTGCCCCAGGGCTCCAGAACTACCTCAGCTGATCCACTCGTTCTAGACTGCTGCAAAGTGTCAGTGTCTCTTCAGAAGCATCTTTTGAAATTTTCCTTTTTGAAGTGAGGGTTGAGACACATGGAAGAGGAATCAAACTATGGTCGCATGCAACAAGACCTTCAGATGGATAATATCAGGTTTCATTTCAACAGAGCTAAATGCAAATTCATGGCAAAACAATGCCTATACAAACTATCCATAAAGGCTAATCATACCTTCTCAAGTGCATTTGTTCTGTCCCCAGACACTCCACCTGAAGATAATCAATGCACTACATGAAAAGGTTTCAGCTGCCAGTTTTGTTTGAAACACAACTGAACATTAAAGCCACTTCTTCCATACAATGGCTGCTGGCTGTGTTGAAAACCATAACCTCCAGGGCAAAGTTGACAACAACCTCTGAGTAATTCTAACAAGACATAGGAAATGTATCCCGGATTCCTGTAGCCTCTGCCACAATCTACAAGGGGACACTATCAAAAATTAAAAAGGAAAACAAAATTACATGTCTTCCCTTCTGCTGGCCCATTCAATTTTCAACTTTCAAATACCTGGTCACCACACGACTTAACTCTAATGATGTCTTGGCTATTTGTCAATGGACTAAAACAAGTACTTTAAAGAACAACAAATAAATGAAAACCAGGCTTGATGGCTCATTTAAATTTCATATTCAGAAAGAGCTGCTAGGAAAATGTTTTCTATTTAGCCAAATCCCAGGTGTGTTCATAGAACTGCAAGGCAATAACAGGAAGGTAACACTACTTGCTCTTGCAGACTTTACTGTTACTTATAGAAGAGATCATCATGTTTACAACGAACTTTAACAAATGTAAACAAATCTCATATTAGAATTTCAGGGATGTTGCCAGCTCAATGAAAAACTGGTCTGAAGTGAACACCTTCTGAAAACACTAACATGGCAAGACGCATGCAAATCAGTCCCCTTTAATGAGGTTACATAATTTTTCATACACAAAGTGGGCTTACACTGGACAACACAAGAATACATGCAGCATCATGTATGCCCATGGGACAGTGATGGAAACTGACTGGAAACCAGAATGACAACTTAGAGGGGGGATATTTATTGTCTTCTGCCTGCCAAGAACAGATATCTTAACACTACTCATTATGATTACATATATAACAAGTGTACCAAGTTAATTGTACCTAAATATGCAAGTATCAAAGATTACTAATGAGAAAAAGGTATTGCAGTACAAACTATGTGAGGGAATTATGGCACAGTCAGACATAAAACCATCTGGCCTGATTTACAGAGCTTTCGGACATCCTTAAAGAGGGTCCACCCTTTTCCAAACTATGGAACTATGCAGGACACATGGTATAAAATGGGAACGGCACCCCTGCCATATTCAATTATTTTTCTTCCTCAGCAGTATACAGCAGTCAAGTCCACTCGTACAGTAAAGGTGACCTAACAAGCAACATGACATGAGGAAGCTGTCTTAAACAAGTGCAAAAAACGGTCACTGAAAAAGGGGAAAAAAAACTACAAATGAATGTATGGAACTTTTTTTTTTTTTTTTTTTTACAGTTCATGTAAGAAAACAAGGTCTGATGGACAATAAAGTTAGACTTGACCGTCTATCAATAATGAGCCATAAGCCTGTTTCAATGAACAAATCAAGCATGGAAAACAAAAACTGGAAAATATACCACCTTCTTTTAACTGCATATACTTAAAACATCCCCACTCTTTACTTAATCATTTTAATGTCAGTGCTTTAAAAACCTCACAGCAGCATAAAGATAACTGACAGCACAGTCTGCAATGCTTCAGTATAGCACATAAGCAAGATCGCCCATTCAGCTCTCTAGTGCTGACGTTTACTCAGACTGTTCCAGGCATTAGAGAGATGCAAGCATCTAAGTAACTTACCTCTTAACATCCAGGACTGCTGGCAGATAAGACTCAAATGCATGTAACATTACTATTCACAACATGCATCCAGTCATCCATTTATTTCCAGGAATACTAGATGTACTGCTTGACCTAAACAAGGCAGACATACCGCCTCCCACCAGATCATCTCACTTTAATCTGAGAGAGAAAGGTACACTCTATCATCCCAATGCCCAATATAATTCAAGCTTAAAAGCAACAATACCACTGTTAATAGTCTGTCATACTTCATTATTCTCAGCACTCTAAATCTATACGTAGATGTGTGACAATCACTCTGACATTTTTTTTTAAATAAATCCTGTGTCATTCTATTAGCATCCTTGTGAACTATCTCATGAGCCAAATCCAGCCTTTAAATGTAAACCCCCAAAACTGTACAATACACCAAGTGTGATCTCTTGTTGGATGCCATGCTATACTACACAACTGTTAGGCACATTGTGTACTACTGATCTGCTGTCATAACAAATACTTGACAAGACAGGCTCCAGCTACACAGGACATGAAAAGGGTAACACGGGTTAAGGAAAAATGGATGTTAATTACCCTCAAGTTACAACTTCTGCATCAGAAAACAATACATAATGACAAACCACTGCACTCAAAGCCACGTGGAACTTCTGCTAACAGACATGCAAAATGAGTGGTGCAAAAGCAGCTGGCTTACATGAGGACAATGTAAATTCCTCTAAAATGACACAGAGGTCCTAAGAAGTTATTTCCACCTGACAGGGTGTGTTCACCAATAGCAATCAATTACCCTGCCTCAAAATCCAGTCTCTCCCCCCTTTTACTGTCATACCTTTACATTGGCTTGCAAAGCCAATCACTTCAGAACTCTGTGACCATTTAGCAATGCAACTCTCTCTAAAGCACATCACTAATAAAAAGGAGTTTTTACAGAATATTCAAAATAATCTATTTTTCATCACATGCATTCTTAAGGAGGAAGTGCAATTATATAACATACTCTAAAATTGTGTTAGGAACTTGCCCATTATTGTAGATGACTTATGTATCGTCACAAAAGCAGCAGTAATGCTTTTGACAACCTACCAGTGGGACCACTGGGTGGCCAGACTTCCACAGTCTTTTACATTTCCAGCTCCTGGCTGGGCAGATACCATCCCATATAAGCATCAAGACACTGGTCATACAACAGGATCCGCAGCACGTGTTATCTACAATTTTTTCTTACTCAGACAGGTAGAAAAGCACAGTTGTGTACACTTACCATAAATGTAGATGCTCGAGTGTATTCACTGTTGCAGTCATCACACCCGAGTTATCCTGCCAGGGGTAGCCCTCAGTCGGTCCAAATACCAGAGGCTTAGTATTTCTTCATTGGTTCCTGTCGCTTCAGGACTGATGTCAGGTCATCACTGGTATAAAAACAGGCAGCTGACGCCATTACATCAGTTTTTCTTGCCCCAAATGTCAGGAGCCAAGTTACGGTGGAAAAACACGACCAGTAAAAAGTAAATACCAATAGCCCTGTAAGGGGTGAGGAAGAGAGAGAAAGAGACAAGGGGACTGAAGGGTGGGAAAACAGGACTGCAACAATGAATACATTCTAACATCTACATTTATAATAAGTGTACACAACTGTACTATGTTCTTCGTGTTTCATTGTTACAGTCACCACACTTGGGTTGATTCCCAAAGCTGAAGAATGGGTGGAGGCAGTCAAGAAGAGTTGGGGCTGGCTAGTATGCCCTGCAGAACTGCAGTTGCAAAGTCCGCCCTGGATTTGGAAAAGATAGGCAAGTGGTAATGCTTGGTGAAGGTATGAACAGAACTCCAAGTTGCAGCTTCCAGAATGTCCCTGGTAAGGACTCCTCTGAGAAAGGCTGTAGAGGTTGAAGTTGCCCTAGTGGAATGTGTTCTGACCACCTTGAGGGGGTGGTTTCCAATGGTATTTGTAACAGAAATGGAAAGTGTACTATCCATTTGGAAATTTTTGTTTAGATATGGCCTTGCCCTCTGCCCCTGGTGCAAAACTGACTAGTAACTGGTCAGATTTCCTGAAAGACTTGGTCCTATCAAGGTAGAATCTGAGCTGTCTGTGCATGTCTAAAGAGTGAAGGATGCTTTTCCCTTTATTTTGAGGATTAGGAAAGAAGGTTGGCAAATAGATTGATAGAGAGCTACACTGGACACCACTTTAGACATAAAAGTAGGGTTAGTCCTGAGGGAGACCCTGTCAGCATCAAAAACAATGAAGGGTTCCACAGCCATAAGTGCTTGTAGCTCAGACATGCTTCTAGCTGAAGTGATGGCCAGAAGAAAGCCTGTTTTCCAAGAGGAATTTTAATTCTGCTGACACTGCAGGCTCAAAGGGGGGGGTGAGCTTTTCCAGTACAAAGTTAAGTTCCCAATCAGGGGTGAGGGGGCTCTCCTAGGTGGCCTTAAGTTGTTGGTCCCTCTCAGAAACTGAATGATGAGAGGGTGAGAGAAGAGAGGTGGCTCAGTGCTGTAATGAGCCGATATGGCAGAGGCATGGATCTTAATGGAAGGGAAGGATGGGCCTCTGTGGAGTAGATCTGCTAGGTAATCCAGGATTAGAGGTAAGGAGTGCAGTGCTGTGTCTGCTCCTTTAGACTGAATCCAGGAACAATACCTTTTCCACTTATCAGCTTAGGATTTCCTTGTACTGGGGGTCTTCTGGCTTCAAGAATGACATCCAGCACCCACTTGCTTAGGCTGGTCACAGGGGGAGAATTTAAGGAATAAGCCAGGCTGCAAGGTTCAGGGTTTGCAGTTGGGGATGCAAGATCTGTTCCTCCTGCCGAGTGAGGAGGGTTGGGATCTGGGGTAGGTGCCATGGTGGCATTAGTGACAGGCTGTGCATTAGTGGTTATCAGTGTTGGCGTGGCCAGTCTGGGGCAATCAGGATTGCCCTTGGTCTGTCCTGTCTTATCGTGAGGAATATTCTTGTAAGAAAAGGCAGAGGGGGAAAGCATAGATTGAGAGGTTTACCCACTGGAAGGATAGGGCATCCAATTTCCAGGCCCTGCTGTGGTGTGTCCTGGGGCAGAATTTGCTGATCTGGTGATTGTAGGCGGAGGCAAATAGGTCACCTCCGGGGTCCCCCGTTTCTGGGTTAGAAGGCTGAAAGTGCTGGGGTCTAATTGCTACTCATGTGGGTCTAGGAGATTTCTGCTTAAGTCGTCTGCCAGAGAGTTTTGTTTGCCTGGCAGGAATTGAACTTGCAGATGAATATGCATGTCCAAGGCCATGTTCCACAGGGTCATGGCAAGCCTGCAGAGTGGGTAAGAGTGGGTTCCCCCCCTGCTTGTTGATGTACCACAACTGTGGTGTCTGTTTTTATTAGCAGGGGTCCTGGTGACAGTAGGGATCTGAAAGCTGTCAGAGCATGCTGAACAGCTGGCATCTCTTTTTGGTTGATGTGCAGAAGAATTTGACTTGGGCTCCAGTGGCCCTGAATGCACTTGTCGTCCAGAAGTGCCCCCCCCCCCGCAGCATAGTCTGATGCATCTGTGGTTAGGGTCTGGGCGGCATGGGGTTGTGTAAAGGGAAGTTCCTTGTTGTGGTTGCATGCTGCTGCCCACCAAAAAAACTCTGCCCTTAGACAAGGTATGACAGGTATGATGATTTCCAGGTCCTGAGAATGTTGCCACCAAAGACTTTTTAAGTACCACTGAAGTTTCCTCATATGCAGTCTGGCATATGGAATTAGCAGAATGCAAGAGGCCATGAACCCTAGAGCCTGCAGGATTTTCCTTGCAGACAGCTGGGTTCTGGTGGCCATTTGAGCGAAGTAGACGGTTAGGCTTTTTTTTCCTGGAGTAAGGAATGCCATCTGGGAAGCTGTGTCCAAGCTTGCTCCCAGGAATACATTTTGACTAGGGAATAGTACTGATTTATTTTCGTTGATGGTGTACCCCAGTAAGGTTAGAAGGTTCTTTACAAATGTCAGGTGCTGCAACAGCTTTTCCTGACTGTCTGCCTGAATCAGGCAATCGTCCAAGTAAGGGTATATTTGAATCTGTCTCTGTCTGCAATAGGCAATGGCTGGAGCCAGGCATTTTGTAAAGACTCTGGGAGCAGTGGATAAGCCAAATGGAAGTGCAGAGAACTGACAATGCATTGATCCTGCTCTGAAACATAGAAATTTCTCTCATGATTCCCTGATAGGGATGTGTAGATAGGCTTCTTTTAGGTCTAGAGTGGCTAACCAGGCATCTTTGGACAAAGTACAGTTGTGTACACTTACCATAAATGTAGATGTTAGAGTGTATTCACTGTTGCAGTCATTACATTTGGGTAATCTGCTGGCAGGTTACCCTCAGTCGGCCTGAATTCCAAAGTCTTGGGTCCTGCGTCGGTTGTTGTCTCCTCTTCCATGACGTCAGGTCATCAGGGGTATAAAATATGCAGCAGACACCATTTTCTTTAGCTTTTCTTGCCTCAGATGTCAGGTGCCCCCAAAAAGTAAGCAAAAAATATATATATGTATATATACATGCATCAATATAAACTTTACCTTCATCTACCAGCAAATACACCACATAGGTTGCAGAAGATAAAAAAGGAAAGAAACTCCAGAATGACGGGGATGGCAAGTGGGTAACCTGGACTGCAACAGTGAATACACTCGAACATCTACATTTATGGTAAGTGTACCCAACTGTGCTATATTCTTCGTGTTTCACTACTGCAGTCATTACATTTGGGTAGAATCCCAAAGCTATGGTTGGGAGGCTGGAGCTAAACAGCATTACGCGCGGCTATAAGGCCCTGCAGAACTGCAGTGGCACAGCCTGCCCTGGACTTAGAGTAGAGAAGAAAATAATAATGCTTTGTAAAGGTGTGAACAGAACTCCAAGTAGCAGCCTCTAGAATTGTCTTTGGTTGGTACTCCTCTGAGAAAGGCTGCTGAAGTAGCTGTAGTTCTGGTGGAATGAGACCTAATGCCCTTGGGCACAGGTTTACCATGGTGTAAGTAGCAGAAATGGATGCAGTGGCTTATCCACTTTGAAACTCTCTGCTTTGAAATAGCCTTCCCTTCTGTTCCTGCAGCATATGTGACTAGTAATTGCTCAGTTTTTCTTAGAGCTTTAGTCCTAAAGTAGAATCATAGCTGTGTACGTCCAAGGAATGCAGAATTCTCTCCCCCTTGTTCTGCGGATTTGGATAAAAGGTTGGCAGATTCTTTATTTTGTTAAGAGCCACACTGGAAACCACTTTAGGCATAAAAGTAGGATTTGTCCTCAGACACACCCTGTCTGGGTAAAATATGATAAAAGGCTCTACAGCCATGAAGGCCTGTAGCTCTGAAACTCTTCTTGCTGAAGTAATTGCTAGTAGCAGAGCTGTTTTCCATGACAAGAACTTTACATCAGCAGTAACAGCTGGTTCAAATAGGGGCAGGGTGAGCTTTTCCAACACATAATTGAGGTCCAATGCAGGTAATGGTGATCTTCTAGGAGGCCTTAAATTTTTGGCTCCTCTAAGATATAGCTTTAGTAAAGGATGAGAAAAGATTGGTGGCTCTGTATTGTAATGAGCCGAAATGGCAGAGGCATGGATTTTAACGGATGAGAAAGACAGGCCTTTGTCAAGCATCTCAGTTAAGCATTGTAATACCGGAGGAATAGTTGGTTCTGCTTTATCAGTTCCTTGTGCTTGATTCCAAGCACAGTATCTCTTCCATTTATCAGCATAAGATTTTCTAGTACTAGGCCTTCTGGCTTCCAAAATGACATCCATCACAGCTTTACTGAGAGGTGTTGTCTGTATAACTACATGATCAGCCATGCTGCCAGGTTCAGTGTCTAGAGTTGATTGTGCATAATCTGATTGTTTTGTTGGGACAGAAGTTGAGGTCTTTGAGGTAAGGTCCAAGCTGCATATTAAAACAAGTTCCTTAGGACTGGGTACCAGTATTGGCGGGGCCAGTCCGGGGCAATTAGTATCATCTTTGGTTTCTCTTGTCTGACTTTTAGGAGGACCTTGAGAAGAAGAAGCAGAGGAGGAAAGGCGTAAACTGATAGTTTTTTCCAACTGAAGGACAGGGCGTCCACTTTCCAAGCTTGTCTGTGATAAGGCCTTGTGCAGAATTTTTTCAATTGATACTTTTGAGGAGAGGCAAATAGATCTATGTCTGGGCTCCCCCATTTCTCTATTATCATGCTGAAGACTTGTGGATTTAGTTTCCACTCGTGAGGATCCATAAGGTTTCTGCTTAAATCGCCGGCCAGAGTATTTTGCTTTCCTGGCAGGAATTGAGCTTGAAGATGTATTTGGTAAGTCAAAGCTGTGTCCCACAGTGCCATGGCTAATCTGCAAAAGGGGTAAGAGTGTGTGCCCTTGCTTGTTTGTATACCACGACCATGGTGTTGTCCGTCTTTATCAGTAGTTGTCCTGGATGAAGCAAGTGTTTGAAGGCTGTTAGGGCATTTTGAACAGCTAGCATCTCTTTCTGGTTGATATGTAGATTAATTTGTTTTGGGGTCCATATGCCCTGAATGCATCTTCCTGCCATGTGGGCCCCCCAGGCATAATCTGCTGAGTCTGTTGTTAAGGTTTGGCTGGCAGTGGGTAGAGTGAAGGCCCGTCCAATGTTTTGGTGACATGCCTTTGCCCACCATAGAAACTCCTGTTGTAGGCAGGGAATGAGAGGAATCATTGTTTTCCAGACTGTGAGAATGTTGACTCCATAAACTTTTTAGGTACCATTGAAGTTTCCTCATATGCAGTCTTGCATATGGAATCAGTAGGATGCAGGATGCCATGAAGCCCAAAGCCTGCAGAATTTGTCTTGCAGATAACTGGGGTTTTGTTGCCATCAGTTTGAAGTAAGTAGTCAATTGCCTTTGCTTGTCTGGCGTGAGGTAAGCCATCTGGGCAGTTGTATTCAAGCTTGCACCCAGGAATGTTATCTTTTGAGAGGGTACCAGTTGTGATTTCTTTTTGTTTATTGTGTACGCTAGGCATGTCAGAAGCCTTTTCACAAATGCTAGGTGTCGAAGAATGCCCTTGTTTTCTGCTTGAATGAGACAATCGTCCAAGTAAGGGTATATCTGTATACTTCTTTGTCTGCAAAATGCAATTACTGGTGCCAGGCACTTTGTAAAGACCCTGGGCGCAGTAGATAAGCCAAAGGGCAGTGAAGGGAATTGGTAATGTATTAAACCAGCCTTGAATCTAAGGTATCTTCTGCATGACTGTCTTATTGGGACATGCAGGTATGCCTCTTTTAGGTCTAATGTCACCAGCCAAGCATTCTTGCCCAGCATGGGCAGAATATGCCGCAAAGTCAGCATTTTGAATTCTGGAATGTCCAGGTATGTGTTCAAAATCGATAAATCCAGTATTGGCCACCAGGCCTTGCCCTTTCTGGGTACCAAGAACAGTCTTGAGTAAATATCTTGTCCTTTTTCCTGTTCTGGTACTGGCTGACTGGCCCCCATATCTATGAGGGACGTAACCTGTTTGTGTGCCTCTGCCCATTGATTTTTTGCAGATCTGGCCAACCATTTGCCATTGGCAGAGTGGGGAAATGGAATCTATATCCCTGTGATACTATGTTTAGTACTCACTTGTCCTGGGTTTATTAACTGCCAATTTTGAGCAAAAAGTGCTAATTTTCCCCCTAAGGGTGCTGCCAAAAGATAAGTGCTTGGTGTAGGCAGAAGGAAGTCATTGGGACTGTTTTCTGTAGGTTTGTGCTTTATCTCCTCCAAATTTGGAGGTAGAAGCGCTCCATAGCTTTCACCTATATGAATCTTGCGCCTGGTATCTGGAACCCTTAGGGCATCTGGATTTGCCCCTTTGAGCTCTGTTGGACACAGGAAAGGACCAATTTTTTGTAGGCCAGTGTCTACTGAATCTTGGTGGCTGCACTTCTAAGTCTGTAACAGTTTGCATAGACTGTTCCATTTTCTTTAAAACCTCTTCTGCCTTAATACCAAACAGAGTATGATGCTGTAAAGGTGCATCTAGCAATTTAACATGATCAGGCAAATGTTGTTCTTTTAGCCAGGCATGCCTCCTAATCACAGACCCAGTAACTGCGGCTCTGCAGGAGGTCTCTAAGGAATCAAAACCACATTGCAAAGTATGCTTTCCAACCTATTCAGTTGCATGCAACAATTCCTGCAATTCTTTATTTTCTGCACATTCAGAAATCAACATCATTTTCTGTTTCAGCAATCCAATAACATGTTGTTGGTACTTAAGCATATAAAATTGACATTTTAAGGCCCTGATTGCCAAGGTTGCAGATATATAAACCTTTTTTCCTCATCTGTCCAGTGCCCTTGAATCTCTGTCAGAGGAGGTAGGATTTTTTTGCTGTTGAGGCCTTAACTCCCTTTGGACCCTGTGAAATAGTTTCAGCATCAGTAGCAGGGTTTCTAAATAAAAATTTATGTGAGTCAGGGACCCTGTAATATCTGTCAGGCTTACTGGGAGCTGGAGGTAAGGAGTCAGGGGTCAAGCTTGACTCCAAAAACACATCATCCACAATGTCTAAAACAGGGGGAATGGCTAAAGGCCTGTACTGAGGGAGAAGAAGGAAATCCCTGAGCCTCTTTTTTGATTCTGAGAAATCTCAAGTCTCTCAGTGAAAATGCTCCCTCAAAGTATGCAAGGTTTCTCCAAATGAATAATCCTCAGGAGGGGATGCAGATGGTGTAGATTCCTCTGCATCAGAATCTTCATAGGGAGGTATAGACAATTCCTGATCAGAAGAGGAATCAGAAGAAAGAGAAACCTGATCTGAAGATTCATAATCAATGTCTTGCCTAGGCCTCTTACCTGGAGGGGGATGGGTACCCCTGATCAAGGTAATAAGGTCTTCAGCCATTTCATCTGTTTTTTTTGGCATAGAGGCCTGTGCACATGGCTCATGCGTCTTTTTTTAGTTTTAGAAGTTGCTTTTGCCTTTGGTTTTGCAGCTGTCATCAGTTTGATATACAAATGTTGAGGTCTGAATACACCCTCAGAAGCCGATGCCTACTCAGCGGCTCCGTACCCATCCGAAGGAGATGCATCCGTCGGTCCAATACCTTGAGTATCTTGTGGCATGCCGGACTCCACATGGATGTCAGTAGAGGCCTGCAACTCGAAGGTAGTGGGTATCAGGGTCTGCGAAAGCACCTCACTGAGTAATGGCGAACCGGCGACTGGCTTAGAAAAAGCTTCATCGACGGTTTTGGATCTCGACTGCCTTTCTCTGTCCTTTTCTTTGCGTTTTTTGTGTACTCTGGTAGATGGATTGCTATCCGACATTTCTGGGTAATTAAATCAATTTCCAAAATACTTTGAGGCAAAAATATACAGACGCTTAATAGTGCGTTGGTTAAATCTAGCACAAAATCGACAGCCAGGCACGTTGTGATCAGGGCCTAGGCAAGGAATACAGTATAAATGGAAATCCTTATGAGGTATTTGCTTCCCACAATTAATACAATTATTAAATTTTTCTGATATCGGTATGGAGCAAGAAAAAAAAGTTTCCCCAACGGGGTACTTAGCTTTAGTGAAGACTTCGGTTCTGAAGCTCAAACTCGAATATATCAGTAGTCAGCCAACCGGGACTTGCGAAATGCTTCTGCTTCGGCACCGCGTGGCAAGAAAGACTACAGAAAATGGTGTCTGTTGTAAGTTTTATACCCCTGACGTCATGGAAGAGGAGATAGCAACCGACGCAAGACCCAAGACTTTGGAATTCAGGCCAACTGAGGGCAACCTGCCAGCAGATTACCCAAATGTAATGACTGCAACAGTGAAACACGAAGAACATCATACGAATAAGCTGCTGAAGGGTGAGCATTTTGAATTTTGGTACCACCAGGAAGGTGTTTAGAATGGAAAGATCTAGGATTGAGTGCTAGTACCCTCTTTTCTGGGTAACAGAAAAAGTCTGGAATAAAACCCTTGACCTATCTGTTCTGCAGGAAAAGGTTGAATTGCCCTTATGGAGAGTAGGGATTGAACTTGGTTTTGTGCCTCTGCCCACTGGTTTGGAGGAAGGAATGGGAACCCTTTTGGGGTTGGCAGTGGTGGTGCTGCGGTAGCGTTGTCGCCTCACAGTAAGACTTTGTCCTGTTCGATTCTCAGAGCGTCTTTGTGTGTGGAGACATGCGTGAATGGGCGTACCTTCGTTAAAGGTTGTGCGTCAGGGCTGGCAACTCGGCATGTAAAAATATACTGCCAATCTTTAGCGGACCGGAGTTCGCTGTGAAGACCCCTAACCGGGAAAAGCCGAAAGACACAAGCGTGTGAAAGTAAAATATGTATCCCTGGGATACAATGTTGAGGACCCGTCTTTGGTGATGGAGGTCCAGTTTTTTGCACGGTGAGCAAATTTTCCTCCTAGGGGCACGATCAATTGGACGGTGAGGAGTGGAGTTGAGAAGTAATTGTGAATTCTTTCCATAAGGGGGTGGCTTTGCACTCCCTGTTTTAGGACTGGCAGTACTCCATTGCTTAGACCACTGCAAACCCTGAGACTGCAATCTGGGGGGGGGGTCTGTTTCCCCTTGGGTCTAGTTTGAGATGGCCTTGAGGGGGCTGGAAAGGACCAATGTTTCGAGAGGCAATGCCTGCTGAATCTTGGAGGTTGGACCTGCAAAAAATCTTTGACTGTCTGCATAGACTTAGCTTTTTCTTCCATTTTTTAGAACCTCTTTTGCTTTGGTGCCAAACAAATTGTCCTTATTCAAAGGAGCATCTAGTAATTTTGATTTAACATGGTCTGGCAAGGTCTGTTCCTTAAGCCAAACATGCCGTCTCAGTACAGAACCAGTGACTGCTGCCCTGCAAGATGCTTCTAGTGCATCAAAGTAAACCACCAACGACCAGCAAAAAAACGATAGTGAACACGCAGTAATGAAGAAATAATGATTATTTATTTATAATTCCTTGAAATCCAGACCGGTTTCGGCTATTCAGCCTTTATCAATGAATACAATAAAGTTTTTTTGAATGAAATGAAGCAGCCTGCATTTATACTAGTCTCTGATTACCTGGAAGCAATATTACAACACCACCCAGTGGCTGGGGTAACAAAGTGCATGTTCCATTCTTGATTAAAGCATATGACCAGTGACATAAAAATGCCAGAGGTGTGGATATTATCATATTTTTAAAGATAAAAATCAAAGCTCTGGAAGTAAGCCATTATATGACATACATATTACAAGGTAATAGACCAATACCATAGTCACTATTTGTGAATGCATATCATAGTGTAAAAAAGCAGAAAATATATACCCCACTAGTATATATATATATATATTTTGAAGGGTGATAACCACAAGTTCAAAAGAACTGCATAATAATGAACCAAGTACTGATCATATAATATATTACAAAATAAGGCAAAAAGAGTATAGTGGCCTCATTCTCAGCTATATTATAGATTATAATAAATTGAAATAATATGCTTGTAGATAATACAAGTTCAACATTGTAATTTACAATACTCAATGTTTAACGCCAACATACCAGATACGAATACCAAACCATACATATACATATTCGTATCCTGAACAATTTTTTATCATGCTTTATAGAGTATAATATGAGCGTTTGTAGGCCTAACCACCATTGAATGGTACTAATTCTTGATTTATATGAATGTTTGTTGTAACCATGATTATGAAATCCTTCAGTGTTCAGTGAAACTCACAGATGGTCATTCAGACCTGGGGGGAATAAACATCCAAGGTTGGTTATCCAATATTGTTCCTTGTGGTTTAAAATGGTGTGCCAACCCTGTTGGTTGTTGGTTGCTCCTATCTCCCTGAATTTTGTCAATGATCATGAACATAAACTGGGCATTGGGATGTTGTATCGTGTGTCTGTATAAAGCATTTGTTTCTTGGAACAATATTGGATAACCAACCTTGGATGTTTATTCCCCCCAGGTCTGAATGACCATCTGTGAGTTTCACTGAACACTGGAGGATTTCATAAACATGGTTACAACAACAAACATTCATACAGATCAAGAATTAGTACCATTCAATGGTGGTTAGGCCTACCAACGCTCATATTATACTCTATAAAGCATGATAAAAAATTGTTCAGGATACGAATATGTATATGTATGGTTTGGTATTCAGATTCTGGTATGTTGGCGTTAAACATTGAGTATTGTACAATTACAATGTTGAACTTGTATTATCTACAAGCATATTATTTCAATTTATTATAATCTATAATATAGCTGAGAATGAGGCCACTATACTCTTTTTGCCTTATTTTGTAATATATTATATGATCAGTACTTGGTTCATTATTATTCAGTTCTTTTGAACTTGTGGTTACCACCCTTCAAAATATATATATACTAGTGGTATATATTTTCTGCTTTTTTACACTATGATATGCATTCACAAATAGTGACTATGGTATTGGTCTATTACCTTGTAATATGTATGTCATATAATGGCTTACTTCCAGAGCTTTGATTTTTATCTTTAAAAATATGATAACATCCACACCTCTGGCATTTTTATGTCACTGGTCATATGCTTTAATCAAGAATGGAACATGCACTTTGTTACTCCAGCCACTGGGTGGTGTTGTAATATTGCTTCCAGGTAATCAGAGACTAGTATAAATGCAGGCTGCTTCATTTCATTCAAAAAAACTTTATTGTATTCATTGATAAAGGCTGAATAGCCGAAACCGGTCTGGATTTGAAGGAATTATAAATAAATAATCATTACTTCTTCATTACTGCATGTTCACTATCGTTTTTTGCTGGTCGTTGGTGGTTTACATTGTTGGCTTGACCCTGCATGCCATCCTTGCGGAGCATATGGTTGTCTAGTACATCAAACCCACATTACAATGTATGCTTGCTGACTTGTCTTGCAGAACACATAAGCTCTTGTAATTCTTTATTCTCTACACAGTCTGTAAATGTAGATAACTTTTGCTCAAGTTCCATAATATGTTGCTGATATTTCAACATGTGTAACTGGCAATTCAATCCCCTAATGGCGAGAGTTGCTGAGGTGTATACTTTTTTACCCCATCTGTCTAAAGCTTGGGAATCCCTGTCCGTGGGTTGGGATTTTTAGCTGTAGTTGCTTTTATACCTTTAGGCCCTTGGGAAATGACCTCTGGGTCAACAGTAGGACTTTTGAAAAGAAATTTGAGAGAGTCAGGGACTCTTGTAGTACCTGTCTGGTTTCCTTGGAGCAGGGGGTAAAGTATCAGGAGTTAGACTGGATTCCATAAAGACATCATCCACAACATCCAGAACTGGAGGGATAGCTAAAGGTCTACGTTGTGGCAAATGTTAAAATTCTCAGAGTCTCTTTTTGGACGGAGGATAATCCTGGCATTCCCAGTGGAAATGCTCTCAAAGTATGTAGGGTTTCAAAGAAAAATCCTCTGGAGGGGAAGCAGAGGGAATGGATTCCTCTGCATCTGAATCCTCATAAGTAGATAACGGCAAGTCTTCATATTCAGAAACCTCAGAGTCATCGGACTCTTGGTCAGTTAAAGCTGCTGGGGACAGGTCTCTCTCTCTTAGCAGGGGAAGGCTAGCTTCCCCTAATCAGCATGATCAGGTCTTCTGCCATTTTAAACATTTGAGACTGTGGCAAGGAAGCAGGTGCTTGAGATTAGGTCGTCGGTTTTTAGGCGTAGCTCGTACTCTTGGTCTTAGAAACTCGGTAGTTTTAGACAGAAATGAAGACACGAAAGACGTAGTCTGTGTCGAATATCGGTAATGCGAAGAACTTCCTCAGAAGCTGGTGCCTGCACAGCAGCTCCAGACCCATCCAAGGTAGTGACATCTGCAGGTTCCGTAGTCAAAGAAGAGTCTTGCGGCATACCGGACTCCGAACGGGTCTTGGTAGTGGCCTGAAAATCCATCAAAGCGGGCATCAGGGGCTCTGAAAGCACCTCACTGAGTACCGGCAAACTGGCGACTAGCTTAACGGAAGCGTTGTCGGCAGTTTTGGACCTGTGCAGTCTGTCTGTCTTTATCCTTACATTTTTGTGGAAGATCAGTAGTCGGATGGCTTACCGAAGGCATTTCGGAATACGGAGATCGATAGCAAAAGTATTTAGTGACAATAAGGGGCCGACAACAAATAGTTTGGGCGTTGAACAAAGCACAAATACAACAGCGAGGAATGTCGTGGTCTGGGCCTAAACAGGTGACTCAGTAAGAATGGAAATCTCGGTGCGGTATTTGCTTTCCACAGGCGAGACAATTGTTAACTTTTTCTGACATCGGTTAGAGCAAGAAAAACGGATTCCCAATGGGGTACTTATCTTTAGAAGATTTCAGAATGATTCAATTCGGAAATGAAAAAGTACAGTTTTGTACCTACCATAAATGTAGATGTTCGAGTGTATACACTGCTGTAGTCATTACACTTGGGTTATCCTGCCATCAGGCGGTTCCCCAGTCGGCCTGAGTTCCAAAGTCTTGGTCCGGCGTCGGTTGCTGTCGCCTCCTCCCTGACATCAGTGTGACAGGGGTATATAAGATGCAGCCGATGCAGTTTTCTTCAGTTTTTCTTGCCCCAGATGTCAGGTGCCTCCAAATAGGTAGACAATTCCAATTGCTAATAAAACATACATAAGAAAAGCAAAAAACAACTTACAGCTACCAGCAAATACTCCCCATGGGTAGTAAGGGTAGAACACATAGGTACGTACCAGCCAGTAAGAAAGGAAGGAGGGAGGGTAACCTGGACTGCAGCAGTGTATACACTCGAACATCTACATTTATGGTAGGTACAAAACTGTACTATGTTCATCGTGTTACACTGCTGCAGTCATTACACTTGGGTAGAATCCCAAAGCTGAGGTAGGGTGGCTCATTCTACAAGGCATTAGGGGGTGGCTATAAGGCCCTGCAGCGGCGAAGCCAGCTCTGGATTTAGAGCATAGAGGCAGATGGTAATGCTTGGTGAAGGTATGTACTCCAAGTTGCTGCTTCCAAAATATCCTTGGTAGGTACTCCCCTGAGGTAGGCAGTTGAAGTGGCTGTTGCCCTGGTGGAGTGAGATCTAATGTTGCTAGGTACAGGTTTTCCATGGTATGTGTAGCAGAAACGTATACAATGTCCAATCCATTTTGAAATAGTCCGTTTTGAAATGGCTTTTCCCTGTGCTCCTGCAGCATATGCTACCAATAATTGCTCAGATTTTCTGAAAGCTTTGGTTTTGTCCAAGTAGAAGCGTAACTGCCTGTGAATGTCAAAAGAGTGCAGTAGTCTCTCCCCTTTATTCTGTGGTTTAGGATACAAAGTTGGCAGGTGAATAGTTTGGTTTAGAGACGCACTGGATACCACCTTTGGCATAAACGTAGGGTTAGTTCTTAAAGACACCCTGTCCTGGTGGAAAATGAGGAAAGGTTCTACTGCCATTAGTGCCTGTAATTCTGAAACTCTTCGTGCTGATGTTATTGCCAGGAGCAGAGCAGTTTTCCAAGAGATATATTTTAATTCTGCTGTGTTAGCTGGCTCAAAAGGAGGTAAAGTTAGTTTTTCCAAAACAAAGTTGAGGTCCCAAGTTGGAGTAGGTGCTCTACAGGGCAGTCTTATGTTTTTAGCCCCTCTGAGGTACTGTTTTAAGAGAGGATTAGAGAAAATTGGTGGATTTGTGTTGTAATGAGCAGAGATGGCAGAGGCGTGATCTTGATGGATGAGAAGGAGAGGCCTTTTTCCAACATCTCAGTTAAGTATTGTAGTATCTGAGGAATGTTTGGGACAAGAGGGTCAAGGCTGTGAACTTGGTTCCAGACACGCAATCTCTTCCATTTATCCGAATAGGCTTTCCTGGTACTTGGCCTTCTGGCCTCCAGAATGACATCCATAACAGCTTTGGAGAGAGGCATTGCTTGCTTGACTAAGGAATCTTCCATGAAGCTAGGTTTAAGGTCTTTAGCTGGCTGTGTAGCATTTGACTGTTGTGCTGAGCCAGCAGATGTGGGATATGAGGCAAAATCCACGGTGGTTCTTGTGCTAAGCTCCTTAAGACTGTTTACCAGTGCTGGCGTGGCCAGTCTGGTGCAATCAGGATCATCTTTGGCTCTTCTTGCCTGGCTTTTAGGAGTACCTTTGGCAGGAGAGGTAGTGGTGGGAAAGCGTACACTTGTAGGTTCCCCCAGCTGAATGAAAGAGCATCCACTTTCCATGCTTGTGGAAGGTAACTCCTTGTGCAGAATTTTTGTAGCTGGCAATTTATTGAGGATGCAAACAGATCTATATCTGGGCTCCACCATTTCTGTGTTATCATTCTGAATATTTGTGGATTCAGTTCCCGTTCATGGGGATCCATGATGTTTCTGCTTAAGTCGTCTGCCAGTGTTTTTTTTCTCTCTTGGCAGGAATTGTGCTTGCAGAAGAACTTGAAGGTTTATAGCTGTGTTGATTGTTTATGTACCACATAACTGTGGTGTTGTCTGTCTTTAGCAGTAGTTGTCCTGGATGCAGCAGGTCCTTGAAAGCTATAAAGGGCATTTTGTACAGCTAGCATCTCTTTTTGACTGATGTGAAGATGCCTTTGTTCTGCGGGCCACGTTCCCTTAATACATTTGCCTGCCATGTGTGCTCCCCAAGTGTAATCCGATGCATCTTTGTCAGTGTTTGCCTGGCTGTGGTTTGTGTAAAAGGCTGTCCCTTGTTGAGGTGACAAGCTTGAGCCCACCATTGAAACTCCTGTTAAAGGCAAGGGATTAGTGGTATAACTGTTTCCAAACTATGACAGTGTTGAGACCATACATTCTTTAGGTACCATCGTAGTTTCCTCATACGCAGTTTGGCACATGGAATTAGTAGTATGCAGGATGCCATGTAACCCAAGGCCTGCAGAATTTTTCTTGCAGTGAGTTGGGTCTTTGTTGCCATCAATTGAAAGTATTGAGTCAGTTGTCTTTGCTTGTCTGGTGTGAGATAAGCCGTCTGGGCCGTTGTGTTCAAGCTGGCACCCAGGAATATAATCTCTTGTGAGGGCACTAGTTTTGAATTCTTTTTGTTTACTGTGTACCCCAGGCAACTTAACTTTTTTACAAACGCCAGATGCTATAGAAGAAAGTCCTTGCTCTCTGCTTGAATCAGGCAGTCGTCCAGGTACGGATAAATTTGAATTCCGTTTTGTCTGCAAAATGCAATTACTGGTGCCAGGCACTTTGTGAAGACCCTGGGCGCAGTAGATAAGCCAAAGGGCAGTGCAGAGAATTGGTAGTGCATTGAACCCGCTATGAATCTGAGGTATCTATCGTCTGCAGTTTTGTCTGATAGGGACATGCAGGTATGCCTCCTTGAGGTCCAAAGTCACGAGCCAAGCTTTCTTGCCCAACACGGGCAGGAGCTGCTGTAATGTCAACATTTTGAATTTCGGAACATCCAGGTAAGTGTTTAGAGATGAAAGATCCAGAATGGGCCTCCAGGATTTGTCCTTTCTGGGTACCAGAAAGAGTCTTGAGTAAAATCCTTGTTCCTTGCTCCTGTGATGGTACCTTTTGAATAGCTCTCATATCCATGAGTGCTGTAATTTGTTTTTGAGCCTCTGCCCATTGATTTGGTGGCAAATTTGGCATTCCTTTTAACCTTGGCAGTGTGTGAAAGTGGAAACTGTAACCTTGAAATACAATGTTGAGAACCCATTTGTCTTTGGTGATCATTTGCCAATTGTGGTAGAAGAGTGCCAGTTTTCCTCCCAAGGGGGCTGCCAAGAGGGATTTGTTTGGCAGCTGTAGTGGGAAGTCATTGGAGCTGCTTTTTATATGGTTGGGGCCTGCCTTCCCCTTCTTTCTGGCCTGATGCAACCCATTGTCGAGGCCTATAAGGACCTTGGTGTTTGAACCTCTACCTCTTGGACATCTGTATCTTCCCCTCTGAGGTCTGTCTGTAATTGGAAAGGACCAATTCTTAGTTGGCCAGTTTCTGCTAAATCTAGGAGGCTGAACCTGTAAGAAATCCTTCACCGTTTGCATAGATTTTGCCTTATCCTCCATTTTCTTAAATACCTCTTCTGCCTTGACTCCAAATAACACATCCTGATGCAAAGGTGCATCCAATAATTTTGCTTTAACATGATCTGGTAACGTATGTTCTTTTAACCAAGCATGTCTTCTAATGACAGAGCCTGTAACTGCTGCTCTGCAGGAGGCCTCTAGAGAATCAAAACCACATTGCAAAGTATGCTTTCCCACTTGTTCAGCTGCATGCAATAAATCCTGCATCTCTTTAAAATTAGGAGGATCTGATTCTGGAAGTATTTTCTGTTTTAACTGAGACAGTAAAAACTGCTGATATTTTAGCATGTGAAACTGGCAATTTAAGGCTCTCATTGCTAAAGTTGCAGACGTATATACTTCCTTTCCCCATCTGTCTAATGCTCTGGAATCTATGTCAGAGGGGACTGGATTCTTGGCTGATAAGGCCTCAACTCCTTTGGGTCCCTGAGAAATAGTTTCAGGGTCAGCTACAGGGCTTTTATACAGAAATTTATGTGAGTCAGGGACTCTGTAGTATCTGTCGGGTTTAACAGGGGCTGGAGGTAAGGAATCAGGATTTAAGCTGGATTCAGTATGCACATCATCCACAATATCTAACACTGGCGGAATAGCAAGGGATCTGTGTTGAGGTAATAAAAGGAAGTCTCTGAGCCTTTTCTTGGATTCTGAGTAATCCTGGCCTTCCCAGTGGAAATGCTCCCTCATGGTATGTAGGGTTTCCCCAAAGGATTAGTCCTCAGGCGGTGAGGCTGATGGAATTGATTCCTCAGCATCAGAATCCTCATAAGGGGGTAAAGAGTATCCTAGGTCTGAGGATGACTCAGAAAAGATGGACACCTGGTCGGATGAGTCATAGTCTGCATCCTGTCTAGGCCTTTTATCAGGAGGGGGATGGGACCCCCTGATCAGAGTGATTAGGTCTTCGGCCATTTTGAGCATTTGTTTCTTAGGCATGGAGGACTGTCCTGGAGAATGCTGTATTTGTTTCTTTGATTTTAAAGGAGGCTTAGACTTAGTTGAGGGTTTAATGCTCAACTGAGTAGGTCTGAAGACACCCTCTGAAGCTGTGGGTTGCTCCGCTACTCCGGATCCCTCCGAAAGGTTAGTCTCTGTAGGCTGAATAACTTGTGCGTCCGAAAGCCCAGCCATCTCCACATGGGAGTCAGAGGCGGCCTGTGGTTCTACAGAAGCGGTCGTCAGGGGCTGCGAAGGCGCCTCGCTGAAAACCGAAGAACCGGCGACTGGCCTAGAAGAGGCTTCGTCGCCAGTTTTAGGCCTCGGATGCCTATCCTTGTCTTTGCACTTTTTGTGTATTCCGGTCGTCGCAAGTTCCGACGGCATGGTATAATTGATAGTGTCGGGCAAAATCAAACCGACGTTTAATAGTGCGCTTGTTAAACCTAGCACAAAACCAACAACCAGTGACGTCGTGGTCTGGGCCTAGGCATGGGATACAATAGGAATGGAAATCCTTATGAGGTATTTGCTTCCCACAAGAAATACAGTTATTAACGTTTACTGACATCGGCCTGAGGCAAGAAAAAGTTTCCCCAACGGGGTACTTAGCTTTATAGAAGACTTCGGTTCTGGATTCGGAATGAAAATCTCAGAAGACGGTCGACTGGCACTTGCGAACTGCTTTTGCTTCGGGTACCGCGCGGCAAGAAAGACTGAAGAAAATGGCGGCGGCTGCATCTTATATACCCCTGTCGCACTGACGTCAGGGAGGAGGCGACAGCAACCGACGCCGGACCAAGACTTTGGAACTCAGGCCGACTGGGGAACCGCCTGATGGCAGGATAACCCAAGTGTAATGACTGCGGCAGTGTAACACGATGAACATCTCAGTTAGTGGCCGACTGGCACTCGTTCAAACTGCTTCTGATTCAGGCTCCTAGGCAAAAATGACTGATGTAATGGCATCAGCTGCCTGTTGTTTTACCCCTAAGGACCTGACGTCAGTTCTGGAGCAACAGCAACTGACGCAGAAATACTAAGTCTCTGGTATTCGGGCTGACTGAGGGCTACCTGCAGGCAGATAACCCAAGTGTGATGACTGCAACAGTGAAACACGAAGAACATCTATACACTATGTTCATCATACTGACCAATGTTGCAGTACCCTTAGCTCTATAGGTAGATTACCCTTGCTTACATTTGGGTGGTGGAAGGTCCCAGAAGCCCCTCTAGAATGGTCCTAGCAAAGCCTGAACTAGACCTAGAGAAGGAATCAAGCATGTAATACTTGGCAAATGTACAAAGGACCGTGTTGCTGTATCTAGAATCCAACCCTTTCCAAAAAAGCCATAGATGAAGCCAAGGTCCTGACAGAGTGGGCCTTGACCTTGCCTGAAACAGTTTTGCTGTTGAGAAAGCAACAAAATTTAACAGTCTGGGACAACCATTTGTTAACAGTCTGTTTTGACACAGTTTGTCTGTGGGCATGCAAGGTATGGTGTATCCTCTCTCACTCATTTCTGACCTTAGGAAAGAAAAAGGGAAGATGGACAGCTTGGCTTAAAATAAACTTGGATACCACTTTAGGCATAAAAGATTAGATCTCAAAAAAAACCCAGTCTCTGTGGAGAATGACATAAGGTTAACTTAACATAAGAGCTTACAATTCGGATACTCTTCTTGTAGAGGTCACAGCAAACGGCAAGTTCTCCATGTTAAGAACTTCAGCCTGATGAGCTGTCTCAAATCTTGCAAGTGTTAGCTTCTCTAACACAAAAGTTAGATCCTAAGGAGAAGCCTCCATTTTTTTCTTGAAGGTCTCTCATGCAATACCTCTTATAGGTTCATAGGTTGGTACTAGGCTATTAGCCCTAGGGCCTATACAAGCCTAGCCATAACAATTCCCTGGAAATTTCTTCCCGCAATATTTACTTCTCTGGACTCCTGTCTAGCAGGGCAACTGACGTGATCCCCAGGGTGAATTTCCTATCTCCCATCCAATTGTCAAGGTTCCTTTTGAAGAGCGCCAAGGAGGCGCTCTGCTTGACATGTATGGGCAGTCTATTCCAGAGTAGGGGGAGTCTCTGGGTCAGGAACCTATCCTTCCAGCATGCTTTGTTCATTGTGATGTCAAGGTTTAGATCCCTGGAGCGTGTGGCTCTGAGGGATTGGGATTTCTTTAAGTGGAGCATGTCCAATAGCTCAGGGTATGACATGGCCTTGTATGTTAAGCAGAAATTGCCGCCGAGTAGATGATATGCCACAGAGTATAGCTGGAGTTTTTTTTTAGACTATCAGTATAGGGCATCTGCTTTGGCCTGTGATTCTTTTAGTGAGGTATTTCTGTGGCCATTCCAGCTGTTGCAGATGTCTTGTGAGGTACATACCAAACGGAGCATTGTACTCTATAATGAGTCTAATGAGGGATTAGTACAGTGGGACAATGACCTCCTTTTTCTGGATGAAAAGCACTTCGTGATGAGGTGTGCCACATAGAAGGATTTCTTGTTGTGGCGATGTGGTTATCGAAGTTGAGACCACTATCCACCTGTGTCCCTATGTCTCTCATCACACTTTCGGTGTTTAGTGTATTGCCACCTATGTGGTAATTCATGGGTACATGTTTTTTCCCCAAAGGGGATAACTAATTTCTTGGCATTAAGCTTGAGCCCATGGCTCTGGCACCAAGCATCTGTTTCTGTAAAGCCCTTTTGTAGAATATCCACATAATTTGAGGATTCAATAATAGCTCCCAGTTTGCAGTCATCTGCAAACTTTGTTAGCCAGAGTCCCTTAGTGTTGGCCTGTAATTCAGAAAAGTAGATGCCAAACAAGAGCAGTCCCAGGATTGAACCCTCAGGTACTCCACTTGTCAGGAGGTGGATTTGGAGTCGGCTACTTTTACAGTCTGGGTTCTGTCAACAAGCCAGTTGGCAACCCATCGAGTGACACAAGGATTTATACCCAGCTTAGTAAGTTTATCTAGGATTCCAGAATGGGGGATGGTGTCAAAGGCCTTGGTGAGGTCCAGATAGGCTGTGTGGACCGCCTTACCCTCATCTACAGCTCTGGAGACTGATTTGAAGAAGTCAATCAGGTTCAGGAGACAAGATCAGCCCTTCACGAACCCAAACTGGGTGGGGTCCAATGTTTGAAGGTTGCCAATGTCTTTGTTTATAAGTTCCATAATCACGCCTTTGCAGATCAGGCTCATCAGACTGATGAGATGGTAGTTCTCGGGATCCAAGGTGGATCCACCCTTGTGGACTGGGATAAATGTAGCTGTGCGCCACTCAGTAGGCATGAAGCCTGAGGTGAGATGACGATTAAGCAAAAGATTGTGACTCAAGAAAGCATGGAAAGAGGGGAACCCATAGGTAGACATGCTGAAATGGCTGATAAATTAACCATGATGGAATAAAAAAGGCCAAAATAGCAACCAGAGAAATATTAGCCTTCAATGTGTGCTTATTATGTTGTTGGCACAAACTAAAAAACCTTTCCCATTTGCTAATATACGACTTTCTAGTAGCTGGTTTTCTTGTCTTCCTTAATACCAGCAGCATTTCTTCAGTAAAAAGGGTATCTAAACAGAATTAAAACCTTATCATCCTAGCAGTCAATTAAAGTTGATTGGGGTTGGGGTGCAAACATTCCCAATTCTTTAGACAGTATATCCATTCTGTAAGAATTTTCTGGCAATCTCCCCTGGCCATTTCCAAACGAAGGAAGAACCACTACTGCCTGGGCTAGAAAGGATTCACCCCAGTGATTTTGATGGATTCCTTATGAATCGTCAAAAGTATCCCTGCAGTGAGTGGAAAACCAGACAAGAACATGTCTTTCCTTGAACAGGAACCTGTCTTCCGGGCCTTCTTGCTTGGAGTCCTGGAGCAGAATTTTATCAACTAACTGTTCAAACAGGAGGTAAAGAGGCCAACTTGAGGAACACCCCACAGATGGATCAAATCTTGGAAGATCACTCCCCTTGATCTAGTTTCCACTCGTGAGGGTCTGCCCTTGTCCTGTTCAGCTTGTCTGCCACACCGTTTTGCTCTGACAGAATGTAGGATGCTTGCAGAGTGAGACTGTGCTATGAAGCTAGATCCCAAGCTAACATGGCTAGTCTGCAAAGGGACTACGACCCGGTTCCAACTGGATTGCTGATGTACCACATAACACTGGTACTAACAACTTGAAGATGTCCAAAGGAACAAAATGATTCACAGCTGAGTGCCTTGATCAGGCCAAGCATGTCTTATGTGCTTGACTTTGTCCTTGGTGCCTCACACACCTTGCAATTTTATCATAAGCCCTTAAACAGTCATTCTGACTTGCTGGAATGTCCTTGGTTTTGGGGAGTTCCTGTACTCTTTTTAAAAAACACCCCTTGGCATAGCTTCTTAAATGTCTGTTTACCAGCATTTTGCAGAGGCTGTTTTTGTTTCTTGCCAAAATTGAATTTAAGGTTAGAGAAGGCTTTGGAAAATTTGGAAAAGGGGAGATGAAAATTCTTAAAGATTTCCTGTATAAGCTTAGCCCTGTCATGAAACATTTTGATAACCTCTGCCAAAGTGAACTTACTTAAAATCTAATTTTCACATCATCTGGGAGGGTCTGACAATGCAAACATGGAAACCTCCTCAAAAAAAGAACCAAAGGCCAGAGCCCAGGAAGAAGCATCAACATTGCGCACAAACTGCAGACAATAAGTTGCGACCTGCAAGAGAAAAAACGAAACCATTTAAAGTAGATTTTTCCTCAAAAAAAGAAGCTGCAGACAAAATACTCCTTGCACTTTCACAACTGGTGACAGCAAGCTAACATACAAAACCAATTCAAAATTCTGAAAATCAAAGATGCAGAAGCATACACTTTTTCCCCATACTTCTCAATTATTTTCCCAACCTTGTCAGGAGTGCAGGATTTCAATTAAATGTTTAGCAGCAGCAGGATAAACTAAAGATATAGCTGCTGGATCAAGCTTGGCACGAGTACAAAAACAGAGGAAGATGCAGTTTTGCAAGAACTTATTACAACAGTAGATGTCCCACTGATCACTACTGCAGTATTACAAACAAACATCTGACAAATGACACAGCCCATGAGCATGGGTACATAAGTAGACTTATGAAATTAAATCCTCCAGTCCTGCAGCCTGAGGACATCTGGGGAGAGTTACTCAGCAAGGAAAGTCATGAGAAGGAACAGTTGTGTAAAATCTTACCATAACCATAGATGTCCTTCTCTTCTATGCTGCAGTATTCACAACCTTTGGGTTATCTTCTGCTTAGCTACCCAAATGTCTGGCCAGTATACAAAAGCTTTAGTCACTGCAAGGTACACAGAACATCTGACGCTGGCCGTAGGGAGTGTGGGTTATAAAACTGACATACGCATGTACCTTTCCTCAGAACTGAATGCCCAAATTGGCCCCAGTCCCAGGATAGCTGCACAAGTCCTGTGGCATCCAAAAAGGCATTTTCTTTTATACAGGAATAGGAGGGAGGGATAGAATACTGCAACATGGAAGAGAAAGTAGTCTATGGTTATGGTAAGATTTTACACAACTATTCTGTCCCCCTATTCCCATGTTGCAGTATGCACGACCTTTGGGTGAATGCCAAAACTCAAAGGGAAGAAGAGGAGGGTGGTATGGAACTGTTTTCCAAGAATCCATGCAGGATTGCCCTAGCAAACCCTGCTGCAGACTGGAAATATGGTCCAGTTTGCAGTACTGGGTGAAGGTATAGACAGATGTCCAGGTAGCTGCCTACAGAGTGGAATCAGTATCCAGCCCTTTGAAAAAGGCTCCATATGAGGCCATGGCTCTACTGGAGTGGGTTTTAATTTTTTAGATTAGATGTTTGTCGTAGTAGATGTAACAAAAGGAGATAGCCCTGGAAATTCAGGCAGAAATAGTCTGCTTTGTCGTGCCTTTCCCAGAGCTCTGGGGTGAAAGGAGACAAAACTATTTCCTAAGGGACCTGGTCTTGTCAAGGTAGAATCTTAATTGTCTGTGAACATTAAGGGAATGCAGGATTCACGGCCATTCTGGGGATGTGGAATAAAAGTGGGGATGTGAATACACTTGTTCAGGGACAGCTCAATGACCACCTTAGGCATGAAGGACAGGTTGGTCGTTAAGGTCACGCTATCCTTGTGGAAGATGAAAAAGGTGGGGAGGCCATAAGGCCCTGGAGCTCTGACACTCTCCTGGCTGATTTCAGGGCCACCAAAAGCACAGTCTTTCAAGTGCAATATTTTAGAGAGGCTTTTGATACTGGTTCAAAAGGAGCAATAGTGAGCTTCTCTAAAACGTAGTTCAGGTCCCATGGGGGTGGGACTGGCCTCCTAAGGGGCCTGAGGTGCAGTACTCCCTTAAGGAATAACTTCACTGAAGTTGGGAGGTAAGAGGAGGGTCAAGAAGCAGAGAAGCCAAAATAGCAGCTAGGTGGGCCTTAAAAAAATATTCCAGCCCTGCTTGCAACAATTCACATAGGTAGAATAACACTAAAGGGATCTCTCCTTGAAATGGGTCTAGCTGTCTTTGAAGACACCAAATGGAGAATCTTTTCCATTTGGACGAATAAGATCTCCTAGTATTGGGTTTCCTGGCCTCCTGCAGGACATTAAGCAAGTCCTCAGTGTAAAGGTGTCTGAAAGGGATCTAAACTCTATCACCCATGGGTTTAGGTTCAGAAGTGGGGATGGATTACCGATCCTTTGGTCTTGTGAGAAGGTCCACTCTGAGGTAACTTGTGATGACTGCCCCTGGCTAAATGCAGAAGGAGAGGGAACCAATGCTGTATTGGCCAAAGGGGAGTCACCAACAAGACATTTGGTTTGTCTTGCTGAATTTTTAACAGAAGTTTTTGTAGGAGTGGGAAGGGGGGAATGAATAGAGAAACATCCCCTTCCATGAGACAGAAAAGGGCGTTTGTTGCTCTCTCAAGGGGCTGGGCGTCTGGTTTAAAAGAATGGAAGTTGTCTGTTCAGAGGGGAGGCTAACAGATCTATTTGTGGTGTACCCCACTTGTGGACTATGCCCAAGAACACAACCCTGAGAAGCATCCATTCGTGAGACTGTGACATGGACCTGCTCAAGGTGTCTGCCTGAGTGCTCTGAGCTGAGGGAATACAGACTGCCTGCAGGGTGACTCCACATTAGGCCACCAATTCTCAGGGCTGGAGTGCAAGTCTGCATAGCAAGCAACATTTTGTTTCCCCGTTTGTTCACATACCAAAGAACTGTAGCGTCTGTGAACAGCTTCAGGGGGCCTTGCTTCAGAATGTGTTGGAAAGCCCTCAAAGCAAGGACGGCCCTCATTTCTCAGATGTTGATGTGCAACCAACTTGAAGGGGCCTGTCCATGTGTCTTGCACCTACAAGCTGCCTACAGCAGCTCCCCAGCCCAGGTCTGAGGCATCTGTGTACATCTCCTTGACTGGGTGAGGGGTTGTAATGAAAGTTCTGGGTTGACAGAAACTTAATCTAACCACCAAAGGATCTCCTTCCTTAGGCATGGTAGGAAGGAATGCTGTACTTCAAGAGGTGCGAGTGTTGGGTCCATGTGGACCTCAGGTACCACTGAAGTTTTCTCATAAGGAGTTCTGCCAGTGGCAATATGGGTATAGTGGTGGCCATATGTCATAGGAGTCCAAGATATTGTCTCGCTGTCATAGCAGTGGTGTGGAGGACAGAGAGCAGGTAATGCTTCAGACTTTCTATATTTTGCGGTGGAAGGAATGTCCTCATAAGATCTGTCCTTATTCTGAACTCCAGGAAAACATGGTGCTGGGAGGGGGTAAATTTGGACTCGGGGAAAATGAAGTTAAGCCCCCGGGACTGCAGGACAGAGATAACTTTTTGGAGATGGATGTGTAGGGAAGTGGAGCAACCTGCCTGGATCAGGAGGTCATCCAGGTATGGAAGACTCTGGATCTCTTGGACCCTGCAATAGGCTACCACTGCATTGTAGTCTCCCAGAGTCGCCTTCTAAGGCGACACTTGGTGAATACCCTTGGAGCAGTAGATAGTCCAAAGGGCAAGGCAGAGAACTGAAAATGTAAGGAACCCACAGAGAATCAAATACTTCCTGTAGATGGGCCTTATGGGGATATGTAGATATGCATCTTTGATGTCGAAAGGGGCCAAATGCCTGACTCATTAGCAGGTGGAAAACAGTCTGGAGTGTAAACATGCAAAAGTGGGTACTTGTAGAAAAAGATTGAGGTGGGAGTGATCGAGGATGGTTCTCCATAGGCCATCTTTCTTTGGGACTAGGAAAAGTATGGAGTAAAAAAAGCCCCTTCCCTTTTCTGACAGAGGGACAGGTTAGACAGTCCCTTGAGAGAGGAGGCTGTCTAAGACTGTTTGGAAAAAGTGAAGAAGATGGTCCTCTTAAGGAGGGAGGAATGACCCAAGTCATGAAGTCACCCTTTTCTATAATAGGCAAGACCCACTTGTCTGAGATAATGCTTTGCCAAACAGGAAGATGGTGAAAGAGTCTTTGGGATAGGGGAATGGAATCTGGAGGTGGTGAAGGCGAAGGCAGGTAGTCACAGACCACCTGCCCTGTCCTCAAACTGAGGTTTCTGAAATGGAGACTGAACAAGCCTGGAGGGAGGCTCCGGCTTCCTGGAGCTCTTTTTCCTCCTAGAATGAGGGGTAGGAGCAGAATGTTTCCTGATAAACTGTGTTTGGTGGGATAATTCCTATGAAATTTAGGGATAGACAGACAAACAAATGTTTTAAGTCTTATAATTCCTTCCTCTTTTGCTGAAGGGTCTGGAAAATCTCTGCCACTTTAGCCCCAAAAAGGGCAGAATTGTCCAGAGGTGCAATCCAGAAGTTTATCCCAGACATCATCTGGCAGGGGTTGGAGTCTCAGCCAAAAATACCTTCTAAGCACTGAGGCAGAAGCTGCAGATCTGGGCGAGACCTCTGCAACATCATAACTGTATCTGACGGTGTGTCTTGTCACTTGAGAGGACAAGGAGAAGAGGCCAGACATTTGAGCCTTAGAAGGCGAGTCTGGGAGAACAGCCAAAAGTTTAGAAACCCAAGTCAAAAGGGCCAGGGCATACTTAGACGTGTGTCTGGTAGTTAACCACCATAAAAGCCAAAGTGGCAGAGGTGTTTACTTTTTTCTTAAAGCCTTCCATGGTTCTACTTGTCCTGATCAGTGCAAAGGACAAAGGTGGAGGGAAATAATCGAGAGGGTTTGTCTGCAGAGACTGAATTAGTGCCAGGGTCTGCAACAGGACATTTAATCAGACATATGGCCCCTTCTGGGACCTTACAGAATCTGCCAAAGGCTGGTAAGACTGGAGGGATAGCAGAAGGTGAATGGGTGTCCATCTGTAAGAGCTCATAATACCTCTTTTGAACCTCTGACATTTCAGGGGAATCCCATTTAAAAAAACTCTCTCATTTTAGAGATGGTTTCACCACAGGTGAAGTCCTCTCCGAAGGAGTCTGACTCAGCAGAGTCTTCCCTCGGGGGAAGCATACCCAAGAGGGGAAAGCATCTGAGAGGCATAGGAAAGAGAGTCTTCCCTCGGGGGAGGCATACCCAAGAGGGGAAGGCATCTGAGAGGCATAGGAAAGAAAGTCCTCTGAAGAGGAATCTGAAGAGTCCACAGCTTCAAGAGGAAGAGGATCTTCAGTCTGAGGCCTAGGGCTAATAACTGGACGGGCAGCTGGAGGGGAATTAGGCATAGAAGGTCTAAGGGCCATGAAGGCATTAAATATGCTTTGAGAGAAATCTTGCTAATCAGGCAGGCTTTCTGAAGGAGGAGAGACATGTTTTGTCTTTTGTTTCCTTTTTAGGGAAAAGGTAGGCCTGGAGGCTGTAGCGTCTTAAGGGGCTAGGTTCAGATTGTTCTAAAGCAGTGGAAGGTCTGGTCTGGACATCCTTTGCAAACGAAGGTTCCCCCTCGGTGCCAGATGTCTGCAAAACCTCCATGGACATGCTTTCAGCACTAGGTTCTGCAGCCTCCCGAATGGTACCGTCTAGACCTACCTTGGCTAAGTTCTCTACGTTCCTCCATGTGAACATCGGCCACAGAGGGAATGTCGGACAGAGGAGGTGCAGTATATGTTCAGGCCTGGAAACTTTGGCCCTCTTTTGGGTGGCTTGATGGGCTGACCGGACAGTCCTTCCATCGCCAGAGCCAGACATTTACGATGCTGGTTTTCTAAGTAGATGTTTAAAGCATGCAGATGACTGCCAGGAGCCTTAAGAACAAAAGCCTGACAAATTGCGCAGGTTTTATGGTCGTGGATGGGCCCTAGGCAGAAAAAGCAAACGTCGTAGACTTCCTATGTGGGGAACTGACGTCCGCACCTACACTTTCATTTCCTGGATGGCATGAACTCTAAGCAGACATGCAGTGACTAAAAAGAGAAGAAAAACAGCCCCAAATAGGGTACTTTTCTAAAATTCGAAGATCTGACGAGAAGAGCCGACGTTCGACTGGCGGCACATAAGTTCTGAGGAAAGGTACGTGCCGACATCACTTTTATGGCACACACTTCCTATGGCCAACATCAGACGTCCCATGTACCTTGCAGTGACTAAAGCTTCTGTATACTGGCCAGACGTTCGGGTAAGCAGAGGATAATCCAAAGGTTATGAATACTGCAACATGGGAATAGGGCATCAGAAGGGTCAAAGAGACTTGCCAGGCAGGGCAGCAGAAAAAAAGGACAGTTGAAGAGAGTGGAGAAAGTGGTAGGAAACTGTCTTAAAGCCACAGTAATCAATAAGATTAAGGCAAGTTCTTACACAACTGTACTATGTTGTGACTGAAATCACAACAGTATTCCAAACACATGGTTGGCAAAGGCAGTTATGGACATGGAAAAAGTACGTACTATGCAGTGCGCGTGCACAGAAGACTAGAGAGCTACTTCCAGCATTATTATGAAATCTACCTCTTGTATAAAGCTCCAGAAGATGCCACTGATCTAGCAGAGTGAGCCTTTGGGAAAGATGGCATGGAATTGTCATGGTAAGTGTAGCAAAAAAAATGGACCAAGAAATCCAGCTAGCAATAATGTTTGGATACTGGCTACCCCAGCATTGGGTCCAGGAAAGAAAAACAGTTGGGTCTGATTTATGAATAAAATTAGTCTTCTTCAGGTAAAATCTGAGACATCTGTGAACATCCAGGGAATGTAAAATTCTTTCAATCCCTGTTCTGTGGGTTGGGAAAGAAAGTAGGCAGGTAGATGGCCTGGTTGAGGGACTTCTCATTTACTACTGTAGGCAGGAAAGCGGGACTGAGCCTCAAGGAGACACTACTCTTATGGAAAACAAAGAAAGGGGGAGCAGCCATGAGCAGATGGAGCTCTGACCCCCCATCTAGCAAAATGACATCTACCAACAAAATGGTTTTCCAGGTGCAGAATATGAGACTGGAAGAAACTGCAGGCTCAAAGGACAGCAGATGTGAGCTCTTCCAGCCAACAGTTGAGATCCCAAGGGGGAGGGGTACAGGTTTCATCAGATGATTTTAGTGCAGGATCCCGTTTAAAACTGTTTGACCTCAAGCCTGGTCATAACAGGAGAACCAAGGGAAAAATAAGTTGAAATGGCTGAAAGGTGGGCTTTAATAAAGGAGGCTTCATATTTTGTAGGATCCAGATTTTTAAACTTGCCAGCAGATTGACAATCTCTTCCAATTGGCTATGTAGGATTTTTGGGCAGTGGGTCTCCTTGCCTCTTGGAGAACCTGACGCACATTCTCAGAAAACTGTTTGGAAGGGAGCAGAATCCTATAATCCATAAGTTTAAATTAAAGGATGAATCATTAGTGTGTAGCAATGAACTCTTCTGTGTGATCAGGTCCACTTTGTGGAGAAGACTTCAGCGACTGCCCCTGGCTAAGAGACAGAGAAGGGGAACCCAATGCTGCCTTGGCCAAAAGACCGTCACCAGTAAAATTTATTTCTTTTAAGATTTTTAGCATAGCTTCTGATAAAAATAAGTTATGTACTCACCATAACATTCCATCTGATTAGTTCTACTTCATTTGTCTTCAACCTGTGGGATACTGGATCCGTATCGGATCCGAGTTGGCAGTTTAATCAGCATCTGCTCCATGCTCCATGCTCCAAGCACCTCCTCTTAGACATAATATACCTCCAACTACCTTCCAAACCCCAGATCGAGGTTTGCTGACCTTCATCCTGATAACCCGACCTGAACAACACTTTATGAACTACAACTGCAGCCAACAGGCTGTACATATAATAAGGTCGGGGGGGGGAGAAGGGAGGGATGGTTGAAGACAAATGAAGTAGAACTACTCAGATGGAACGTTATGGTGAGTACATAACTTCTTTATCTGAAGTAGTTTACTTCATTTGGTCTTCAACCTGTGGGACAGAGTCCAGAGCTACTAAACTCCCGGGTGGCCCTCATGGAAGGATATGCCTTGAGCACCGCGGAACCAAAGGATGCTCTCCTAGAAGTCAAATTCAATTTATAGTGAGAAATAAAGGTATGAGATGAGGACCAAGTAGCTGCAGAACAAATATCCAATGAGACTCTAGACCAAAAGGCCACAGAAGTAGCCATGGACCTAGTGGAATGAGGTTTCACCTGACCTGGAGGAAACATGCCTTTGTCCTTCTTGACCTGAAGGATGCATGAAGAAATCCACCTAGCAATAGTGACCTTGGAGATAGGTTTATCCAAAAATGGTTTATAAAAGGACACAAACAGATGATTGGATTTACGGAAATTTTTGGTTCTGTGCAAATAAAAATGTAACGGTCTATGAACATCCAAGTGGAGTTTATATTCCATTTTATTAGCAAAGTTAAGAAAAAAGACAGGTAAATTAATGGTTTGATTAATATTAACTGGTGATGCCACCTTCGGAAGAAAGTATGGATTTGTCCGAAGGGAAACCCTAATCTTTGTGAAAAATCATAAGGAACTTTGATGGACAAGGTATGCAGTTCTGAAACCCTTTCAGCAGAAGTGGTAGACACCAGAAAAGCTGTTTTCCAAGATAAGAATTTTAGACCTGTGGTTGCAGCTTGAAGAACCACAGTAAGGTCCCATGGGGGAACAGGATCCTTCACACGGGGGCATAACAGAAAAGTCTTTTTAATAAAAGCTTTACACAGTCTGGAGGAAACTAGTGAGGCAGAATTCTCACCCACATGAAAATGAGAAATGGCAGACAAATGAACTTTGACAGTAGAAGAACTAGCTCCCTGTTGAAAAATATTGGCTAGGAAATCAAGAATGGCAGAGATAGGAGGCATGAAGGGGTCTAAACTCCTCTGAGAGGCCCAAAAGGAAAAACGTTTCCATTTGCTGCGATAAACCTTCCTGGCTGAAGACTTATGAGCAGCCACCAGAATAGATCTAACTGAAGAGGATAATCCAGGAGTCCTAGCGATCATGGGAACTGGAGTAGGCCAAGCTGTGAGCTTCAGACTGTCCAGGTTCGGATGAGGAATCCCCGACAGGTGTGAAATCAAATTCTGAATGGGATCAAAGATACAGGGCGGAGCCACAAGGTGACACCAAAGGAAGGGAAACCATACCTGGTGAGGCCAAAACGGGGCAATTACGATAACCTTGCTCCCCAGTCGACTAGCTTTCTGTAAAAACCTCGAAATAAGAGGTACTGGAGGGTAAGCATACAGAACACCGGGACGCCAAGCATGGACTAAGAGCATCTTTGGGGGACACCCCCGGCAGGGGCTTCACAGTTTAAAACTCGCTGCACTTCGCGTTGGAAAGAGATGGGAAGAGATCGCAGCAAGGCTGACCCCACTCCAGGAAGATCTGCTCCGCTACTGAAAGATTCAGAGACCACTTGTAAGGCATCAGAATAGTCTGACAACCTGTCCGCTAGAATGTTGGGACCTTCCCGGAATGTGCGCTGCTATGAGAAAACGACCGGTGGATTCTCATGGCCTCACGACAAAGGGGGTAAAATCTGGTTCCCTCCTTGTTTGTTGATATACCAGACCACTGACATGTTGTCTGACTGAATTGCAATGGTTCCCAGAGGAAGAAAGGCATATAGGGCCTGCAACACTAAAAGGACAAACCTCATCTCTAGAACGTTTATGTGCAAGCTGGTCTCTACAGGGAATCACAGGCCTTGGACTGTCCTGCCCGAACAATGCCCCCCCACCAGAGATGGGAGGCATCCGTGGTCACTGTGCCTTGGATAGGGGCTGGAACAAAGGGTCGTCCCTCCAAGATCTCCGGAAAACACATCCACCATAGAAGTGACAACTGACAGACTCGACTGAGTTGCACTGGATACGACAATGCAAGTTACAACAGGGACCATTGTACAGCTAGTGTCCACTGTAGAATTCTCATTATGGAACCGGGCGCACAGAAGAAGCGTTATGGTCGCAGCCATTGAACCTAAAGCCCTCAACACTGATTCCGCTGATGGGAGATGAGAATGGTAGATCAGAGAGACATGCATCCTCTGGTTTTGCACTCTCTCTCCAAGGTCAGGAAGAGTTTGCACTGAAATGTGTCTATCCTAGCCCCAATGTAGTCCATCACCTGGACAGGATTTAGAAGTGATTTGGATGTTTTGATTGTGATCCCAAATGCAGGGCAAGCTTTAAGAAATAATCCCTGGTTTGAGAAAGTAGACACCTGGTGGGAGCAGTGAGGAGCCAATGGTCCAGGTATGGCTAGAACTGAATCCCCTGAAGTCTCAGGTGAGCTGCTACTACCGTCATCACTTTGGTGAACACCCTGGGGGCTGTGGTGAGACCAAAGGGTGGGGCTCTAAATTGGTAATGATCAACTCCTAGCCAGAAGTGGAGGAATCTCCTGGAGCTTCTGTGCATCTTTACATGATAGTAAGCATCCTGGACATCTAACGAGCACATCCAGTTGCTCTCTTGCACACACGGCATGATGGACTGTAGTGTGACCATCCAAAATTTTTCTTTGGCAACTGACAGGTTCAGGGTAGATAGGTCCAGAATGGGCTTTAAGTCCCCCCGTTTTCTTTGGCACCAAAAAGAACCTGGAGTAGAAGCCCAATCTGGACTGATCTGGGGGATGGTTTTGATTACTTGTTTTTCTAGCAGCATGGAAATTCCCTGTGCTGCTGCCTCCCTTTGCATGGGTGGTATGTCTGAGAGGAACCACAAAGGGGATAGAGTATCCTCTGGATATGATCTGAAGCACCCAGCAGTCTGATGTTATGGACTCCCATGCCACCAGGTGCAAGGACAATCATCCCCAGACTGCCTCCAGCAGTACAGCAGTCGGGCAAATTCCTCAGCATTGCTGTCCAGGCCTGTCCGAGAAAGGTTCCAGAGACCCAAAATTCCTTGAACTCCCTTCTGTCTCTGGGCCGGCATCCATTCTGTCCCCCTCTGCCTATGGGAGAAGAGCAGCCCCGAGTGTCCTGGGAATACTGCGACTTCCGGAACGACATCTTTTGCCCTTCTGATTCTGGGAAAAGGATATTTGAGGGTTCAAGAAGTGAATTCCGATGGCAGACAGTGTCTTCCCGTCCTTCTCACTCTGGACTAAAGTCTATTTGACAGTCTTACCAAAGAGCGTAGAGCCGTCATAAGGGGCGTTGGCAAAAGATGCCTTGAAAGGTTCCGAAAACTGATGGTCTGAGCCAGGCAATGCGCCTCATGGACATGCCAGACCCAACCACCCTAGCCGCTCCTTCAATGGCATGTGAGATGAGTCGCATGGATGTGTTAGAGACTGCTTTCAAAGTGGCTATCCTCGCAGAGAAGGAATCCCTGTCCTGCGACATGGACTTGGGGGAGACTCCGCCAGCTACTTGACCAGGTCGCGCTGGAGTCTCGTGACGTGGGCCAGGTAGTTCAGCACCCTGATGGAAGAGGTTGAAGCATAAACCCGCTTCCCCAAGCAGTCCATCATCTGTGACTCTCGGTCAGGATAATCAAAAGAGAAACTCTCTTTGGCTAGTTCATTCTTTGTGGCTGCTGCTACCACCATGGTGTCTACGGGGGAGTCCTTTTCCATGCTGGCCTATCTGATGGTGGACTCAGGATCTTATCAGGACATTTAGGGATTAGTTCCACGGTGTCCGGCTCCTTCCAGGCCCGCTAGGTGACCATGTCCACCAGGGGATCTGCAGGAGGGGACACCCAAGAAATAGATGGGCCCGTGCCGAAAGCCTCCAGGAACACGGATTTGTCAGAAGAAGGTTTGGGGGCAGACCAACCTCCCCACTGGTGTAGGATTTCCCTGACATCTCCAAAGGAGACATCCTCGGGATGTGACCTGGGGGAACCTTCCCCATCATCTGAATCTGCATCTTCGGTGAGGGACTCGGGGGAGTCAGAGTGCCTCCTCTTACATGTATGCTTGAGAGGCACATCTCCGGTAGGGCTCTCCGGGGGAAACTCGCAAGCCACTTGTTCCTCAGAGGGAGCCGTCTGGGGCTTCGCGAGCATGGGCTGTCCCTCTGGAAAAATGATGGGAGTTGGGGTGGAATCAGAGGGGACAGTCAAGGGTCTCAATCCAGAGGAGAGAACCCATGTCGAACACTGAGGGAGAACGAACCTACTGGGGAGCCAAAAAGTACAGTCGTGTACACTTATCATAAATGTAGATGTTAGAGTGTATTCACTGTTGCAGTCATTACATTTGGGTAATCTGTTGGCAGGTTGCCCTCAGTCGGCCTGATTAACAAAGTCTTGGGTCTTGCATTGGTTGCTGTCCCTTCTTCCATGATGTCAGGTCGCCAGGGGTATAAAACATGCAGCCAACGCCATTATATCAGTTTTTCTTGCCCCAGATGTCAGGTTCCCCCCAAATGTGGAGCAAATAAAATTGAAAAACACAAAAAATATACCTCCAACCAAAAGCAAATACACCAAAAGGGCTTTTAAGCATAGTAAGAGAAGGTAGAGGCATAGCCAGAGAAAAATACGGGGCTGGAGGGAGGTTAACCAGGACTGCAACAGTGAATACACTCAAACATCTACATTTATGGTAAGTGTACACAACTGTACTATGTTCTTCGTGTTTCACTGTTGCAGTCATTACATTTGGGTAGATTCCCCAAGCTATGGTTGGGTGGAGGGAATTATACAGCATTAGGACTCGCTATAAGGCCCTGCAGGACAGCAGTGGCAAAGCCAGCTCTGGATTTAGAGAAAAGTGGTAAATGATAATGTTTGGTGAAAGTATGACCTGAGCTCCAGGTAGCAGCTTCTAGAATGTCCCTGGTAGGAACACCTCTGAGAAAGGCTGTTGGAAGTAGATGCAGCCCTGGTGGAATGGGATCTGATCCCCTGGGGAATAGTTTTTTCATGGTGCTTACAGCTGAAACGAATGCAATGGCTTATCCATTTGGAAGTGGTTTGCTTTGAAATAGCCTTTCCCTCTGCCCCTGCAGCAAATGCTACCAGCAGTTGTTCAGATTTTCTTTGAGATTTAGTCCTGTTTAAGTAAAATCTAAGTTGTCTGTGTACATCCAATGAATACAGAATCAGCCCACCCCCTGTTCTGTGAATTGGGAAAGAAAGTTGGCAAAAGAATGGTCTGATTAAGAGCCACACTGGATACCACCTTACTCATGAAGGATGGGTTGGTCCTGATAGATACACTGTCCGCATGAAAAATGATGAAAGGCTCCACTGCCATAAGAGCCTGTAATTCGGAAATCCTTCTAGCTGAAGTAACTGCTAAAAGGAATGCTGTTTTCCAGGAGAGAAATTTTAAGTCTGCAGTAGCAGCTGGCTCGAAAGGAGGGAGAGTGAGTTTCTCTAATAAAAAATTAAGGTCCCAGGCAGGGGTTGGAGCTCTCCTGGGTGGTTTTAGTTCTTGACCCCTCTGAGATACTACTTTAGCAGAGGATGGGAGAAGAGGGGAGATTCTGTGCTGTAATGAGCTGAAATGGCTGAGGCATGGATTTTTATGGAATAAAAGGACAGGCCCTTGTGAAGCATCTCAAGTATTGCAAAACCTGAGAAATGTTGAGCACTGCTGTGCTTATCCCTCGATATTGATTCAAAGCACAGAATCTTTTCCATTTGTCAGCATAAGATTTTCTAGTACCAGGTCTTCTCGCCTCCAAAATGACATCCATCACAGGTTTGCTGAGGGATGCTAAGGGTGAATTTAGGTGATTAGCCACGCTGCAAGATTCAAAGTTTGGAGCAGAGTACCCAGAATTTGGTTGTTCTGCTGAGACAGTAAGTAAGGTGTCACGATGGAAGGTGTGACACTGCGCAGGAGTGGGTACCAGTGCTGGTGAGGCCAGACTGGAGCAATCAAAATCATTTTTGGTTTGTCCTGTTCGACTTTTAGTAGAACTTTGGAGTGCAGAGGCAGAGGGGGAAACGCATAGACTGATAGGTTTTTCCATCTGAAGGACAGAGCATCCACTTTCCAGGCTTTTTTGTGATGAGTTCTTGTGCAAAATTTGTCCAACATAGTTCTGGGGTGAGGCAAAAAGATCTACGTCTGGGCTCCCCCATTTGCGTGTCAACATGTTGAAAATCCGTGGTTCCAGTTTCCATTCGTGTGGGTCCATGAGATTTCTGCTTAGTTCATCTGCCAGAGTATTCAGCTTTCCTGACAGGAATTGAGCTTGTAGTTGTACTTGATAGCTCAAGGCCATGTTTCACAATGCCATGGCTAGTCTGCAGAGGGGGTAGGAGTGTGTACCCACCTGCTTGTTTATGTACCACATAACGGTGGTGTTGTCCGTCTTTATCAGTAATTGTCCTGGATGAAGGTAGTTCCTTGAAGGCTGTCAGCGTATTCTGTACAGCTATCATTTCTTTTTGATTTATGTGAAGGTGCATTTGATTTGGGCTCCATTTTCCCTGAATGCACTTCCCTGCCAGATGAGCACCCCATGCATAGTCTGATGGGTCTATAGTTAGGGTTTGGGAGGCAGGGGGTGGTGTGAATGGCAATCCTCTGCCAACCATAAGAACTCTAGGCGCAGGCAAGGTATGATAGGAATCGTTGTTTCCAGGCTGTGACAATGCTGACTCCACAGACTTTTCAAATACCACTGAAGTTTCCTCATATGCAGGTCTTGCATATGGAATTAGAAGAATGCAAGAGGCCATGAACCCCAAGGCTTGCAGTATTTGCCTTGCAGAAAGCAGGGTTTTTGTGGCCACCTGTTTGAAGTAAGTCACTAAATGAGTTTGCTTCTCTGGCGTAAGAAAAGCCATCTGGGCAACTGTATTCAAGCTTGCACCCAGGAATGTAATTTTTTTGAGAGGGTACCAGTTGTGATTTCTTTTCGTTTATAGTGTACCCTAGACAAGTTAGAACCCTTTTTACAAATGCCAGATGTTGTAGAAGAATGTCCTTGTTTTCTGCCTGAATTAGACAGTCCAGGTATGGATATACTTGAATATTTCTTTGCCTACAAAATGCAATTACTGGAGCCAGGCACTTTGTAAAGACCCTGGGCGCAGTAGATAAGCCAAAGGGAAGTGCAGAGAACTGGTAATGCAAGTAGCCTGCTTTGAAGTGGAGGTATCTTCTGCAAGACACCCTGATTGGGATATGCAGGTAAGCCTCTGTTAAATCTAGAGTTGCCAACCAGGCAGAGTTGCCTAGCATAGGAAGTAACTGGTGAAGAGTCAGCATCTTGAATTTTGGAATGCCCAGAAAGGTGTTTAGAGTAGATAAGCCCAGAATTGGACGCCATGACTCGTCTTTTCTGGGTACCAGGAAAAGTCTGGAATAGAAACCTTGTCCCTTTTCCTCTTCTGGCACTAGTTGAATAGCCCCCATGCTCATGAGGGAAGTACTTGTTTCTGGGCCTCTGCCCACTGATTTGGGGGCAAGTCTGGCCATCAGTTTGGAATTGGCAATGTGTGGAAATGAAATCTGTATCCCTGGGATACTATACTTAAAACCCATTTGTCCTACGTTATAAGTTGCCAGTTTTTTGCATGAAGAGCCAGATTTCCCCCCAAAGGAGTGGCTAAAAGGTAAGTGCTTGGTAAGTGTAAAGGGAAGTTATTGAGACTGCTTACCATAGGGAGGTGTCCTCTTGTTTCCAGATTTGGAAGAGGAGGCACCCCATTGTTTTGTTCTGAAAGTCACTTGGGACTGAAACCTTGTGCTTCTGGAATGTCTGGGTTTGACTTGAGTGGCTCTCGAAGGAACTGGGAAGGACCAGTTCTTAGCAGGCCAGTGCCTACTAAATCTTGGAGGTTGCACTTGTAAGAAATCTTTCACAGTTTGCATAGATTTAGCTTTATCTTCAATCTTTTTTAGAACTTCAGCCTTATGACCAGAGAGACAATCCTGTTGCAAAGGAGCATCCGACAATTTTGCTTTAACATGATCAGGCAGAGTTTGCTCTTTGAGCCAAGCATGCCTTCTTAGCACAGACCCAGTAAACAGCAGCCCTGCAAGAGGCCTCCAAAGAATCAAAACCACATTGCAAAGTACGTTTTCCAACTTGTTCAGCTGAATGCAATAAATCCTGTAAATCTTTATTTTCCATACAGTCAGAAATCAACATCAGTTTCTGTTTAAGCAGTCCCATGATATACTGTTGATATTTTAGCATATGAAATTGACAGTTTAAAGCCCTGATTGCCAAGGTTGCAGAAGTGTAAACCTTCTTACCTCAAGCGCCCTGGAATCTATCAGAAGGGGTAGGATTTTTAGCAGTAGAAGCCTAAATGCCCTTGGGACCTTGAGAAATGGTTTCAGGATCCGCAACAGGATTTTTGAAAAGGAATTTGTGGGGAATCAGGAACCCTGTAGTATCTGACTGGCTTACAAGGAGCCGGAGGCAGAGAATCGGGAGCCAGACTAGATTCTGTAAAAACATCAACAATGTCTAGAACAGGAGGTATAACCAAAGGCCTATGCTGAGGAAGAAGAAAATCCTCAAGTCTCTTTTTAGATTCAGAAAAATCCTGCCTTTCCCAGTGGAAAGCTTCCCTTATGGTATGTAAAGTTTCCCAAAAAAAAGTCCTCAGGGGGAGAAGCAGAAGGAATGGAATTTTCTGCATCAGAGTCCTCATAAGTAGGTATAGACAATTCCTGTTAATTAGAAGTGTCAAAAGAAATAGAATCCTGTTCAGAGGAATCATAGTCAATATCTTGCCTAGGCCTCTTAGAATGGGGGGGGGTTTGCTATCCCTGGTCAGAGTAATTAAATCTTCAGCCATTTTGATCACTTGTTTTTTAGGCATAGGAGCCTGCACATGGGGCCTAGGCATCAGTTTTTTAGAGACAGATCGAGATTTTTGGCCTTAGTTTTGAAGATGGTGTCAGTCTAATACACAAATCAGCAGGCCTGCAAACATCCTCGGAAGCCGGTGCCTGCACGGCGGCCTCGGACCCATCCAAGGTAGAGACATCCGTAGGTTCCATAATTGAAGCTTCTCGCTGCATACCGAATGGGTCTCAACAGAGGCCTGCGAATCAGGAGTAGCAGGTATCTGGGGCAGCGAAAGCGCCTCACTGAGTACTGGCGACTGGCTTAGGAGAAGCGTCGTCGGCAGTTTTCGACCTCAACGGCCCATCTCTTTTTTCTTTGCGTTTTTTAGGTATTCCGGTAGTCGGATCGCTAACCGACATTTCTGGATAATTAAAGCGTGAGCCAAAATATTTAGAAGCAAAAATGTACCGACGTTTGACAGTGCGTTGATTAAATAAAGCACAGAACCGACAGCAAGGTATGTCGTAGTCAAGGCCTAGGCAAGGAATACAGTACAAATGGAAATCCTTACGAGGTATTTGCTTCCGACAAGTAATGCAATTATTAACTTTTACTAACATTGGTAAGGAGCACGAAAAAGCTTCCCCAACGGGGTACTTAGCTTTTTTGAAGACTTCGGATCTGAAACTCAATAACGAAAATTTCAGTAGTCGGCCGACCGGCACTTGCAAAATGCTTCTGCTTCGGGCACCGTGCGGCAAGAAAGACTGATGTAATGGTGTCGGCTGCATGTTTTATACCCCTGACGACCTGACGTCATGGAAGAAGAGACAGCAACTGACGCAGGACCCAAGACTTTGTTAATCAGGCCAACTGAGGGCAACCTGTCAGCAGATTACCCAAATGTAATGACTGCAACAGTGAAACATGAAGAACATCGGAAGCCGCTCTCTCCGGATCTGATGTGAGAATCTGAGCCGGGCCCGAAGTGGATGGAGCTCTGAGGGAGGGAACTTGGCCCAACAACACTGAAGCCTATGAAACAAGTTCTGCTCCCTCAGATCAGACACCCAGACTCCAGCTCCGAGAGCCACTCGGATCTGAAGTGGTCGGATCAGACAGGCTCCAGGCAGTTGTCAGCGTCGAGGAAACTGGTACCATTGGCGACGACCCCCTGATTAAGGCCATCCACGGAGATCAGAGTACTCCGAAACCAGTTACCGATGGGCATTGAGGAAGGTAGCGGAGCCTTCTCTGAATTGATAACCCTGTTCGACAAAACAGGGTTAGAGATGTTAGACATCATTATTAAGAGCAATGGAGCTAGATTAGCAACACTGCGAAGTGATATTAGTATTTTGCATGAATGTATCATTTCTGACTTGTTATTTTTTCAATATGAGGCAAAATTTCAATGGGTTCTTAGGAACTTGGAAATGTTTGTGGCTAAAAACAAGGCATTAAAACAAAACAAGTTAACAAGGGACAGAATTGATTATCAGAATCATACTGCTTACCCCCCCGGGTAACAAACTGCAACGCAACCGTATTGGTAATCAATTTGTTCAAGGGGAGGGGGGGGGCAGTTGCGACTGCACTCTGGCAATGTGTGTGCACCTGAGATTGTTAATGTTGGTTCACAGGACATTGTTTTTGAAGAGGAAGTTTTTTTGGAGCAGGTTCCGGGACCTCGCAGGTCGGAGAGACTAATGAACAAGGATCAGAGACCCATGAGGGTGGACAGATACATGGAGGGCAGCCAAAGAGGCTACCAAACGAGGAGGTTTTAGTGACTTTAATTAATCAGAACAATTGTTGTAACAATTCGTGTGTTGAGCCAAAACCTGCTGACATTTTAATGTGTGTCGATAATGGGGGGGGTGTTTGCTGCAATGAATGCATAGCACTACAGGATGTTTATAATATTAATAACAACAATTATTTAGTTGAGCATGATGATTTGTATGTGGACAGGGTTGATGTTATAAGCAATGTACATGAACAAGTATTAAGTTTTTGTGACAGTGACAACATTTGCAATAATCATGAAGACATTGGAGGTTTTACAGGTGTTATTTTGACAGGTTCGTGTGTTGAGTGTAAAACTATCAAACAGCAAGTTTTTTTTATTTATAATTACACTGATATTGAAGCAGGGGATGTGTACTTTCAATTGTTTACTAAAGGAACTAGTTATGTACCAAGTTTTAGACTAGATGTTTCCCAGGTCTTGATCAATATCAAACTTTTTATGAGGAGATTAAACTTGGAGATTTATTTCCAAGACAAAAAAGATGATTTTTCATTGAATTGTAACAATTTTTGTTCTAAATTGAGAAGGAAAAGTACATTCATTCCACCTAGCAATAATGAAATTTTAGCCTTGGAAAGACTCATGGAGTTTGAGGTTAGAAGAATATGTGGAGGGAGGGATACTGGTTCTGATAATCTTACCCCACAAGAGAGGGGGGTCCTCAAAGAATTGAGATCGAAAAGCATTAGATGTATGAGACCGGACAAAGGTGGGGGGATGGTTTTGATGAACCAAACTGATTACTCCACATCCATGATGGTTTTGCTTGAGGACAACAGCACATATACAAGGGTATCAGTCAATGAAATGAATGTGGCTTACAGAAGAATTGATTTGTATTTGTTAGATGCTCTGTTTCAGGGCGATATCACAGAACCGGAATTTGATTTTCTTTCAGTTAAACACCCCATTACTCCAAGCATCTTTGGTATTCCAAAGGTGCACAAGGGGTTAGAACGGTTACAATTTAGGCCAATTGTATCAGCAAGGGGCTCCAAGACTGAGCCCCTTGCAGCATTTGTAGATGAAGTTTGTAAAACAGTTACCAGGGATGTAGTTCACATTATCAAGGATTCTTGGCACTGTTTAGAGAGATTGAAGGCTATAGGCAGTTGCAACAGGACTTTTTGCTTTTTAACAATTGATGTTGTTAATTTGTTCTCGGTTATCCCTCACAGCGAGGGTATGGAAATGTTCCGTGAAAGTTTGTTGCTTAGTCCTAGTTTTGACAAAAGTAAGATCAATCTTACATGTGATTTGATGGAAATAGTTTTGAACAACAATTTCATCAAATTTGAAGGTGAAATGTTCCAGCAGTGCTCTGGAGTGGCAATGGGTGCATGGTGTGCGCCAGTTTTTGCAAACCTTGTATTATTGGCATGGGAAAGAGCTTGTATTTTTCAATCAAGGTTTTGGGTGAAGGTTGTGCTTTACAACAGGTTTCTTGATGACTTACTCATTTTGTGGGACGGGGATGAGATTAGTGCAAATGAGTTTGTTGAATATATAAACTCTTCTACAAGTTTTTTGAAATTTACTCACACTTGGAGTTTAGATAAAGTGAATTATCTGGATTTGACCATCTTTAAGGATGGTGAAGGTTTGGCCAGTACTTTGTATAGGAAAGATAGCTATTCCAATTATCTTTTACATTATTCTAGTTGCCACCCCCATTATCAAAAAAGAGGGGTGGCAAAGGGACAAATGGTGCGGTTATCAAGGCTAATTAGTGATGATATTTTATTTAAACAGGAAATGTACAAACTTATAGGTATGTTAATGGATAGGGGGTATCCACTTAAACTATTATTGAAGGTGAAAAAGGAAGTGGTAAGGAAAAGGAATACTGCCTTTTCTCCTATATTGAGAGGTAGTGTAGGCACGATGTGTGATACACATTTGGAGAGCATTGACAAAAGTGTTGAGATGGAGAAGCCATGTCTCATTCTTAAGTATAATGAGAAAGCTATTGGAATAGCTGCAGTTGTACGTGATGTATGGAATTATTGTTTGGATAATGCAACTAAGGGCATTATTGGGAAAACACCTAGGATTGTGTTTAGTAGAGGTGACAATTTAAAAACAATAATGGAGAAAGTACCTAGAGTTAGAAAATCAAAAATGTCTAAGTGTGGTAACTGTAGATATTGTAGGTTTATTAGTGAGGGTACACATTTAGTCATAAAAGGTTTTGAGCACACAATATCTTGCCCGGGCCTGTGTAATTGTAACACAAAGAATTTAGTGTATGTTGCTTCATGTATTACATGTAATGCATTCTACGTGGGGATGACTACACGTAGACTGCGTGATCGGATTAGTGAACATACACGCAGTATAAAAAATAAAGATCAACACAATGCCCTGTTTGTACATAGTTGTCAATGCAAGGTTTTTAAAAAATTTTTATTTTTTGTTATAGACAGAATTTATGAAGCTCAAGGGGGCGATGTATGTAACAAGGTGGCCCTATTAGAAGTTGAATGGCAGGTGAGGCTTAATGCCATGAGGTTTCCTGGCATTAATGATTATATATCTATCAAGCCAGATTTAAAACACAAGGCAAATCATATATAATATAAAGAGTGAATGTAATGTGTTTTGTGTTTTGTATTGTTATGGTTAACGTCATTTATTCAAGTTCATAGTATGATATATGTTTTAATAATAGTTTAGATTGTTTGTACTGAATAAATTGAGGTTAGATTGCTCCTTGCTTATGCTTCATTTGCCAATGTTATGTTTTTTGTTTTTAGAATAAGTATTGCCTTTTTAAATAGGTTGCAGCAGTGTCTTGGCTCATTGGTGTATTTAAATGTGATGTCATTAATTAATTTATCTTAAATGCTTTAAATATGTTGTTTGTTTTATGTTAACCGACTCTGATGATGCCTTTTTAGGTGAAAGCGCTTAGTCGGTGGATGGTTTATCATTAAATATCTCCTGGTTGTTCACTACTGGTCCTGTTATCCTGTTCAGCAGTTGTTGCCTATTGTGTTCATTGACTCCGAAACCAGTGGATGGATCGGAGAAGGAGAAATTGGTGTGAAAAAGGGAAGCGAGCTCCCCACTCCATAGGGAGAGGGGGAGGGGGATGGCAGGACCCCCATCTGGATCGGAGTAAGAATAAACCTCATCATTTTATCCATGTCAACTTCCGACAAGCTCTGTGTGGACCTTGATGATGCCACAGACTCCGGAGCTGGCGGGTTAAGGAACTGAGGCCCTAGATAGAGGATGTCTCTCCTCCAGCTCCGGGGAAAATCTCGGGAGATCGGACCTAAGGGGAGTCACGGACCCTAGCCTGACTTTTGGCGGGAGTAGATGGAAGGTCCGGAGACCTGTTGCGTTTCTCTGGTTTAGAAGAATGTTTGTCCTTGTACTCTCTCTCCTTCTCTCCGGCCCTTTTCCACTCCACTTCCACAGGCTTAGAGGTAGGAGTTTGAGTCCCAGCCTGGGAGGGAGGAGAAGCAAGGGCAAGAGAAGAAGGAGAGGTGGCTACAGCAGACACTGTGACCGAAGCCGTGGACGAGGCAGCAGCCTCAGAAGTGGAAAGACGGCCTTTGAGGGCCAACTTAGCCTTCCTGTCTTTAATAGCGTGTGGGTTAAAACCCGCGCAGATAGTACACACTGTACTCAAGTGGGCAACGTCCAAGCACATCACACACAAGAGTGTGGCCATCTGCAGGAGACAATTTATGGCCACACTCCGTGCACCTTTTAAATACAGGCTTTGGCTCAGCCATGACTAAACAAGAAAAGCACACTAAAGAGGGGAAAAAAGGTGAAGAAAATAACCTATTTCCCAGTCACACAATCACTCACCACACACTCAAGACACACAGAACACTGAGGGGGAGGGGAAGCAATACAGACTAACAAACTGACACTAAACTACTTAGAAAAAGTACAGTTTTGTACCTACCATAAATGTAGATGTCCGAGAGGTATGCATCTGCAAGTCCTAACAAATGGGTTGTCCTGGCCTCAGGCAGCCCTTCGGTTGGCCGGATTCCAAAGTCTGGGTCTGGCCTCGGCTGATGTCGCACTTCACCAGATGTCATAGCTGCAGTCCAGCGGGTATAAAGGCATCAGCCGACGCCATTTTCCTCAGTGTTTCTTGCCCCAGATGCCAGGTGCCCTCTAGGAAGGCTAAATTTGGATAAATGCAAATGTTTCCAAACAATAGAGAGCAAATAGAAATAAACATGTATATACATATATACAAACAAATACACCATAATAGATTCCCCCAGCTAGCTACGAGATGGGCAAATACCCTAGGAGTACCACAGAGGGGAAGGAGGGTGGGTAATCCTGACTGCAGATGCATACCTCTCGGACATCTACATTTATGGTAGGTACAAAACTGTACTATGTCCTTCAAGGATGCATCTGCAGTCCTAACAAATGGGTAGAATACCATAGCCAAACTGGGGGAGGAGGCCTTGCAAAACAGCAGTGGCAAAACCTGCTCGGGATCTGGAGTATAAAGGTAGATTGTAATGCTTGGCAAATGTATGCACGGAGCTCCAAGTAGCAGCCTCTAAAATGTCTTTGGTAGCCACTCCTCGTAAGAAAGCTGTAGTAGTGGCTGTAGCCCTTGTGGAGTGAGGTCTGATGTTTTCTGGAGTTGCCTTTCCATGAAAAGAGTAACAAAATCTAATGCAATTTCCTATCCATTTTGAGATTGTTTGTTTTGAAATTGCTTTTCCTTCCATTCCTGTTGCATATGCTACCAGAAGCTGGTCAGTTTTTCTATTGTTCTTGGTTCTGTCCAGGTAGTAGCGCAATTGTCTGTGTACATCCAAGGGATGCAGCTATCTTTCCCCCCTGTTCTGCAGGTTGGGGAAGAATGTTGGTAGGTGTATTGCTTGGTTTAATGATACCCTGGAGACCACCTTTGGCATAAAGGTAGGATTAGTTCTCATGGACACTCTATCCTGATGGAAGATAAGGAAGGGCTGTACTGCCATTAAAGCCTGTAATTCAGAAACCCTTCTAGCTGAAGTGATTGCAAGCAGGAATGCAGTCTTCCAAGATAAGTACTGTAATTCTGCTGTTGCTGCTGGTTCAAAAGGGGGAAGTGTCAACTTTTCTAACACAAAGTTCAAGTCCCATGTAGGCAATGGTGGTTTCCTTGGTGGCTTTACATTTTTAATTCCTCTGAGAAACTGTCTGAGTAGAGGTTGAGAAAAGACTGGAGGATCCATGTTGTATTCTGCTGAAATTGCTGATGCATGAATCTTAACGGAGGAGTAAGACAGACCATTGTGGAAAAGCTCTGCTAAGTATTCCAGGATGTTAGCTATGTTTGCCAATGATGCATCTACTCCTTTTGTTGCACTCCAAATGAGATATCTTTTCCATTTTGCTGCATAAGTTTTTCTTGTTGAGGGTCTGCGAGCCTCCAGGATAATGTCTTTAACCCTTTGAGATAAATCTGGGTTATTTTGCCTTATGTAATGTTCCAAGCAGCTAGCTGCAGAGTTTTCAAGTTTGGATGCAGGATTTTGTAGTTGTTCTGTGTTAGCAGAAGAGGTAGTAGGGGTAGAGGCCATGCATGTTCCCAGGACATACTCCTCAGTAGCGGGTACCAATGTTGCCTCGGCCAGTCTGGAGCTATCAAGATGATCCTCGGATGATCTTCTTTGATCTTCAGTAGCACTTTGTGCATCAAAGGAAGAGGTGGGAATGCATATGCTGTCAGGTTTTCCCAACTGAAGGATAGGGAGTCCACCTTCCAAGCAAGTGGGTGGTATGTCCTTGTGCAGAATTTTTTCAATTGGTGGTTGTGCGGGGATGCGAACAGGTCTATTTCTGGCAGTCCCCATTTCCTTGTGATGGTTTTGAAGATATCTGGATGCAGCATCCATTCATGGGCATCCGTGGTGGTTCTGCTTAAGATGTCTGCTAGTATATTTTCTTTTCCTGGCACAAATATGGCCTTGAGCTGAATGTTGAGGCTCAGGGCCACATTCCAGAGGTCCATTGCCATCCGGCATAGAGGATATGAATGTGTGCCTCCCTGTTTGTTGATATACCACATAACTGTGGTGTTGTCCGTCCTTATCAGCAATTGACCCTGTTGAAGAAATGGTCTGAATGTCTGAATTGCCTGTTTTACTGCCAGCATCTCTTTTAGATTTATGTGTAGGTTCATCTGGTCGAGTCCATAAGCCTTGAATGCACTTGTCCACCATTTGTGTGCCTCCCAACCACCTAGGTCTGAGGCGTCCGTGGTGATAGTCTGGCTTGGGTGAGGCCTGTGGAAGGGCAGTCCTTTGTTCAATTGACAGGCCTGGGCCCACCACTGGAATTCTTGTTTCAGGCATGGAATTATTGGAATTTGGGTTTCTAGGCTGTGTTTGTGCTGAGACCATAAATTCCTCAGGTACCATTGTAACTTCCTCATATGTAGTCTGGCATGTGGAACTAATATTATGCAGGATGCCATGTATCCCAGGGCTTGCAGGATTTTCCTTGCTGTAAGCTGGTTCTGCGTTGTTAATGCCATGAAATAAAGTGGTAGCTGCCTCTGTTTTTTTGCTGTGAGGAATGCCATCTGGTTTGATGTGTCCAGTTCTGCACCCAAGAAGGTTATCCTTTGGGATGGTATCAGCCTTGACTTTTTTGTGTTGACTGTGTATCCCAGGGCTTGCAGCAGGTGAATAACCTTTTTCAAATCTTTTGTTATTTTGTCTTTGCTGTCCGCTTGTAACAGGCAGTCGTCCAGGTATGGATAAATTTGAATTTCCTGAAGCCTGCAATGAGCAATTACTGATGCCAGGCATTTCGTGAATACTCTGGGCGCAGTAGATAAGCCAAAAGGCAATGCTGAGAATTGATAATGCTCTGATCCTGCAAGAAATCTGAGGTATCTTCTACAATTTGGTCGTATGGGGACGTGCAGGTATGCCTCCTTGAGATCCAGAGTCACCAGCCAAGACTCCTTGCCCAGCATGGGAAGAAGTTGCTGTAGGGTCAGCATTTTGAATTTTGGAACAATGAGATATGTGTTTAGAGTGGACAGGTCGAGGATAGGTCTCCATTGGTTTTCCTTTCTTGGTACCAGGAAAAGCCTTGAATAAAATCCTTGTCCTTGTTCCAGTACCTTTTCTATAGCTCTCATCCTTAGTAAGTGGTCTATTTGTTGTAGAGCGTTTGTCCTTTGGTTTGGAGGTAGGTTTGGCATTCCTCTCTTCCTTGGAAGAGTATGGACGTGAAACCTGTAGCCTTTGTCTATTGTCTGTAAAATCCATTTGTCTCCTGTAATGTAATGCCAATTTGCTGAAAATAAGGCTAACTTTCCGCCTAAGGGTGCTTCCAGTTGTTCCCTGGTAGGCGGTTTCAGAGCCAAGTCACTGTGATTGTCCTGTGGAAGTGGTAGTGGCTGGATCTATGGCAGTACTTCTCTGACTGTTAGGCTGCCACTGACGTCCCCTGTAGGCACCTCTGGATTGGCCTCTGCCTCTAGGGCGTCTATTTCTGCTTCTCTGTGCTCTGGTGGTGTCTGGAAAGGACCAATTTTTGGACGGCCAGTTCCTACTAAACCTCGGAGGCTGGACCTGTAAGAAATCCTTGACTGTCTGGACAGATTTAGATTTTTCTTCCACCTTCTTCAACACTTGCTGTGCAGGGGAACCAAACAAACTGTGCTTTTCCATGGGAGCATCTAGAAGCTTTGCCTTTACATGGTCTGGTAAGGATTGCTCTTTTAACCATGCATGCCTTCTGATCACTGTACCAGTCATAGCTGATCTGAAGGAAGCCTCCAGTGCATCATAGCCGCATTTTAAGGAATGATTACTGACCTGCTGAGTGTTATGCACCAAATCCTGAAGGGACTTACAGTCTAAAGGCTCAGGCGAGGAAAGTTTTTTAGTGAGCTGATCTAACAGAAATTCCTGATATTGAATCATGTGGAATTGACAGTTTAAGGCCCTAGCGAAAGAGTAGCAGAAGTATAAACTTTTTACCCCATCTCTCCAATGCCCTAGATTCTCTTTCAGAGGGAGGGTTTTGGCAGAGGCAGCTGCTACAGCTTTGGGGCCCTGTGAAATAGTTTCAGGATCTGCAATAGGAGCCTTATACAAATGATAATGTGTGTCCGGAACCCTGTAGTATCTGTCGGGCTTAGCAGGGGCCGGAGGTAGTGAGTCAGGGGCAGTACAAGCATCATTAAATGCATCATCCACAACTGTAAGTACTGGAGGAATAGCTAAAGGCCTATGCTATGGTAAATGCAAAAAGGTCCTAAGCCTCTTCCTAGAGTCTGAAAAATCCTGGCCCTGCCATTGAAATTGTTCCCTCATAGCATGCAAGGTTTCCCCAAAAGAAAATTCCTCAGGAGGAGAGGCAGAAGGTATGGAATCCTCTGCATCAGAGTCCTCATAAGGAGGATAAGGGCCTTCTGGAGTATTTGTATTTTCTGAATCATCAGAGGAGTAATCTGAAGAAACTGGCTCAGGGGGTTCTGCTCTAGGCCTCTTCTCTGGAGGAGGGTGAGAGGCCCTGTCAGGGTGAGACTGGGTTCCCCTGATCAAAGAAATGAGATACTCTGCTAGACTAAGCATTTGGGTACTAGAGCTAGGCCTGTGAGAGGGGGTTTTAGCAGGCACGGCCTTTGAAGATTTAGCTGCTTTGGCCCTGGCAAAAGCCTTAATTGACATGGATGCAGGGGGCCTAGCAGCTCCACGTGCAGGAGTAGATACATCTAAGGGGATAGTATCTGATAAATCCTGAGAAACTGTAAGAGCAGATGGATTTTCCGTAGCAGATTCAGCCATGCTGGAAGAGGCCTCGGTAGAAGGAGGCATGCTTTCGGCCGAAGGAAGAACCGCGGACTCGGTTTCAGCCGAAACCGAGACACTCGCGGTTGGCTTAACAGCGGTTTCGGCCAAAACCGCGGACCGCGAGTGTCGGTCCTTTTCTTTACGTTTTTTAGCTAATTGTAAAGTCGGAGTCTCCAACGGCATGATATAAGCAAAAGCGGAGCCGAAAAACTCCTCTGCAAACTCCGACCGACGTCTAAGTGTCCGTCGGTTGAAGGAAGCACAGGCTAGACAAGCTGCTACGTCGTGGTCTGGGCCTAAACAAGGTAGGCAGTAAGAGTGGAAATCTTTATGAGGTATTTGTTTCCCACAAGTTAAACAGTTATTCACTTTTTCTGACATCGGCTGAGGCAAGAAAGAGTCCCCAACGGGGTACTTAGCTTTTTAGAAGTCTTCGGTAGTAGCAATCTCTGGTTCTGACCGACCGGCACTTGCGAACAGCTTCTGCTTCGGGCGCCACGCGGCAAGAAAGACTGAGGAAAATGGCGTCGGCTGATGCCTTTATACCCGCTGGACTGCAGCTATGACGTCAGGTGAAGTGCGACATCAGCCGAGGCCAGACCCAGACTTTGGAATCCGGCCGACCGAAGGGCTGCCTGAGGCCAGGACAACCCATTTGTTAGGACTGCAGATGCATCCTTGAAGGACATCTTTCTAATGCATGACGCACCAGCAAGGGGAAGAGGAGAGTGAACCTACACTAAACACCTAGATAGAAAATATTCGCAAAAAAGTTGCTTGAAAATACAAAAATACCTCACTAACTCAGAGCTCAAGAGATAACTATGCTTGAGGCATCTGTCTTCCTCCTCTGCAGAAAAGAGGGATCTGTTTTTCTTCAAGAAACATAAGTCTATCTGTGGAATACCCCACTGGTGGGCTACATATACGACTACCTACTTGTTCAGCATTCCACTCCTGGGGATCACCGACGAACCTGCTGAGGAAGTCCACTATGGCACTGTCCTGCTAGGGAAGGTATACTATCTGAAGGGACATGCTCACTTTGATGGTTAGGTCCCAAGCGGATTGAGAAAACTGCTAGTCTGCTGCGCTGGTAAAGGCTGTTTGTTTAACTTATCTTTTTCTGGTTGGAAGAGTGACCAACCAGGAGACCAGTAATGTGTTCCATGGTCAGACCAAAAATGGTGACTATTTCCCAGTGGAAAACAAGCAAATTTTAAGTTGTAAAGTCACTCCCCCCCAACACACAGTAATAAGTACTTTAATAAAACTTTGCCAACACCACAAAGTGAAATAAACAGCATCTCCACAAAAAAATACCTTTCAATTATTTTTAAACTGACAGAAAAAGTGTGCTCCCATTTTAAGTAAAGTCTTGACACTCCATTAAAATACAAACTCCTGGAAGAAAAAACTTTCCTAACCAGCAAAATACGTTTAAATAATAAATGTAAAATGTGAAAGTTTTCCCACAAAGGGCACTTATCTGCCCAGCAAAGGAACAACACAAGCAGACTGATCCTCAAAAGCCTACATAGGAACACACATTTGGTCAACAGGAAAGCTTTAAAGGGCTTGCTGCTCAACCTGTATTTTTAGGCAACTCAGCATGAGTTGCCTAACAAGTTCAGTGCATGGAAGGTGCACTGAAGCTCTGGAAGCTGGACAGCTGTTATACCTTTGGCAGAATTTACCCCACAGCACTAAGACTACTGCAGCAGTCAATATGATGAGCATTTAACAGTGATCTGCTGTCAAACACCGTCAGAATGAGGAGTCCAATGAGAAGACCACCAAGTTGCCCCACCAGGTTCTAAATCAACTCTGAAGCGGGAAGTTGCTGTCTAAGTGGAAGAAACAGGGTAGAAAGGTCTTTTTTTGCAGGTCTTCAGACAGTACTCCAGCATCCAACTGGGACTGCACAAGATTCTACCACCTATACCTATGTAACATACCTTGAACTGTTGCCATCTTCTTGGCAGTGAGGTAGGGCATGAGCTTCTCCCTCTAATATCTACGAGTATTTGGGTACTCATGTCTGTGCTTCATGTAATACTTCTCTACCAGACGCAGAATCGCCAGTACATGTATTTCCTCATTACCTGCCAACCACAGGGGCACTTGGGTTAGTTTTAGGCATCAAGCTACTAATACTTCAGCTAGACTCAGCAATGAAATCCAGCTGTGCAAGTGGCAGGCACATTAAGTATGATGTGAGATATCAGTGTGCGCTGCCATAGGGAATGTGCATCCCTAAATGTGTGAGCTGCAGAGGAAAAGAAAGAAGTTATGTACTTACCATGACATTCCATGTGAGTTGTTTCATCTCGTCTTCATTCTTACACATGGCTCCGAGTCGGCTACTTTGCTAACTGAAGATCTCAAAGTAGCTCAAGGCCAGGTCCCTATCCCATGATGCTCTCTGTCCTACCTCAGATCTAGTTTGCTGAACCCAGCATGAACAGATATAACCCAAAGAAAATTGCAACCGGAATAGGAAGTCCCAGAAAGTACAGATGTGTACACTTACTGTAAATGTAGATGTTCGAGTGTATTCACTGTTGCAGTCATTACATTTGGGTAATCCTGCTGGCAAGGTTGCCCTCAGTCGGCCTGAATTCCAAAGTCTTGGGTCCTGCGTCGGCTGTTGTCGCCCCTTCACTGATGTCAGGTCGTCAGGGGTATAAAAGAAGCAGCAGACGCCATTTTCTTTAGTTTTTCTTGCCCCAGATGTCAGGTGCCCACTAAAAGGGTAGCCAAAATTTATATCTATATATAAAATTACATGCAGCAATATAACCTTTACCTTCATCCACAAGCAAATACCCCACATAGATTGTATAAATCAGAGAAGGAAAGATAGGTTCCATCAGAAGAAAAGGGGGGATGGGGCGGGTGGGTAACCTGGACTGCAACAGTGAATACACGCAAACATCTACATTTATGGTAAGTGTACACAACTGTACTATGTTCTTCGTGTTTCACTGTTGCAGTCATTACATTTGGGTAGATTCCCAAAGTTATGTTTTGGAGGCTGGAGCTAAACAACATTAAGAGCGGCTATGAGACCCTGCAGAACTGCAGTGGCAAAGCCTGCCCTGGATTTAGAGTAGAGTGGCAGACGATAGTGCTTTGTAAAGGTGTGCACTGAACTCCAAGTAGCTGCCTCTAAAATGTCCTTGGTTGGTACTCCCCTGAGAAAAAGGCTGCTGAAGTGGCTGCAGCTCTGGAGGAGTGTGGCCTAATGTCCTTAGGCACTGGCTTGCCATGGTATAAGTAGCAGAAACAAATGCAGTGGCCTATCCACTTTGAAATAGTCTGCTTTGAGATGGCCTTTCCTTGTGATCCGGCAGCATATGCCACTAGTAATTGCTCTTTCTGAAAACTTTGGTTCTGTCCAAGTAGAATCTAAGCTGTCTGTGTACATCCAAAGAATGCAGAATTCTTTCCCCCTTGTTCTGTGGATTTGGATAAAAAGGTGGCAGATGAATAGTTTGGTTAAGAGCTACACTGGACACCACTTTAGGCATAAATGTTGGGTTTGTCTTGAGGGAGATCTTGTCCAGATAAAAAATGATAAAAAGGTTCCACAGCCATGAGTGCCTGTAGCTCTGAAACTCGTCTTGTAGAAGTTACAGCTAGGAACAGAGCTGTTTTCCAAGATAAAAACTTTATATCAGCAGTAGCAGCTGGCTCAAAAGGAGGCAGGGTGAGTTTTTCCAAGACATAGTTGAGATCCCATGCAGGCATTGGTGATCTCCTTGGAGGCCTTACATTTTTGGCTCCTCTGAGGTACTGTTTTAATAAGGGATTAGAAAAGATTGGTGGCTCTGCATTGTAATGAGCCAAAATGGCAGAGGCATGAATTTTAATAGATGAGAAAGACAGATCTTTGTCCACCATCTCAGTTAAGTATTGTAAAATCTGAGGAATATTTGGCACAGCTGTATCTGTTTCTTGTGCTTGGTTCCAAGCACAGAATCTCTTCCATTTTCCAGCATAAGATTTTCTAGTACTAGGCCTTCTGGCTTCCAAAATGACATCCATCACAGCTTTGCTGAGAGGTGTGTTTTGTATGACTACATTATCTGCCATGCTGCCAGGTTTAAAGTCCTGGGCTGGCTGTGCAGGATCTGATTGTTTTGCTGGGACAGTAGATGCGGTACTTGAGGTAAGGTCCAAGCTGGGCATTGAGACCAGCTCCTTAATATTGGGTACTAGTGCTGGCGGGGCCAGTCTGGTGCAATCAGTATCATCTTTGGCTTCTCCTGTCTGACCTTTAGGAATACCTTGGGGAGGAGAGGCAGAGAGGGAAAGGTGTATACGGATAGGTTTTTCCAGCTGAAGCATAGGGCGTCCACTTTTCATGCTTGTCTGCGATAAATCCTTGTGCAGAATCTCTTTAGTTGATAGTTGTGAGGAGAGGCAAATAGATCTATGTCCAGGCATCCCCATTTCCTTGTTATCATGCAGAAGACTTGCGGATCCAGCTGCCACTCGTGGGGATCCATGAGGTTTCTGCTTAGATATTCTGCTAGAGTATTTTTCCTTCCTGGCAGGAATTGTGCCTGCAGATGTACTTGGTAAGCCAATGCTTTGTCCCACAAAGTCATGGCTAGTCTGCAAAGGGGGTAAGAATGTGTGCCAACCTGCTTGTTTATATATTACATGACCGTGGTGCTGTCAGTCTTTATCAGTAGTTGCCCTGGATGAATTAGGTCCTTGAAGGCTGTCAAGGCATTTTGTACAGCTAGCATCTCTTTTTGATTGATATGTAGATGCATTTGGTTTGAGGTCCATGTTCCCTGAATGCATCTTCCTGCCATGTGGGCCCACTAGGCATAATCTGATGCCTCCATTGTTAGTGTCTGCCTGGCTGGAGGTAATGTGAACGGCTGTCCCTTGTTTTGGTGACAAGCCTTTGCCCACCATCGAAACTCCTGTTGCAGGCAGGGAATGAGAGTAATTATAGTTTCCAGGCTGTGGCAATCTTGAGTCCAAGCACTTTTTAGGTACCACTGAAGTTTCCTCATATGCAGTCTTGCATATGGAATTAGTAGGATGCAGGATGCCATGAATCCCAAAGCCTGCAGAATTTTTCTTGTAGGTAACTGGGTCTTTGCTGCTAACATTTTGAAATAGGTAGTCAGTTGCCTTTGTTTGTCTGGCATGAGATAAGTCATCTGGGCAGTTGCATTTAAGCTTGCACCCAGGAATATTATCTCTTGAGAGGGTACTAGTTTTGATTTCTTTTCGTTGACTGTGTACCCTAGGCATGTTAGAAGTTTTTTCACAAACGCCAGATGCTGTAGAAGAATGTCCTTGTTCTCTGCTTGAATTAGACAGTTGTCCAAGTAAGGATATATTTGCATTCCTCTTTGTCTGCAGAAAGCAATTGCTGGTGCCAGGCACTTTGCAACAACCCTGGGTGCAGTAGATAAGTCAAAGGGCAGTGCAGAGAATTGGTAATGCATTGAGCCAGCCTTGAATCTGAGGTATCTTCTGCATATCTGTCTGATTGGGACATGCAGGTATGCCTCTTAGTTCTAAAGTTACAAGCCAAGCGTTCTTGCCCAGCATGGGCAGAAGCTGCTGCAAAGTCAACGTTTTGAATTTTGGTATATCCAGGAATGTGTTCAGAATCGATAGGTCCAGTATTGGCCTCCAGGCCTTGCTCTGAGTACCAAGAACAGTCTTAAGTAAGATCCTTGTCCCCGCTCTTGCTCTGGCACTTGTTGAATGGCCCTCATGTCCATGAGGGATGACACTTGTTTTTGTGCCTCTGCCCATTGATTTTTTAGCAGATCTGGCCAGCCATCTGCCTTTGGCAGGGTATGGAAATGGAACTTGTAGCCTTGTGACACGATATTTAGAACCCACTTGTCCTGGGTTATAACGTGTCAATTTTGAGAAAAAAGTGCTAATTTTCCCCCTAAGGGAGGTAGATGCACCCCATTGCTTTGACCTGTATGAACCTTGCACCTGGGATCTGCCTTTACGGCGTCTGAGTCTGCCCCTTTGAGGTCTGTCTGACACAGGAAAGGACCAATTATTTGTTGGCCAGTGTCTACTAAACCTAGGTGGCTGTACTTGTAAGAAATCTTTGACAGTTTACATAGATTTAGCCTTGTCCTCCATTTTCTTTAACACCTCTTCTGCCTTAACACCAAACAAAGTATCATGCTGTAAAGGTGCATCTAATAATTTAACTTTAACATGATCAGGCAGATTTTGTTCCTTTAACCAAGCATGCCTTCTAATTACAGAACCTGTAACTGCGGCCCTGCAGGAGGCCTCTACAGAATCAAAACCACATTGCAAAGTATGCTTTCCAACTTGTTCAGCTGCATGCAATATATCCTGAATTTCCTTGTTCTCTGCACATTCAGAGTTTAACAACATTTTCTGTTTAAGCAATGCCATAACATGTTGCTGATATTTGAGCATATGAAACTGACAGTTTAAGGCCCTTATAGCCAAGGTAGCAGATGTGTAAACCTTTTTTCCCCATCTATCCAGTGCCCTAGAATCCCTGTCAGAAGGGATAGGGTTTTTTGCAGCGGAAGCCTTAACTCCCTTGGGACCCTGAGAAATAATTTCTGGGTCTGCAGCAGGGTTTTTAAAAAGGAATTTATGTGAGTCAGGAACCCTGTAATATCGGTCAGGCTTAACAGGAGCTGGAGGTAAGGAGTCAGGGGTAAGGCTAGACTCGAAAACACATCATCTACAATGTCTGACACAAGAGGGATGACTAGTGGCTTGTGTTGAGGTAGTAACAGGAAATCCCAGAGCCTCTTTTTAGATTCTGAAAAATCTTGGCTCTCCCAGTGTAAATGCTCCCTCATGGTATGTAAGGTTTCCCCAAAAGAATAGTCCTCAGGAGGAGAAGCTGAAGGTATGGATTCTTCAACATCAGAATCCTCATTGGGAGGGGGGGGGGATATTCCTGATCAGAAAAAACGGAAACCTGATCTGAATATTCAAAGTCAGTCTCTTGCCTAGGCCTCTTATCAGGAGGGGGATGGGAACCCCTGATCAAGGTAATCAAGTCTTCAGCCATTTTGAGCATCTGTTTTTTGGGCATGGAAAACTGTCCACGTGGCTATTGAGTTTGCTTCTTGGCCTGCTTTAGTCTTTGCCTTTGAAGTCGGTTTAATGTATCGATGTTTGGGTCTGAATACACCCTCAGAAGCCGGTGCCTGCTCAGTGGCTCTGGACCCATCTGAAGGATTAGCGTCCGAGGCTCCAATACTTTCAGTTTCCAGCGGCATGGCCGACTCCACGTGGGAGTCGGTAGCAGCCTGCGACTCTAAAGTAGCGGTCATCAGGGGCTGCGAAAGCGCCTCACTGAGAACTGAAGCTTAGTCTGTTTTGGGCCTCGGCTGTCTTTCTTTTTCTTTGCTTTTTTTGTGAACTCTGATAGTCGGATGGCTTTCCGACGACATTTCTGGATAACTAAACCTGCGTCCAAAGTAGTTTAAAGCAAAATCATACCGACGTTTAATAGTGCGTTGGTTAAATCTAGCACAAAACCGACAACCCAGAAAGTTATGATCAGGGCCTAGGCAAGGAATACAGTAAGAATGAAAGTCCTTATGAGGTATTTGCTTCCCACAAGAAATACAATTAACGTTTTCTGACATCGGTTCTGGAGCAAAAAAAAAGTTTCCCCAATGGGGTACTTAGCTTTATAGAAGACTTCGGATCTGAAATTCGAACTCGAAAATCTCAGGAGTCGGCCGTCCGGCACTTGCGAACTGCTTCTGCTTCGGGCACTGCGCAGCAAGAAAGACTAAAGAAAATGGCGTCAGCTGCATCTTTTATATCCCTGATGACCTGACGTCAGGGAAGGGGTGACCAGCAGACGCAGGACCCAAGACTTTGGAATTCAGGCCGACTGAGGGCAACCTGCAGCAGGATTACCCAAATGTAATGACTGCAACAGTGAAACACGAAGAAGATCAAGACCACCAGATCCCAAACAACTCACATAGAACGTTATGGTAAGTACATAACTTCTTTATGTGAATCTGTTCATTCTTACACAAGGGTAGCGTCCCAAGCACCCTAAACCTGGGTGGCTCAGGGGAGTATATTCCTGAGGACAGTGGAACCAAAGGAAGCCCTGTCCCTGGAGGCCCTGTCCACTCTGTAATGAGTGATAAAGGTATGCAGCTTAGACCAACTGGCAGCTGCACATATAGTGTCCAAAGGCAACCAAGCTGCATAAGCAGAAGTAGAAACAGCCCTAGTGGAATGCGCTTTCACGCCATGCTCTAAAGTATGGTTTGCTGAAGAGTATATAAACTTAATGCAGTCTGTTAACCATTTTGAAAGGGTGACTTTAGAGACTGGCAATCCTTTCTTAGTGTCCTCATGAGATACAAAGAGTTGGTCAGATCTTCTAAATTCTTTTGTCCTGTCCAAAGAGAATCTCAATTGTCTGTGGACATCAAGTTTATGCTAGATGTACTCCAACTTACTAGAATGGTTATTGAAAAAAGTTGGAAGTTCAATGGTTTGATTCAGATTAGCCTCGGAACACACCTTTGGCAGGAATGATGGGTTAGTCCTCAGTGATACTTGGGGGTTTGATAGAAAGGGCTTGAAGCTCAGACACCCTACGCGCTGAGGTAATGGCCACCAAGAAAATAGTTTTCCAAGAAAGAAACTTCAAATGACAGGATGATGCAGGCTCAAAGGGAGGAAGAATAATACATGACAGCACAAAAATTAGATTCCAGGGAGTAAAAGGTTGTCCAACAGGTGGCCTAAGATGAATGGTACCATTCAAAAAGGCCCTACATAATTTGACACACAAAATTAGAACCTTCAGCTCAGAGGTGAAAATTCAAAATTGCAGCCAAATGACCTCTAAGTGGCAGCTGCAGCACCCTTCATGAAAAAGCTTAGACAGAAATTCCAGGATACTAGCAACTGGGGCAACATAGGGATCAATGTTATTCTGGGAGGCCCAAAAGGCAAATCACTTCCATTTACTAGCATACAACTTTGTGGTGGAACCTTTAAGTGAAGTTACAAGAATATGCTGCATCTCCGAAGAAAATTCGTGAGACCTGGATAGGCTGGGAATCAGAGCAGCCAAGCTGTCAGTCTGGGGGAACGAAGGGAGAGCCCCTGGCAAATGTGTCAGCAGGTCTGGAACTGGGTCCAGAATCCAATGTTCCTCCAGTTGATAGAGTTGGAGGAAGGGGAAAGTACAGTTTTGTACCTACCATACATGTAGATGTTCGAGTGCTCATACAGCTGCAGTCATAACAGATGGGTTATCCTGCCATCAGGCGGGTCCTCGGTCGGCCGAATTCCAAAGTCTAGGTCCGGCGTCGGTTGTTGTCGCTTCCTCCCTGACGCCAGTGCGGCAGGGGGGTATAAAAGAGGCAGCCAATGCCATTTTCTTCAGTTTTTCTTGCCCCAGATGTCAGGTGCCCCCAGAAGGAAGGCAAACATAATGTTATGCAAAAATGCAATGTTGATAAATCAAAAACAGTAGTTGCAAGCAAATACACCATAAAAGAGTACCCCAAAAGGTTATATGAAAAGGGTTTGTCATAAGGCCTGTCCTAAGAGGGGTTGGAGGGAGGGAAACTTGGACTGCAGCTGTATGAGCACTCGAACATCTACATTCATGGTAGGTACAAAACTGTACTATGTTCATCGTGCATACAGCTGCAGTCATAACAGATGGGTAGAATCCCAAAGCTAAGTAAGGGTGGTAGGCACTAAGTGGAACTAGGAGGGGCTAGGATGCCCTGCAGGACTGCTGTGGCAAAGCCCGCTCTAGATTTAGAGTATAGTGGGAGGTGATAGTGCTTGGAGAAAGTGTGCACTGAACTCCAGGTGGCTGCTTCCAAAATATCCTTGGTAGGGACCCCCCTGAGGAAGGCTGCAGAGGTAGCTGTGGCTCTGGTGGAGTGGGATCTGATGCATGCAGGCACAGTTTTTCCATGAAATAAGTAACAAAAGTGTATGCAGTGGGCTATCCATTTTGAAATTGTCTGTTTGGAAATAGCCTTTCCTTGAGCACCTGCAGCATAGGACACAAAGAGTTGCTCAGATTTCCTGAATGGCTTTGTCCTGTCCAAATAATAATGAAGTTGTCTGTGAATGTCCAAGGAATGTAGTAGTCTTTCCCCTTTGTTCTGTGTATTAGGATAAAAGGTAGGTAAGTGAATAGTCTGATTCAAAGCTACACTGGATACTACCTTTGGCATAAAAGTAGGGTTGGTTCGTAAGAAAACTCTGTCCTGATGGAAAATGATGAATGGTTGCACAGCCATGAGGGCCTGTAGCTCCGAAACCCTGCAAGCTGAGGTGATAGCCAGAAGAAAGGCTGTTTTCCATGACAAGTACTGTAACTCAGATGAAGAAGCTGGATCGAAGGGAGGAAGGGTCAGCTTTTCCAATATGAAGTTGAGGTCCCAAGCAGGGACTGGTAGTTTCCTTGGGGGGTTTATATTCTTTGCCCCTCTGAGGAACTGCCTTAAGAGAGGATGAGAGAATAAAGGAGGATCTGTGTTGTATTGTGCAGAAATGGCTGAAGCGTGGATCTTGATGGAGGAGAAGGAAAGTCCATTGTTTAATATCTCAGCTAGGTACTGTAAAATTTGAGGTATATTTATTACCCAAGGATTCTGTCCCTTCTTTTGATTCCAGGCACAAAATCGTTTCCATTTGGCGGAGTAAGCCTTTCTAGTAGAAGGTCTTCTGGCCTCCAAGATGACATCCTGCACCTCCTTGGAGAGGAGAAACTGTTGTGAAATCAAGGAATTCTACATGCAGCTAGATTTAGAGTTTTGAGATGGTTGTGAAGAGTTTTGTAGTTGTGCTGGGACAACAGAAGAGGGACTACAGGTAGGATCCATGGTGGGGAATGTGTCAGGCTCTTCAGGAGCGGATACCAGTGTTGCCTTGGCCAGTCTGGAGCAATGAGAATCATTTTTGGCCTCTCTGCTCTGGCTTTTAATAGAACTTTGGGCAGCAGAGGAAGAGGCGGGAAGGCATAGATGGTCAATGTTGCCCAACTGAAGGAAAGTGCGTCCACTTTCCAGGCCTGTGGATGATAGGTCCTTGAACATAATTTTTTCAACTGGCAATTTCTGTGTGTAGCAAAGAGATCTATGTCTGGCTGTCCCCATGCCTGAGTCATCTTTGTGAAAATTTGAGGATGCAACTTCCATTCGTGTGGATCTGTCATATTTCTGCTTAGGGTGTCTGCCAGTGTGTTTTCCTTCCCTGGCAGGAATTGTGCCTGTAGTTGAATTTTCAATTCCAGTGCTGTGTTCCATAGGGTCATGGCTTGCCTGCACATGGGGTATGAATGAGTTCCCCCCTGTTTGTTTATGTACCACATCACTGTGGTGTTGTCTGTCCTTATCAATAGCTGGCCTGGATGCAGTAGGTCTTTGAAGGTCATAATAGCCTTTTGCACGGCTAGCATTTCCTTTTGGTTGATGTGAAGGAGCTTCTCTTTTCGTGCCCATTTTCCCTGAATGCACTGATTTGTCATGTGTGCTCCCCAGGCGTAGTCTGAGGCATCTGTTGTGATGATTTCAGTTGCTTGAGGTACACAGAAAGGAAGACTTGTGTTTCTTTGACAAGCTTGAGCCCACCACATAAATTCCTTTTGAAGGCATGGAATGAGTGGTATAATTGCTTCCAAGCTGTGGCTGTGTTGAGACCATAAGTTTTTTACGTACCATTGAAGTTTCCTCATATGTAGCTTTGCACATGGGATAAGTAGGATGCAAGATGCCATGAATCCCAGAGCCTGCAGGACTTTCCTTGCAGTTAGCTTGGTGTAAGTTGCCATTTTTCTGAAGTACTGAGACAGTTGCCCTTGCTTGTCTGGCGTGAGGTAGGCCATCTGGGTGGTTGTATCCAAGTTGGCACCCAGGAAAATTATTTGTTGAGAGGGTATTAGTTTTGATTTCTTTTTGTTGACTGTGTATCCCAGGAAGTTCAACAGTTTTATTACAAATGCCAGGTGCTGCAGTAGTATGTCCTTGCTGTCCACTTGGATCAGGCAGTCATCCAGATATGGGTAGATTTGTATCCCTTGTAGTCTGCAGAAGGCGATTACTGATGCCAGGCATTTCGTAAACACTCTGGGCGCAGTAGATAAGTCAAAGGGCAATGCAGAGAATTGGTAATGGGTTGAACCTCAAGAAATCTGAGGTATCTTCTGCAATCTTGTCTGATAGGGACATGCAGGCATTCCTCCTTGAGGTCCAATGTTACCAGCCAAGACTCCTTGCCCAGCATGGGAAGAAGCTGCTGTAATGTGAGCATCTTGAATTTTGGCACCTGTAGATATGTGTTTAGGATGGATAGGTCTAAGATAGGTCTCCAATCTTTGTCCTTCCTTGGTACCAGGAATAGTCTGGAATAAAACCCTTGACCTTGTTCTTTTGCAGGTACCTCTTGAATTGCTTTCATGTCCATGAGAGCTGAAATTTGTTTTTGTGCCTCTGCCCTTTGATTGTGGCAGGTTTGGCATGCCTCTCATTTTTGGAAGGGTGTGAAAGTGGAACCTGTAGCCTCTGTCTATAATGTCCAGAATCCATTTGTCTCTTGTAACAATATGCCAATTTTTTGAGAATAATGTCAGTTTTCCGCCCAAAGGTGGTGCCATTAAAGCTTTGCTTGGCAGGTGTAGGGGGGGGGGGGGGGGAGTCATTGTGTCTGCTTTCTGAAAGACTGATCTTCTCCACCTCTTGGGGTTGGTGCTTGCCACTGTCTGGCTCTGAAAGATCCTTCGAGGTTACCCTCTACGCCTTGGACGCCTGTATCTGCCCCTTTGAGGTCTGTCTGTGGCTGGAAAGGACCAATTTTCTGAAGGCCAGTTTCTGCTGAAACATGGAGGCTGTACCTGCAGGAAATCTTTCACTGTTTGCATTGATTTTGCTTTTTCCTCCATTTTCTTTAGCACCTCCTCTGCTTTAACACCAAACGATACATCTTTTTGAAGAGGTGCATCTAATAATTTAGCTTTGACATGATCTGGTAAGGTTTGTTCTTTGAGCCAAGCATGCCTACGTATAACAGACCCCGTAACAGCAGCTCTACATGAGGCCTCTAAAGCATCAAAACCACACTGCAAGGTATGTTTACCCACTTGCTCTGCACCATGCAACAAATCCTGCAACTCTTTTAAATCTGGTTGTTCTGGTTGTGTCATTTTGCTTTTCAGCTGAGATATCAAAAACTGTTGATACTTTAACATATGGAACTGACAGTCTAATGCTCTCATGGTTAAAGTGGTCGAGGTGTACACCTTTTTCCCCCACCTTTCTAAAGATCTGGAATCTCTCTCTCTGAAGGTAATGGGCTTTTAGCAGTAGAGGCCTTAATTCCCTTGGGACCCTGTGAAATAGTTTCTGGCTCAGCAGTATGGCTTTTATATAGGAACTGGTGAGAATCAGGAACCCGGTAATACCTGTCTGGTTTAACAGGAGCTGGAGGCAAAGAATCAGGATTAAGGCTGGCTTCTGTGTACACATCATCCAAAATATCTAAAACAGGCGGGATAGCCAGAGGCCTATGCTGGGAGAGCAGAAGAAATTCCCTGAGCCTTTTCTTGGAATCTGAGTAATCTTGGCCTTCCCAGTGAAAGTGTTCCCTCAATGTATGCAGGGTTTCCCCAAACGAGAAGTCATCAGGAGGGGAGACCGAGGGAATAGACTCCTCTGCATCAGAGTCTTTGAATGGAGAATAGGCACAATCCTGGTCCTCAGATAGTTCTGAGGTAATAGAAGCTTGATCTGAGGAAGGGTAGTCTTCCTCTAATCTGGGCCTTTTGTCAGAGGGAGGTTGAGAATGTCCAATGTGATGCGAGCCAGCCAATAGCCGTAGCGTGGATGATGAACTGGCCCCTGATGAAAGAGGTCTGTTAGAAATAGCACACCGAGAGAGATAGGTGCTGAAAGGATCCCACCGTTCTCTGCCCTGCCGGGCAGCCACAAAGAGTTGACGGTGAAGAGATACGGGAGTCCCAGTATAAGTTGGAATTTGGAAGCCAAGCTGTCAAACTTCAGGGTCCGCGAGGCTGGGAACTGGCATTCCAAGAGGGTGAGGCATCCCGAACTCCCTGTGTGGAAGTAGGCGAAGAAATTATGATTTGCGCTTGAGAGAGAAGAAAAAAAAGATCGCGCAACAGGGTTGCCCCGCAAAGCAAAAATCTTCTTCACTGTTGAAGGTTTAGGGACACTGAGTGAGAAAGGAAGGATGCTGAACTGAGCTTGTCCGCAAGGATGTTCCAAACTCCTCAAACTAAGGGAAAACAAAGGGAAAGACCCTGATTCCTCCCTGCTTGTTGATATACCCAGACTTACGGACATGTTGTCTGTCTGGTCATAATAGAGAAAGTCCCTGAGCGTGGTGAAGTGCTTACAGAGCTGCTCAGCAGCATTTCTCATTTCAGGACATTTATATGCAATGATGTCTCTGTGGGATTCCGTAGCCCTCAACAATCTTTTCCCAGAATGCCCCACCCCCCCCCGAGCGCCGTCGTGGTCACTGGTCACTGTGGCTCGGGAGGGTCAAAAAGGTCTTCCTGCCAGGGAGAAAAGAGAAAACCACCAAAGGAGTCCCTGCACAGCTCTGCTGACCCCAATGGCGCTCGAGAGACGCAACAGAACAGAGAGACCTGAACTTGAAGAGGAAGGGTCCAGAAGAACCGCATGTGGTGGCGAGCATAGTAATGCGAAGGGATAGCCGCCGCCATAACCTAGAGGCCCCCTCAGGACGAAGCTGGGTTGGTGGCCGGTTGAAGGATTGCTGTCACATGACACCTGGGACCGCCCGGCTTGTGGGGGCCTGGCGGGGGGAATGAGCCGTGGAGGGGCCGAGGGTCGGGGGGTCGACGGTGCCCTTTCCCGCCGCGCGTTGAAAGCCGGGAGCCAGGGGGAGCCAGAGAGCCGACCCCGCAGGCGGGATCCGGATCCGGACCGGAGACGGGAGGTCGGCGCCGTCGGACCCGGAATGCTCCGACCTGTGCCGGGCACCTGCAGGGCCCGCCTCCACACCAGCTCCCTCGGCTCCCGGGCCCGGCCCTCGGCTCGAGAATAGGTCCTTATCAAAGGGATGGGGGCGGATCCACGGATCCGCCGGGCTACCCGCGATCCCCACCCCACCTTGATCGACCCGGATGCGATCCGAACCCATGGTATGGACCCAGGGTATGGAGAGGAGAAAAGGGGCGAGGGGCGAAGCCCCTCCCGGGGGGCTAGGAGCACTCCCATTTGCATTTGGGCCTGGATGAACTTCAGCATCAGCTCAGCCATCGGTGCTTGGCTGTGAAGAGGCCACCGGAAAGCGGACCTAGAATCGCTGAGCGTCTCGGTGATGACCTCCTCTCCTCCTCCTCGGGTCCAGGGAGAGGAGGAGGAGAGGCAGGAGGAGAGGCGAGGCTAGAAGGCACGAGGGAAGCCGGCTTAGATGGAGGCGAGGCTGGAAGCCGGCTCTCCTCTCTTGGTGCTTCTCCTGTGCCTCCCTGATAAGAGTAATCAAATCCTCAGCTGTTTTAAGCATCTGTTTTTTAGGCATGGTGCCTTGAAAGGGTGTCTGAGGAACCTGTTTTTTGGTTTTCATGGCTGTTTTAGATTTAGTGAAGGCTTTAATAGAGAAGGAGGAAGGCCTGAAGACCCCTTGAGAAATGGCAGGCCTGTCTAAATTCTGAGTTTCCCAGCCAGGAGTGGCGTCGGTATCTGTAGTAGGAATGGGGGCCGAGGAGCCTGCGACCTCAGGTACTGAAGACACCGGTAATGCATCGTCATCGGTACTCAGGGGCTGCGTAGGCACCTCGCTGAGTACCAGAGAACCGGTAGTCGGCCTTAGCGTGGTATCAAAAGGTGGTGCGGACCTCGTATGCCGGTCCTTATCTTTGCGTTTTTTTGCTCAAAACTGGAGTCTGAGTATCCGACGACATAATATAATTACATTTTTTGCCAAAAAAGTGAAGGGCGAACTCCGCCCGACGCTTAATAGTGCATTTGTTGAATCTAGCATAAAAATGGCAGGCCGAGACGTCGTGGTCTGGGCCTAAGCAAGGTATACAGTAAGAGTGAAAATCCTTATGCGGTATTTGCTTCCCACATGAAATGCAATTATTAACTTAGTCTGACAACGGTCTGGGGCAAGAAAAGTTTCCCCAACGGGGTACTTAGCTTTCAAGAAGACTTCGGCTGAAATACTTTCGTAAATCTCAGCAGCTGGCCGACCAGCACTTGCGAACTGCTTCTGCTTCGGGCACAGCGCGGCAAGAAAGACTGGAGAAAATGGCGTCGGCTGCCTCTTTTATACCCCTGCCGCAATGACGTCAGGGAGGAAGTGACGACAACCGACGCTGGACCTAGACTTTGGAATTCGGCCGACCGAGGACCCACCTGACGGCAGGATAACCCATCTGTTATGACTGCAGCTGTATGCATGATGAACAACCAAATCTGTCGAGGCCAAAAGGGGGCTATTAAGATCACAGTCCTTCCCAGGCTTTTGGCTTTCTGCAAGAATTTCGGGATCAGAGGTATAGGAGTCCTGGGGGCCAATCGTATACAAGCAAGTCCCTTGGGCTGTCCCCCGGAGGGGGATTCAGGGCAAAGTAGCTTCTGCATTTGGCATTCATAGGGGATGCAAACAGGTCGCAGCAAGGCTGGCCCCATCTGCGGAAAATCATCTCCGTAACTTCATCTTTGAGAGACCACTCATGTAACAGAATGGCTCTGCTCAATTTGTCCGCTATCACGTTGGATTTCCCCAGAATATGTATTGCTATCAGACAGCACCCGGTGAATAGTGCCCACTGCCAAATTCTCAAGGCCTCTCGACACAGGGGATAAAACCTGGTTCCCCCTTGTTTGTTGATGTACCAGACCACAGACATGTTGTCTGTCTGTATCGCAATCGTCCCTAGAGGAAGAGAGTCGTGGAAGTGCTGCAATGCCAAAAGCTCCACGCTCAGCTCCAGAACATTGATGTGCAGCTGTGATTCTGTCTCAGACCACGTGCCTTGGGCTGTTCTTCCCTGAAAAAGTCCCCCCTATCAGAGAAGCATCTGTGATCACCGTGGCTGACGGCGGGGGAAAAACAAATGGTCGACCCACTGTAACTTGTTGGCTGTTCAACCACCAGCGAAGCTCCTTCTTGCAAGAGTCCGTAATCATGATTAAGAATGACATCGGAAGTTGTTGGTAAGACCACTGGGTAAAGAGTAACCACTGAAGAATCTGCATGTGCATACGCCCCAGGGGAACTGCTATGAGCGTAGCTGCCATGGTACCTAGTAGCTTCAGTACTTGACAGGCTGGTACTTTTCTGCTCTGCAAAATGTCTGAGACCTGGTTTCAGAAAGTGGCTATTCTGTCCAGGGGCAATTTTACTGTGGCAGTGGTGGTGTCTAGTTCTACTCCGATAAAGGAGATAAGCTGCGATGGCGACAATGCAGACTTTTCGAAATTGATAGTGATGCCTAACTGAGAGCAGAGATGGAATGTGAGATCCCTGGACAGAATTAGTTGATGTGTGGAGGCAGCAGTAAGGAACCAGTCATCCAGATATGGAAACACTTGGAATCCTAGATGGCTCAGGTGAGCCGTAACCACTGCCATGCACTTGGTAAACACTATGGGGGATGTTGCGAGTCCAAAGGGCAGTGCTCGGAATTGGTAGTGACTGGCTCCCAGCCGGAAACGCAGATAATCCCTGGATGGTCTGGCCATTTTGATATGGTAGTACGCATCCTTGAGATCTATAGAGCACATCCAACCACCCATTCCAAGGAATGGGAGAATAGACTGAAGCCTGACAATCCGGAACTTCTTCTTTACAAATGTGTTTAGTCTGCTGAGATCCAAGATGGGCCTCCAGTCCCCCTGTCTTCTTTGGAGCTAAAAAGAATCTGGACTAAGTTCCAGATCCTATTTGGTCTGCTGGGACTGGCTGGATGACTTTTTCCTGCAGCCTCTGGATTTCTATGGCTTCTTGATCCCTGAGACTAGGTGGAAAGTCTGGGATTTTTTTCCGAACAGGTGGGGTTTCTAAGAACAAAATGATGTAACCTCTGGTAACGATGCTTTGTACCCAAGAATCTCTTGTAATTCCTAGCCAGGCATCCGGATACAAAGCCAAATGACCCCTGACTGCCTCCAGAGTAGGACAGTCTGGCCCTCCTTTCAGGAGCGCTGATAGGGCTTACCAAGGAACTGATCCCTGTCACCCTGGTTCTGCAGACCCCCTCTGCCGCGGGGGCGGAGTCTTACATTATTACCCCCTCCTCTGCCCCTGGAGGGGGGTTCACTACGTGTGTTCTGGAAAGCTCCTTGGGACTTTCGGAAAGTACAGTTTTGTACCTACCATAAATGTAGATGCCCGATAGGTATGCATCTGCAGTCATCACATATGGGTTGTCCTACCTCAGGCAGCCCTTCGGTCGGCCGGATTCCAAAGTCTGGGTCTGGCCTTGGCTGATGTCGCACTTTCCCCGACGTCAGAGCGTCCGGGGTATAACAGCATCAGCCGATGCCATCTTCCTCAGTTTTTCTTGCCCCATATGCCAGGCGCCCTCTAGGAAGGCTAAATTTGGAGAAATGCAATAAAATTCCAAACATTTGCAAAAATATATATACATATATACAAACAAATACACCATAATAGATCCCCCAGCTAGCTAATAGAGGGGTACGCACCCTAGGAATACCACAGAGGGGAAGGAGGGAGGGTAACCCTGACTGCAGATGCATACCTATCGGACATCTACATTTATGGTAGGTACAAAACTGTACTATGTCCTTCAAGGATGCATCTGCAGTCATCACATATGGGTAGAATACCATAGCCAATCTGGGGGTGGAGGTACTAAGTGAAGGATGGTGTAGTTAATATACCCTGCAGGACTGCTGTAGCAAAGCCTGCTCTGGATCTGGAGTATAAAGGTAAATTGTAATGCCTGGCAAATGTATGCATGGAGCTCCATGTAGCAGCTTCTAAAATGTCCTTGGTAGCCACCCCTCTTAGGAAGGCTGTGGTGGTGGCTGTGGCTCTCGTGGAATGAGGTCTAATGTTTGCTGGCACAGTTTTTCCATGAAAGGAGTAACAAAAATGAATGCAATTTCCTATCCACTTTGAAATTGTCTGTTTGGAAATTGCTTTTCCTTGTGCCCCAGCAGCATATGCTACAAACAACTGGTCAGTCTTTCTGTAACTTTTAGTTCTGTCCAAGTAGTAGCGCAATTGTCTGTGTATGTCCAGGGTGTGCAGAAGTTTCTCCCCTTTATTTTGTGGTTTTGGGAAGAATGTAGGCAAGTGAATTGCTTGGTTCAAGGATACCCTGGATACCACCTTTGGCATAAATGTAGGATTGGTTCTCAAAGAAACTCTGTCTTGATGAAAGATAAGAAATGGCTGCACTGACATTAAAGCTTGTAACTCAGATACTCTTCTTGCTGAGGTTATGGCCAGAAGGAATGCAGTTTTCCAAGACAGAAACTGTAGATCCGCCGATGCTGCTGGTTCAAAGGGAGGAAGTGTTAGTTTTTCCAACACAAAGGTCCCAAGTAGGTAGAGGTGGTTTCCTTGGAGGATTGATGTTTTTGATTCCTCTTAGAAACTGTCTTAGGAGAGGATGCGAGAAGACAGGTGGATTAACATTGTATTCTGCTGAAATTGCTGAGGCATGTATCTTAATGGAAGAGTAAGACAGGCCATTGTGGAACAATTCTGCCAAATATTCCAGTATATGTGCCATGTTCATCATTGTCACATCTAGGCCTTTTGTTGTGTTCCAAGTGTGAAATCTTTTCCATTTTGCTGAATATGCCTTCCTTGTGGAAGGCAGTGAGCTTCCATAATAATATCCTTCACTCTCTGGGATAGGTTATCCTGAGGAGGAGTCATGGTATTCTCCAGGCAGTTAGCTGCAAGGTTTTCAGGTTGGAATGCAGAGTCTTGAAATTGTGCTGCGTCAGTAGAAGTGGCCATAGGGGGAGAGGCCACGGTTTTGTCTGTGACATGCTCTTTAACAGTGGGTACCAGTGCTGCCTTGGCCAGTTTGGAGCTATCAGAATCACTCTGGGCTGCTCTGCCCTGATCTTCAGTAAAACCTTGGTCATTAATGGGAGAGGTGGGAAAGCATAGACTGTTAGAGCTTTCCAGCCGAAAGAGAGAGCGTCCACTTTCCATGCTTGTGGGTGGTATGTCCTGGAGCAGAATGTCTTCAGTTGATGATTGCGGGGGGAAGCGAACAGATCTATTTCCAGCCTTCCCCATGATTGTGTTATGAGTAAGAAGATGTCTGGGTGCAGCATCCATTCGCGTGCATCCATGGTAGTTCTGCTTAAGCTGTCTGCCAGTATATTGTCTTTCCCTGGCACGAACTGGGACTGCAGCTGTATATTGAGTTTCAAGGAAAGTTCCCATAGATTCATTGCCAGTCTGCATAGAGGGTAGGAATGGGTGCCTCCTTGCTTGTTTATGTACCACATAACTGTGGTGTTGTCTGTCCTTATGAGCAGGTGGCCTTGATGAAGGTCTTGTCAGATTCTTGAAGTAATCCGGTGGTAGTTTTTGCTTTTCTTCTGTGAGAAAGGCCATTTGGGTGGTTGTGTCTAGATCCGCACCCAGAAAGGTTATTCTTTGGGATGGAACAAGTCTTGATTTTTGGATGTTGACTGTATATCCCAAGGCCTGTAGTAGGTGGATGGCATAGTCCAAGTCATTAACAAAATTTGCTTGTTGTCCGCTTGTATAAGGCAGTCGTCCAGATATGGGTAGATTTGAATCCCCTGAAGTCTGCAGTGTGCAATTACTGATGCCAGGCATTTCGTGAATACTCTGGGCGCAGTAGATAAGCCAAACGGCAATGCTGAGAATTGATAATGCTCTGACCCTGCAAGAAATCTGAGGTGTCTTCTGCAACTTTGTCGAATAGGGACATGCAGGTATGCCTCCTTGAGGTCTAGAGTCACCAGCCAAGACGCTTTGCCCAGCATGAGAAGGAGTTGCTGTAGAGTCAGCATTTTGAATTTTGGCACAATGAGGTAAGTATTCAGTGTGGACAAGTCGAGAATAGGCCTCCATTGATTTTCTTTTCTTGGAACAAGGAATAATCTGGAGTAAAATCCTTGGCCTTGTTCTGAAAGAGGTACCTTTTCTATGGCTTTCATTTGTATTAATTTGGTAATTTGCTTCAAAGCCTCTGCCCTCTGATTTGGTGTCAGGTCTGGCATTCCTTTTCTTTTTGGCAATGTGTGGAAATGGAACCTGTATCCTTTGTCTATTATTTGCAGTGTCCATGTGTCCCTTGTAATGCTGTGCCAATTTTTTGAGAATAAAGAAAGCTTTCCGCCCAAAGGTGCTTCTAATTGAACCCTGGTCGGCGGAGTCAAAATAAAGTCATTGAGTCTGTCCTGGTGTAGCAGTTGTGGTTCCTGCACTACCTCTTTGGTTGGGAGGCTGCCACTGACGGCCTCTGTAGGAGCCTCTAGTTTGGCCTCTACCTCTGGCACGCCTATTCCTGCCTCTCTGAGATCTGTCTGAGTCCGGAAAGGACCAATTCTTAGTAGGCCAATTTCTGCTGAATCTCGGTGGTTGGACTTGCAGAAAATCTTTGACTGTTTGCACAGATTTTGCCTTTTCTTCAAATTTCTTTAAGACCTCTTGAGCCGTGGAACCAAGTAATTTTTGCTTTTCCATAGGAGCATCCAAAAGCTTAGCTTTAACATGGTCTGGTAAAGATTGTTCCTTCAGCCAGGCATGCCTACGTATAACTGCACCTGTCATAGCTGACCTACATGAAGCTTCCAATGCATCATAACCACACTGCAAGAAATGGTTACTAACCTGCTGGGAGTAATGCACCAGATCCTGAAGGGATTTGCGATCAAGGGGTTCAGAAGAGGACAGTTTCTTATGCAATTCATCTAACAAATACTCTTGGTACTGTATCATATGAAATTGACAATTTAATGCCCTCATGGAGTTGCAGAAGTATACACTTTCTTACCCCACCTCTCTAAAGCTCTGGACTCCCTTTCAGAGGGTAGAGGATTTCTAGCAGTGACAGCTGCAACCCCTTTTGGGCCCTGGGAAATAGTTTCTGGATCAGAAGAGGGGGCCTTGTACAGGTGTAGATGTGAATCCGGGACCCTGTAGTACCTATCAGGTTTGGCAGGTACCGGAGGGAGAGAGTCAGGGGCTGTACTAGCATCAGAGTACACATCATCAATAACATTCAAAACAGGAGGTATAGCTAAAGGCCTATGCTGAGGTAAATGTAAAAAAGTCCTTAATCTCTTTCTAGAATCAGAGAATTCCTGACCCTGCCATTGAAAATGTTCTCTCAGAGTGTAGTGTCTCTCCAAAGGAAAACTCATCAGGAGGGGAGGCCGAGGGAATAGATTCTTCAGCAACAGAATCCTCGTAGGCCGAATAAGCCTCCTCCTGGGGGTCTGACAGAGCACAGCCATCAGTGGACTCATCTGAGGAGTGGTGGTCAGAGGGCTCAACCCTGGGCCTTTTGTCTGGAGGTGGTTTTGAGCCCCTGTCCGGATGAGGTTGAGAACCTCTAATTAAAGAGATAAGATCCTCTGCTAGACTAAGGATCTGTGAGCCAGTAGAAGGTCTCTGAGAGGAAACCTTGGGAGGCAAAGCTTTAGAAGGTTTAGCAGCTTTAGCCCTAGAAAAAGCCTTAATGGACATGGATGCAGGGGGTCTGGCTGCACCACGTGCAAGAGTAGACTTGTCTAAATGAATGGTGTCGGAAGGTTCCTGGACACCAGTTTCAATAGGTAATTCAATGACCAACTTGGCCGGGGCCTCCGGGGCCGAGGTAGTCAGTTGTGCAGTTTCGGTAATAGGAAGTACCAAGGACTCTGTTTCAGCCGAGACCGAGACACTCACGGTAGGCCTGACCGTGGTTTCAGCCGAAACCGCGGCCCGCGTGTGTCGGTCCTTGTCCTTCCGTTTTTTAACTAAATGCGAAGTCGGAGTCTCCGACGGCATCTTGTAAGCAAAACTAGCCCCAAAGAATTCCTCTGCAAACTCCGACCGACGTCTAAGAGTTCGTCGGTTGAAGGAAGCACAGGCTGAACAGGCCGAGACGTCGTGGTCTGGGCCTAGGCAAGGGAGGCAGTAAGAGTGGAAATCCTTATGAGGTATTTGTTTCCCACAAGTTAAACAATTATTAACTTTATCTGACATCGGCTGAGGCAAGAAAGAGTCCCCAATGTGGTACTTAGCTTTTTCGAAGTCTTCGGTAGCTGAATCACAGGAGCTGGCCGACCGGCACTTGCGAACTGCTTCTGCTTCGGGCGGCAAGAAAGACGGAGGAAGATGGCGTCGGCTGATGCTTTTATACCCCGGACGCTCTGACGTCGGGGAAAGTGCGACATCAGCCGAATCCAGACCCAGACTTTGGAATCCGGCTGACCGAAGGGCTGCCTGAGGCAGGACAACCCATATGTGATGACTGCAAATGCATCCTTGAAGGACATCCACATTTTTCCACCTTTCTGCCCTTTGGGGTATGGTCTGGTAGGGGTGGAAAAACAGACTTCTATGGCAGAGTCTTTCTGTCTTGCTCACACCTAGTGAGAGTCTCCTTGACTTTGGGCCCGAAAAGACACGAGCCATCGAATGGGGTGTTGACAAAGGAAGACCTGAAGGCTTCCGTAAAGGAGCATAAGCGCATCCCGGAATGTCTCCGAAGAGCTACTGCTGAACCTGCTGCCCGGCTCGACCCATCGGCTGCATAGGAAATGAGTCACCTGGATAAGTTAACTATGGAATTAAAGGGTATTAAGCTGGGCTGTCACCTTCTAAGAGACACCTCCATCTGTACTACCCTGCTGGAGTATCTCAGAGCTCTTTTAGGAGATCTCTTTGAAGACGGGTAAAATGAGCAAAGTAGTTAAAGCAATCACACAGAAAAGGTCACAGAACTAAAGATACTTTTCCCGTACCTGTCCATCATCCTAGTATCCCTATTAGGAGGATGGACAGTAGTAGAGGTTTCAGACATCTTTTCCTGGTGGCTGCCGCCACCACCATGGCATCAACCAGAACTCCTTTAGTGAGGAACATCTTGTCTTGGGGGGAGGTGATAAATTTGCTGGGCCTCTGAGGGACCGGTTCCATAGAATCGGGAGACTCCCACACCCTTTGAGCAACCAATTCCATTAGTTCATTGAAGGGCGGAGTCACCCAGGAGGTGGAAGGTTGAGACCCAAAGGCCTTCAGGAACATCGTCTCATCCTCAGTAGGGCTAACTGACTGCCCCCCCCTCTGCTTAAGGACTTCCAGGATATCAGCAAAGGAGATATCCTCCGAGGGGGACCATGTGGACTCTTCTGATTCCTCTAAGTTGGTGTCTGATGTCAAGGACTCCTGTGGGGAATCAAAATGCCTCCTCGTACACAGTTTCTGCCTGGGAACCTCATCAGTGGGAGCTTCTGGTGAGGTCTCAGTAGAACAAGGGTCACTCGATGGGGTTACCTGAGGCTCCGGGTCTCGACGCTTCAAAGGAACCTGCAATGTAGAGGCAGAAAGCAGCACTTTAGGGGAGGAGGTACCTGATGAAGTATGCATCTTGGATGACATGACCTTCTTCATAGCATCAAAGGCTCCACTGCTCCGACCCAAGGAAGCAGCCGATTCCGAAGAAGAAGGCAACTTCCCCGGCGCCGAGACAGTGGGCTCCAAGCCAGAGGACGGATAGGGAAAAAACAAAGGCCCAAGAGCAGCTGCTCTGAAAAGGACGAAATCTCGTCAAAACTCTGAAAGGTATTAAAGTAAACAAAGGCCAACGAGCCCAAAAAGCAGTAAGTAAATCTATTAGTTATAAAGCAGAAAAAATTTGTCACAAACTGGCCCGAGCTCTCTGACTACCTCCGATCTGTTGTAGCGGCAAACTAGATCTGAGGTAGGACACAGAGCATCGTGGGATAGGGACCTGGCCTCGAGCTACTCTAAGATCTTCAGCTAGTAAAACGGCCGACTCGGAGCCGATAGATCTGCTCCGAACCCATGTGTAAGAATGAAACGCGAGACTGAACAAATTCACATCATGCAAATTGAAAAGGAAAGATACTACCAATCAGACCACACCAATGAAGGGTTCCTGCAACACTCTGTGGTACTTATTACCAAAGTTGAAAATCAACACCATTATGGAATAAATAAAAAGGGCAACCGGTACAGATGCAGAGAAAGATAAGAAAGCTGAGCAAGAGCTCTATTAGTGGCATTATAGAAAGGATAAAGTAGATAAGGCCTCTTAAAGCACAAAAAATGCTGCTATAAAGACTATGCTGTAAGCTTGTTTTCTAACATTTTTATACTCAGTCTGAATGCTGATGACATCTGTGCATATGCTGCAACATGCATTTATCCACACACGGATTATCCCTTTGTGATCTACAGCCTTATCTTGCAGAATTTCTTCAGTGTAGCATCTTGTACTAAACATCAATTCTCCACATCAGTAGCGCACACACTCCACGGTATTTTGCTTTTTTTCATATCTTGTCATGGAAGAAAAGCTCCCAGTATAGAGCAGTTTACTCAGTTAAACAATAACTATCAGAAACTCTAGTACATCACTACACTGTGTACACCACCTCATTTCACATACACTTACTTCTGCTGCTACTCAAACCTCATCTGCAATTCAATAGATAAATCACCTTGCAAAATAATTTCCAATCATTTAAATATCAGTCGTAGGCAATCCATTTTAAAACAGTTCCCTGGGAGCTTTACAAAACAGGCCAATAAATGGCTGATTCAAACAGAAGGGAAGGGAAGTTGAGGGAGGAAAGAGCTACAGGAACACCATTAACTAATTAAATGAAGATGTCCAAGAGTGTAGAACTGGCAACAGAAGATAAACTGGAACAAAGGTGAAGGCCTCAAACAAAGAAACTAACACTTAATCAGGTCCTTAGGAGCTTCCAGTTAGTGGTGGCACAGGTGGGGACAATAACCATACTTAAACATAGCTGGAAGGACAACTAGGAGATACAGAATTTAATGGGCATCAAACCTCAACCTACTAGAAAAGCCAATGACAAGGTACACAAAGAATAACAAGATATCTGCATGTATTAATGAAAAGATGATTAACACCTGCATAAAGATGACATCTGTCAACAGGCGGCAACCATTATACTTAAAGCAGACAAATACGGGATAACCTACAAAAATTAAGACACTAAAGAAAAAAAAAACATACAAAGAAGGATAGGAGGTAGGAAGGCAAATGTGACAGACACCAGATAACAAGCGGCTAAATAACCTGTCAGGACACACTAATCACACATGAAAGCGGATAGCAAAGAATAGGCATAAAAAATTGTGTGTAGATGTCAGCCCAGGAAGCAGTGGAATGAGACTTATTTATTGGAGATATGAACAATGAAAAGACAACTGATACATAAAAAGGCAAAAACTCATTCAGTGTAAGGAATGCCAGAGGGAGGGCTACTAGCAAGGGAAAAAAAGGCAATCTCGGGTGAAATTTCAGCATGTTAAAGTGCCCAAGTCACTTGGAGAATGGAGATGTACCAGTAGCCTGGATGGTGGTACAAGAGAGAGTCCAGTGATGAGGACGGTTACAAAAAACTGGTCTGTTTTACTCACAAAGGAAATGTTATGAAATAGTCATCTGGGTAGGCCAATAGAGTTCTTAAAATACACAGTGCAGATGCAGTCAAAAATTTCCTTACTGCTTGCCAAAAGCAGCCTTGTTAACACCATATGATTTGAGCTACATGATTATTATTTCTTATCTTGTCAATGTCACAGGATGTTTTGCTGCAGGTGCTGTTTTGAGTTCTCTACTATCACATGACAAAAAAGGGGGGAAGAGTGGTCTTTGCAGCCTTTCAGACTTTTTTTTTTTTTTTAACTCTATTTTCCGCAAGTTTGTGCAGCCTTAAAGATGGTATAGAGATTGGGGTATGACAGCAGAACCTATTCAATGTTTTCGATGTTTTTGCTTTCTAGTTTTGTTTTACAAACATTGGTTGTGATGTTTTTTTTTTCCAGTTTTGCACTATTACTACAGGCCGCAGGCAAAACTAGGGCTCGTCAACCCTAAACTAATCCCACTTCAACATACCAGTCGTCACCAAGTTTAACAAACAGAGCCCTAATGGATGCAGTGCATCTGGACTTCAGTATGGTGACAGATACCTTGTTTCAACTAAGGGCTGATGCAATGGAAACTTAACTGGGGAAAAGAAGAGGTAGTTTGCGGTGAAGAAATGAAGTGCAGTGGATGGAAATGACAACTGAAAAGGAACTGGTCCCAGTGCAGCTTGTTAAGCAGGAAAATATTCTACAGATTTAAGAAAAACTTGCTATCACGCTATACGTGATGTCTGAAGCAACTGGGGGGAGGGGATACGCTTTCTGTCATGATGTAGAATTGCTAGCAGAGTGTGCAGACTCAATGCAAAATGTACAACTTCTGCATTATGGCATGAAAAAATAGTGATTAGCTTCCTGCATAACAGGAGTCATTTCCAGGGTCTACTTAATGTGGCAGTGACAAAGATCACCAGAACAGTGGTGTAATTAATGATATAACATGCAAAGATACCATTATCTTGATCTAAAACACTAAAAAGGTATCTTATGAAAAGATGCAGAATTATGATCATCAAAGAAGGGCAAAAAACTATGTTAAATGCCCATGTGTAAAAAAGGGTGACCAAAACACAAAGGCAGGTACAGAGTAGATAAAATAAATGTCTTGCATAACCAGATACGTACAAAGTGGCAGAGAAAACTAAAATGGAGCAAAGTTATTGTAGAGTACATCAATGTTACAATACTATTCATTGGGTCTTCCTGCTATGCAGAAGCCCGTGACCAGCCCAAATTCAAGAGTCTTGGCATCATCCTACACCAACGGACACTTGACTGATGTCCGGATGTCAGGGTATAAGAAGGGAGCCTGTCGGCACCATCTTCAGGTCTTTTTAGGCGGAGAAAAACAGTTTGATAGTCTGATGCCCAAGGACACAACACGACCTCCCCAGCTGTCTGTTCTTTGTTGAGAATGAAAAGGAGATGGCAGAGCAAGTATAGCTGGGGTGAGACAAAGGGAATAAACATAGTAGAAACCGAAACAGCCTCCACACAGTTGAGGGGGAGGAAGGTGGAATATGTACTGCAACACCGACCTACTCAAACATCCACAATTATGGTTAAGTGGGACACAACTGCACTATGTTCTGTGTAATCAGTGTTGTATTACTAATACTTGGAAAGATTCCTAAAGTTATTCTGAGGGTGCCTGAGATTATTGTAGACTTAGGAGATATTTTATAGGATGGCAGAGGTGAACCCTGCCCTGCCCCTGGCCAAGTGTTCTAAGTTACAGTGTTTAGTAAAGGTGTGAACAGAATTCCAAGTAGCTGCCTCTAGAATGGTTTGAGTGGGAACTCCTTTGAGGAAAGCAGTGGTAGTTGCCCCATGCCTGGTGGAATGGGCTCTAATGTGACCAGGTACAGGCTTTCCGTACTGAATGCAACAAATGCTTAAACACAATCCATTTAGATATGGTTTACTTGAGACAAGCCTGACCTGTTTAACTTTGTCTGTGGACATCCGAGTGAGTTCAGGATTTCTTCTGCTTTGCTCTATGGGTTTGAAAAAAAAAAAAAAAAAAGACAAGCTATCCATCTGCCAGTCAAGGCTAAGTTTTGAAACTACTGTGGGCATGAATGATGACTGTGTTTAGAGTGTTAGCCTGGCCCTGTGAAGACCGTGAAATAACTCTCTACACATGAGCCTGGAGTTCAGAGACTCTTCTACCTCAAGTCAAGGCTATAAGAAAGGTGGTCCTCCAGGTGAGCCTATTGAGAGGTACAATAGCAGATGGCTCAAAGTGGGGCTTGGGTAGTTTTTCCATACACAATTTCCATGCCATGCTGGAATGGAGTCCCTTCTAGGAGGTCTCAAGTGAATCACCCCTTTCAGAAATAGTTTCATGTGAGGGTGAGAGAAAAGTGGTGGAGTTATTTGTAAGCATGCTGAAACAGCAAAAGCATGAACTTTTATGCTGGAATAAGAAAGGCCCTGTTCAAATAGGTGAGAAACGTAAAGCAGTACTGAACATATGTCTGCTTGAGCTGGGATAGTGCACTGGCTATGAAACCAGGTGGAAGACCTCTTCCATTTTGCCATGCATGATCTACTGGTGTAAAGCTTGGCCTCCTTTAAAAATAGACACTGCTTTTGGGTAAGACATTGAGGTGGGTGTCATGACACAATCATCCAAGCAGCTAGACTGAGATACCAGGTTTTTGTGGAAGACAGACACCCTAATTTGGCTGAGAAGGTCTATGTCCTTTGGGAGTATGTGAATCCGCCCCTTGCTGATGGTGAGGAGGAGAGAGAACCAATGCTATCTGGGCCAGAAGAGGCCATCAGTATCATGCTGGGTCCGTCAGTCCTGATCTTTTAAGTAACCTCAGAATCAAGGGTAATGGGGGAAAGACGTACACAAAACTGGCGGACCCATGCGAAGGAGAAGGCATCTGTTTTTCCATGCTCCCTCCAAACGAGGAAAGCATCTATTTTCCATGCCCCCTCCATGTTATATTCTGGAGCAGAATCTAAGAAGTTGCTAGTTGTGGAAAGAGGCAAAAAGGTCTGTAGATGGTATCCCCCAATTATTGCTAAGCTCCAGGAAAGCTTCCCTTTTCAACATCTATTTGTTTGGGCCTAGCAGGTCCCTGCTCAACGAATCTCTGAGAAGACTGTTGTAGCCTGGGATGTACGATGCTATGAGGGTAATCCCCAAGTCTTAGGCGAACATCCAGATCTGTCTGGAAAGGCTGCACAGAGGGTAAGATAGGTCCCCCTTTGTTTATGTACCACATAACTGTGGTACTGTCTGCCCATATTTGCACAGTTCCTGGGTTTAATTGCTGTCCTAAGACTTTTATGGCTAGTAAGACTGCTACCATTTCCTTTCCGCTAATATGCAATTTCCTCTCTCACAGGGACCAAATAACCTGCACACGTAGGGGACCTAAGAGGTCTCCCCAAGCTAGGTCTCAGCTGTCCATTGTGATCAATTTGTCTTCCTGAGGCAGACAAAGTTGCTCTTGGGTTCTTTTGTATGTTGTCCCTCAACCATAAGTTCCTTATTGATGCATGGGAGCAAAGGAAGAAGGGTTTTTCGGGGCCGAGCGTTGTTCCTAGTCACGTCTGAGAAATCACAGGAACTTCATGTGTAGTCTTGCTAAACAATCAGGATACATGATGCCTTGTACCCAAAGATCCTTGAGAACTCTCTGGCTGAGATAAGTTGTTTTATGAGCAGGTTATTCAAATAATCAGTCAGGAAAATTATCTTGTCCCGAGGGAGAAAAGCTTTCTGTTCGATTGAGTCTATCAGGGCCCCCAAAAGCTAGATCTTTGTTTGGGGTAGCATCTGAAACTTTTGTACATTTAACATGAGGCCCACCTTTTGGAAGCAGTCTACAGAGGTCTGGAGGGCATCCAGCATCTCTGAGGTGGATCTTTCTTGGATGGACATTCATCAAGGCAGCAATACATGTGTTCCCCAGTGTTCTGCTGTGTGTGCTATCAGGGATGCCAAGCATTTTCCAAATACTCTTGGAGCAGTAGAGAGACCAAATGGTAAAGCAAAACTGGAAGTGGAAGCCTGAGGACACAAATCAAAAGGATTTTCTTTGACCAACTGGTATAGAACATCAAGGTAAGCATCCTATAGGTCAATAATGACCGTAGAAGTACCCCGAAAAATCAAGTGTAGCAGCTTTTGTAGTGTAGGCATCTCGAATTTTGGCATGTAGAGGAATTTGTTTAGCTTTAAAAGATCCCAAATAGGTCTCCAGGTCTCCCCTTTTCTTGGAACCAAGAATATCCTTGAATAAAAGCATTTTCCCCTCTTAATCTGGGGAAACTGTATGGATCCTAGGTGAAGTTGATCTTTGATAAATCAGGGGTAAGAGACTTTCTTGTTCCTTTGCAGGTCTTGGCATGCTCAAGAAGGGGAGTATTTATCCGAATTAGATGTAGTATTCCTATTCTATAATGGTGAACATCCACTGATCCCTTGCAATGATCTTCCACTGGTTTAAGAGGAGGGATGGTCTTTCTGTCAGGTGTCTGGGTGGGAAGGAGGGGTAGCACAGTCGCAGCTGTTAGTATCTTCTCTCTCAGGCTGCTCTGTTTTCAGTCTTCTGGATTGCCTTGGTCTTCTTCCATAGGGAGGCCTCTCCTTGTCTTGTCTGAGAGGAAATGGCCAAGGTTTTGAGTGGCAGTTTCTAATGCAGCTCAGGGGTTGGAGACAAGTAGAATTCTTTGACTGTTTCGTTTTCCTATTAGTTTCTAAAAGACTTGTTCAGCTGGAGACCCAAATAGGAACTCTGTCTAGTGCGACATCTAATAACTCTACTTTTACTTAGTCTGACAGAGGCTGAGCCATGCATGTCTGCAGAAAAAGAATAGCTGTGTAAAATCTTAACATAACCATAGATGTCCTCTTCCATGTTGCAGTATTCTAAACATGTGGGATACTCCAACTGAGGTGACCCGAACATCTGGCCCATCTACAAAACCTTAGTCTGGAAGCTGTATGGTGCGAGGGACATCACATGTAGGTGCCATAAATGTGACATCTGCACGCACTGACCTCAGAACTGAATGCCCCGGTTGGACAAGAGTCTAAGAACAGCAGAGAAGGATGTCATCCAGCAAGGGAAAAAAGAACAGAAACAAGAGGTCCTAAGGTGTAGGGGGTAGGAGGGAGGGATAGGAATACTGCAACATGGAAGAGAAGGACACCTATAGTTATGTCACATTTTACACAACTATTCTATGTTCTCCTTTTATCATGTTGCAGTATTCTAAACATGAGGGATAATACCAAAACTCAGCATGCGATATGGGAGGAGGGGACAGAGGAGCTCTAGGAATCCATGCAGGATGGCTTTAGCAAAATCTGCCTGAGCCCTAGAAATGTTGCCCAGTTTGTAATGTTTAGAAAAGGTGTGAACTGAAGTCCAAGTGGTTGCCTCTAGAATGGACGCTGTATTTAGTCCATTGAAAAATGGCCCCTGAGGAGGCCACAGCCCTGGTGGAGTGAGCCCTCATAGGTTCATAGATTAGTACTAGGCTAACTGCCTTTGTGGGCCATTTTTAAGCTTAGCCAGTTACCCCATATGAGAATCAAACTCTGCACCTTTGGTTTATAAGGCAAATACCTTAACCATTATTGCCAGCCTCCCATCCCAATGGTATAAGGCAATTGTTTGCCATGGAAGGTGTAACAGAAGGATACCATGTTGGAAGTCCAAGAACGGTGCAGTGGTGCAGCGGTAGCATTGTTACCTCATAGCAAGAGATTCTCCAGCTCGATTCTCGGCTGGGGCGCCTTCTGTGCAGAGTCTGCATGTCCTCCCTGCGTTTGTGTGGGTTTCCTCCCACGTTACAAAGACATGTGTCTGGAACGTTTCTCCCTGGGCCTCCACGGAAAAAATGGCTTTGTTCCAAGTCAACTTTCCCGGTAAGGAAAAGTTAAATAAAAAGAAGAAATTGCTTGGAGACCGCTTTTCCTAGATACATGGGGTGAAAGGATACAATCACAGCTGGGTCTGACATAGGAGGCCTGATGAATTATTTAAAGTCATCAGGAACATTACAGAACCGGTCTGGTCTCTTTGGAACTGGAGGTTGAGATTCTGGTGCTTCTGAGGTTGGAGAAAAGGCATCCAGGTAGGCTGGGATCACTGCAGGAATGGCTGAGGAGGATGGGGATTCCATCTGCAAAAGGTCATAATTAGAAGTTATGCACTTACCATAACGTTCCATCTGAGTAGGTGTATTCATTTATCTGCAACCTGTGGGTATGGATCCGATATCGGATCCGAACCGGCATGGTTTATCCAGCTATGGATCCGAGCTCCTAGCTCCTCCCCTCACCCATAATGCCCTGCTCTCCCTACATGACATCAGATCGAGTTTGCCCTGTATCAAATACCCTAATCAAAGGGTAACACATTCTATGCAGGAAACTGACAAGGCCAGGGGGATAGGAGGGCGGGATGGTTGCAGACAAATGAATACACCTACTCAGATGGAACGTTATGGTAAGTACATAACTTCTAAATCTGAAGTAGGAGATTCATTTGTCAGCAACCTGTGGGACAGAGTCCCCAGCTACCTGAATCTTGGGCGGCCGTCATGGAAGGATATTCCAGAGCACCATGGAGACAAAGGATGCTCTACCTCTAGACGTGATATCCAGCTTGTAATGAGAAATAAAGGTATGAGATGAAGCCCAAGTGGCCGCTGAACAAATGTCATCCAGAGGAATCCTAGCCTTAAAGGCTGCTGAGGTAGAAACAGACCGGGTTGAATGAGCATGGACTCTGTCCGGTGCGGGCCTCCCAGAAGCTTGGTAAGCTAATAGAATACACTGGGAGATCCAGCCTGACAAGGAGACTTTGGAAATTGGTTTACCCAGAGTGAATTTGGCAAAGGAAATTAACAACTGGTCGGATTGCCTGTGACCAGCTGTCCTGTTAAGATAAAAACGAAGCTGCCTGTGAACATCCAATGAATGCAGCTTGTACTCGCCTTTGTTCTGATAATTAGGAAAGAAAAAGGGAGGTTGATGGACTGATTAATGTTTGCTTCCAAAGCTACCTTAGGAAGAAATGAGGGATTGATCCCAAGGTACACACGGTCCGGATGGAAGATCAAGTAAGGCGGCTTCATGGACAGGGCTTGAAGTTCCGAAACTCTTTTGGCTGAAGTAATGGCTACTAAAAATGCAGTCTTAAGAGATGAGAATTTTAGATCTACTGTGGCCGCAGGCTCGAAGGGGTGAGAGGTCAAGGCCTGAAGAACCAAGTAAAGATCCCATGGTGGAACCGCCTGCTTGACAGGAGGTCTAAGCAGAAAGGTGCCTTTTAGGAAGATTTTACATAACTTGGCAGACATAAGAGGCCCAGAGTCAAGACCAACATGATAATGAGAAATGGCCGCTAGCTGAACTTTGACCGTGGAACTACTGGCGCCATCATTAAAAAGAGTGGTAAGGAAGTCTAGAACCATGGGAAGAGGTACCGTGAAGGGATCTAGACCTTGCCGCTCCGCCCAAATGGAAAATCGCTTCCATTTACTGTGGTAAGTTTTTCTGGTAGAGGGTTTATGCGCCGCTACCAGAATGGCCTTAATGGGAGACGAAATACCGGGAGTCCTGATTAGGAGTGGAACTGAAGCAGTCAGCTTCAGGTTGTCCAGGTTCGGAGATGGTAGGTTCGATGGGTGTGCTATCAGATCTGGAATGGGATCTAGAATCCAAGGTGGATTCACTGAGTGAGACCTTAGGTAAGGGAACCAGATCTGCCGAGGCCAGAATGGGGCTATGAGGATCATTCTGCACCCCAACCGAGAGGCTTTCTGAAGAACCTGGAGCATCAGAGGCAGAGGGGGGTATGCGTAAAGAAGACCGGGAGGCCAAGCATGCACCAGAGCATCTCTCGGGGAATCCCCTGGAGGAGGGATTAGAGCGAAAAAACTGTCGCACTTGGTGTTTAAGGGAGAAGCAAAGAGATCGCAACAAGGAGTTCCCCACCGTGCGAAGATACGTTTCGCTACTTGAGCAATGAGAGACCACTCGTACGGGGAGAGAATGGTGCGAATGAGCTTGTCCGCAAGGATGTTGGACCGACCCGGAATATGCGTTGCGATGAGAAAGCGGTTGGTGGAGATCGCCCATTCCCACACTCTCATGGCTTCCCGACATAAAGGGTAAGACCTGATTCCCCCCTGTTTGTTGATGTATCAGACCACAGACATGTTGTCTGACTGAATCACAATTGTTCCCAGGGGAAGAAAGGCTTGCTTGCAATGCCAAGAGCACGGCCCTCATCTGCAGAACATTGATATGCAGGGAGGTCTCTGAGTCGTTCCATGTGCCGTCCGTCCCGCAAAATGCCCCCCCCCCACCCGAGGCAAGATGCGTCTGTGGTCACTGTGGCAAGGGGGGGGGGATGCACAAAAGGGGCGGCCTCCTTGGAAATCCTCTGAATGGAGCCACCACAAAAGAGACCGCTTGCAAGCTTGCTGATTGCAATGGGGTGATGCAGGGGGAGAGAAAGATAAGACCATTGTACTTGAAGCGTCCACTGAAGTACCCGCATGTTCAAGCGGGCGAAGAGAAATCGCTGCTGCCATGGACCCTAGTGCCCTCAGGACCAATTCCGCCGGAACTGAGCTGGAGTGGAGGATGGCCCGCACCTGGAGTCGTAGATTCCGAATTCTGTCGGTTGTGAGGAAGGCTCTTAACTTCCTCGTGTCTAACCTGGCACCTATGAATTCTATCAACTGAGTAGGGGCCAGGTTGGACTTTCCTACGTTTATAGCGATACCTAGCCAGGGAGCTAGCTGAAGAAAGGAGTCTCTTGCCAGGATAGTAGATGCCTTGTTGGGGTGGTGAGAAGCCAGTCGTCCAGGTACGGAAAGACCTGCACCCTCTGAAGCCTCAGGTGGGCCGCAACCACTGCTAATACTTTGGTGAACACCCTGGGGGCTGTGGTGAGACCAAAGGGAAGGACCCTGAACTGGTAGTGACTGGCTCCCAGCCGGAAGCGAAGAAACCTCCTGGACCGTCTGTCCATTAGTATGTGGTAGTATGCATCCTTGAAGTCTATAGAGCACATCCAGTGATTCTCTCCCAGAAGGGGGAGGATAGATTGTAAAGTGACCATCCGAAACTTCTCCTTGGGAACTGCCAGGTTTAATAGGGACAGATCTAAAATGGGTCTTAGGTCCCCCGTCTTTTTTGGCACTAAAAAGAACCTGGAGTCGAACCCTGATCCGATCTGGTCTGGGGGGACGGGCTGGATGGCTCTTTTCCTCAGCAGATAGCCAATTTCTGCTGAAGCGGCCTCCCTCTGATCGGGTGGAACGTCGGGGAAGGATTTTGGTTTTGGGACGTGAAGAAAAGGGATTTTGTATCCTCTGGATATAATACGGAGGACCCAGCGGTCTGTTGTTATGGACTCCCATGCTGCTAGGTGCTCCAGCGTCCCCGACTGCCTCCAGAGTGGAGCAGTCGGGCAACCCTCAGGGTTGCTGCGGCGCTCAGAGAAAGGTTCTCTGGACCCGAAATTCCTGGGAGCCCCTCTGCCCCTGGGGCGGCGTCCGCCCTGTCCTCCTCTGCCACGGAAGGACTGGTTGTCCGGAGCGGGTTGGGATTGCTGCGACTTCCGGAACCACATCTTCTTCTGGCCCTTTTGGTTCATAGAGTAGGACCTCTGGGGCACAGAGAAGCGGACTCAGATGGCAGACAGCGTATTCCCGTCCTTCTCGCTCTGGACCAAGGTGTTGCAAACCGTCCTGCCAAAAAGGGCAGAACCAAAGGGGGCGTTCGCGAAAGACGCCTTGAAGGGCTCCGTGAAATTGCAATGGCGGAGCCAGGCCTGGCGTCTCATGGCTAGGCCTACTCCTGCAGCTCTAGCGGCTCCCTCAGTAGCATGGGAAAGCAACCGCATAGAAGTATGTGTCATGGACCGAAGAGTGGCCATACGGGTGGAGTGCAAAAGTTTGTCCTCCTCCGACATGGACTCTGGGGGGGGTGCAGCGTATTCTTTGATAAGATCGCGCTGCATCCTAATAACATGTGCCAGATAGTTGAGCGCCCTCACTGAGAAGGTCGCTGAACTAAACATTCGCTTCCCCAAGTGGTCCATCATCCAAGACTCCTTGCTCGGAGGATGGACTGAGGGACTCTCCTGGGCGAGTTCCCTCTTGGTGGCTGCTGCCATCAACATGGCATCTACCGGAGGTCCCTTACCCCAGTGGGCACGGTCAGCAGGGGGGGCTGAGAATCCTGTCTGGCCTTTTGGGGATTGGCTCCACGGTGTCCAGTTCCTTCCACGCCCTGGTGGTAATAAGGTCCACTAGGGGGTCAGCAGGAGGGGACACCCAAGAGGTAGATGGGCCCGCTTCGAATGCCTCCAAGAACACGGACTCGTCCGAAGACTTTGGGGCAGACCACCCACCTCTTATACGAAGCATTTCCATGATGTCTCCAAAGGAGACATGCTCGGGGGGTGATCTTGGGGAGCCTTCCCCTTCCTCCAAGTCAGTGTCTTCAGTTAAAGACTCGGGAGTCTATGTGCCTCCTTTACACGTGTGCTTGCAGGTGCCTCCTCGGGGCTGTCTGAGGAGCCCTCGCAGCAGTGTCTAGTTCCACAGGAACTGCTTGGGGCATTGAAACGGGCTGTCCCAGTGGCCGGGTGACGGAAGCCTGACCCAGAGCAGATGGAGTGCGGGACGGAGCCGAAGCAAGTGCCGGGGTCCGGAAGCCCTCAACAGAGCCCTCTCCACTACATCAAAAGCCGAAGGGGAGCCGGCCTCGACCAAAGGATCCGACAGTCGGCTCCCCCTCAGATCCGAGGAGTGAATCGGAGCCGGCGCCGAGCCCCTCGGATCCGAGGGACCAGTGCGCTCCGACATGGACGGTGCCGAAGGCACACTGAGTCCCTCGGATCCGAAACTCGGGCCAAGGCTCCGAGAGGTCGGATCCGACACACTCGTGGGCAGGGTCGGATCCGAAGTAGCCAGTACTATCGGAGCCGACCCACCCCCGGCTCCAAAGCTGCCCGGCTCCGAGCGCTCCCAACCCGGGTAGCAGGTCGGAGAAGGAGCTATGGGCTTGAAAAAAGGGGTCGAGCTCCGAGGCAGGAGCACTCCCATCTGCATCTGGGCCTGGATGAACCTTCGCATCATCCGGTCCAGATCGGCGTCAGAAAGACTATAGGTCGACCTCGAAGAGGCTACCGAGGTAGGCCTTGAGTACCGCCTTGATAGCCTCGAAGGAGATCGGGTCTCCTCCTCCTCAGGTCCCGGTGAAAAGGTTGGGGACCGGAGCCAAGAAGGAGGAGAACCAGTAGCTAGAGAGGCCGGAGGAGAAGCCCGCTTAGCCGGCGGGGCCGAGACGGAGGTCTCGGCCCGCCGCTTGTGGTGCTTCTCTCTCCGGTCCTTCTTCCTAGCTTCCCTGTCCTCCGAACCCATAGAAGGAGTTTGAATCCCGGGAGGAGGAGCGGGAGCAGGTAGGGCAGGTACCACAGGAGTGGTAACTACCAACGGGGCGGAGGCCGAAGCAGAGTCCGGGGGTAAAAGTCCCAAGACCAGCTTCGACCTCCGCTCCTTCAATGCCCTGGGGTTGAACCCTGCACAGACTGAACATCCAGAAGTGAGGTGTTCAACCCCAAGGCATCGAATGCACCGAGTGTGGCCATCCGCAGGGGACAGCTTATGGCCAAACTCGGAGCATTTTGAAAATATCGCCTTTGGGGCCTCAGACATTTTTTTTTTTTTTTAAACAAAAAGAAAACTTTCACACAAAAAAATATTTATTTGACAAAAAACCCTTAGTCAAATACTAAAATATCACTTAGCTGAAGGAGCTCAAAGATCAAGCTGTCACCATGAACGCGGCAAACTAGATCTGAGGTCATGTAGGGAGAGCAGGGCATTACAGGTGAGGGGAGGAGCTAGGAGCTCGGATCCATAGCTGGATAAACCAAAATGAATCTCCTACTTCAGATCACCTTTTTTGCACTTCTGCCATTTGTGAGGAATTGCAGTCACTTTTTCTGGCCTAAAAACTTTGGCCTTTTTTCTCAGCAGTTTGCCCGATTTGGCCAATGTCACTTCCATGCTTAAGGTGAGTCATTTAACGTGTTAATTTTCAATAAATAAGTTCAGGGCTGAAAAACGGCTGTGCAATGTTTTTGGAACAAACTGGCAGATGGAACATTCTTTGTAGTCATGGGCAGACCCTAAGATAACAAGGACGGAATCAACTAATTAAAAAAACAAGACAGCAACCAACATTAGAAGAGAGATTCCTCAACAGGGTACTTAGCTTTCAGGAGTACCTTGGCGAGGAGCAGAATGAGCAAGCTGACATTCGACCGGCTGCAGAGAAGTTACGAGGTCAGTGCGTGCAAAGGTCACATTTAAGGCTCATGGTTTATGGTACATACGCGTGACGTCCCATGCACCATACAGCAGCCAGGCTAAGCTTTTGTAGATGGGTTGGATGTTCAGGTCACCTCAGGCACAGGATCCTATACGTTTAAAATACTGCAACATGAGAACAGAAGGACAACCTGTTGCAGCTGCTCTGAAAGAACCATCTAAGGCATCTATGAAGATAGGTGAAGGCCGCCAGCCTAGCCAGATGGAATTTTGTAGATAATACTGTCATTTATAAATATTAATGTAAGCCACAGGCTTGTTCTCTTAAATGTGAAGACTGCATTGAATATTGAACTGCAAAAATGCAACAGTAGTGCACTCTGCTGTAACAAAGCCGACAAGTCAATTCTTTGATGTCAAAACTCAAAGCAGATATGTCTGGATGAAGGAATTCTGCCGACTGTTTTAGGCCAGAGTTAATGGCTAGAATTTGAATGTATAATTTCTTTTATTGCTCTGGTTCTGGCAGTCTGTTAGCCTGGGAACCAGAAAGAAATGATGTAATCTGAAATGAATCAGTGGTACTGTGTTATCAATTTAAGGAGAGAAAGAATGAAAGCATTTGTCATGAGAACATCCATCACCACCAGCACTGTCTTGCTCTGTATGTAAGTTTATTTTAGAACTGTGTTTTCTCTTAGATATAGCTAGGAAATAGGAAAATTAGACTAGTTTGTTTTTCTGTGATGTCAGAACTTTTTTACAATATTATTTTAAAAATTTCTCTGTGATCTCTGAACTCTAGACTAGCACTGTCTAGTAGAAAATATTGTCTTGTTTATTTATTAAATATTTTTAAACCTTTCAATTGTAGCTGTTTTGTGTAGCGATAATTTAAGCTCTAAGTACATTGCATTCATATAGTGATACTGTACCAAGTCACCCCAAATAAGTCTGGACTGTTTGGTTGCACTTACCATTTGGATAATATTACACAGTATAATTGGATACCCTTTCATAAGGGCCTTTGAGTAGCTGATAAATATTAGCTGAGTGGTGGCAGTGATTTCTACCGTATAGTCTGGATAAAAAGGGCACAGCTGGAGAACCTGTGTCTGCCTTCCCAAGGAGTGTTTGTGTGGTTGTATAAACTCTTATCTCAAAGTGTGTGTGTGTGTGTGTGTGTGTGTGTGGTGTCAGCTACTTGGGCAGGGACACGAAGCACTGGCTGGACAGAGAGAGTGTTAGAGGTTTTTGCTTGCCCACTAGGCTGAGATCTGGACCCTATAGCTGTGCCAGTGGGGAGATTATTGGAGACCTGGAGAGAAAGGGAGAAACCAGGCCCAGACTGACTGTGATCTCTGTGTGCTCTTAAGGGAAATTGTACTATACTGTGTGTGTATTTATTATCCTTTCCCTATATGGGCGCTCCTCACTGGTATTAGTGGTGAGGATTGAGGCTCCTTGATTTCTGGGCCAGTGCACAGGCATCACATAATTGTTTGGCAGTGGTGGGATATCCACACTACATATTAATTGGTTGGCAAATACTAATTGGCTTGAAGTGGTGTGGGTAGAGTGAATTCCTGTAGCTTGTGTACAGTGATCACTGAAGGTGTTTTGTACTCAATAAGCCACGCAGTGAATATTCAGTTCAGATCACAATTGTTTTATTTCTTTTGTTAGCTTAGTCAGGGAGAGCAGGCAGCATGTCAGCAGAGGAGTACAGAAAGCGGACAAGGAGCCAGCTGGCTGAGATGTGCCAGGCTAGGGGACTGGTGCATGGAAACCTGACTAAGACAGACATGGTTGCAGCTTTGGTCACAGCTGCATCAGAAAACAGCAACCAGGACGACGATCAGACTGGCAGTGGAGATGTACCACCCTCAGAGAAATGACAGCTCGACCTTTCTGCAGAGGACTTAAAAATCCATCTGGAGCTAAAGAGACTTGAGTTGGTGGCCAGACATTTGGAAACAAACAGCTGAGAGATTGAGGCATCTAGAGAGTGAGGACAAGGAGAAAAGTACAGTTTTGTACCTACCATAAATGTAGATGTCCGATAGGTATGCATCTGCAGTCATAACATATGGGGTTGTCCTGCCTCAGGCAGCCCTGCGGTCGGCCGGATTCCAAAGTCTGGGTCTGGCCTCGGCTGATGTCGCACTTTCCCCGACGTCAGAGCTTCTGGGGTATAAAGGCATCAGCCGACGCCATTTTCCTCAGTGTTTCTTGCCCCAGATGCCAGGTGCCCTCTAGGAAGGCTAAATTTGGATGAATGTTGAAAATTGCAAACAAAATATATATACATATATACATACAAACAAATACACCATAATAGATTCCCCCAGCTAGCTGAAAGAGGGGTAAGCATCCTAGGAATACCACAGAGGGGAAGGAGGGTGGGTAATCCTGACTGCTGATGCATACCTATCGGACATCTACATTTATGGTAGGTACAAAACTGTACTATGTCCTTCAAGGATGCATCTGCAGTCATAACATATGGGTAGAATACCATAGCCGAACTGGGGGAGGAGGTACTAAGGTAATGATGGTGTAGTTAAGATTCCCTGTAAAACTGCAGTTGCAAAACCTGCTCGGGATCTGGAGTATAAAGGTAGATTGTAATGCTTGGCAAATATATGCACGGAGCTCCAAGTAGCAGCTTCTAAAATGTCCTTGGTAGCCACCCCTCGTAGGAAAGCTGTAGTGGTGGCCGTGGCTCTTGTGGAGTGAGGCCTGATATTTTCAGGAGCTGCCTTTCCATGAAAAGAGTAGCAGAATCGAATGCAATTTCCTATCCATTTTGAAATTGTCTGTTTGGATATTGCTTTTCCTTGCACTCCAGTTGCATATGCTACAAAAAGTTGGTCAGTTTTTCTGCTGGTTTTAGTTCTGTCCAGATAGTAGCGCAGTTGTCGGTGTACATCCAGGGTGTGCAATAGTTTTTCCTCCCTGTTCTGTGAGTTAGGGAAGAACGTAGGCAAATGAATAGCTTGGTTCAAGGATACCCTGAATACCACCTTTGGCATAAAAGTAGGATTGGTTCTCAGAGACACTCTATCCTGGTGAAAAATAAGGAAAGGCTGCACTGCCATTAGTGCCTGTAACTCGGATACTCTTCTTGCTGAAGTGATTGCTAGAAGGAAAGCAGTTTTCCAAGATAAGAAGTGTAAGTCTGCTGATGCTGCTGGTTCAAAAGGGGGTAGTGTTAATTTTTCCAGCACAAAGTTGAGATCCCATGTAGGCAAAGGGGGTTTTACATTTTTGATCCCTCTTAAAAATTGTCTGAGGAGAGGGTGAGAGAAGATAGGAGGATCCATGTTGTACTCTGCTGAAATTGCTGAAGCATGAATCTTAATGGAAGAATAGGACAGGCCATTGTGGAACAGTTCTGCTAAGTATTCTAGGATGTGTGCTAGGTTTGCCAGTGTGACATTTGTACCCTTTGATGCACTCCAAATGAGGAATCTTTTCCATTTTACTGAGTATGTTTTTCTTGTGGAGGGTCTGCGAGCCTCCAGGATAATGTCCTTGACCCTCTGAGATAAAACAGTTTGGTTTTGTTTTAAGCAATTTTCCAGGCAGTTAGCTGCAGTGTTTTCAAGTTTGGATGCAGGATCTTGTAGTTGTTCTGCGTTAGAAGTAAAGGCCATAGGGGTAGAGGCCATGGGTTCGTCCAAGACATGATTCTCAGTAGCGGATACCAATGCTGCCTTGGCCAGTCTGGAGCTATCAGAATCACCTTTGGCTGTTCCTCCCTGATCTTCAGTAGAACTTTGTACATCAATGGAAGAGGTGGAAAAGCATACACTGTTAGGGCCTTCCAGCTGAAAGAGAGGGAGTCCACCCTCCAGGCTTGTGGGTGGTATACTCTCGAGCAGAATTTGTTCAGTTGGTGGTTGAGTGGGGAGGCGAACAGGTCTATCTCTGGCATTCCCCATTTGTTTGTTATGATTTTGAAGCTGTGTGGATGCAGCATCCATTCGTGGGCATCCGTGGTAGTTCTGCTTAAGCTGTCTGCTAGTAAATTCTCTTTTCCTGGTACGAATATGGCCTGCAGTTGGATGTTGAGATTCAGGCCTAGGTTCCACAGATCCATTGCCATCCGGCATAGAGGGTAGGAATGCGTGCTTCCCTGTTTGTTTATTTACCACATGACTGTGGTATTGTCTGTCCTTATCAGCAGATGTCCTTCCTGGAGGAATGATTTGAATGCCTCGATGGCATGCTTCACTGCCAGCATCTCCTTTAGGTTTATGTGCAAATTCAGCTGGTCTTGAGACCATAGGCCTTGGATACACTTGTCTTCCATGTGTGCTCCCCATCCTAGGTCTGAGGCGTCCGTGGTGATGGTCTGCCTTGGTTGTGGTTTGTTGAAAGGCAACCCTCTGTTGGTCTGGCAGGCCTGAGCCCACCACAGGAATTCCTTTTTCAGGCATGGAATGATTGGTATCATGGTTTCTAGACTGTGTCTGTGTTGAGACCATACATTCCTTAGGTACCATTGTAATTTCCTCATATGCAGCCTGGTATGCGGGATCAAGATTATGCAGGATGCCATGTAACCCAGGGCCTGCAGGACTTTCTTTGCAGTAAGCTGAGTTTGTCTTGTCAAAGCCATGAAGTAGACTGGTAGTTGCTCTTGTTTTTCTTCTGTGAGAAAAGCCATCTGAGTTATTGTGTCCAGATCCGCACCCAGAAATGTTATCCTTTGGGATGGCACTAGTCTTGACTTCTGGATGTTGACTGTGTATCCCAAGGCCTGTAACAGGTGTATGACATAGGCCAAATCCTTTAGTTTTGTCTTGTTGTCCGCTTGTATTAGGCAGTCGTCCAGGTATGGGTAGATTTGAATTCCCTGAAGCCTGCAATGTGCAATTACTGATGCCAGGCATTTCGTGAATACTCTGGGCGCAGTAGATAAGCCAAAGGGCAATGCTGAGAATTGATAATGCTCTGATCCTGCAAGAAATCTGAGGTGTCTTCTGCAATCTGGTCGTAAAGGGACGTGCAGGTATGCCTCCTTGAGATCTAGAGTCACCAGCCAAGACTCCTTGCCCAACATGGGAAGAAGTTGCTGTAGGGTCAGCATTTTGAATTTTGGCACAATGAGATATGTGTTTAGTGCGGACAAGTCGAGAATAGGCCTCCATTGGGTTTCTTTTCTTTGTATAAGGAATAGTCTGGAGTAAAATCCTTGGCCTTGTTCCATAGGTGGTACCCTTTCTATTGCTTTCATCTGAAGTAAACTGTTGATTTGCCTTAGAGCCTCTGGCTTCTGGTTTGGTGGAAGGTTTGGCATTCCACTCTTTTTTGGTAAAGTGTGGAAGTGAAACCTGTATCCTTTTGTCTATTGTTTGCAATGTCCATTTGTCTTTTGTAATGCAATGCCAATTTTTTGAGAATAAAGCCAACTTTCCGCCCAAGGGTGCTTCCAGTTGTTCCCTGGTAGGCGGAATCAGAGCCAAGTCATTGTGTCTGTCCTGTGGAAGTGGTTGTAGCTGTGGCAGTACTCCTCTGGTTGGCAGGGTGCCACTGACGACCCCTGTAGGCACCCTTTGATTGACCTCTGCCTCTTGGGCGTCTATTCCTGCCCCTCTGTGATCTGGAGGTGTCTGGAAAGGACCAATTCTTTGAAGGCCAGTTTCTGCTGAACCTCGGAGGTTGGACCTGCAGAAAATCCTTTACTGTTTGCACATATTTCGCTTTTTCTTCCACTTTCTTTAGAATCTCCTGTGCAGGGGAGCCAAATAAACTTTGTTTCTCCATTGGAGCATCTAGGAGTTTAGCCTTGACATGGTCTGGCAAGGATTGCTCTTTTAGCCAGGCATGCCTTCGAATTACTGCTCCAGTCATAGCTGATCTAAATGAAGCCTCCAGTGCATCATAGCCACATTTTAAGAAATGATTACTGACCTGCTGAGAGTTGTGTACCAAATCCTGAAGGGACTTGCGGTCTAAAGGTTCAGGAGAAGAAAGCTTTTTATTCAGCTGATCTAGCAAATATTCCTGGTACTGTATCATATGGAATTGACAGTTTAAAGCCTTGGCAGAAAGAGTAGCAGATGTGTAAACCTTTTTTCCCCATCTCTCTAATGCTCTTGATTCCCTTTCAGAGGGTAGGGGGTTTTTGGCAGTGGCAGCTGCAACACCTTTTGGGCCCTGAGAAATAGTTTCTGGGTCTGCAGCATGGGCTTTATACAAATGAAAGTGAGAATCCGGGACCCTGTAATATCTGTCAGGTTTGGCAGGGGCCGGGGGAAGAGAATCAGGGGCAGAACTTGACATCATTATATACATCATCAACTACTGTTAGCACAGGTGGTATGGCTAAAGGCCTATGCTGTGGCAAGTGTAAAAAGGTCCTTTAGTCTTTTTCCTGAATCAGAGAAATCCTGACCCTGCCATTGAAAGTGTTCCCTCATTGAGTGCAAAGTCTCCCCAAAGGAAAATTCTTCTGGAGGGGAGGCAGAAGGAATAGAGTCTTCTGCATCTGAATCCTCATAAGGTGAGTATGGCCCTTCCTGATGGTCTGATAAATCAGATCCATCCGAGGAGTAATCAGAGGAGAGAGGCTCAGGGGGGTCAGTCCTAGGCCTTTTGTCAGGAGGTGGTTGAGAGGCCCTGTCTGGGTGAGGTTGGGAACCCCTAATCAGAGATATAAGGTCCTCAGCAAGGCTGAGAATCTGAGAACTTGAGGAAGGTCTCAGAGAGGAAGATTTTGCAGGTAAAGCCTTTGTAATTTTAGCTGCTTTAGCCCTGGAGAAGGCCTTAATAGACACAGAAGCAGGGGGCCTAGCTGCCCCACGTGCAGGAGTAGAAATGTCCAATGGGATGGTGTCAGACAATTCTTGTGCGCTTGCTTCTTCGGTAGGGATTTCTGTAGCCGATTCAGCCGGGGCCTCTCTGGCCTCGGTTGTCGGAGGTATGATTTCGGTAGAAGTAAGAACCGAGGACTCGGTTTCAGCCGAAACAGAGACACTCGCGGTAGGCCTAACCATGGTTCCAGCCGAAACCGCGGACCGCGGGTGTCGGTCCTTTTCCTTGCGTTTTTTGGCTAAATGTGTAGTCGGAGTCTCCGACGGCATTTTATATGCAAAAGCGGATCCAAAAAACTCTTCTGCAAACTCCGACCGACGTCTAAGAGTCCGTCGGTCGAAGGAGGCACAGGCTAAACAAGCTGATACGTCGTGGTCTGGGCCTAAGCAAGGAAGGCAGTAAGAATGGAAATCCTTATGAGGTATTTGTTTCCCACAAGTTAAACAATTATTTAATTTGACATCGGCTGAGGCAAGAAAGAGTCCCCAACGGGGTACTTAGCTTTTTTAGAAGTCTTCGGTAGCTGAAATCTCTGGATCTGACCGACCAGCACTTGCGAACAGCTTCTGCTTCGGGCACCGCGCGGCAAGAAAGACTGGGGAAAATGGCGTCGGCTGATGCCTTTATACCCCAGAAGCTCTGACGTCGGGGAAAGTGCGACATCAGCCGAGGCCAGACCCAGACTTTGGAATCCGGCCGACCGCAGGGCTGCCTGAGGCAGGACAACCCCATATGTTATGACTGCAGATGCATCCTTGAAGGACATCTGCGATGGTTGCAGGTTGAGGAGAATGAGAAACTGCTACGCCTGGAAGCTGAGGAAAAGGAGAGGCAGCATGAGAAGGAGATGCTGACTCTTCGTCAGAGTCATGGAGGTAATGGAGAAGGGAGTAACTTAACCCCAGAAGCCCAAAAGGTGAGTAAACTTCTTCCATGGTTTAAAGAGGGGGATAATTTTGACAGTTTATATGTTTGGGAGGGTATTTAAACAGTATGATGTTGACCAAAAACTCTGGGTATGGTTCCTGACCCCCTTACTCCATAGTAAAGCTGTAACTGTGTTGTCTAACGTGTCTGATGTTAACTGTTTTAATTATACTATGGTTAAGAACTGTGTTAGAATTGTTTAAGCTAACACCTGAAATGTACAGGAAAAAGTTTTGTGAACATAGATGCAAGGCAGGCGAAAGTGTGTGTGAATATGTTGCTGAACTGAGCACTTATTTTCATAGGTGGGTGAGTGGATGCCAGGTCGCCACTTTTGAAGGGCTGGCAGACCATTTGGTGAGGGAACAAGCCCTTAGCACTTTGCCCGAGGACATGAGGATCTTGTTAGCTAATAGACAAAGTGCAAATTCAGATGAGTTGGGGCTATATAGCAAGCAGGGCATCCCTGCACAGGAAGGGGCTCCCAGTACTGCTAATGGTTCTAAAGAAACACATGGTGGGCAGCACATACTGCCCCAACAGAATCTGCCAGTAGCAGGGAAGCCACTAGTCCAGGTACACGTCCAGGACCTAGGGTTAAATGTTTTGAATGCAACTAGTGGGGCCATGTGCCATACAGATGTCCATGGAGACAAGGTGGGGAACAAAAGGTGAAAGAGCCAGTAAGTGGGAAAGACAAAATGCCAATAGTAGGTTGTCTTGAGACTATCAGGGTACCAAACTACCATCCTGCAGATGCCCTGACAGGGAAGGATTTGGATGAGGCAGTGCCATGTGCTTATGCAGCTACACACAGTAAAGGCTAGGAGACAAGCATGTGGATCTGGTAGCCTAGGGGAGACCCAGACAGACCGCATACTTGCAGCCAGGACTGCTGAGGTGATGGCTTCAGTGAGGAAGCTACTCTGTAGCAGTGAGACTGGAGGTGGAGCCACAGCTGCTTGTGAGTACTGATGTTCCCTTGGACAAAGTGACTGTAAAGGTAGAGGTGAGTAGTAGTACCCAAGCTGACAGTGAAGCACCACTGTCAGAGGATGCCGACTTCCTGTGGAAGGGGAGCTGGAAAAAGTTAGAGAGTTGAGACAGGCTCAGCTCTCAGACCCTGCATTACAAGGCCTGAGGCAGGTAACTAATGAGGCACCTGATTCTCAAGGGAAGGGGGAAATCTGTATAATGGGACAAAGGGTTACTGTATATAGAAAGTGGACTCCTGAGGGAGGCCTAGAAGGTGAGAGGGTATAGCAGTTGGTAGTGCCTAGAGCCTAGTGTCTGGTGCTGCTTGCCATAGCCCATGATATTCCCTTTGCAGGTTATATGGGCATAAAATGTACAAAGAGACGTATTATGCAGAACTTCTATAGGCCTGAAATTTTCAGAGATGTAACAGGGTACTGCAGGACCTGTGATCAGTGCCAAAAGGTAAGCAAGGCAGGAGACAAGGTGAGAGCTCCTTTGATGCCTTTGCCTGTGATTGATGAGCCATTTCAGAGGGTAGCTATGGATTTTGTGAGCCCTCTGAGTACCCCAAGTTCCACAGGGAAAAAGTATATCCTTAGTGGTAGTGGATTATGCTACACAATACCCTGAGGCAGTAGCTCTGTCCTCCATTGAGGCAGAAAAGTGGCAAAAGCTTTATTAGAGATTTTCAGCAGGGTAGGTTTCCCAAAAGAAATACTGACTGACAGAGGTGCCAATTTCATGTCAGACTTGCTGGCTTGTCTGTGGAAGTACTGTGGGGTGAAGCACCTGAAGTCCACCCCCCTAACCATCCCCAGACTAATGGTCTTGTTGAGAGGTTAAACTCTACAATCAAGTCCATGCTACGGGCATTTGCAGACCAGTTTAAGAGGGAGCGGGAAAAATATTTGCCCCATCTGTTTGCTTACAGAGAGGTTCCCCAGAACTCCAGAGGTTTTTCTCCCCTTGAGTTGCTGTATGGGCATAGGGTGAGGGAACCTCTAGATGTAATTTGTGATGAGTGGGAAGGTGAGTGTGAATTTCACATGGAGTCTGTTGTGGCATATGTCCTAAACCTCAGGACAAGGCTCAGGGAATTCATGGGCTTGGCCCAGGAGAACCTGGCAGAAGCCCAGCAGAAAAAGGTGTAGTATAACAGGAATGTTCAAGCTAGAGAGTATGCTGTGGGGCAGCAGGTAATGGTTCCCATTCCTGTCAGACAACAATCTGCAAGCAGCTTGGGAGGGACCCAACAAGGTGATAAGAAAGGTAAGTGATGTTTAACTACATGGTAGAACTGCTAAGCAGGAGGCAGGAGCACAAACTGTACCATGTTAACATGAGGAAACCATACCATGACAGGAAGACCCTTGTGCTGAGCATTTGCAGTGAATTGTAGGAGGAGTCTGAGGGACATCTGGTGACTGCTACCCCTTCCACTGAGGTGTCAGTCCAAACCTTACTGAGGACATCAATGTCCCAGCAGCTATCTCCTACCCTGGTTCAAGAAATCAGAGCAGTATTACAGGAGTTTGGGGACATGTTCACTGGGAAACCAGGGTGCACCCACCTGGTACAGCACAAGGTGGATACAGGACCCCAAAAGCTTATTAGGCAGACCCTTACAGGGTTACCCGAGAGTCAAAGACTCTGAGGGAGGAGCTACAGTAAATGTTGGAACTAGGGGTAATTCAAGAGTCCAACAGTCCTTGGGCCTCACCAGTGGTGCTGGTGACAAAGAAGGATGGCAGCTCCAGGTTCTGTGCGGACTGCAGGAAATTAAGTAGTCACACAGAGTCAGATGCTTACCCCATTGAGGCCCTAGAGCAGCTGGGTGATGCTATCTTACAACCATTGATCTTACCAAGGGTTACTGGCAGGTGCCCTCGACTCCCAGTACTAGAAAGAGGTTAGCCTTTGTGACTACTTTTGGCTTGTATGACACAAAGATGCCCTTTGGGATGAAAAAAAACCCCAGCAACTTTCCAGGGGCTAGCAGATCATATCTTAGCAGGAGGGTTTGCCCTTGCTTAACTAGATGACATTGCCATCTACAGCCATTCCTGGCAAAAGCACCTTCAACATGTCAGGGAGGTGCTAGGCAGACTACAGAGGGCAGGGTTGACCATTAAGCCGAGCAAATGTCAGGTGGGTATAGCAGAGGTCTCCTACCTGTGACACAGAATGGGGAGTGGTAAGATCAGGCCAGAACCTGCCAAAGTAGAAGCTATTCAGGCATGGCCTGCACCTGTTATCAAATAGTTGGTGAGGGCATTCTTAGGGACAGCAGGATACTACATAAAGTTTGTCCCAAGTTATAGTACCATAGCTGCTCCCCTCACAGACTTGACAAGGAAGAACAGGCCAGATAAAGTAGTGTGGACCACAGCAGGTGAGTAGGCATTCCAGAAGCTTATAAAAGCTTTGGGAAGGCCCCCGTGCTAGCCAGTCCAGATTACAGCAAATACTTTGTTGTGCAGGTGGATGTTTCAAACCATGGTGTGGGAGCTGCACTTAGCCAGATTTCTTCAGAGGGAGAAGAGCACCCAGTGGTTTATCTCAGTCATAGGCTCCAACCCAGGGAGGGATGCTATGCAGCTGTAGAAAATGAATGTCTAGCCATAGTATGGGCACTGCAAAAACTTCAGCCTTATCTGTATGGAAGAAAATTCACCGTAGTGACAGATCACAACCCCTTAACATGGTTAAACAAAGCCAGCCAATAAAATGCTGAGTTGCTAAGATGGAGCCTAGGGTTGCAAGCATATATGTCAGTGCAGCACCGCATTGGAATTAGCAATGCAGATGGGCTTTCAACACAACAAATGGGGTACAGTATACTCAGATAGACCTAACCCTCTCAAGCCACGTTTCTCAAAGGTCATTTGAAAAACTAGCTTGAGTTCTCAAGGGGGGAGATGTGTGAAGATAGGTGAAGGCTGCCAGCCTAGCCAGATAGAATTTTGTAGAAAATTCTGTCATTTGTAAATATTAATTTAAGCCACAGGCTTGTTCTCTTAAACATGAAAAGACTGCATTGGATATTGAACTGCAAAAATGCAACAGTGCACTCTGCTGTAACAAAGCTGACAAGTCAATTCTTTGATGTCAAAACTCGGAGCTGATATATGTCCGGATGAGGGAATTCTGCCTATTGTTTTGAGGCCAGAGTTAATGGCTAGAATTTGCATGTATAATTTCTTTTACTGCTCTGGTTCCTGACCAGCTGCAAGATCAAAGGGACATTAACCTCAGAGTCTGTTAGCCTGGAAACCAGAAAGAACTGATGTAATCGGAAATGAATCAGTGGTACTGTGTTATCAATTTACGGAGAGAAAGAATGAGAGCATTTGTCTTGAGAACATTCATCACCAGCACTGTCTTGCTCTGTATGCAAGTTTATTTTAGAACTGTGATTTCTCTTAGATATAGCTAGGAAATAGGAAGATTAGACAGATTTGTTTTTCTGTGATGTCAGAACTTTTCTACGATATTAATTTAAACATTTCTCTGTGTTCTCAACTCTTGGCTAGGACTGTGTAGTAAAAAATATTGTCTTGTGTTTTTATTATTAAATATTTTTAAACCTTTCAACTGTGTCTGTTTTGTGTAGAGACAATTTAAGCTCTAAGAGTATGTTGCATGCATACAGTGATACTGTACCAAGTCACTCCAAATAAGTCTTGACTGGTTGCATTTACCATTTGGATAATAACATTGCACAGTATAACTGGATACCCTTTCATAAGGGCCTTTGAGTAGCTGATAAGTATTAGCTGGGTGGTGGCAGTGATTTTTACCGTATAGTCTGGGTAAAAGGGGCACACAGCTGGAGAACCTGTGCCAGCCTTCCCCAGGAGTGTGTGTGTGGTTGTATGAACTCTATCTCAAATTGTGTGTGTTTGCCAGCTACTTGGGCAGGGACATGAAGCACTGGTTGGACAGAGAGGGTGCTGGAGGTTTTAGCTTGCCCACTAGGCTAAGATCTGGACCCTATAGCTGTGCCATTGGGGAGTCTTATTGGGGACCTGGAGAGAAAGGAAGCAACCATCCCCAGACTGATTGTGATCTCGGTGTGCTCTTAAGGGAAATTGTACTTCACTGTGTGTGTGTGTGTGTGTGTGTGTGTGTGTGTGTGTGTGTGTGTGTGTGTGTGTTTATTATCCTTTCCCTATATGGACGCCCCTCACTGGTGTTAGTGATGAGGATTGAGGCTCCTTGATTGCTGGCACAAGGTAGAGTACGGCTGTAATATCATTTATTGATCCAAAACATACCAGTTTCGGCTATATTGAGCCTTCTTCAGTGTAAATAATTTAAATAATGAATTATTTAAATTATTTACACTGAAGAAGGCTCAATATAGCCGAAACCGGTATGTTTTGGATCAATAAATGATATTACAGCCATACTCTACCTTGTACTGGTTCGTTTTTTGGATGGTGTTTTGTGTATTCGGTTGAACCTTGCACTCAGTCTCTCATGCATGTTTTTGGTTTTCCTTGATTGCTGGGCCAGTGCACGGGCGTCACAGCATCATGGCCACAATTCAAGGCATGTCTGACTACCTGTACACCTTTTAGTCAGAGCTGGAGAGGCCATACCAAATGGTTTTGAGAGTTCTCCAGTTTTTAATGAAAGCCATGAATTACTATGCTATCTTGACCACATCCTGGACTTCAGTCTGATATGTGGATGCCAAGGGCAGTACAGAGGTCAAGGTGGGAGCGTGTTTTGATTTTACGGACCATTTAACAGGTGTGGCCAAGGGATGCAGTTGTCTGAAAGCAAACTCAGTAGGAAAACTGGTACTTGGGGAATACCCAGGATCTCGTTCTGGGACCACTTCTTGGACATCAGAAGTCGATCCCTGCATAGCAATACCAGACCCAATGGTAGAGGTAGTTGTGGGCAGGCTGTGGACAGTGGCAGCCTCCCAACGGGTCACGCCAGAGTGATTCAGCCTAGCATTCGCCAGTCCCAGTGGCTGTAAAGGAAACTCACCAAGGTCTTCAGTCAACATAAAAGCTGATGCAGTAGTTTTTACTGCTTCTTCTGGAACCATAGGTTGTTTATCTTTTGCTTTTTGGGATCCCACCAGTGGCTGCTGGAATAAGTGTTGGACCCTGGAAAAGATGGAAGCTGTGAAGCTACCAAAGAAGCCAACAACAAGGAACTCATATATAAGCTACGAGTACTTCAGCCCCATGTTTAAGAGGTTTTGCAAGAAAAGAAGCACAATCAGACCAGTTAAGAGACATCATGCTGAGGGCTCAAGCAAAACAAGTGAACATACTTACGCAGGATTTGTTACTTAAAGGACAAACAGTTTTTGACTTTTCTGAACATTAACTTACGAGGACATTTCCCCAGTGGGTTACTCATCTGTCTGGAAGCAGAACAACTCTGGAAACACAAGCCAAATGACAGACTAGCAGCATTTAAAACACATATGAAGCGCATCAGACTGCACAGCTAGAAAGAACTGAAGGTGGTGAGGGCAGGTGCCCTTCTTACACCCTAATGCCTGGACGGTCAACTGAGTGCTCGGCTTAGGGCAAGACTCTGGAAATTGGGCTGGTCACTAGCTTCTGTCCACCAGGAAGACCCAAGGATTAGTACTGCAACACTGACTACCAAGAAAAGTCATAAATTTTCTTTTTTTTCTTTTTTTTTTTTTTTTTAGAAAAAGTTCTATTAAATTATGAAAATAAAGGAGAATGACCACATGCCCTGAAGATGTTCAAGCTAATACCCTTTTCATAGTATGCTGTACACAGATGCTATTAAAAAAACTACTACAGAAAACAAGGAAATACTCTTGCTCCATGAAAGACAGTGCTGTACTATTATGTAGTAACATGCATCAGCAGCTTAAAAAAAAAAAATCAAAGCACTAAACTAGATGCATTATGAACTGCACAGCAGACCCTGTGAACCATTTTAACTCCTGTCATATACACTGCGCACACACAAAAATGTCCCACTGTTCCATACACAGGCATGTACAAGATGCAAGGCCAACAACAAACCCCTTTCCTTAAGAAGGGACAATACAAATATTCCAAAGTGAGCAGCTCACAGCTTGTTTCTAGTCATGTTAACATGGCAATGCTGACCCATGTGAGGTATTACCTGTAATGCTTGCTCCTGAATGCTTTGAAACATTTCAATGTCTTCTGTCATGTCCTGGCTACTCAGCGGCCGGTCAGAATTCTCACGCTTTCCATCCCAGCCATCTTGATTGTCTGTAAATAAAAACAAACAATACTCTTAGTCATCAGGTTGAAACAAACACCATCAAAAGTTATTTTTCACAAGTTAGAACAGAGATGAGAACTTGACTGCTCCTAAATGAAATGCTGAAATATCTGTCTCTTAGCATTCAGCTGAAAAAGTGTAAATGAGCCTAAAAAGCATATGGCCAAAACGTTATTTTAAGTGGCTTCAAAACATTAACAATAAGACTATCAGAATTACATCTAGCAGATGACAAGAATGCTAGAGAGGATCACTGACTACTTACTGCACAACAGAGGCTAAACTGTGTAAGCAGTCTTGCAATCGAAGCTCTGTCACAGTGCTGCAGTCCCTAACCAAACTTCAAGGTCTATTAGGCAAAACTGGACAAAAAAAGACCTTTCCTTCAAAGCTTTGTTAGAGACGAGCATTAGGGAGGAAAATAGTGGCATGAAAAACTCTGGACACCGTAACCCAAGTTTATTTTAGAAGGTCATCCAATTTTTATTGCAGGCTATGGGTCAGTGACCTTTAAATCAAAGATGTATGTTTTAGTTCAAGGGTGGTCTATGTAGCACAATGTCAATTATGTCCTGCTTTTATACAGCGAAGACTGTAAAACATTTCAAGAAGAAAATTTATCAACACATCTATGACATAAATAGAAAAAGACGAGCACAATGCATTATATAAGCATATCAAAAAATATTACTCACCGTTTTAAATTTTATATTAGACCAGATTGGGAATATAAGGAGAGGTGGGCCATGGAAAGTCATTCTTGAATGGAAACAGTTAAAGGACAGTTAAAATGCAACTCTGATAATGGAACAAGTCTTGATATGGTTTCCACTTTGTGTGCTACGCTTAAAGGCTAGTTTATATTTCTAAATTTAATTAATAGTTTAGATATACATTTTTATTTTAAACTGTACTGCCCTTTGAAAAAGAATGTTTTCAACAAGTAAGCTTTTACAAGTTTCTAAGACTTTATGATCAATCTTTGCTAATGTGTTTATTTTACATATAATTTAAAATTATATTAATTTAAGCATATTTTTTCATTACATTTATTGACAGTAGAGAATTTTATTCACTCAATTTTTTAAGAATGGTATTTGTTACATATTTTTTACTTACATTTTCGGACTTTGATCGCATATTTTTGGTGTGAATTCCTGTTATATGGTGTACATTTCTTTAAAAAGGACTTTGATCATGAGATATAACTGGCACTAATGGTTTTAGAATTTTCTAATCATGTAATATCCCAATAGTGCTGGTGTGTTAATTACATCGTTTTTTATATATATTATGTTTGTTTTTTTTTTATTTTATGATGATGAAAGCTGCATTCATAGATGAAAGAGCTAAATCACATTTTAAGTTTGGTGAATTTCAACATTAAATTTGCTGTGTGTCTACAATAATGAGTCCTGCACCAAAAAAAAAAAATTAGACACATTCTGGAGAAACATCTATGTAGATTCTGTGGAACATAAAGATGCTAAATGGACAGAACAAGTAAAAGAAAGAATAAGAAGTTTAAATGTACATGAAATGGGATTAAGTAATGGCCACAGAGTTTGAAACAAAGTTAAGAAAAAGCTCTTAACTGGAAAACCTCAGGCCCAGATGCAGTACCTAACTTCATGTAAAGATGTTAATACTTTTAGCCAGAATATTTAGCCATGAATAAGAACTATTTATAGCACACACTAACAGACACCAGACTGGTTAACAGGAAAAACAATACTGCTACTTAACAGAGAACCTGCAAGCTATATTAAACACTATAGACAAATACTTGCTTTCCGATGACATATAAACTATGCACGTGAACTGATGCTGACAGTTTAGAAAAAAAATCTCAATCATGGCAATAGAACAAAGATAATAAAAGAAAGTCATATGGCACAAAGGCTCAGATGCTGTTCAACTGTAAAAAGTGGAAGAATCTAAGTATGGTATGGATAGACTATAAAAAAGCATTTGACAGTATCCCACATTCATAGATAAAAAGAGTGCTTAAAAGTGTGTAAGATGCACCCTACACCGCTTGATTACATTATGCCAACCATGAAACAATGGCAAACCACTTTGCAGTTATGCCATAATAAGAGGACAAACTATTACACCAGGGATAAAATGTTAAAGTGGGATATTCCAGGGTGACACATTCACTGCTTCTCTTATCTTACCCTTAATCCAGTAAATTGTCAACTTAACAGATTATGTCATGGATACAATTTGGCTCCCAGAAAACAACAACGTGTAAATACTTATTCTTCTTTTTTAGTTGATTTAAAATTGTGTAGTTCATCAGATAAGAAACTGAAAAGCTCAACTGCAAGTAGTCAAAACTTTTTCAGATTATATAAGAATGTCCTTTGGTCTTGATAAATGTGCAAAAAAAAAAAAAGTTATGTACTTACCATAACTTGGCATCTGTGTTATCCTATGTCTTTCATCAATCTTGTGTCTTGGATCCAACACTGGATCCAAGCCAGCAACTTTATAGACCGCTTCTAGGCTCGAGCTCTTCCCACTCCCATGATCCCTAACCCCTCAGATCAAGTTTACCCTAAGCTAGAAAGCAGCCAAGGAAGACCTTGACCACCAGATAGAACATCTACACATCCTCTAGATCCCACAAGATGGGGGAAGCAGGGAGGGATATTGATGAATAGTGACACAGGATAACACAGATGTCACTATTCCTCACTTTTGAGTCAGACTCCCCAGCTACCCTGAATCCTGGGCAGCTTTATGACAGGACATGCCGAAGAAAGTACAGTTGTGTACACTTACCATAAATGTAGATGTTAGTGTGTATTCACTGTTGCAGTCATTACATTTGGGTAATCTGCTTGCAGCAGCCCTCAGTCGGCCTGATTAACAAAGTCTTGGGTCCTGTGTCGGTTGCTGTCCCTTCTTCCAAAACGCCAGGTCATCAGGGGTAGAAAACATGTAGCCGACATCATTACATTAGTTTTTCTTGCCCCAGATGTCAGGTGCCCCCCTAATGGGAAGCAATTATATCTATAATACAAGGATATAACTCCTACAAAAAAGCATACACACCAAAAAGCTTTTTGAGCATAGTAAAAGTGGGTAGAGGTATAGCCAAAAGAAGAAAGTGGGCTGGAGGGAGAGTAACCAGGACTGCAACACTGAATACACTGGAACATCTACATTTATGGTAAGTGTACACAACTGTACTACGTTCTTCATGTTTCACTATTGCAGTTATTACATATGGGTAGATTCCCAAAGCTAAGGTTGGGAGGAGGAATTTAGATAGAATTAGGACCAGCTATAAGGCCCTGCAAGACTGCAGTGGCAAAACGAGCTCTGGATTTAGAGAAAATTGGCAAATGATCATGCTTGGTGAAAGTATGTACAAAACTCCAGGTAGCAGTTTCTCGGATGTCCCATGCAGGGTTTTTTGAGTCTCATAGATAATTGGCTAGGCTTAAAATGGCTCGCAAGGGCAGTTAGCTTAGTACTAACCTATGAACCTATGCCCCTAAGAAAGGCTGTAGAGGTAGATGCAGCCCTGGTTGAATGGGGTCTGATGCCCTGTGGGACAGGTTTTCCATGGTGCTTATAGCAGAAGTGAATGCAGTGGCCTATCCATTTTGAAATGGTTTGCTTTGAAATAGCTTTCCCCTGTGTCCCTGCAGCAAATGCCACCAACAGTTCAGATTTCCTTTGAGGTTTAGTCCTGTCCAAGTAGAATCTAAGTTGCTGTGCACATCTAAGGAATGCAGTATCCGTTCCCCTTTGTTCTGTGGGTTAGGAAAGAAGGTAGGCACATGAATGGACTGATTAAGAGCCACACTGGATACCACTTTGGGCATGAAGGAGGGTTTGGTTTAGAGGGACACCCTGTCCGCATGAAAGATGATGAAAGGCTCCACTGCCATAAGGGCCTGTAACTCAGATACCCTTCTTGCAGAAATGATTGCTAAAAGGAAAGGTTTTCCAGGAAAGGAATTTTAAATCTGCAGTAGCCGCTGGCTCGAAAGGAGGAACAGTGAGTTTCTCCAAAACAAAGTTAAGGTTCCAGGCTGGAGCTCTCCTCGGTGGCCTTAAATTTTTGGCCCCTCTGAGGAACTGCTTGAGCAGTGGGTGAGAGAAGAGGGGAGGATCTGTGCTATAATGAGCTGAATGGCTGAGGCATGAATTTTGATGGAGGAAAAGGACAAGCCCTTATGAAGCATCTCAGTCAAATATTGTAGAATCTGAGGTAAATTGGGCACTGCTGTGCTCATCCCTTTTGACTGGTTCCAGGTACAAAATGTTTTCCATTTTGCAGCATAAGATTTTCTAGTACTAGGCCTCCTAGCCTCTAAGATGACATCCATCACTGATTTACTGAGGGGTGGTAAAGGAGAAATTAGGTAATTAGCCAGGCTGCTAGGTTCATGGTTTGCAGCTGAGGGTGCAGAATCTGGTTCTCCTGCTGAGAAAACAGGGACGGAGTCTGCGGCAGGTGCCATGGGGCCAAGCATGACACACTGCGCAGGAGGGGGTACCCACTGTTGGCGTGGCCAGTCTGGTGCAATTAAAATCGTCCTTGGCTTGTCCTATTTGATCTTTAGTAGTACCTTGGAGAGCAGAGGCAGAGGAGGAAATGCATAAACTGATAGATTTTTTCCAGTCGAAGGATAGAGCATCCACTTTCCAAGCTAGTTTGTGGGGAATTCTTGTGCAAAATTTTTCCAGTTGATGGTTTTGAGGAGAGGCAAACAGGTCTGTATCTGGGCTGCCCCACTTGCTTGTCAATATGTTGAAAATCCTTAGTTCCAGTTTCCGCTCGTGTGGGTCCATGAGGTTTCTGCTTAGTCCATCTGCCAGTGTATTTAGTTTTCCTGGCAGGAATTGAGTTTGTAGATCCACTTGGTAGCTCAAGGCTGTGTTCCACAATGCCATGGCTAGTTTGCAGAGGGGGTAAGAGTGTGTACCCCCTGCTTGTTTATGTACCACATGACCATGGTGTTGTCCGTCTTTACCATTAATTGTCCTAGAAGAATGTGGTCCTTGAAGGCTGTCAGAGCATTCTGTAACAGCTAACATTTCCTTTTGATTTATGTGTAGGTGCATTTGACTTGGGTTCTATTTGCCCTGAATGTACTTCCCTGCCAGGTGAGCCCCCCATGCATAGTCTGATGAGTCTGTTAAGGTTTGGGCGGCAGGGGGTAGTGTGAATGGTAGTCCCTTGTTTTGGTCGCAGGCCTCTGCCCACATAAGGAACTCTAGGCGTAAGCAAGATATGACAGGACTCATAGCTTCTAGATCCTGTGAATGTTGACACCATAGGCTTTTGAGATACCAATGTGGTTTCCTCATATGCAGCCTTGTATATAGAATTAGAAGAATGCAGGAGGCCATGAACCCCGAGGCTTGCAGTATTTGCCTTGCAGATAACTGTTTTTTTCTGGCCACTTGTTTGAAGTAGGTTGTCAAATGAGTCCGTTTCTCTGGCGTAAGGAAAGCTACCTGGGAAGTTGTATTCAAGCTTGCTCCCAGGAATATAATTTGTTGACAGGGTACCAGGTGTGATTTATTTTCATTTATGGTGTACCCCAGGACAAGTCAGTACCCTTTGAACAAAAGCCAGATGATTCAAAAGTATGTCCTGGCTTTCTGCCTGAGTTAGACAATCGTCCAGTTATGGATATATTTGAATATTTATTTGCTGCAGAATGCAATGACTGGAGCTAGGCACGTTGTGAATACCAGGGGTGCAGTAGATAAGCCAAAGGGCAGTGCAGAGAACTGACAGTGTACACAGCCTGCTTTGAAGCGTAGGTATCTTCTGCAAGACTCCCTGATAGGGATGAGCAGGTATGCTTCTTTTAAGTGTAGTGTTGCCAACCATGCATCTTTGCCTACCATAGGAAGCAGCTGGTGAAGAGTCAGCATTTTGAATTTTGGAATCACCAGAAAGGTATTTAGAGTAGAAAGGTCCAGGATAGGACGCCATGTATTGCCTTTTCTGGGTACCAGAAAAAGTCTCGAATAGATACCTTGCCCCTTTTCCTCTTCTGGTACCAACTGAATAGCCCCCATGCTTAAGATAGAGAGTACTTGATTTTGGGCCACTGCCCACTGATTTGGGGGTAGAGCTGGCCAACCGCTAAGTGTTGGTAAGGTGTGGAAGTGAAATCTGTATCCTTGGGACACTATTTAAAACCCATTTGTCCTGGGTAATGAGTTTCCAGTTTTTGGCCTGCAGACTAATCTTTCCGCCTAAAGGAGCATTCAGTTGGGAAGTGCTTGGAAGTTTTAAAAGCAAGTCATTAAGACAGTTTTCCATAGGGGGGGGTCTCTTACTACTCCCTGATTTGGGTGTGGAAACCCCCCACTGCTTAGTCTTGTGTGTCCCCTGGGACTGGAACCTAAGGTTTCTGCTGTGTCTGGGTTTGGCTTGAGAAGACCTGGAAGGGGCTGGAAAGGACCAATTCTTAGAGGGCCAGTGCCTACTAAGTCTAGGAGGCTGAACTTGTAAGAAATCTTTTAACAGTTTGCATACATTTAGCTTTATCTTTCATCTTTTTAAAAACTTCCTCAGCCTTGTTGCCAAACAGGCTGTCCTGATTTAAGGGAGCATCCAACAACTTAGCTTTAACATGATCAGGCAAAGATTGCGCCTTAAGCTAAGTATGCCTTCTGAGCACAGACCCAGTAAACAGCAGCCCTGCAAGAGGCCTCTAATGAATCAAATCCACATTGTAAAGTATGTTTTCCAACCTGTTCAGCAGAATGCATTAAATCCTGTAATTCTTTATTTTCCGCACAGACAGGAATCAACATCATTTTCTGTTTAAGCAATCCAATAACATGTTGCTGATACTTTAACATATGAAACTGGCAGTTTAAAGCCCTAATGGCCAAGGTTGCAAAAGTGAAAACCTTCTTACCCCATCTATCCATTGCCTTGGAGTCTCTATCAGAAGTGGTAGGATTTTTAGCAGTAGAGGCCTTAATGCCCTTGGGTCCCTGTGAAATAGACTCTGGATCCACAATAGAATTTTTAAAAAGGAACTTGTGTGAATCAGGAACCCTGTAATATCTGTCAGGTGTTCTGGGAGCAGGTGGCAAAGAATCAGGGGCCAAACTAGATTCCAAAAAAGCATCAACAATGTCTAGTACAGGAGGGACTGCTAAAGGCCTATGCTGAGGCAGGAGTAAGAAATCCCTAAGCCTCATTTTTGAATCAGAAAAATTCTGGCTTTCCCAGTAGAAATGCTCCCTTAGAGTATGTAAGGTTTCACCAAAAGAAAAATCCTCTGGAGGGGAAGCAGAGGGAATGGAGTCCTCTACATCAGAATCTTCATAAGTAGATAACGACAAATCGAGATCATCAGAAGAATCAGAATCCTGGTCAGAAGATTCATAAACAAATTCAATCCTAGGTCTCTTAGAAGGGGGAGGTTGGCTTCCCCTGATTAGAGTAATAAGATCTTCAGCCATTCTTATCATTTGTTTTTTAGGCATACAGGCCTGAGCATGCGGCCTGGGAGTCATTTTTTTAGGCATGGTTCGAGATTTAGGCCTAAATGAAGAAGGAGGAGTCTGTTAAATATGCAAGTCCGTAGGCCTGAATACACCCTCAGAAGCTAGTACCTGCACAGCAGCTCCGGACCCATCCAAGTTAGAGACATCCGCGAGTTTCATAGCTGTAGCATCTCGTGGCAAACCGGACTCCAAATGGGTCTCAGTAGAGGCCTGCAAATCATAAGTAGCAGGTATCAGGGGCTGCAAAAGCACCTCACTGAGTACCGGCGAACTGGCGACTAGCTTAGGGGAAGCATCATCTGCAGTTTTGGACCTCGGCGGCCTGTTTCTGTCTTTATCTTTGTGTTTTTTCGAAATCCCGGTAGTCGGATGGCTAGCCAACGACATTTCTAGATAAACAAAGAACCAAAATATTTAGAGGCAAAAATATACCAACGACGGATAGTGCGCTGATTGAATAAAGCACAAAACTGACAGTGAGGTACATCATGGTCAGGGCCTAGGCAAGGAATACAGTACGAATGAAAATCTTTATGAGGTATTTGATTTCCACAAGTAATGCAATTATTAACTTTTACTGACATTGGTAAAGAGCAAGAAAAAGTTTCCCCAATGGGGTACTTAGCTTTAGTTGAAGACTTCGATTCTGAAACTCAAACGAAAATTTCAGGAGTTGACCGACCGGCACTTGCGAACTGCTTCTGCTTCGGGCACTGCACGGCAAGAAAGACTAATGTAATGGCGTCGGCTGCATGTTTTATACCCCTGAGGACCTGACGTCATGGAAAAAGGGACAGCAATGACGCAGGACCCAAGAATTTGTTAATCAGGCCGACTGAGGGCTACTCCAAGAAGATAACCCAAATGTAATGACTGCAACAGTGAAACACGAAGAACATCCGTGGAGCCAAAGGGAGCCCTGTTCCTGGAGATAATGTCAAGCTTGTAGTGACCGAGAAAAAATGCGAGGAGTAAACCAGGTGGCTGCCGCACAAATGTCATCTACAGAATGATGGACAAGACAGGCAGCTGACAGAGCCATTGACCTAGTGGAATGTGTAGATTAGGGTGTGTTGAGTTTAAGAAGCATTTCAAAGTGAGGACACATGCATATAAATAGAGAGCACGTGCAGACAGCAATGCCATTTTGAAAGAAGAGCCAGAGTGTTAACATGTAAAAGTGCAGTAGTGAGTCTGTTTGCAAGTTTAAGTTTCAGTTACTAAGCCTCGATCTTGATGTGTATTTGTATGTAATAAAGCTGCTTGAACCAAATCCACAATCGTTCATCTGCTTTACCTTGACCTGACTAGCGACATGGTGTCGGAACCGGGATGTCTGAGCAACAAGAAGCCAGAAGTCGAGCCATGAGGTGAACAGTTAGAAATGGAGGTATATAGAGGAATGACTCATCCCAACCTGAGGAAATGAGTGATAAAAGGTCAGAAATGAATTTCAGGTAATTAAAACTCTCATAAATGGATTTACTTCATAAAGAAAACAAAACAAAGCATTTGCAAAGCACAAAACGCATTATCAACAAAAAACACAATGTACTATTGATTAAGCAAAATGTTCGAAACCACATTTGATAAAATTATTCAAAATACTTATGAGAGCATTCAGAATTGCTCCTGATTTGCATAACGAGCATGTTAAAACAAGTATAACGAACATGATACAAGTCAAACGAGCACAATAAAAAGGGCAAAATGAGCATGGAAAAGCAAAGCGACTGCATTTTTTCAGTAAACTACCACGTTTTTTGATATGAGCTACTAATGCGCATTGGTTAAGGCTATTCAAACATGGCACACTCATCCAATACGCAGATGGCTCAACCATCATCTGCTCAGCCCAGTCCCTACCCAAACTGCAAAAAGTCACACAGGAAGCCTTTTCCTCTGTTGAAACATGGTTATCCGATGCCCAATTAATACTCAACCCAAACAAAACTAAACTACTCATCTTCCCAACCCACCAAACATACTCAAAACAACTCTCGCTTTAACATCACAGCAAAAGACAACACCACTATATACCCAACTGAACACACAAAATTGCTAGGAGTGGAAATAGACAAACTAAAATTTGACATTCACATATCCATGACCATAAAAAAAGTCCACAAAAAACTAGGAGCATTATACAGAAATAAACAATTTCTCACCAAAGCAGCAAAGATTTCAATAGCAAATTCCCACCTTATCTCCACCCTACTTTATCTCCAGTATATACCAACCTAAGGCAATGTGATCTAAACAAGCTAGAGACCTGCTACAACAAAATCGCCAAATTCACCACAGGGGCATCCTACCGTAGTCACCACTGTCTCTCACTTGCTGAACTGGGCTGGCTTGAACTCCCTCACCTCCTTCAGTGGTATCAACTCTCACTCGCCCACAAACTAGTAAACCATCCACTAAATGTCCCATCCCGCCAGAATCTACTCCAACCCTATCGCACCACCAGACCACTAAGATCCAGCAAGAAAAATCAGTTGCAGATCACTAAAGCCAATAACTCTGCTGGTGAAGCACTATTCTCTTGCGCCATAGCCAAATTATGGAACTCCCTCCCACCCACAATTACCTCCGTACTATCATGCACCAACTTCAAAACTTTACTAAAAGCGCACCTAAAACATGCTGGCTATGCCCTTGCAACTCCCACTCTAATATCACCCACCCCATCCAACCACTACCTTTCTTTCACCTCCACTAACTACCTTGAAGATAGCAAGCTCAGATGCTCATAAGCCTAGTACTTATTATACAGCAGGAATTTGTCATGGTTACATTTGTTAATGCCTGTTATGTACTTCACAGATAAAGATTCTAGTTGTCTACTGATGTACTATGTTGTTCATCTGTAAATATGTTGTAAGTAATTTCTATGTTAAATTGTTAATAGCTATGTAATCCAGTGTAACTACTTGTCTATTTTACTGTGGAGCTTTTCTCCCCGGGCCTCCGCTGAAAATGGACCCACGTCCAGTCGGACACTCCCGGTCAACAAATTTAAATAAATAAATAAATAAATAAAGTATAACTAGAGTTGTTCGAAGTATCTAAACGTGTGCAAAGTATTTGTAGGGTGTGCTTTATTACAGTACAATTATTTTGAGGAGTTTACTGTGTGTAAAGTACAGTTTTTTTCGCCAAGTGCAGTCAAAATAGAGTCATTTTGAGAAGTTTCTTGTGCTGGGAGTAGTTCATTCGCAAAGTGGTCATTTTCAAGCGTTTCTTATACTAAGAATGGTTTTGCAAAGTACAGTGATTTCAAAGTGTTCTTGTGCTACGCAGACTTGCTTCACAAAGTGCAGTTAATTCTTAGGGTCTAGTGTGCTGCTGAGCATAATTAGAAATTTCTGACTATGTTTGTACATAATTCCAAGGATTTTTATTAGTGTGTTGGCATGGCAGAGGCATTTCGCAGACCCAGTCCACTTGTGTTTGATCATAACACTGTAGAGAATTGGAGAGTATTTGAGCAGGAATACGATGTTTTCATACAAGCAGCTTTTTCTGATAATGATGCACATACGAGGGCATTTATTCTGCTTAATCTAACGGGGTCGGAAGCCAATGAAAGACCGCGTTCATTTGTGTTTGCACCAGCACTATAGGTAGGAGAAGGGGAAAACAGTCATATTATTGTACAAGCTGAATCAAGGGAGGACCCTGAGTACATGAAATGTAAATTTAGAGAAATGTGTAACCCCCAGAAAAATCTTACATTGGAGAGAGACTTATTTTATACAAGAGACGAAAAGCCAGGAGATACTTTTGCAGCTTACATTACTGACTTGAGAAACAAAGCTAAAATGTGCAGATTTGGTCAAGTGAAAGAAGAGTTGATGAAGGACAAGCTTGTGTGTGCTGTTAATGCTGCAGTGTGAAAGATTTTTCTTCGAGACAGTGATTTAACGTTGACAGAAATTTGTTGCATACACAAGCTTACAGAAAGGCACACAAATATGCTTCCAAGTGATAACAGCATGGTTTCAAGCAGCCTCTAGAGCAAACATGGACAGCATGCAGCATGTGGCTAACAGAAAAGTACAGTTTTGTACCTACCATAAATGTAGATGTTTGAGTGTTCACCCTGCTGCAGTCATCACACTTGGCTTACGGCTTATCCTGCCATCAGGCGGTCCCCGCAGTCGGCCAGAGTTCCAAAGTCTTGGTCCAGCGTCGGTTGCTGTCGCTTCTTCCCTGACGTCAGTGCGCCAGGGGTATATAAGAGGCATCCAACGCCATTTTCTTCAGTTTTTCTTGCCCCAGATGTCAGGTGCCCCCAATAGGTAGGCAATACATATTGCTATATCAAAATATACATATAAAAATAAAACAATACCTTCAGTCACAAGCAAATACACCACAGAGGTTGTATAGGATAGAGTGGTATAGATAAGTTCAGCTAGTTCAGAGGGGATGGAGGGAGGGTAACCTGGACTGCAGCAGGGTGAACACTCGAACATCTACATTTATGGTAGGTACAAAACTGTACTATGTTCATCATGTTACCCTGCTGCAGTCATCACACTTGGGTTGAATCCCAAAGCTATGGATGGGGTGGTGAAGTTAAACAGGATTAGAAGAAGCTAGTAGGCCATGCAAAACTGCAGTGGCAAAACCAGCTCTAGTCTTAGAATATAGAGGCAAGTGATCGTGTTTGTTGAAGGTGTGCACTGAACTCCAAGTTGCAGCTTCCAGAAAATCCTTGGTTGGCACCCCCCTGAGAAAGGCTGCTGATGTAGCTGTAGCCCTGGTGGAGTGGGACCTAATGCTAGCAGGTACCGGTTTCCCATGATGCGTGTAACAGAAATGTATGCAATGTCCTATCCATTTTGAAATGGTCTGTTTTGAGATAGCTTTTCCTTGTGATCCTGCAGCATAGGCTACAAAGAGCTGGTCAGATTTTCTGAAAGCCTTAGTTTTATCCAGGTAGTAACGTAATTGCATGTGAATGTCAAAAGAGTGCAGGAGTCTTTATCCTTTGTTCTGGGGATTTGGAAAAAAGGTGGGCAAATGAATAGTTTGGTTTAGGGCCACACTGGATACCACCTTTGGCATAAAGGAAGGGTTAGTTCATAGAGAGACTCTGTCTTGATGAAAAATGAGGAAAGGCTCCACTGCCATTAGTGCCTGTAGTTCTGAGACTCTTCTAGCTGAAGTTATTGCTAGCAGCAGGGCAGTTTTCCATGAGAGAAATTTTAAATCAGCTGAAAAAACTGGTTCAAAAGATGGCAGTGTAAGCTTTTCCAGATATAAGTTGAGATCCCAAGTAGGTGCTGGTGCTCTCCTTGGCGGTCTTATGTTTTTAGCTCCTCTGAGGAGTGGAGTGGATGTGAAAATAAAGGAGGATCCGTGTTGTAATGGGCTGAAATTGCGGAAGCGTGGATCTTAATAGATGAAAAGGAAAGTCCTTTGTGCAACATCTCAGTTAAATATTGTAGAATACGAGGAATGTTTGGATCAAGGGGATTTTGACCTTTAGCCTGGTTCCAGGAGCAAAATCTTTTCCATTTGTCTGAATAGGTTTTCCTGGTGCTAGGCCTCCTGGCCTCCAGAATGACATCCATAACAGCTTTGGATAGAGGTGTTGGCTGGTTGTTTAGGTAATTTGCCATGCAGCCAGGTTTAAAGTCTTGAGCTGGCTGTGTAGAATCGGATTGTCTCGCTGGGTGAGCAGGTGAGGAATTTGTGGTAAAATCCATGGTGGGCCGTGGGCATGTTCCTTAGAACTGGATACCAGTGCTGGCATGGCCAGTCTGGTGCAATGAGCATCATTTGTGGTCTCTTTAATCTGACTTTCAGCAGAACCTTTGCTAGAAGAGGCAGCGGAGGAAAGGCATACACTGTTAATGTTTTCCCAACTGAATGAGAGGGCGTCCACTTCTCAAGCTTGTGGGTGGAATGTCCTTGTGCAAAATATTTGAAGTTGGTAGTTTTGGGGGTTGGCAAACAGATCTATGTCTGGGCATCCCCATTTTTGAGTTATCATTGCAAATACTTGTGGATCTAGTTTCCACTCATGGGGATCCATGACGTTTCTGCTTAGGTCGTCTGCCAATGTGTTTTTCTTTCCTGGCAGGAATTGTGCTTGTAGCTGAACTTGGTAAGACAGTGCTGTGTTCCACAAGTTCATTGCTTGCCTGCATAGGGGGGTAGGAATGCGTGCCCCCCTTGCTTGTTTATGTACCACATTACTGTGGTATTGTCCGTCTTTATTATTAGTTGCCCTGGGTGTAAGAGGTCCTTGAAGGCTGTTAAGGCATTCTGTACTGGTAGCATTTCTTTTTGTTTGATACGCAGATGCCTTTGATCTGTAGTCCATTTGCCCTGAATGCACTGTCCTGCCATGTGTGCTCCCCAGGCATAGTCCGATGCATCTGTTACAAGTTTGCCTGGCTGTGGGGCAAGGTGAAAGGCTGGCCCTTGTTGAGGTGACATGCCTGTGCCCACCATAGAAACTCCTGTTGAAGGCAGGGAATGAGTGGTATCATTGTTTCTAAGCTGTGGCTGTGCGAAGTCCATACGCTTTTCAGGTACCACTGTAATTTCCTCATATGCGGTTTTGCAAATGGTATTAGTAGTATGCAAGATGCCATGAATCCCAAGGCCTGCAGAATTTTTCTTGCAGGGAGTTGGGTCTTTGTTGTCATTATTTTGAAGTATTGAGTCAGCGGTTGCTGCTTGTCTGGCGTGAGATAAGCCATCTGGGCCGTTGTATTCAAGCTGGCACCCAGGAATATTATGTTTTGTGAAGGCACTAGTTTTGACTTCTTTTCATTTACTGTGTACCCTAGGCAACTTAGAAGGTGCTTGACAAATGCCAGATGCTTTAAAAGAATGTCCTTGATTTCTACTTGAATAAGGCAGTCGTCCAGGTATGGGTATATTTGAATTCCTCTTTGTCTGCAGTATGCAACTACTGGTGCCAGGCATTTTGTGAAGACCTTGGGCGCAGTAGATAAGCCAAAGGGCAATGAAGAGAATTGATAATGGGTTGAACCTGCAATGAAGCGGAGGTATCTTCTGCAATTTTGTCTGATAGGGACATGCAGGTATGCCTCTGAGATCCAACGTTACTAGAACCAATGAAAAGTGTTAGGCACCAGAAAAAAACTCAAAAACCAAGAAAACGGTGCCTTTAACCAAGAAATACTCCTCCGAACTGAATAATTCCACTAGTTTTACTGACAGAAAAAAACGACATTAACGCTGTTTCCACTCAATTGCGTTTTCGTCCAAACAGGACTTCATCAGATAAAATCAAGTATCAAATCAATCAATTATATACTTTTACCAAGTTAATTAATTCAAACCAATCCAATGAAAACCCTCAATTTCATTTAAAATAAACAAATCAACTTCTATATAAGGATTCATGAATATTCATTAGTTTAATATAAGAAAAGTGCAATAGTGCTTATATATCTTTATCTATCTAAAAACAAAATTTTCTAAAAGTATTCATCAATATATAATTAAATATGAATAATCTTTTTCATCTAATAAATACATTAAAAACACATTAGCTAAAAAGACTTCGTAAATTTGAAAAATGAATGAAAAAAACATTTCATACAATATAGATACAAAAATACATTCATTTTGACAGCATTTCATAGCTTTAATACATAGCTCCCTCTAGTGTTTACTTGTTATTATTACATTAAATTTTGTTTGCCTTCAATTTTAATAATGACACTATGGATAAGTCATTTAAGCCTGGTTCCCTTCCTGCTTCCAGGCTAACCTGCCACCATAACTCTTTACTTTCAAGAATGTCTTCCCAATAGCCACCTCTAGTGTCCAATTTGATTTGTTCTAACACTGTATATTGAAATTTATACCCACTACAAACCTTACTATGTTTGAAGAGTGCATTAGTTTCTTTATCTCTAATAATGTCATATGAATGCTCGTAAATCCTCTTCTTCAAACATCTTTCTGTCTTTCCTACATAAAAGGATTGACATTTCTCACATAACACTAAGTATACCACCCTGCTGGAGTCACAATTGTAAAAACCTTTACTTATAATTTTCTTTTTTCTACTATCAATAAAAACCTCACTTGTATTCATAATATAAGGGCATTGTTGACATTTACCACATTTATAGGTTCCTTTCCTTTTGTTAGTACCTCCTAAATTATTAAATCCTGCTCTTTCTATTATGCTCTTCAAATTTTGTGCATTTCTGAATATTAATTTAGGTTATATCCTTCTTATTTCATCTGTATCAGTAAATGATGAAAATATACTCCATTCTCTTTCCAAAATTTTCTTCAGGTTGAGATTTACCAAATTATACTCCACAACTAAACTTTTTTGATATCTTTCCACCATATTAGTTTCCTTTGCATTTACTTCTTCATTGTCATTGTTTAACCTTATCCAACGTTACTAGCCAAGCCTTCTTGCCCAGCATGGGAAGAAGCTGCTGTAGTGTTAGCATCTTGAATTTTGGTACTTGCAGATAGGTGTTCAGAATTGAAAGATCCAGAAAGGGTCTCCATGCTTTGTCCTTTCTGGGGACTAGAAAAAGTCTTGAGTAAAATCCTTGTCCTTGCTCCTGTGTAGGTACCTGTTGAATGGCTCTCATGTCCATGAGCTGTAATTTGTTTTTGTGCTTCTGCCCATTGATTTGGTGGCAGGTTTGGCATTCCTTTTATCCTTGGTAAGGTATGAAAGTGGAATCTGTATCCTTGTGAGACAATGTTTAGGACCCATTTGTCTTTTGTGATGATGTGCCAGTTGTCTGCAAAAAGTGCTAATTTTCCTCCCAAGGGATCCGCCAAGAGAGATTTGCTTGGTAATTTGAGGGTTGAGTCATTGTGTTCGTCTTCTGCTAGCTTGGGGCCTGTCTTCTCCTCCCTTCTGGGTAGCAGTATCCCATTGGCGAGGTTTGTAAGGGCCTTGGGACTGACCTCTGCCCCTTGGGCATCTGTAGTTGCCCCTCTGTGATCTGTCAGAAACTGGAAAGGACCAGTTTTTTGTTAGCCAATTTCTGCTGAAACGAGGGGGTTGTACCTGTAAAAAAATCCTTGACCGTCTGCATAGACTTTGCCTTATCCTCCATTTTCTTTAAAACCTCTTCTCCTTTGACACCAAATAAGACATCCTGCTGTAAAGGTGCATCCAATAATTTTGCTTTAAAATGATCAGGTAGGGTTTGTTCTTTTAAAAAAGCATGTCTACGTATGACAGACCCAGTAACAGCTGCTCTACATGAAGCTTCCAATTAATCAAATCCACATTGTAAATTATGTTTGCCCACCTGTTCAGCTGCATGCAACAGATCCTGCATTTCATTGAATTCAGACTGTTCAGAATGTGTGCTCATTTTTTGTTTTAATTGAGACATTAGGAATTGCTGATATTTCAGCATGTGAAACTGACAATTTAATGCTCTCATAGCCAGAGTAGCTGAGGTGTATATCTTCTTTCCCCATCTATCTAGGGCTCTGGGATCCCTTTCAAGGGGTACAGGATTTTTAGCCATAGAAGCTTTAGCTCCTTTGGGACCCTGGGAAATTGTTTCTGGATCAGCCACAGGGCTTTTATAAAGGAAATTGTGCGAGTCAGGTACTCTGTAGTATCTGTCTGGTTAGGCTGGAGCAGGCGGTAGAGAATCTGGATTTAGACTAGACTCTAAGTAAACATCATCCACAATGTCTAAAACTGGAGGAATAGCAAGTGATCTGTGCTGGGGTAATAAAAGGAACTCTCGGAGCCTTTTCTTTGAATCAGAATAGTCCTGTCCTTCCCAGTGGAAATGTTCCCTCATGGTGTGTAAAGTTTCCACAAAGGAGTAGTCTTCAGGGGGAGATGCTGAGGGAATAGAGTCTTCAGCATCATAGTCTTCATAAGGGGGAAAAGTGTAATCCTGTCTCTCAGAAGAATCTGAGGAAAATGAAACCTGGTCAGAGGAAGCATAATCCTCCTCTTGTCTTGGTCTTTTATCTGGAGGGGGATGGGAACCCCTGATTAGGGTAATCAAATCTTCAACCATCTTAAGCATCTGTTTCTTAGGCATGGGGCCTTGAACTGTAGACTGATGCACAGTTTTTTTTTTGGTTTTAATGGAGTTTTAAGCTTAGCTTAAGATTTAATGGTGAGTGTAGTCAGTCTGAAGACACCTTCTGCAACCAAAGGTGTTTCTACTGCACCGGAATCTCCTTCTGCTCTGGTGTCGGAAGGTCCTAATGAAGATGGCTGTGACGGCCTAGTACACTCCGCTTGAGAATTCGCAGCTGTCTGGGGTTCCAATTTTGTGGTCATCAGGGGCTGGCGTAGACGCCTCACTGAAAACTGGAGAACCGGCGACAGGCCCAGCAGAGGCCTCGGAGTCTGGCTTGGTCCTATGCAGCCTGTCCTTATCCTTGCGTTTTTTTATGCATGCCGGTCGTCTGCTGCTCCAACGGCATGATATAATTAAATTTCCTACCAAAGTAATGTCGTGCGAAGTCAAAACGGCGTTTGATAGTTCATTTATTAAACCTAGCACAAAACCGACAACCTGTGACGTCGTGGTCTAGGCCTAGGCAAGGAATACAATAAGAATGGAAGTCTTTATGAGGTATTTGCTTCCCACAAGAAATGCAATTAACTTTTTCTGACATCGGAGTGAGGCAAGAAAAGGTTCCCCAATGGGGTACTTAGCTTTACTGAAGACTTCGGACTGAAATTCGATTAGAAAATCTCAGGTGTTGGCTGACCGGCACTTGCAAACTGCTTCTGCTTCGGGCATGGCGCGGCAAGAAAGATTGAGGAAAATGGCGTTGGATGCCTCTTATATACCCCTTGCGCACGGACGTCAGGGAAGAAGCGACAGCAACCGACGCCGGACCAAGACTTTGGAACTCTGGCCGACTGCGGGACCACCTGACGGCAGGATAACCCAAGTGTGATGACTGCAGCAGGGTAACACGATGAACATCAGGCCTAAGAACATGGCAGCTGTAGCCCCTGTGGGATTTCCAGGGACAGCCCATACCTTTCCAGCAAGTTCTAAGACTAGCTCAGTAAAACGGGCTTGCTCAGTGCAACATAAGGGTGAGTCAGCAAAACAAAAGTCTCATTGTTAACTGTCTAAATTGTGGTGCCAATCATTACTCCAAAAGAGAAAAAGTGCTTAGCATTTGGTCAGCAACGCCAAAAGTGTAAAAAATGGAACCACTTTCAAAAGCTTTGTAAATCAAGCAAGCCTCATTCATTTACTAAGAAATGTCACTCAAGAAAGCAAGTTGATCATATAGAAAAGCTGCAACTCTACTTTCTATGTAGATGGTGCATCAGTGGGTGGTGAAAAGGTTAATGCAGTAGATCTGTTGGCAAAAAATGAAGTGTTTTGTACTGTCCTGATTAATGGTAAACCCACAGAGCTCAAAGTGGACACTGGTTCAAAGTGCAATGTTATGTCAGCAAAATCATTTGCTAGAGTAAGAGCTGGTGAGCAACTTAATTTGCCTAATTGAGCGAACATCCTCCAGCAACACTATCATAAAACCTGAACCACACACAAAACTGTTAGGCATCATTATTGATGAACTCAAATTCAACTTACACTTACTGCAAGGAATAAAAAAAAAACACACCAGAAACCTGGCCTGCTTTATCGCAACAAAAGATTTTACTCCAAATGCTAGACTCTCCCTAGCACAGTCCTTCCTCCTTCTCACACTTCTCTATGCATCCCCAATACTAACCAATATACAAGCTACAACCTTGAACAAGCTGCAACAAACTTACCACAAAATTGAAAGATTCATTACTAACTCCCCCTACAACTCCCATTACTGCCTTGCCCTGAACTCATTACAATGGCTCGAAGTCCCTCAACTACTGCTACTTTCTCAATTTCAAGTTATACACTCCCATTCTATACAGATGATCTTCCTGTCCAGCTCTCACTACTTTTTTATCTACCTACTCCCCTTCTAGAACCCTCAGCACCTCTAATCAGCAACTTCTGAATGTAGATCATCCAAAGAAGAACATAGGCAAACTACTAAACAACTGCTCAGTAGCTCAAGCTTGGAACAAACTTCCTCTATACATATGCTCCATCATACACCCTGCACACTTCAAAAAGGAACTCAAACTTTACCTTCTCAACACCAAATCTTGCCCCTGCTTAGAACCTACTCGATTCCCCTTTATCTAATGGTGCTTCTTCACTCAGAGTTCCTGTAAGAAAATATACCTTCCTATGAAGCCTAGGCAAAAAAATCTGATCACTTGTACATAACTTGTTGGTACTTATGTCAAAAAGTTCTGTTTATTTCATTGTGATTTTCTTTCTTAGGGTAATCTAAATATGTTTGATTATGTTAAATTTTGTACTAACATGTTTTGGGAGTGTCACTTGGTACTGCTATTTGTTATCTATGTAATCGGTTTACTATCAGATGTTCGAATCTAACTCAATCAACTGCACTTTTGTCGAACATGGAAATTCGAAAACAGTAATATCGAACACCAAAAGCCAACCTAGGAACGGTTTTAATATGGGTCGAGATAGGTTTTCACTGTTATTGCCTAACTACAAACCTCTCCCCTATTTCGACCCATGTTAAAACCCGTTCCTAGATTGGCTTTTAGTTGTCGACATTACCGTTTTCGAAATTCCGTGTTAGACAAAAGTGCAGTCGACGGAGTTCAATTAGAACATCTGATAGTAAACCATCTAATCTTTAATTTTTATGTAACTGGAGCTTTTCTTCTTGGGTCTCCACTGAAAACAGGTCTCTGGCCCAGCTGGACCAACCCGGTTAAATGTCAATAACTAAATAAAATAAATAAATTATGAAGGCGAAAAGTTTCAAATCAAAGGCTCAGTAGTGTTTTCATGCTATTCAACTGGGAACAGTTACAGCTTGCAGTTTTACTTAGTAAAAAGACCTGTGTGGTCATAAGGTCTCAGAGATGGTTTAAAAATGAAACTGCTTTCTTTTACCAAAGAAGTCCATCATGTAAGCACATGTCCTAGCTCCAGTTTCACCAATGCTATTTTCTCAGAGCATGCTGATATTTTCGAAGACAAGGTAGGCAAACTTCCAGTTGTGTACTCCATGAAATTAAACCCAGAGGTCAGTCCAGCGAGAAGAGTTCCGATAGCTATGCAGGAAAGAGTCAGAGTCCAGTTACATAAAATGGTGCAGCAAGGTGTAATCCGTCCAGTTATAGAACCAACTGAATGGGTGTCTTCCATGGTAGTTGCACATAAGAAAAGCTCAGATGAAATCAGAATATGTACTGACCCAAGAGACAAAGCATTAGAGAGACCCCGCCTTCCTGTGTCCAGTTGAGGAAGATGCTACCCTCATGCCAAATGCCACTGTTTTTTCTGTCTTAGATGCAGAGTTCATTTTGGCAAATAGTGCTTGATCGCAAATATTCACTACTGACTACATTCAGTACGCCATTTGGTAGATACAGATTTCTAAGAATGACTTCTGGAATAAATTCTGCCACTGAAGTCTTTCAGCGTGCAATGGAGCAAAATATTTCAGGCTACCAGTGTACTAGATTTACTAGTTATTGGTGAAGCAGAGCATGACAGAAACCTCCGGAAAGTTCTGGAAACAGCACAAAGTGAATCTAAAGCTCAAGCCTCTAAAATGTAAATTCAGGCTGAGAAGTTGGTCATGTATTTACCAGTTCAGGCTTACGACCTGATCCTTCCAAACAAACCGCCATTTTTGAGATGCCAGCTCCAGACAATGTCTGAGACTTAAAACATTTTCTTGGTACGGTTAACTATTTGGGCAAGTTTACACCAGACTTCAGTGACTTATCAGTGCCCTTAAGAGAGCTTACACACAAAAATGTTACCTGGCCATGTTTGGACCACCAGAGATCATTTGATGACCTGAAATAGAAAATTGCCAGTCCACCAATGTTAAGATACTACGATGTCCACAAACCAATAATCATCCCTGTGACACTTCAAAGTTCGGTCTTGTTGCAGTTATTCTTCAAGAGAACAGACCGGAAGCCTATGAGTCTAGAACTCTTACTCAAACTGAGATGCAGTATGCTCAGACTGAGAAGGAACTTTTGGCAATTGTGTTTGCATGTTCAAAGTTCCATGAATATAGTTATGGGCAAGCAATCCAGATTGAAATTGATAATCAACCTCTAGTCTCTATTTTAAAAAGCCTATGCATACAACTCCAGCAAGACTACAAAGAATGATGCTCAGATTACAAACTTACAACTTTAAAATGGTCTATACAAAAGGAAAACTTCTTTATCTGGCTGATACTTTATCCAGACCACTCAAATATACCACAAAAAAGCTTGATGCAGAGAATTTTGACTTCGATGTCATGGAAGTGCATAATTTTTCTACAAGGCTTAATGAGCCAAGAGACCATACAAAGACGGATCCAATTTTGCAAAAACTCAATCACTTCATCAATGTTGGATGGCTGTCAAAGCAATCTTGTATACCAACAGAAGTGCAACCTTATTTTCCTTGCAGAAATGAGATGTTGATAGAAAATGGTATCATTTTCAAAGGTCCTAAAGTTGTTGTTCCTACTTCCTTGCAACATGAGTACATCGAGATTTTGCATCATGGCCACCCAGGTTTCGAAGCTACCAAAAGAAAGGTAAGAGTACTAGTATTTGGCCCTTCTCTATGAAAAGATATCATAGTTTCATCTTGTTCAGTATGCAACAGTACTAAACCGCATGTGCAAAAAAGAGCCGCTTCAGCTAAACCAGATTCCTGAACTATCTTAGTCAACAGCAGCCAGTGATTCGAGTGCAACAGTCAATATTACTTAGTGTTGGCAGACTCTTATTCAAATTGGTTCAAGATTGATCTGCTACTTAACCCAACGTCCAGTACAGTCATTACTAAGTTGAAATGTCATTTCTCAGTCCATGGTAGTCCACAAGTTATTTCTGACAATGGTACTCAGTTTACCAGTCAGCTATTTTAGAAATTTGCAAGAGTGGGACTTTATCCATTTTACCAGTAGTCCTGAGCACCCACAGTCACACGGCCTAGCTTAAGTGCAGTACAAAGTGCAAAGCAATTACTAGAGGGGTTAAAGGTGACAATACCAATATTTTCTTGAATTTGCTTTATCTAAGAAATATACCCTGTGACAATTTACCTGGTTCACCTGCTCAGAGACTTCTATCTAGGCAAACCAGAACAACCTTGCCCATCAGTTCCAGTTTGTTGGTGCCTAATGCTAAAAACACCAGAGCAATCAAAGCCCAACTATTCAAAGAGGGTTCATTCCAGAAGTCTTATTATGATAAAACAAGCAGAGAGAGTTAGTGAGGATGCAAAGGCGAAAGGTTTTGATCGAATTAGTCAAGTGAGAGGTGTATGTGCAGAGCCGAAATATTACTTAGTATAATCTGAGGATATAGAATACAGAAGAAATTGGAGGCATCATCTTCTGGTGTCTGAATCGATATCGCAGCATTGTATCTGTGATAGACTCTAGCTTTCAGAGCAATCCAGACGATGTTCCTGTTTAAAGACACGTCTCAGTACCTATTCCCACTCAGATGATGGCCCAGATGTCCCTGAAGTTGAACATTCATTAAAGACAGTCCCTGTTACAAAACCCAGTCCTACTTTTTCGTCACAAGATCAGGTCGTATTTCCAGACCTAGTGTAAAATATACAGCAACCTGGATGTGACTTTCACTTGTAATTAGTTCTGTATAACTGCATGTCAAAGGATTATTTCTGTACAACTGCATGTCAATGATTATTGTCATTATTACTGTGCATGATGTATTTCTCAAAGATGGAGGATGTAAATCAGAGGATGTGCTGTGACTAAGCATTTCAAACGGAGGGCATGTGCATATAAATAGAGAGCGCGTGCAAGCAGCAGTGCCATTTTGAGTGAACCAGAGTGTTAATGTCTATAAGTGTAGTAGTCAGTTTATAAATTTAAGTTACTAAGCCTCAATCCTGATGTGTTTGTACGTAATAAAGCTGCTTGAACCAAACTCACAACCGTTGGTCTGTTTCCCCTGACCGGACGAGCGACACAATGAGCTCTGATTGGACCTGGTAAGGGTAAGCCTTTGGATAAAAAGGCAAAGGAGATGGATATCAAAATCAAACGGGAGACAGACACTTCAGAAACAGCCTGACCCTTTCTGTTAAGACAGAACACCACAAAGATCTGGTCAGACCTGGAGAAATCCTTTGTTCTATCAAAGTAGAATCGTGACTGCCTATGCACATGTAGCAAATGGCAAAAGACATTCCCTTTTACTATCAAAATTTGGGAAGAAAAAGTACAGTTTTGTACCTACCATAAATGTAGATGTTCGAGTGTTCACACTGCTGCAGTCATCACACTTGGGTTATCCTGCCGTCAGGCGGTCCAGCAGTCGGCCTGAGTTCCAAAGTCTTGGTCTGGCGTCAGTTGCTGTCGCTTCTTCCCTGACGTCAGTGCACCAGGGGTATATAAGATGCATCCTACGCCATTTTCTTCAGTTTTTCTTGCCCCAGATGTCAGGTGCCCCCAATAGGTAGGCAATACTTATTGCTAATGAAAAATATAGATATAAAAATAAAACAATACCTTCAGTTACAAGCAAATACACCACAAAGGTTGTATAGGATAGAAAGGTATAGATAAATCCAGCTAGTTCAGAGGGGATGGAGGGAGGGTAACCTGGCTTGCAGCAGTGTGAACACTCGAACATCTACATTTATGGTAGGTACAAAACTGTACTATGTTCATCGTGTTACACTGCTGCAGTCATCACACTTGGGCTGAATCCCAAAGCTAAGGATGGGTGGTGGAACTAAACAGGGTTTGGAGAGGCTAGTAGGCCCTGCAGAACTGCAGTGGCAAAGCCAGCTCTGGTTTTAGAGTATAGAGGTAAGTGAAGGTGTGCACTGAACTCCAAGTTGCAGCCTCCAAAATATCCTTGGTTGGTACCCCTCTGAGGAAGGCTGTTGATGTTGCTGTAGCCCTGGTGGAATGGGGCCTGATGTTACCAGGCACAGATTTCCCATGGTGTGTGTAGCAGAAACGGATATAATGCCCTATCCATTTTGAAATGGTCTGTTTTGAGATAGCTTTTCCTTGTAATCTTGCAGCATAGGATACAAAGAGCTGGTCAGATTTTCTGAAAGCCTTAGTTTTATCCAAGTAGTAACGTAATTGCCTGTAAATGTACAAAGAGTGTAGGAGCCTTTCCCCTTTGTTCTGGGGGTTTGGATAAAAGGTGGGCAAATGAATGGTTTGGTTTAGGGCCACACTGGATACGACCTTTGGCATAAAGGAAGGGTTAGTACGTAAAGAGACACTGTCTTAATGAAAAATGATGAAAGGCTCCACTGCCATTAGGGCCTGTAGTTCTGAGACTCTTCATGCTGAAGTTATTGCTAGCAGCAGGGCAGTTTTTCCAGGATAGGAACTGTAAATCAGCTGTGAAAGTTGGTTCAAACGGCGGGAGTGTAAGGTTTTCCAAAACAAAGTTGAGATCCCAAGTTGGTGTTGGTGCTCTCCGGGGTGGTCTTATGTTCTTAGCCCCTCTGAGGAACTGTCTTTCATAGATTCATAGATTAGTACTAAGCTAACTGCCCTTGTGAGCCATTTTAAGCCTAGCCAATTATACCCTTGTGAGACTCAAACCCTGCACCTTGTGTTTGTAAGGCAAACACCTTAACCATTAGGCCACCCTCCCTTCGTAATGGATGTGAAAATATAGGAGGATCCGTGTTGTACTGAGCTGAAATAGCTGAGGTGTGGATCTTAATAGATGAGAAGAAAAGTCCTTTGTGCAACATCTCAGTTAAATATTGAAGAATCTGAGGAATATTTGGGACAAGGGGATTTTGGCCTTCAGCCTGGTTCCAGGCGCAGAATCTTTTCCATTTGTCTGAATAGACTTTCCTGGTGCTAGGCTTCCTGGCCTCCAGAATGACGTCCATCACAGCTTTAGAGAGAAGTGCTGACTGGTCATTTAGGCAATTTGCCATGCAGCCAGATTTAAAGTCTTGAGCTGGCTGTGTAGAATCTGACTGTTTTGCTGAGTGAGCAGGTGAGGAATTGTAGGTAAAATCCATTGTGGGCCTTGAGCCATGTTCCTTAGTATTGGATACCAGTGTTGGCGTGGCCAGTCTGGAGCAATGAGCATCATTTGTGGCCTCTCTGATCTGGCTTTCAGCAGCACCTTTGCCAGAAGAGGTAGTGGAGGAAAGGCACACACTGTCAATGTTTTCCAACTGAATGAGAGGGCGTCCACTTTCCAAGCTAGTGTGTGGTATGTCCTTGTGCAGAATTTCCGCAGTTGGTAGTTTTGGGGGGAAGCAAACAGATCTATGTCTGGGCTCCCCCATTTTTGATTTATCATTGTGAATACTTGTGGATCTAGTTTCCACTCGTGAGGATCTATGATGTTTCTGCTTAGATAGTTTGCCAATGTGTTTTTCTTTCCTGGCAGGAATTGTGCTTGTAGTTTAACTTGGTAGGTCAGTGCTGTGTTCCACAAGGTCATTGCTTGTCTGCATACGGGGTAGGAGTGTGTGCCCCCTTGCTTGTTTATGTACCACATCACTGTGGTGTTGTCTGTCTTTATTAGGAGTTGTCATGGATGTAAGAGGTCCTTGAAAGCTGTTAGGGCATTTTGTACAGCCAGCATCTCTTTTTGATTGATATGCAGATGCCTTTGGTCTGCAGACCATTTGCCCTGAATACACTTGTCCTCCCATGTGTGCTCCCCAAGCATAATCCGATGCATCTGTTATAGTTGGCCTGGTTGTGGGTAAGGTAAAAGGCTGACCCTTGTTGAGGTGACATGCCTGAGCCCACCATAGAAACTCCTGTTGAAGGCAGGGTATGAGTGGAATTATTGTTTCCAAGCTGTGGCTGTGTTGAGTCCATACGCTTTTCAGATCCCATTGTAATTTCCTCATATGCAGTTTTGCAAATGGTATTAGTAGTATGCAAGATGCCATGATTCCCAAGGCCTGCAGAATTTTTCTTGCAGGGAGTTGAGTCTTTGTTGCCATCATTTTGAAGTATCGAGTCAGTTGTCCTTGCTTGTCTGGCATGAGTTAAGCCATCTGGGCCGTTGTATTTAAGCTGGCGCCCAGGAATATTATTGTCTTGTGAGGGCGCTAGTTTTGACTTCTTTTCATTTACTGTGTACCCTAGGCAACTTAGTAGGTTTTTGACAAACGCCACATGCTTTAATAGAATGTCCTTGCTTTCTGCTTGAATAAGGCAGTCGCCCAGGTATGGATATATCTGAATCCCTCTTTGTCTGCAGTATGCAATTACTGGTGCCAGGCATTTTGTGAAGACCCTGGGCGCAGTAGATAAGCCAAAGGGCAGTGTAGAGAATTGGTAAGGGTTGAACCTGCTATAAATCGGAGGTATCTTCTGCAATTTTGTCTGATAGGGACATGCAGGTATGCCTCCTTGAGGTCCAGCATTACTTGCCAAGTCTTCTTGCCCAGCATGGGAAGAAGTTGCTGTAGTGTTAGCATCTTGAATTTGTGTACTTCCAGGTATGTGTTTAGAATTGAGAGGTCCAGAATGGGTCTCCAGGCTTTGTCCTTTCGGGGAACTAGAAACAGTCTTGAGTAAAATCCTTGTCCTTGCTCCTGTGTAGGAACCTGTTGAATGGCTCATGTCCCTGAGAGCTGAAATTTGCTTTTGAGCCTCTGCCCATTGATTTGGTGGCAGGTTTGGCATTCCTTTTATCCTTGGCAAAGTGTGAAAGTGGAATCTGTATCCTTGAGATACAATATTGAGGACCCATTTGTCTTTTGTGATGATGTGCCAAATGTCTGCAAAAAGTGCTAGTTTTCCCCCCAAGGGAGCTGCCAAGAGGGTTTTGCTTGGTAGTCTGTGGGTAAGTCACTGTGTTTGTCTTCTGGTAGTTTGAGACCGGTCTTCTTCTTTTTGGGTTGTGGCACCCCATTGTCGAGGCTGGTAAGAGCCTTGTGACTGGCCTCTGCCCCTTGGGCGTCTGCATCTGCCCCTCTGTGGTCTGGCAGAAGCTGGAAAGAACCAGTTTTTGGTTGGCCAATTTCTGCTGAAACGAGGGGGTTGAACCTGTAAAAAATCCTTGACCGTCTGCATAGATTTTGCCTTATCCTCCATTTTCTTTAAAACTTCTGCTTTTACACCAAATAAAACATCCTGCTGTAAAGGGGCAACCAATAACTTTGCTTTAACATGATCAAGTAAAGTTTGTTCTTTTAACCAGGCATGCCTACGTATGACAGACCCTGTCACTGCTGCTCTACAAGAAGCTTCCAATGAATCAAATCCACATTGCAAAGTATGTTTTCCCACTTGTTCAGCTGCATGCAACAAATCTTGCATTTCCTTTGCATTTCTTGCATTGCACAGAAGAGGTTATCAGGGACCTGGGGACCCAGGTTGACAGTGGCCTTTCTTTTGACATTCACATTGCTAAAGTGGTTAGAAAGACCTTCTACACTGCCCACCTGATCATGAAGCGATTCACATCCAGATCTAGTGAGGTCATTGTTCCCCTGTACTCTTCACTTATCAGACCAATGATAGAGTACAATGCCCCATTCGGGATGCATCTCACCCGACATCTGCAGCAATTGGAGAGACCCCAAAAGTTCCTCACCAAAAGGATAAAGGGACTCCAAAATCTGTCATATGCTGCCAGATTGAAGAAACTCCAGCTCTATTCAGTCGCATACCGTCTGCTCAGAGGTGACATGTGCCTGACATACAAGGCCATGTCCAACCCGGAATTAATGGACATGCTCCACCTCAAAAAATCCAAATCCACCAAAACCACGAGAGCAAGCGACTTAAACCTTAGCACGGATATAAATAGGACGTGCTGGAGGGATAGATTTATCACTCAGAGACTCCCTATGCTGTGGAATAAAATCCCAGTCCATGTGAGGCAGAGCACCTCGCTGGCTCTGTTCAAGAGAAATCTTGACCTGTGGATGGGAGATCGTAGGTTTACCCCGGGAATCATCTATGTGTCACTGCTGGACAGAGGCACAACAAACTAATGGGTACAGTATTTTTTCATATAAGGGGTGGCGTAAGCCACAAACCTTTGGGCTAGGCTTATAAATGCCTTAGGGCAGATAGCCTAGTATAAACCTATGAACCTTGTAATCAGGCTGTTCTGTATGTGTGAGCATTTTTTGTTTTGATTGAGACAAAGTATTGTTGATATTTCAGCACGTGAAACTGACAATTTAAGGCACTCATAGCTAGAGTAGCTGAGGTATATACTTTCTTTCCCCATCTGTCTAGTGCTCTAGAATCCCTTTCAGAGGGCACAGGATTTTTAGCAATAGAGGCCTCAACCCCTTTGGGACCCTGGGAAATGGTTTCTGGGTCAGCAACAGGGCTTTTATACAGGAATTTGTGAGAGTCAGGGACTCTAAGTATCTGTCTGGTTTGGCTGGTGCAGGAGGTAGTGAATCTGGGTTAAGGCTAGATTCTGAATAAACATTATCCACAATGTCTAACACAGGTGGAATAGCAAGTGGTCTGTGCTGGGGTAGTAAAAGGAACTCTCTGAGCCTTTTCTTAAAATCAGAGTAATCCTGGCCTTCCCAGTGGAAATGTTCCCTCATGGTATGTAAGGTTTCCCCAAAAGAGTAGTCTTCTGGGGGAGATGCAGAAGGGATAGACTCTTCAGCATCAGAGTCTTCATAAGGGGGAAAGGAATATTCCTGTTCCTCAGAAGAGTTCGAGGAAATTGAAACCTGGTCAGAGGAAGCGTACTCCTCCTCCTGTCTTGGCCTTTTATTAGGAGGGGGATGGGAACCCCTGATTAGGGTAATTAAGTCTTCAGCCATCTTAAGCATCTGTTTCTTAGGCATGGGGCCTTGTACTGGAGACTGCTGTACAGTCTTCTTTGTTTTTAAAGGAGTTTTCACCTTTGCATAGGATTTAATAGTGAGTGTAGTCGGTCCGAAGACACCTTCTGCAACTGAAGGCGTTTCAACTGCACTGGAATCTCCTTCAGGCATGGAGTCGGAAGGACCTAAAGGTAAAGGTTGTGTAGGCCTAGCAATCTCCACTTGTGAATCGGATGTCGCCTGGGGTTCTAAATCAGCGATCGTCAGGGGCTGCGTAGGCACCTCACTGAAAACCGGAGAACCGGCAACTGGCCTAGCAGAGGCCTCGGAGTCTGGTTTGGGTCTCTGCTGCCTGTCCCTATCTTTGCGTTTTTTATGCATTCCGGTCGTCGGTTGCTCCGACAGCAGGGTATAATTAAATTTCCTACCTAAATAATGTCGGGCGAAATCAAACTTTTAGTTATGTACTTACCATAACGATAGATGTATGTGATCCATCTCGCCTACATTAATTACTGATGGGTTCGGAGCAGAGAGTTGGCTCCGACTCGGCCACTATAACTAGCACGAAGTCTCTCATTGGCTGGGCTAACCCTGTATCTCAAGATGCATCACGCCCAAACCCCCAGATCTTGTTTGCCCCAATATGATTTCCCCACATACACCATACCACAAGGATACATATGTAAAAGGAGAGAAAAAATAATATCCTCAGAGGACTCAGAATACAAGTTTCCTCCAAGTCCAACAGGTAGGGGCAAGGAGGGCGGGTACGTAAGAATGTAAGCGAGATGGATCACATACATCTATCGTTATGGTAAGTACATAACTAAAAGATGTAATGTGATCCTATCTCGCCTACATTCATTACTGATGGGACAGCGTCCCTAGCACCTAAATCCTGGGAGGCTCACTGGAAAACACTCCTGAGCACTGTGGAACCAAAGGAAGCCCGACCTCTAGAGGCTACGTCCAGTTTGTAATGAGAAAGAAAGGTATGTGGAGAAGTCCAAGTAGCCGCTGCACATATCTCATCTATGGATAGTCTAGCGTGAAAGGCCACTGAAGTTGACATAGCCCTGGTAGAATGAGTCTCAACTGGAAAGGGAAGATCCTTACCCGCTAATGCATAAATAAATGAGATGCAGTCTCTAATCCACTTAGCTATAGTGCCCTTAGTTACGGATCTGCCAATTCTATTGTCCGAAAAGGACACAAACAACTGATCTGATTTCCTCTCCTGTTGTGCTCTATTTAAATTAAACCTCAGTTGTCTATGCACATCCAACTGGTGTAATTTGTATTCTGCTTTGTTGGAAAAACTTGGGAAAAAGATCGGAAGCTCAATAGACTGGTGGAGACAAAGAGCAGAAGACACCTTAGGGAGAAAAGAAGGATCAAGTCGCAGAGATACTCTGTCCTTATGAAAAATTAAATAAGGTTTAACAGAAAGGGTTTGAAGCTCCGATACTCTTCTGGCTGAAGTTATGGCTACCAAGAAGGCAGTCTTCCATGACAAAAATTTCAATTCGCAGGAGGTTGCCGGCTCAAAGGGAGAAGACGTCAAAGCTCTGAGCACCACATCTAATTCCCATGGCAAGACTGGTTGCGAAACCAGAGGGCGCAGCAACCAGGCTCCTTTCAGAAAGGCTTTACACAGCTTATGAGCCATGAGAGAAGGCTCATGTACAACATGATAATTGGAGATTGCTGCCAACTGAACCTTTATAGTGGAGGCAGCCGAGCCTTGTTTAAAGAGTGTAGCTAAGAAATCTAACACCGCCGACACCGGGGCTGTAAGGGGGTCAAGATCACATTGCTGAGCCCAAATTGCAAATCTCTTCCATTTACTAGAGTATATTTTCCTAGCAGAAGACTTGTGGGAGGAAGACAGAATATGTACTACTTCTGGGGTAAAAATATGCTGTCTGACTAAGGTCGGAAGTGGAGGAGCCAGGCAGCGAGCTTGAGTGTTTGTAGAGATGGATGGAGATGTCCTGATTGATGAGTCAATAGGTCTGGAGCTGGGTCCAGAATCCAAGGACCATCCACCGCATACTTCCGAAGGAAGGGGAACCAAACTTGACGGGGCCAGTGTGGTGCGATCAAAATCATTTTGCTTCCCAAGCAGGTAGCCTTCTGAATCACTCTGGGTAGAAGAGGGACCGGCGGGAAGGCGTAGAGCAGACCGGAGGGCCAATTGTGGATTAGAGCATCCCTAGGTGACTCCCCCTGTGGGGGGATCAGAGTGAAAAAAAATCGCTGCACTTTGCATTCAGGGGGCTGGCAAAGAGGTCACAGCAGGGAAGGCCCCACTTGGAGAAGATCTGCGCAGCCACTCTGTCGTTCAGGGACCACTCGTGAGGCATCAGAATAGCTCTGCTCAGCCTGTCTATCACATTGGACTTCCCCGGAATGTACGTTGCCACTAGAAAGCGCTGGGAAGCGATCGCCCAATTCCACACTCTCATGGCCTCTCTGCAAAGGGGGTAGGACTTGGTTCCTCCCTGCTTGTTCAGATACCAAGCAGCCAACACATTGTCGGAAAGAATCGCAATAGTTCCCCTGGGAAGAGAGCTGTGAAGTGCCTGCAATGCTAGAAGCACCACTCTCATCTCTAGAACACGGATATGCAAGTGAACCTCGTGGTCTTGCCACGTACCTTGGACCGTCTTGCCCAGGTAATGCCCCCCCCACCCTATCTGGGAGGCGTCCGTGGTTACTGTGGCAACAGGGGACAAGGGTCTCCCCTTGATCCAGATTGGACGAGAGAAGCCACCAACTCAGATCCTGCCGGCATCTCTCCGTGATGAGAATCAGATGGGACAAGGGGCGTTCCTGATATGACCACTGGGCCGAAAGGAGCCACAGAAGTATTTGCATGTGTAACCTGGCTAGCGGAACTAAGAGAATGGTAGCCGCCATTGATCCCAACAAATGAAGAACCATCCTGGCTTGGGCTTTTCCCCGAGGTAGTAAAGCCAAGACTTGGGCCTGTAACACTTTTATTCTCTCTGTCGGTAGAAAAGCTCTCATCTCTACAGAGTCTAGCTCTGTGCCGATAAAGGCAACACGCTGTGATGGCAGCAATACAGACTTTGCCCAGTTGAATGAAATCCCCAGAAGATGGCCCAGTTTGACAATAAGTCTTGTGGCTTGAACAAGTAGATGCCTGGTGGGGGCAGTGAGGAGCCAGTCGTCTAGTTAAGGAAACACCTGGAATCCTAGACGTCTCAGGTGAGCTGTCACCACTGCCACACACTTGGTGAACACCCTGGGGGCTGTGGTGAGACCAAAGGGCAGGGCCCAAAATTGAAAAGACTGGCTCCCAGCCGGAAGCATAAATGATTCCTGGAAACCTTGAGATCGAGGGAGCACATCCATACTCCTTTTTCCAGCAATGGGAAAATGAATTGCAAGGTGACCAGTCAGAACCTGGACTTCTTTACAAAGCGGTTTAGACGGCGGAGATCCAGAATGGGTCTCAAGTCCCCTGTTCTTTTTGGCATCAAAAATAACCTTGAGTAAGTTCCTAATCTGATCTGGTCTGCGGGGACTGGTTGGATGACTCCTTTTTCTAGCAGCTTTGAAACCTGTATTGCTGCTTGATCCCGTTGACTGGGTGGAACGTCCTGGATTTTTCTTGACGGGGGCGGGGTGGGGGCAAAAAAAAGGGAATGGTGTAACCTCCGGTGATGATACAAAGCACCCATCGATCCTGAGTGATGGACTCCCAGGCCTGAAGATGCTCCGAAAAACGACCCCTGACTGGTGCCGGAGATGCACAGTTGGGTAATCCCTCAGGGATGTTGGTAAGAGAAACCATGAAAGGACTCGCGGTCTCCTGTATTGCGGGGGCCTCCATCGCCTCTAGGGTGACGCCTACCATTAAAATTCCCCCCTCCTCTGCCCCTGGAGGGGGGGGTCACTTTGATGGGCAGGGGAAGACTTTTGAGACTTTCTGAACCACATTTTCCCTCCCCTCTGAGCCTTGGGATAAGGTCTAGTGGGAAGCGAAAAACAGGCCCCAACGGCAGACGAAGTATTACCCTCCTGCTCACATCTAGTGAGGGTGTCTTTCACTTTGGGTCCAAAAATGGAGGACCCGTCGAATGGGGCACCCGTGAAAGAAGACTTGAAAGCCTCCGCAAAATGACACAAGCGCATCCAAGCTTGCCTCCTAAGGGCGACGCCCGAACTCGCTGCTCTACCCGCCCCCTTGGCTGCATAAGATATGAGCCTCATAGACGAGTTGACGATGGAAGAAAGGGTAGACAGCTGGGCATTAACAGACTGGGCCAACGCCTCAGGCAAGTTACCCGACAGGGTATCTCCCCAACTCCTTTATGAGATCCCTTTGGAGCCACGTAAAATGACACAAGTAATTCAGCGACCGTAATGTAAAGGTCGCTGAAGACAGGGTAGCTTCCCATACCTATCCATACTCCTAGACTCCTTATTAGGAGGATGGATGGAAGTAGAAGCCTCTGCCACATCCTGCTGGGTGGCAGACGCCACCACCAATGTATCCACAGGTACTCCTTTGGTCAAAAATTATTTTCCAGGAGGCGCAGATAAGAATTTATTGGGGCAGCTAGGAACTGGCTCCACAGAGTCAGGGTGTTCCCACACCCTTCGACAAATAAGATCCAATAATTCATCTAAGGGTGGAGATACCTAGGAGGTGGAAGGCTGGGCTCCGAAGGCCTTGAGGAAGACAGACTCCTCCTCGGAAGGGTTTTTGGATGGCCAGTCGCCCCGCTGTCTCAAGATCTCCAGGATATCGGAGAACAAGACATCATCCGAGGATGACTTCTGGGACCCTTCTGCATCATCGAGGTCAGTGTCCGAGGTGACAGACTCATCCGGAGAGTCTACGTGCTTCCTCTTACACAGCTTCTTCCTGGGAGGCTCTTCAGGCACAGACTTTGAAGGGCCCTCAGAAAGTAAGGGACCACACATGGAGGTATCCTCAGGCATAAGAGCCCTGCTGTCCAGAGATAGGGGGGCACCAGAAGCTCTAGTCGCAGCGTCTAGGGAAGGAGTTGCTGATTCAGATGAAGTCACTATGGACTTGGCCAGCGCGCTCCTCATAGCCTCGAAGGCAGGTCCACCAGAATAGGATGAAAAACCCGCCTCCGAGACCATGACCGGAGTCGGGGTACCCCTAGCCGAAGCACCCAAGGGGAAGACTCAAAGCCGCAGTCTGAAGCTCCGATGTATCCCCCTCGGGTTCGACTGAGAACACCCGAGTACCGAAACCTGTACCAGGAATGGAAAAGATTGGAGTCAATGTCGGATCCGAAAGACTCGCAGGAGGTTTAGGAGCCGATCCAGGGACTTCACTCGACTCGGCAGACTCCGGCTCAGACGACACCGAGGTTGTGGGAGGAGGAAGAAACGGAACTGATATAGTAGCTGGCTCCGGAGCCGAAAATAATTTAGTTAACACTGGCGACTGGAGGAGCCTCTGGACCACCCTATCGACATCTGAATCCAAGAGCCTGGAGGACTTGGAGGAGACAGACAGGGGTCGAGAAACCTTCTCAGTCGGAACAGAGACAAGACTGGGGGAATGGCTCCGAATCGGCTCCAAAAGGATCGGAGCCGAAGCAGGCTCGAGAACCACCGCAACCTTTTTCGGCGCAGACGACCGTGGAATCGAAGAAGCTGACCCCACAACAGACAATACTTCCTGCGGCTCCGAGACCAATGGAGCTGAGGAAGGAGACATAGCCTTGGACCGTGCTTCCTGCGGGTCCGAGACCAGTGGAGACGAGGAAGGAGATGTAGATTTAGACCTTTTCTCCAGAGGCTCCGATGAACTAGTTGGAGCCGGAGACTTCATTTTAGACTTGGACCTGGATTTCTCAGAGGGAGGAGAGGATGCCAAGGTTTCCTCAAAGGAGGGTTTAATCAAACCCTTGAGGATAAGTTTATTTCTCTCCTGTAAAACCCTGGCAGAGAAAGCATGACACACACTGCAGGATTCCTGCAAGTGTATGGCACCGAGACAATATACACAGATGGCGTGGCCGTCTGTCAGCAACATCTTGTATGCACATTGGGCGCATTTTTTAAAACCAGATGGCTTATGTTCTTTAGGTTCCTTCCATAAGGAACACAATCCACAAGCAGCAACAATATTTCAAATTTACACAATAAGCACAAGCACACTCAGCAACACAAGGTAGGGAGGGAGGGAGGAAAGGGCTCTAATTTAAACACCCGAACAGTAACAACACAAGATAGGGCAAAGGCCCTCTAACTAAAACGGGCCTAGCCTGCCAAACAGAAGGATTACCACAACAAACGCAATCAGTCACAACAATGGATACAACAGACAACGTAGCTATTAGAATAGCTTTGTTGGTATAATAACTTGAAGCTATAGTTCAAAAAACAAGATAGAGGGTACTTAGCCACAGCCAAGTCGAGACCACGTCGTTACTCTAGGAGCGGCAAACGAGATCTGGGGGTTTGGGCGTGATGCATCCTGGGATACAGGGCTAGCCCAGCCAATGAGAGACTTTGTGCTAGTTATAGTGGCAGAGTCGGAGACGACTCTCGGCTCCGAACCAGTCAGTAATGAATGTAGGCGAGAAAGGATCACATTACATCCAACGTTTAATGGTTCATTTATTAAACCTAGCAAAAAACCGACAACCTGTGACGTCGTGGTCTGGGCCTAGGAAAGGAATGCAATAAGAATGAAAGTCCTTATGAGGTATTTGCTTCCCACAAGAAATGCAATTGTTAACTTTTTCTGACATCGGACTGAGGCAAGAAAAGGTTCCCCAACGGGGTACTTAGCTTTATTGAAGACTTCGGACTGAAATTCGATTTGAAAATCTCAGGAGTCGGCCGACCGGCACTTGCGAACTGCTTCTGCTTCAGGCACTGTGCAGCAAGAAAGACTGAAGAAAATGGCGTGGGATGCATCTTATATACTCCCTGGCGCACTGACGTCAGGGAAGAAGCGACAGCAACCGACGCCGGACCAAGACTGGAGCTCAGACTGCGGGACCGCCTGACAGCAGGATAACCCAAGTGTGATGACTGCAGCAGTGTAACACGAACATCTGGCAAATTAATTGACTGGTTCAGAGTTGCTTCTGTGACCACCTTGGGCATGAACGAAGGGTTAGTTTAAAGGGCCACTCTATCGTTATGAAAAACCATGAAGGGCGGTTTGATAGAAAAGGGCCTGCAATTCTGAAACTCTTTTAGCTGAAGTTATGGCTACTACAAAAGCCGTCTTCCATAACAAGACTTTGATATCACATGTGGCAACAGGCTCAAATGGACTCTCTGAGAGACTGCAGCAGAAAGGTCCCAAGAGGGGGGGGGGAGGATCCTTGACAGCAGGCTGAAGCAGACCCCCCACCCCATTCAAAAATTCCTTACACAAGCAAGAGGAAAAGGTAGATTCCTCATAAACATGAAAAATGGAAATAGCTGCCAACTGTACTTTGACAGTAGAGAAGACAGCCCCTTCCTGAAACAGCAAAAACAAGAGCAGTAAGATATCTGAACTAGAAGTTGAAGTGGAATCCAGACTACACTGCTTGGCTGAAACAGAGAACCTTTTCAATTTACTAGTGTAAGCCTTCTGAGAGGCCAGGATAATGTTCTTGATGGCAGAAGACAGCCTGGACTGATTCAAGATTACTGGAACTGGAAAACCATGCCGTCAGATTAACAGTCTGGAAGTTGGGAATCAGGAGCTAAAAGAGATGGGAAATAAGATCCAGAATGGGATCTACTACTCAAAGGGGGGGTACTTCAAATAACACCACAGAAGGGGGAAACCACACCTGCCGAGGCCAAAACAGGCAATAAGGATCAATGTGGTCTTGAGGCAACAAGCCTTCTGAAGTACTCTGGGAATAAGAGGTAAAAGAGGACAGGCATATAGGAGACCTGGAGGCCAACTGTGAACCACAGTGCCCCTGGGTAATTTCCTGTCTGGGGCAATCAGGACGAAATACCGGCTTCATTTGCGATTGAGAGTGGAAGCTAACAGATCACAGCTCGGTTGACCCGAGCAAAGGAAGATCTCTTCCGCCACTGAAAGAGTCAAGAACCACTTGTGAAGACTCAGGATTGCCCTGCTGAGTCTGTCCTCCAGTATGTTGGACTCTTCTGGAATGTGTGTTGCAACAAGAAGGCGCCCCAAGGACATCACCCATTCCCACTCTCTCATGGCCTCACAACAAAGCAGATACGAATGTGTGCCCCCTTGCTTGCTGATGTACCATAGAACAGCCATGTTGTCCGTATGAAGTGCAATGGTATCCGGAGAGGGGCAGTCCTGAAAAGCTAGCAATGTAAGTAGGACTGTCTTCATCTCCAGGACACTGACATGCAGTTTGGTCTCTGCAGTGGACCACATGCCTTGGACCATCTTTCCCTGAAAATGCCACACCCCCACCCCAACAGGGAAGCGTCTGAGGTCACTGTGGCGCTAAGGAGGAAGACAGAATGGTCTGCCTGCCTGCTAGGAGGTTGGTTGGGAGACTGGATCCACCAAAGGAGATTACACCTGCACAGTGGGGTGAGACAGATGGGTGTTGACATCGGATGAGACAGGGAAGACAACTGAACCACTGAGTCCAGTGCAGAACCTTCATGCAGAAACTGGCTAATGGCACCAGACAGATCGCCGCCACAGACTCCAAGATCCTGAGATTAAGGTGGGCCTGGGGATGAGACAGATTGAGAAGACACTGGACATGCAATCTGATGATATGCACTCTGAGAAGCAGGAGCACTGCAGTCTCTCACACAGTGTCCAACTGGATCCCGATTAACTCCAGATTCTGGGATGGAATGAGGCTGGACTTGGGGAGATTCACTGTAATCCCCAAGTGGTCAAATACATGACGTAGGTAATTAAGTGGCAGTGGCCAGCTGATGCTTTGTGGGAGCTGTGAGGAGCCAATAGACAATGTATGGAAACACCCAGAATCCCCAAAGTCTCACATGAGCTGTGACCACTGCAATGCACTTGGTGAATACTCGGGGTGGCTGTTGTGAGACCAAAGGGCGTGGTCCTGAACTGATGGTGACTGGCCCCTACTCGAAAGCGGAGCTCTGGAGCACCAGTTTATTTTTATATGATAGTACATGTCCTAGACATCCAAGGAGCACATCCAATCGTTCTTGTGCAACAGAGGCATGATGGACTGGGCAGTGACCATATGGAACGTGGACTTCTTGACAAATAGGTTGAATTTCCCGAGGTCCAGGATTGGATGCAGGTCCCCCTTCTTCTTTGGGACCAAAAAGAAGCAAGAGTAAGTTCCAGATTCTTGCTGCCCTGGGGAGACCTCTTGGATGGCTCTCTTTTGAAGTAGCTTGAGCACTTCTTTCTGAACTAGCTCCCTCTGAAGCGGTGGTGCATCGGGGAAGTATCTCCTGACCACAAGAGGTGACTGAGAAAAGGGAAGAGACTAACCCCATGGAATTGACGTTTAGCACCCAATGATCTTATGTAATACTTGCCCAGGCCAAAAGGTGCAGAGACAAATTACCCCAGACTGCCTCCAAGGCAGGACAGTCGGGCAGGCTTCAGGACTGCTGCTGGGGATTTTCAGAGAAGGGTTCCCTGGAGCCCTGATTTTGCAGACCCCTCGCTGCCCTTGGGGCCGCTTCTGCCACTGAACCCTCTCCCCGACCTCTAGAGGAGGGCTCATCCTCAGCATCTGGAAAGGCAGACAGCGACTTGCGAAACCACATTTTCCTGGTTCCTCACTGCATCTTGGACAAGGAGAGTTGAGGAGTGAAAAATCTTATTCCCTAAGCCAACAAGGTCTTGTCTTCCTGCTCACTGCGGGAAAGAGTCGCTTGGACCAAAGGGCCAAAAACAGGGTAGAATCACTGAAGGGGGCATTGGTGAAAGATGCCTAAAAGGACTCCGTAAATCCGCCAAGGCACATAGCAATAGCAATGCCTGCGCTGGCTGCTTGAGAGGCACCTTCTCTAGCACTGGCAATCAGCCTCATCGATGAATTAGCCAGGGAAGAAATTGTGGCTAGTTTGGGGGACACCTTACTTAGTTCCCCAGTGGGAAATACCTCAGAAAGTTAAGTAATAAGCTCCTTGACCAAGTCCATTTGTAGCCGGGTGAAAGGTGCCAGGTAGTTAAGCACCCGTAGACCGAATGTAGCGGAGGCAAAAATACACTTTCCATTCCTGTCAATCGTCCGGAACTCAGTTAGGGAGAACAAAGGTGCTCTATTCCACCAGTTTACTATTAGTGGTGGTAACTACAATGATTGCATCAAATGGCGCACCTTTGCAACAGAACTGTGTCTCAGAAGAGGGACTGAGGAATTTGTCCGCATGTTTGGGAACAGGCTCCACAGTATCAGTCTCCTCCTATGGCATGGTGGCGACAAACCCAGGGAGAAGGACCAGAGCACGCCAGCACCTCCTGGCCTCTGGATATACCAGCTCCAAATTGTCAAGGGCCGAAGCGCCCAGGGGAAGGGACTGGTCCAAGAAAACAGGTCCGGGGTAAGGGACTGGTCCAAGAAAACGGGTCCAGGGGAAGGGACTGGTCCAAGAAAACGGGTCCAGGGGAAGGGACTGGTCCAAGAAAACGGGTCCAGGGGAAGGGACTGGTCCAAGAAAACGGGTCCAGGGGAAGGGACTGGTCCAAGAAAACGGGTCCAGGGGAAGGGACTGGTCCAAGAAAACGGGTCCAGGGGAAGGGACTGGTCCAAGAAAACGGGTCCGGGGGAAGGGACTGGTCCAAGAAAACGGGTCCGGGGGAAGGGACTGGTCCAAGAAAACAGGTCCGGGGGAAGGGACTGGTCCAAGAAAATGGGTCCGTGGGAAGGGACTGGTCCAAGAAAACTGGTCCAGAACCCCCAACCAAGGACTCCGGGGCGACCACTCTGCCTGGGTCTTTGCCTGCCCAGGGGTGGCCAAGCAGTAACAGTCAGGGACTCAGATGGGGTAGGGACAGAAAGGTCCCCAGGGACCCTCATCTCCTCCCTGAGCGATCCAGGGCCTGAAAGTCTGAAATTGACCTGGTCAGACGAGGAGAAGCCAAAGGGGTAGGGGGTAGCCCCTTGCTGGATGGGCAGAGGACGTGAGAAGCCCCAACTCAGAGTCTTGAGAAAGGACCTCATTATCCTGTCCATATTTAAAGGGAGCAAACTCCTTGGGGGGGACTGCCCTAAGCCATAACCAAAGGGGGACTCCTCAATTAATAATAGTGGGATCAAACACCGATCCTGGATACCATATAGCAAAGCAAGGATCGGAACCCTTGGATCCCATATAACTCGGATCTGAGGACGCCGGATCCACATCTAGCCTTGATCCGGAGACATTGGATCTGGGAGTGGATTCCCGTGGACTAGCATCTGAGGGCCTCGGAACAGAAGCTTCAGATATGTGGGAAGAGTTGTGGGGCCTGGTATCTCAGGGCATCAGATTCGAATGGGTTGAGACTGGAGTCTGATCCAAGGAACGAGGATTCGACAGCCTTTCCTTTTTTGAGGAGGAAGACCCAGGAAGCAAGGGGGCCTTCCTTTTGTGCTCTGAGGGTCCAGATCTGGCAGGAGACAGAGCCAGGGGACCCCCTTCAGCCAGCCCTTTTAAAATTGAGCTTGTTTTGGCGCTCGACCAAAGCCCTGGGGTTGAATACGGCATGAATGTCCAGGTGGTCAGCGCCCAAAGACATTCCTCATGTGAATTGGAGACAGGCATCTTCTGACCATGAGAAGCACCTTTTGAAGCCAACTGGCTTAGCAGACATGGCGGAAAGAACCTGCACCCAAAGGGATACACAACAGACAGAAAGTACAGTTGTGTACATTTACCATAAATGTAGATGTTAGAGTGTACTCACTGTTGCAGTCATCACACTTGGGTTATCCTGCCAGGGGGAGCCCTCAGTCGGCCCAAATACCAGAGGCTTAGTATTGCTGCGTCGGTTGCTGTCGCTCAAGGACTGACGTCAGGTCGTCAGTGGTATAAAATCAGGCAGCCGACGCCATTACATCAATTTTTCCTGCCCCAATTGTCAGGAGTTGCCAAATAGGGAGCTAGGTTATGGTGGAAGACCACCAGTAGCAAGTAAATATCAAAAATTCCCAGTAAGGAGAGAGGAAGAGACAGAGAGAGCGAGACAAGGGGGATGGAGGGTGGGAAACCAGGACTGCAACAGTAAATACACTTGAACATCTAAATTTATGGTTAGTGTACAGAACTGTACTATGTTCTTCGTGTTTCACTGTTGCAGTCATCACACTTGGGTTGATTCCCAAAGCTGAAGAAAAGGGTAGAGGCAGTCAAGAAGACTGGGGGCTGGCTAGTATGTCCTGCAAGACTGCAGTGGCAAAGCCTGCCCTGAATTTGGAGAAGATAGGCAGGTGGTAATGCTTGGTGAAGGTATGAATAGAACTCCATGTTGCAGCCTCCAGCATGTCCCTGGTGGGGATCACACTGAGAAAAGCTCTGCAGGTGGAGGCTGTCCTGGTGGAATGGGTCCTGACCCCCTTTGGGGGTGGTTTCCCGTGCTGTTTTTAGCAGAAATGGATGCAGTGTGCTATCCATTTGGAGACTGATTATTTGGATACGGCCTTGTCCTCTGCTGTGAAGCTGACTAGCAATTGGTCAGTTTTTGTAAAAGATTTAGTCCTATCCAGATAGAATCTGAGTTGTCTGTGCACATCTAGAGTGTGCAGAATCCTTCCCCCCTTGTTTTGTGGGTTAGGGAAAAAGGTGGGTAAATGAATGGATTTGGTTGGGAGCCACACTGGACACCACTATAGGCATGAAGGATGGGTCAGTCCTGAGGGAGACCCTGTCAGCATTGAAAATGATGAAGGGCTCTACAGTCGTGATTGCCTGTACCTCTGAAACTCTTCTAGCTGAAGTGATGGCCAGAAGCAAGGCTGTTTTCCAAGAGAGGGATTTTAACTCTGCTGAAGCTGCAGGTTCCAAGCTGGGGTAGGAGCTCTTCTGGGTGGCCTTAAGTTGTTAGCCCCTCTTAGGAACTGTTTGATGAGAGGGTGTGAGATGACAGGTGGCTCTGTGCTGTAATGAACAGAGATGGCAGAGGCATGAATTTTAACAGAAGAGAAGGAGAGACCCCTGTGTAGTAGGTCTGCTAGTTAATTCCAGGATGAGAGGTAGGGAGGGTTGTGCTGTTTCAGCTCCCATAGCATGGATCCAGGTGCAAAACCTTTTACATTTGTCAACAAAGGATTTTCTAGTGCTGGGGTGTCTGGCCTCACATATAATATATAGGACTTGTTGGCTTAGGCTGGCAGCTTGAGGAGAGGTCAGGGAATAAGCCAGGCTGCCAAGGTTGAGGGTCTGCAATTGGGGATGCATGAATTCACCATTCTTCTGGGTCAGGAGTGTTGGGATCTGAGATAGGTGCCATGGTGGTAGGGGTGACAGGCTGCATAGCAGTGGGTACCAGTGCTGGCACGGCCAGTCTGGGGCAGTAAGATTGCCCTTGGTTTTTCCTCCCTTATTTTGAGCAGTACCCTTGAAATGAGTGGTAGAGGGGGAAATGCAAAGACCAAGAGTTTTACCCATTGGAAGGATAGAGCATCCACCTTCCAGGCCTTGCTGTGAGGTTCCCTGGTGCAGAATTTGCAAAGCTGATGATTGGAGTGGGAGGCAAAGAGGTCCACCTTCAGGGTGCCCCGTTTCTGGGTTACAAGGGAGAAGGATTTGTGGTCTAGTTGCCACTCATGTGGGTCTAGCAGATCTCTGCTTAAGTTGTCTGCCAGAGAGTTTAGGGAACCTGGCAGGAATTGTGCTAGCAGGTGTATTTGCATGGCTGAGGCAGTGTGCCAAAGGGTCATGGCGAGCCTGCACAGAGGATAAGAGGGAGTCCGCTCCCTGCTTGTTGATATACCACATCACTGTGGTGTTGTTGGTTTTGATCAGTAGAGACCCCAGGGAAAGTAGGGGTCTGAAAGCTGTCAGAGCATGCTGAACAGCTAGCATCTCTTTTTGGTTGATGTGCAGATGCATTTGACTTGGGCTCCAATGGCCCTGAATACACCTGCCATCCAGGTGTGCACCCCAGGCATAGTCTGGTGCGTCTGTGGTGAGGGTCTGGGCAGCGTGGGGTTGTGAGAAGGGAAATCCCTTGTTGTGGTTGCAGGATGCTGCACACCAAAGCAAATCTTTCCTTAAACAGGGTATCATGATAGTTTACAGGTCCTGAGAGCGTTGACACCAAAGACTTTTTAGGGAAAACTGTAGTTTCCTCGTATGCAATCCGGCATATGGAATGAGTAGAATGCAGGAAGCCATGAACCCTAGAGCTTGCAGGATCTTCATTGTGGATAACTGGGTTCTGGTGGCTAGTTGAGAGAAGTAGCCTATTAGGTAGGCTTGTTTTTCTGGAGTAAGGAATGCCATCTAAGATGCCATATCCAGGCCTGCTCCCAGGAATACAATTTTTTGGGTGGGGACTAAATTTGCTTTTTTTCGCTGACAATATATCCCAGGGAGGTCAGTAGGTCCTTTACAAAGGTCAGATGCTGTAACAGCTTTTCCTGACTGTCTGCCTGAATCAGGCAATCGTCTAAGTAGGGGTAAATTTGAATATTTCTTTGTCCGCAAAAAGCAAAGGCTGGAGCCAGGCACATTGTGAAAACTCTAGGAGCAGTGGATAAGCCAAAGGGAAGTGCAGAAAACTGAAAGTGCATAGACCTTGCCCTGAAACAGATATTTCCTGCAAGATTCCCTGACTGGGATGTATAGGGAGGCCTTTTTCAGGTCTAGGGTGGCTAACCAAGCATCCTTGGAAAGCATAGGAAGAAGCTGCTGGAGGGTGAGCATTGTGAATTTTGGTGTCACCAGAAAGGTGTTTAGAATGGATAGATCCAGGATTGGGAGACAGGTGGCCTCTTTGCTGGGTACCAGAAAGAGTCTGGAATAGAAACCTTGGCCTATCTGGTCTGCAGGAAAATGCTGCATTGCCTTCATGGGGAGCAGGGAAAGCAACTTTCTTTTTGCCCTCTGCCCACTGGTTTGGAGGAAGACCTGGGAACCCTTTTGGGGTTGGCAGTGTGGACATAAAATTTGTATCCCTGGGACACTATGTTGAGGACTCATCAGTCGTTGGTAATAGAGGCCCAGTTGTTTGCATGGAAGGACAGTTTTCCTCCTAGGGGCACAAGCAGGTGGGCAGAGGTAAGGGATGGAGGTGTAAAGTCATTGTGAGTTCTTACCATAAGGGGCTGGCATAGCACGCCCTGTTTTTGAAGAGGAGGAACTCCATTGCTTAGACCTCTGCATTCCCTGGGACTGCTGTCTGGGGGGTCTGCTTCCTCTGGATCTGGGCTGAGCTGGCCTGGAGGGGGAAAGAAAGGGCCAGTACTTGGAAGGGCAATGCCTACTTAACCTCGGAGGCCGGACTTGTAAAACGTCTATCTGCATAGATTTAGCTTTTTCTTCCATCTTTTTTAAGACCAAACAAATTGTCTTTGTTCAATGGTGCGTCCAATAATTTTGACTCGACATGGTCTGGCAAGGTCTGTTCCTTAAGCCATGCATGCCTTCTAAGGACAGAATCAGTGACTGCTGCCCTGCAAGATACCTCTAGGGCGTCAAAGCCACATTGCAAGGTGTGCTTAGTAACCTGGCTTGCAGAATGCATAAGCTCCTGTCAATTTTTATTTTCTGCACAAACAGGAAAAGTAGATATTTTTTGTTTGAGGATTTCCACGGTAAGCTGATATTTCAGCATGCGGAACTGACATTTTAGTGCTCTAATAGCAAGAGTTGCAGAAGTGTATACATTTTTACCCCATCTGTCTAAAGCTCGGGAATCCCTGCCTGAGGGGGTGGAATTCTTAGCTGAGGTTGCTTTAATTCCTTTAGGTCCTTGGGAGATGACCTCTGGGTCAGCAGTAGGATTTTTGAAAAAGAATTTGTGAGAGTCAGAGACTCAGTCAGGTTTCCTGGGAGCATGAGGAAGGGTGTAAGGAGTCAAACTGGATTCCATAAAAACATTATCCACAACATCCAGGACAGGAGGGATGGCTAAATGTCTGTGTTTTGTACCTACCATAAATGTAGATGTCCGAACTGGATAGCATCTGCAGTCATAACAACTGGGTTGTCCTGTCGTCAGGCAGCCCTTCGGTCGGCCGGATTCCAAAGTCCGGGTCCGGCTTCGGCTGATGTCGCACTTCACCCGATGTCATCTCTGCTGGTCTTCGGTATAAAGGCACCAGCCGACGCCATTTTCTTCAGTGTTTCTTGCCCCAGATGCCAGTTGCCCTCTTGGAAGGCTAAATTTTGGTAAAAATGCCAATGTTTCCCAAAGGATAGAAGGCAAACACAAAAAATAAGCATGTATGTACATATATACAAACAAATACACCATAAGAGACTCCCCCCCACCAGCTAGCTATTAGGAGGGTAAATACCCTAGGAGTACCACAGAGGGAAGGAGGGAGGGTAATCCTGACTGCAGATGCTATCCAGTTCGGACATCTACATTTATGGTAGGTACAAAACTGTACTATGTCCTTCATGGATGCATCTGCAGTCATAACAACTGGGTAGAATACCATAGCCAACTAGGGAGGAGGAAGAATAGATTATGGTGTGTTAGGATCCCTTGCAGTACAGCAGTGGCAAACCCTGCTCGGGATCTGGAATACAGAGGTAAATTATAATGCTTGGCAAATGTATGCACGGAGGTCCAAGTAGCCGCCTCAATAATGTCCTTGGTTGCCACTCCTCGTAAGAAGGCTGTGGTAGTGGCTGTTGCTCTTGTAGAATGAGGTCGTATGTTCTGTGGAATTGGTTTTCCATGGAAGGAGTAACAGAATCGTATGCAATTTCCTATCCATTTGGAGATTGTCTGTTTGGAAATTGCTTTTCCTTCCCTTCCTGTTGCATAGGCTACAAAAGCTGGTCAGTTTTTCTGTTACTTTTTGTTCTGTCCAGGTAGTAGCGTAGCTGTCTGTGTACATCCAAGGTATGCAGCATTCTTTCCCTCTGTTTTGTGGGTTGGGAAGAAGGTAGGCAGGTGGATTGCCTGGTTTAGGGACACTCTGGATACCACCTTAGGCATAAATGTAGGATTAGTCCTCATGGACACTCTGTCTTGGTGGAAGATTAGGAAGGGTTGTACTGCCATTAGGGCCTGAAGTTCAGAAACCCTCCTTGCTGAGGTTATTGCCAGTAGGAAAGCAGTTTTCCATGAAAGATGCTGTAGGTCTGCTGTTGCTGCTGGTTCAAAAGGTGAGTGTCAACTTTTCTAGCACAAAGTTCAAATCCCAAGCTGGCAGTGGTGGTTTCCTAGGAGGTTTTACATTCTTGATCCCTCTGAGGAACTGCCTGAATAGCGGATGTGAGAAGACAGGTGGATCAAAGCTGTATTCTGCTGAAATAGCTGATGCATGTATCTTGATGGAGGAATAGGACAGGCCTGTATGTAGAAGCTCTGCCAAGTACTCCAGAATGTTAGCCATATCTATATTCGACACATCCTTCCCTCTTTCAGCACTCCAAATGACAAACCTTTTCCATTTCCCTGCAAAGTTCCTTCTTGTTGAAGGTCTGCGGGCTTCAAGGATAATGTCTTTAACCCTTTGGGAAAGATCTGGAATAGTTGCTGCTATGTGATGTGCCATGCAGTCAGCTGCAACGTTTTTAGGTTTGGATGCATGATGCTGTAGTTGTTCTGAGTTAACATCAAAGGCATCAGGGGTATTGACCACATTTTGTCCCGAGACATGCTCCTCAGCAATGGGTACCAGTGTTGTCTTGGCCAGTTTGGAGCGATCAGGATTATCCTTGGACGTTCCTCCTTGATTTTTAGTAATACCTTGTGTATCAAGGGAAGAGGTGGGAATGCATATGCTGTCAGGCCTTTCCAGCTGAAGGAGAGCGAATCCACTTTCGATGCAAGTGGATGGAATGTCCTTGTGCAAAATTTTTTGAGCTGGTGGTTGAGAGGGGAAGCGAATAGATCTATCTGTGGCATTCCCCATTTCTTTGCGATGGTCTTGAAGATGTCCGGTGTAGCATCCATTCGTGAGCATCCGAGGTGGTTCTGCTTAACATGTCTGCTAGAGTGTTCTCCTTTCCCGGTACAAACATTGCCTGTAACTGGATGTTGTAGCCGAGTGCCAGGTTCTAAAGGTCCAAAGTCATTCTGCATAGGGGGTATGAATGAGTGCCTCCCTGTTTGTTGATGTACCACATGACTGTGGTGTTGTCTGTCCTTATCATCAAATGGCCTTCTTTGAGGAATGGTCTGAATTTTTGGATTGCCAGTTTTACTGCCAGCATTTCTTTTAGGTTGATGTGCAGGTGAAGTTGGTCCTGCGTCCACAATCCTTGCACGCATTTGTCCAGCATGTGAGCCCCCCATCCTAGGTCTGAGGCGTCTGTTGTGATGGTTTGGCTTGCTTGATATTTGTGAAAGGGTAAGCCTGGGTTTGACTGGCATGCTTGAGCCCACCATAGGAACTCCTGTTTTAGGCATGGAATTAGTGGAATTTCTGTTTCTAGGCTGTGCCTGTGTTGGGACCATAAATTCTTTAGGTACCACTGTAGTTTTCTCATATGCAGTCTGGCATGTGGAACCAAGATTATGCATGATGCCATGAAGCCCAAGGCCTGCAGAACTTTTCTTGCTGTTAGCTTTCTGTGGTTTGTTAGTGCCAAGAAGTAAAGAGGGAGATCTTTTTGTTTTTCTGCAGTTAGGAATGCCATTTGTTTTACTGTGTCCAATTCCGCGCCCAAGAATGTCCTTGTTTGGGATGGAATCAGCCTTGATTTTTGCAAATTGACTGTGCATCCCAGTGCTTGTAGCAAGTAAATGACCCTTTGTAAATCTGTTGTCAGCTTGCTTTTGTTGTCCCCTTGTAGCAGGCAGTCGTCCAGGTATGGAAAAATTTGGATTCCCTGTAGTCTGCAGTGGGCGATTACTGATGCCAGGCATTTTGTGAATACTCTGGGCGCAGTAGATAAGCCAAAGGGCAATGCTGAGAATTGATAGTGCTCTGATCCTGCAAGAAATCTGAGGTATCTTCTGCAAATTGGTCGAATGGGGACGTGCAGGAATGCCTCCTTGAGATCTAGAGTTACCAGCTAACACTCCTTGCCCAGCATGGGAAGAAGTTGCTGTAGGGTCAGCATCTTGAATTTTGGGACAATGATGTATGTGTTTAAGGTGGACAGATCGAGAATAGGTCTCCAACTTTTTTCCTTTCTTGGAACTAGGAATAGTCTGGAGTAGAATCCTTTGCCTTGTTCTGTTATTGGTACTCTTTCCACAGCTCTCATCTTTGTTAATTGCATTATCTGCTGTAGAGCTTCTGTTTTTTGATTTGGAGGTAGGTTTGGCATTCCTCTTTTGACTGGTATAGTGTGGAAGTGGAAACGGTAACCTTGGTCTATGGTTTGCAAAATCCACTTGTCTTTTGTGATATAGTGCCAGTTCTTTGAAAATAAGGTTAATTTTCCGCCTAAGGGTGCTGCTATTTGTTCCCTGGTAGGCGGAGTTAGAATCAAGTCACTGTGATTGCCCTGTTGTAGTGGTAGTGGCTGTGCCTGTGGCTCTGTTATTACCTTGCCACTGTCGTCCTCTGTAGGCACCCCTCTGGATTGATTTCTGCCTCTGGAACGTCTATTCCTGCCCCTTTGGGATCTTGTGGAGTCAGGAAAGGACCAATTTTGGCAGGCCAGTTCCTGCTAAACCTTGGGGCTGAACCTGCAAGAAATCTTTAACCGCTTGTACAGATTTTGCCTTTTCTTCCATTTTCTTCATTACCTGCTGGGCAGGTGTACCAAACAAACTGGTCTTATCCATAGGAGCATCTAATAACTTAGCTTTAACATGATCCGTAAAACTTGTTCCTTCAGCCATGCATGTCTTCTTATCACTGTGCCAGTCATGGCTGATCTAAATGAAGCCTCCAGTGCATCATAGCCACATTTTAAGGAATGGTTACTAACCTGTTGTATGTTATTTACCATTTCTAATAGATTTTTCTTAACTATAGAGTCATCAGAGGATAGCTTTTAGTTAACTGATCAAGCATAAACTCTTGGTATTGTATCATGTGAAACTGACAGTTTAAAGCTCTAGCTGAGAGAGTAGCAGAGGTGTAAACCTTTTGCCCCATCTGTCTAAAGACCTGGCTTCCCTTTCAGAAGGAATAGGGTTTTTGCTGTGGTTGAGGCTACTGCCTTAGGGCCCTGGGATATAGTTTCGGGTCTGCAAGAGGGGCCTTGTATAGGTGATGATGAGTGTCTGGCACCCTGTAAAATCTATCTGGTTTGGCAGGTGCTGGAGGTAAAGAATCTGGTGCAGTGCAAACATCATTAAATGCATCGTCCACAACAGAGAGGACAGGAGGTATAGCTAAGGGCCTGTGTTGTGGTAGGTGCAGAAAAGTCCTTTTCTGGAGTCTGAAAAATCCTGTTCCTGCCATTGGAAATGTTCTCTCATGGCATGTAAGGTTTCCCCAAGGAGAATTCTTCTGGTGGGAAGCAGCTGGAATGGATTCTTCAGCATCCGAGTCCTCAAAATTGGAGAAAGGAGCCTCTGGCTGGTCTGTAATATCTGAGTCTTCCGCAGAATCATCAGAGGACACAGGCTCGAGGGGCTCTGCTCTAGGTCTCTTTTCTGGGGGCTGAGAGGCCCTGTCTGGGTGAGGTTGAGATCCCCTAATTAAGGATATTAAATCTTCTGCCAGAGTAAGCATTTGTGAACTAGAAGTGGGCCTGGTTGAGGGGGGGTTTAACAGGCACTGACTTAGTAGATTTGGCTGCTTTAGCCCTGGCGAAGGCCTTAATAGACATGGCTGCAGGCGGCCTAGCCGCACCACGTGCTGGGGTAGAGACATCCAAAGGGATGGTGTCTGATAAGTCACTAGTAACCACTGTAGTAGGTAAAATTTCTGAGGCCGATTCAAGTAAGGTAACCGGAACCTCAGTAGTAGTCATTGATTCGGCTGTACTCTGATCAGTTTTCTCGGTTTCGCCGAAACCGAGACACTCATGTTTGTTTAACCATGGTTTCGCCGAAACCGGACCGCGAAAGTGTCGGTCTTTTCTTTGCGTTTTTAATAATTTGGGTAGGCGGAGGATCCGACGGCATAATGTACGCAAATTCAGAGCCGAAAAACTGTTCAGCAAACTCCGACCGACGCCTAAGCCGCTCGCCGGTTGAAAGAAGCACAGGCCGAACAGGCTGCTACGTCATGGTCTGGGCCTAAACAAGGCAAACAGTAAGAGTGGAAATCTTTATGAGGTATTTGTTTCCCACAAGTTAAACAGTTATTGACTTTTTCTGACATCGGCTGAGGCAAGAAAGAGTCCCCAACCGGGTACTTAGCTTTTAGAAGTCTTCGAAGGAGTATTCGGTAGTAGTAATCTCTGGATCTGACCGACCGGCACTTGCGAACAGCTTCTGCTTCGGGCGCCACGCGGCAAGAAAGACTGAAGAAAATGGCGTCGGCTGATGCCTTTATACCCGAAGACCAGCAGAGATGACGTCGGGTGAAGTGCGACATCAGCCGAAGCCGGACCCGGACTTTGGAATCCGGCCGACCGAAGGGCTGCCTGACGACAGGACAACCCAGTTGTTATGACTGCAGATGCATCCATGAAGGACATCTTGGTAGTTTTAGAAAGAACTGAAGATGCCAAAAAAGTCGGCTTGTTTCGAGAATCGGTAGTGTGAAGAACTTCCTTGGAAGCCGGTGCCTACTTAGCGGCTCCGGATCCATTCAAGGTAGAGACATCCGCAGGATCCTTAGTTGAAGAAGAGTCTTGAGGCATACCGGTCTCCGAAAGGGTCTCGGTAGCGGCCTGCAAATCGACAAGCGGGCATCAGGGGCTGCAAAGGCACTTCACTGAGGACCGGGAGACCTGATGACTTAGCTTAACGGAAGCGTCATCGGCAGTTTTGGACCTTTGCAGTCTGTCTTTATCCTTACCTTTTGTTTTTCAGAAGATCGGTAGCTGGACGGCTTACCGAAGCCATATCGGAATTTGAGGACTGAGAGCAAAAATATCTAGCATAAGGGCCCGACGAGGTATAATTCTGGTGTTGAATAAAGCACAAAAGCGACAGCGAGGGACATCGTGGTCTGGGCATAAACAGGAGATGCAGTAAAAATAGAAGCCTTGGTGTGGTATTTGCTTTCCACAGGCGAGACAATTGTTGACCTTTTCTGACATCTGTTAGAGCAAGAAAAAGGATCTCCAACGGGGTACTTAGCTTTAGAAGACTTCCAACGTCAATTCGGAAATGAAAGCTCAGGTAGCGGCCAACCGGCACTCATGCGAACTGCTGCTGCTTCGAGCCCCTCGGTAGAAAAGACTGATGTAATGGCGTCGGCTGCCTGATCTTATACCACTGACAACCTGACATCAGTCCTGGAGTGACAGCAACCAACGCAGAAATACTAAGCCTCTGGTATTTGGGCTGAGGGCTACCCCTGGTAGGATAACCCAAGTGTAATGACTGCAACTGTGAAACACGAAGAACATCTGGGAGAACAAGCACAGGTCACAACCGGGAAAAAAAAAACAACCGATCAGCATACACCAAGCTCTAGCTAACTACAAGAAGCTATATACTACTAAAACACCACCAAACAGTAAGAAATGATGGCCACTACAAACAAGGGTGCCAAAACAAAGAGACTACCAAATCAAAAACAAACAGGAGAGGAGGGACTAAAATTACCATTACTATACAGCTACACAAAGAAGAAAATACCAATTACAGTGAAAAAAAATTCCTGAAAAAAGGTAAGAAATAGAGCTACTTATCCCTACTGGAGACTCGAGGCAAAGAATCTGAGTCTGAAGCTTAGGGTGGAAAATGAGATCTGAAGGGTTAGAGGGCAGCAAGGTATCATGGCAGTGTGAGGAGCTCAAGCCTAGAGGCTGTCCATAAGTTGCAGGATCAGATCCGATGCCGGCTCCAAAACTCAAGAGTGAGGAATAGTGACATGGATAACATCAGATGCAGCCTTTAAAGTAGAAAAGCTGCAACACCAAGACGTTATCAGTTTTGGACACAAATTATATAAACATTTGAGCAAGAGGGTGTGTATAAATATTTGGGAACTGATGAAGGATCAACAATAAAACATGAACAAATGTGAATAAAACTTGGTAAGGAATATTTCAGAAGACTTAATACTGAAAAAAGCATTGACATTTAGGAACAAAGTCCAAGCTATACACCAATTTGCTCTTCCGGTCCTAGCATACACTTCTACAGGAATTTACTGGACAGACTGGACAGGAAAACAAGGGTGTTTCATGTTCATCAAATGATTTATAAAAATCAGTGCATACCAAGATTATATATTCCTCGTTCTGAAGGGTGTGTGGGCCTCCTCAAAATTGATTACATGCATAGATCTGCAATCGTGGGACTGCATACTTATCTGCTGACCTCACAAGACCCAAACATAGTGAAAGTTTTGAAACATGAGGAGAATAAGTCTAAGATGACCTTCCTGCTTAGTTTAGCAGAAGCATATCAGCATCTAGCAGGAATGGAAAGCAAACCAGAAGTAGATAAATCAGCAATTGAATGTGGCAAAAAAAAAGAAATAAAGATCAGATGAGAAAGCAAAAAAAATGTGTAAAATGCATAAACATAGTTGCAAGTAGTGAAAAACTCTTGGAACAACCTCATGTTGATCAGGATCGAATGCAGAAATGGTAAAGGACAGATGAATTTAAATGAAAAGACAAAAGGTTAACATTAGCAGCCCAAGATAGTGGACGACATACACACTGGTTTACAAAGTCCATTGAACATGTGGGAGAAATAGATAATAGAAATATATATATATATACATTTTTTAAATTGAACATTTTTTCATTAAATTTAGCTCAATATTAGAGTATATTAGATGGCAGCTCTATAGTGGGCGTTGGAAGGTATATTGTTAGTGTAGTTTGATTTAGAGACGCTAAGACAAGAGGATGTTATAACGCTTCTATAATGTTTTGAACCAGATGCTTATCTGGTGATGTTATGAAATGTCACGACGAATCATGATGTTTTGCACTTGAGGGATAACCCAAAAGAGATTACTTTTAATTCTGAGGCAGTTACATACTGAATGGGAGTATTTTGGATATATTAATGCCATCAGCAGTACGCCCTATATTATGAGCATTCGCTCGCAGCAATACGTAAGAGATGCACGAGAACATGCACGAGAATGTGACTTGCTGCTTTATGAGTGTTTTATGAGTTGTTTAAGACTTTTATGAGATTTATGAGTCTTGAGCTAGGTTTAAGAAAGCATACATTAATATACGTAAATATGAGATGCTCATCTGAAGACAACTTCAATTTTTAATTGTTAATTTTTAATTGTTTATTATGCTTCAATATTTATTATGCCTTAATATTTATCTTTATAATAGCTTTTTATTGTGTTTACGTTTACAAACAACAACAAATAGCAACTATGAATGTTATAAATTTATAAAGTGTAGGTTATGAGATGTTAAATGAATGAAATGCAACACATTTGAGTAAGCAGAGAGCATTTTTTATCTGATTGTTATATATTTTTATCTAATTGATTTTTCACTTGATTGATTGATTACTATGGCTTAATAGTTCTATTAAGTTGATGAATTGAATGATTGTTAACACAGTGATGTATAAAAACAGTTAGATTTTAAATTTTGAATTGTATCTGAAGAAGCATGCAAGACGCATGTGAAAGCGCTTATACATCCTTTTATTGTTTGGAATAAAATACGTGTTTCAGGACTTCAGTGTTCTCGTGGTGTGTCTTGGAAGATTTGTTCTGGTAATTTACTTTCAGCTTGCTACGGGACACTTTAGGAAGTTTGTGGCAATTTTTTGTGACTTCTACATTCTTGGTTTTGTTGCCATAACTTCCACGCAATGGAGAACACTGCAATAGAATTAGACTACAACCCAACGAACAGGACAGGTTTGCTGGGTCTGAGTGCATTCTTACCCACTCGGGGTAACCCGTTACTGGATATGGACTTTCCAGACAACAATGACAGTACATCTAATAGATATGATGGTAATAATATGAGTGACTTTTATACAATTTTACGAGATTTAGAAAATAATTTGTATAAAATTCAACGATTGGCCTGGCAAAGAAAGCATTTGCAAGCTTGCATTAACTTCAAAGTGATTCCTAGAGGCATGCGCGTTTTGTGCATGCCGACTTATGGGCAACAGTATCCTGGTTTATTAAAAAAATGGCAGGATTTAAACTTAGAATTAAGTAATAAGTATATTAACCTTTTATTGGAACACTTTGAACCCATTGAACTAGTTATCCAAAAAGAGATCGACGCGGCGTATAGAACTATAACTGAGAAGTTTAACTCAGACGTCTTCCATAGGAAGCTGAATGAGGTATCTACGCAAATCAACGTATTCAGTGAGAAGCTGAGGGTCATCAAACAGAAAAAGTTACTCAGAGATGTTAATGATTTCCGAAGAGGTGATATCTTTGTTTGGCCGAGGTCTACAGGTAACAACGCGACACCATCTGAACGTCACTTCCGCTCGCAGCAGAGACCAGCGGATAGTGACGAGGTGAACAACACTGAAGCAAGTTCTATCCCTCAGCATAGAGGCAGAGAATCCACTCATAGCCATGGTGAGGTGCCGAATGTAAATATAGATATTTCAACACCACCCTCGAATCAACTAGCCCTACATACGGACAACTCCAATAGAACGGGAGCTATAAGGAAATCTACAGTTGCAGTAACCAGGGATAAAGATGCTCCTTTTCCCATCAAACTTCATACTTTCACGAGGGGGAGGTCGGAGAGCCGTGGCCCGAGAAAACGGAAGTTCTCAACAGAGAGATACGAGAGGCATCCAAAGAAAAACTGGAACTGACTGCTTTGGTATTTAATTTTTCAACACTTCATTTGTCTCTACCTGATATGTCTTTACTTAATAAAGGACTAAATTATATACCGTCTCAATGTAGCAGATTATCTGAGACATTATTAGATATCAAGCTGTTTGCTAGGAAAGTAGCACTGCGCATGTTCTTTAGAAGCTCTGATTATCAGCCTGAAACTGAAGACTCTAACTTTAAATTTAAATGTAAAAGCACTTTTTCTCCTGTCTTACCACCTAACGTTGAATGTTTCGTTAAGATGTGTGAAAAAGACATTTATGAATTAACTATTAAAAACAAAATTAAGAAAAGATACTTTAATTTGGAGAAAGATGAATACAGCTCATTAATGAATTTGAGAAAAAATGATAACATCATTATTATAAATGCTGATAAAGGAGGGGCGTGGTACTTCTGGATAGAGAGGTATATATCAAGACAATTGAAGCTACATTAAGAGATGGTAACACCTATTCAGAGTTAGACTTGGATGGAGTGAAGAGAATTATTGGCAATGTAAGAGATGAATTGTATGATATTTTAATGTGTAGGCAGGTTAGCAAAGAAATGTATGAGTTCCTCCATATAGAGGAACCGTTGATACCAACACTTAAGGGCCTACCTAAAGTACATAAAGCAGCTGAACCTATGCCAATGAGACCGATCGTTTCAGGTAGAAACTGGACAACATATAATATTTCTAGGTTTCTAGAGAAAATGATGAGACCAATAGTTAATAAAGTGGACACGATTCTCAGAGATACACAACACTTACTCGAAGACCTTGCGTCTTTTGATTCTATGGGAATGAATAATAGAAATATGATACTTGTCACCCTTGATGTACGTGATCTTTTTACATGCATCCCTAATGATTATGGTACTCAAGCAATAAGGGATGTGATGGCAACTGAAAGTGGGTTTTCGAGAGATAGACAGATCTTAGTGGGTCAACTACTAGAAACAGTATTGAGCTGTAATGTATTTATGTTTAATAACAGATATTATTTGCAGACATGGGGTGTCGCTATGGGCACCCCATGTGCAAATTCATACGCAAATCTAGTACTATATGACTGGGAAGCAAAATATGTGTTCAACAGCTCCTGGATGAACAAGATAAAAATGTACAGACGATTTGTAGACGACGTGCTGTTAATATGGGATGGCACAGTAGATGAAATAAAGGATTTTGTGAATTATCTAGAAGGGACTACGCAATTTCTGAAGTTCACTTATGAATATTCTCCAGAAGAGATTAGTTTTCTAGATATAACTTTGTATTATGACACCAACAATAGATTAATGTCTAAGCTTTACAGGAAAAGCTGTTGGAGAAATACCATCTTAGAATATACAAGTATGCACCCCAGGTACATGTTTGCTGGTATAGTAAGTGGACAGTTTTGGAGGCTAACTAGATTATGCAAGAATCCTACTTTGTTAAATACAGAAGCAGATAAGATGGAAGCCCTATTTCTTGAGAGGGGTTATGATAAGCAGTTGATACAAGAAACACGGAATAGCATCATTCCCAAAAGGAATATGGGAAATAGCATCTCAGAACATAAGATAAGAACGAAGAAAAAGTACAACAGGGGCAATGATGGTAGATCAATGATACTTAAGAGACAGACTAATAAAGTCAGTGTAATTTTGAAATATACCAATGATATTAATGCTATTAAAGAGGTGGTGAATAAACATTGGAATATCTTAACTGTAGTTGATGAAACCAGAATTATAGTAGGTGATAGACCAGGGTTCATATTCCGCACTGCTGACAATTTGAAAACTATGTTTTCACGAAATATACAAAAAAGCATGAATACTAGTGACATTAACTGTATGTTACCTGGGACATATCCATGTAATAGTTGCAGTATGTGTGAACATATTACAGAACAACAAGAATATATACATCCCCATGGACATTTTAGATATACACCCAGAATAAGAACTAGTTGTGATACTAGTAACTTAATTTATATGGCTAATTGTGAGATGTGTCCAGCATTTTACATCGGTCTCACAAAAAGGAAGTTGAGACAGCGTGTATATAATCATATATACGACATTAGGAAACAACATGAGCTGAATGCTCTAGCCAGACATATCATTAGTCATCCCACACATCAGTTTAAGTTCAGAGTGTTGCAGACTTTACATAGTAGTCCGAGATTGGGTGACAACAATAATGTTTTAGCGAGGTTAGAAATGGAATGGATCCTTAGGGCAGGGGCCCATAGGGAACCAGGGATAAATAACTATACAACTTTGAAACCTTTTTTAGTATAGATGAACCCTGAGAGGAAGTCCCAAAGAATCCTGTTGGTTTTATCTTATCTTTATCGACAGTATGGGTATATCCTGAGTTGAATTGAAATGCCACCATTGCATGGAATTGTCAACCATGTTTGGAAGTTTATATACATGGTTTTCATATAGCTGTGTTACTGGTTCTCTATATACAGCATCTTGATATGATGATATTTCAATTAGTCAGATGTGGGAGATGCTTATATTATATTGGACATACAGATGGGAATAAATGAATTCGATTTCCAATTCCAACTATGAGATGTTCAGGTATTTTCACTACAGTGCTACACTCTGGCTCAATGGATAGAACTGTTAACAGCTTTAGAGTTGTTGCCAGTAAGTAAGCACTTCGAGAAACCATCATGCAGTATTATGAATGTTAATAGCTAAATAACATTTCTATTAGATTGTGTTAGATTTTTTACTACATAGAATAGGTAAATATTTATGTTATAAGATTGAAGGTCCAACAGATACTAGACATAATTCTTATAGGATAGCGCTGTTTGTAATCTAATTTTCTCTCTTTTTAATCTTAATAATAGAAATATATATATATATATATATATATATATACATTTTTTAAATTGAACATTTTTTCATTAAATTTAGCTCAATATTAGAGTATATTAGATGGCAGCTCTATAGTGGACGTTGGAAGGTATATTGTTAGTGTAGTTTGATTTAGAGACGCTAAGACAAGAGGATGTTATAACGCTTCTATAATGTTTTGAACCAGATGCTTATCTGGTGATGTTATGAAATGTCACGACGAATCATGATGTTTTGCACTTGAGGGATAACCCAAAAGAGATTACTTTTAATTCTGAGGCAGTTACATACTGAATGGGAGTATTTTGGATATATTAATGCCATCAGCAGTACGCCCTATATTATGAGCATTCGCTCGCAGCAATACGTAAGAGATGCACGAAAACATGCACGAGAATGTGACTTGCTGCTTTATGAGTGTTTTATGAGTTGTTTAAGACTTTTATGAGATTTATGAGTCTTGAGCTAGGTTTAAGAAAGCATACATTAATATACGTAAATATGAGATGCTCATCTGAAGACAACTTCAATTTTTAATTGTTAATTTTTAATTGTTTATTATGCTTCAATATTTATTATGCCTTAATATTTATATCTTTATAATAGCTTTTTATTGTGTTTACGTTTACAAACAACAACAAATAGCAACTATGAATGTTATAAATTTATAAAGTGTAGGTTATGAGATGTTAAATGAATGAAATGCAACACACATTTGAGTAAGCAGAGAGCATTTTTTATCTGATTGTTATATATTTTTATCTAATTGATTTTTCACTTGATTGATTGATTACTATGGCTTAATAGTTCTATTAAGTTGATGAATTGAATGATTGTTAACACAGTGATGTATAAAAACAGTTAGATTTTAAATTTTGAATTGTATCTGAAGAAGCATGCAAGACGCATGTGAAAGCGCTTATACATCCTTTTATTGTTTGGAATAAAATACGTGTTTCAGGACTTCAGTGTTCTCGTGGTGTGTCTTGGAAGATTTGTTCTGATAATTATAGGTTTTGTAAAACAGAATTGGAAACAGTTGCACATCTTGTTGCTGGCTGTGATATACTAATGGCAGGACTGTATACTGAAAGGCATAATAAAGTGGAAAGACTGTTGCACTGGGAATTACGCAAACTTTATACCACTGAAGTAGCTGAAAAACACTGGAAACATGAGCCACAACACAGAAAATGATGAATCAACAGTTCAAAAAAACAGATGTGAAAAAAACAGATAAGTAGTCCATGAAAAGAAGACAAAAGTAGCACTATCACTGAAATTACTACACCCAGTGACTAGTGTCTTACGTAGAAAGAGATACAAAGTCATAAAATACCAGTATTTGCAGGCAGAAATGAGGGCAATGTGGAAGATACTCAGACTGTTCCGGTAGTAGTAGGAGCAACAGATCTTATAAAAATAATTTACAATTATACTTAGATGTGTAATAAACGCAACTCCATACAAACTGCAGAAGGAATCATTACTGGGCACAGTGCAGGTGCTGCAAAGAACACTTCTGTCTAATAAAGACTGAAACAATGGGGTATGGCATCTTAAATTAATTCTGATGGTTTAGTCTGCTTCTAGGTATCCCACAATGCAGTGCTTATCTGTAAAAATTTATATCACACAGGCCTCTTTCTTCCTAAAGCTCCTGTCACCACATTGAGTTTATATGCATACACTGCTATCTTTCAGCTAGTTTTAAGTAACATTACATGCCGTTCAGTGACTACTTAAAACACAAACCATGCAAATGCCACAGAACTGACTTTCACAATGCTTTTTACTGTGGCTTCTTTTTAGCATGGATAAACTGTAGTCTTTTGTGAACCCTGAATTGTACTACTTTGACTCATCTCACATCCCCCTTCACACCTAACTTCCCTAGCTGCCAAAGTGCCAAGGGTAATTTGAGCTATTACCTGCTGTGAGTGACAGCTTACAGCAGGAGACTTCACTAAACTGTTTCCTTGTTCTAGCCTTTATTTTCTGTATGGGTAGGGGAAGGGCCAGGGAGTTCTGACATCACAGCATGGGTAGGTTTTTAAGACGATCGTGGCAATGTCAGTTTGGGAAAGGAATTGACCACAAAACTACCTGCACTCATTGGCCTTGATGACATCAATGAATTTGAGACTGCAGCAAGCTTTTCCAGGGCAGGATGAAAGTAAAACCAACACAGTACTAAGTCTAAGTAGTAAGTAGTAAGGTACTGTTCTAGTGGAGAGAAACAGTCAATTTAAAACATTTTAAATGCTATACTGTTGTTTATTCATAGCAGGGAGAGAAAATAGGGAGAAAAGGACAGAGAAGTTATGCATTCAGTAACAGAATCCCACTGTTGTCCTTTACTCATACTTTGACTAATGAATGGGATCTATTCCTGTCATGGCATTAGAAACCCAAAAGACTTGGAGAAATTAGAAGACAAACCTTTCCATGAAATGGAAGGGGGAAGGAAGTCGAAGAAAGATGGAAATATCACATGTAGAAGTTATGTACTCACCATAATGATGGATCAGTGTTGGTCTTTTCCATCTGTTCCTCAACTGATGGGACAGAATCCCGACTACTACATTTGCAGGGTACTTTCATGGAAAGATGTTCCAGAGGACAGCAGAACCGGAAGCTGGCCTATCCCTGGAAAACAAATCCAATTTGTAATCGGAAATAAAGGTGCAAATATTACACCAGATGGCAACAGTTCAAATGTCATCAACTGAAGCCCTGGAAAAGGTGGCAGAGGAATAAGAGGCAGACCTTGTCGAATGAGTCTTCCTCTGCTTCTGTATCCTAATAAACCTGGGAAATGCAGCTTGTTAACCATCTTGCTAAGGTAACCTTTGAAACAGCTTGGCCCAACTAAGCTTTAGAAAAATCAACAAAAAATTGATCTGGCTTCTTGGTGGATTTGGTTTGATAACGATAGAAACATAGCTGTTTAAACACATCTAACAAACAGAGCACATACCCTTACTGGAAAATTTCACAAAAAAAAACTGGTAGATCAGTGCTTGGATTTAGAGAAGTCCCTGAAGCCACTTTGGGTAAAAAGGATGCACTGGTATGCAAAAGCACCCTGCTGTGAAAAATAATACATGGAGGTTGGCAAGACAGAGCCTGTAGTTTTAATTTTCTCCTTACTGAGGTAACGGCCACCAGAAAAGTTTTCCACATCAAAAACTTTAAGTTCACTTTGGCAGCTGGCACTAATGAATATCATGTCAAAGCTTGTAGCACTATAGCGAGATCCCTGGGAGGAGTGGGATCCTTAATAGGAGGTCTAAGGAAGAAGGTGCCTCTCAGAAAGGCCTCATACAATTTGAGGGGGGCCAACACGTATGGTTCTCAACATAAAAATTTGAAATTGCTGGTAGCTGAACTTTGATAGTAGAATAACTGGCTCCATCACAAAACACAGAGGCGACAAAATCCAGTAATGCTTGTACAGGAGTTGAAAACGTTACTAGGAGGCCCAAATGGAAAACCTTTTACATTTACTTGTGTAGACTTTTCCAGGAAAAGTTTTTTGAGACGTGAAAATGTGGACTTCCTGGGAAGAAAGCAAAACTGACTACCCACAATAGGATGGGGAGAAACTGCGATTAGTTTTAGAGCCCAAATGTCATACATGAGGCATTCCACACAGGTCTAGGTTTGGATCCATCACCCAAAAAAAGGATGCATCAGATGAGGTCACAGAAAGGGGAAACCCACACCGTTCAAGGACAGAAATGTGCAATTTGGGATTACAGTGCTCTTTCATTGTGATCCTTTCTATAGAATCTTCTGGATTAGGGAGTTGGTGGATGTGTGTATAGAAGACCAGGGGCCAATCGTACCTCAAAGTGTCCCTCTGTGGGGATCACAGCAAAAAACCTGAAGCATTTGAATTGATGGCAAAAGCAAAAAGACTGCAGGAAAATTGCACTCACTGATGAAAGACTTGCGTCATCACCAAGATTGAGACCCCACTCATGAGACAGCAATATGGACCTGCTCAACTTGTTTACTACAAAAAGCCTCAAGAAAAAGAGATTCCTCCTGTGAAGGGGCTCAGAAGACCAACTTCTTTTCTGTCTCAAAAGTTCGACAATTTCTCCAAATGAGATATTCTCAAGGGGTGAGCTGGTGGACCCTTTCTCTTCATCGAAATCAGTGTCTTCTGTCAAGGACTCCTGTGGGTAGATGATGTGTCTCCTATTACACTTATGTTTCTGAGGAGCTTACACTGCGAAGGAGGAGTTCTGGAGAAGACTCAGAAGACCAAGGGGGGGGGGGGGTCCTGAATGAGTACCATCTCAAAGCAAGTGTGAAATACATATCCCAATGGGGTAGACTGTGCAGGATCAGGACCTAGGGCTGTCAGCTAATGAGCAGGTGGAACCGAAGGGGGTACAGATCTCCACTCTACAGCCTTGGAGAGAGTTCTATCATCTGCCTCAAAAGCAGACATAAAAAGAGATTCCAAAATTACTTGCTGAAGGTACCACACAGGAATGACAAAGGGCACCTACTTTATCCTGCTTGAAGACCAAATCCAGAGCTGAGCTAACACAGAAGCTCCAAAGGAAGGGAGAGCTCCAACAGAGTGGAATCCCTACACCCAGATTTGACATCAGAGCTTTGGCTCAGAGATCCTTCCTACTCCAAAGAAACCGAAGCTAATTAGATCAGAGATGATGTCAGAGCTGAAGATGACCACAACTTTGGCTCTGACATATATAATCCTGGAAATCTCAGATGCAATGTCCCTGAACACAGAGGTCAGATCAGAGTAGCCCACTGCCAAAAAAGAGGGTCCAAAGCTCATGGGTACAATGGGAGGAAGAGATGGAAGAACTCCCAACTGAATTTGAGCCCTGAAGAATTTCCTCGTCATTTTATCCCATCTGTCGGCTACTAGTAGACCTAAAGGAAGGTGATATGTAGCAGGAGGTCTCAAACCATTGCACAAGAGTGCCTCATGAAGAAAAGTAGACTATTATCAAGAATACTGGCTCCACAGTGAATCTCAATTTCCACTGAGGATTTGTGGAATGCACAAATGTAGGACTCCAAGATGGCTGTGAAGATCAGAAGGTTTGGTAAAGTTTAGCTGATGAAGCGCAAGACAAAACAGAGGATGGAGAAAGTACAGTTGCGTACACTTACCATAAATGTAGATGTTAGAGTGTATTCACTGTTGCAGTCTTCACACTTTGGTTATCTGCCTGCAGTTAGCCCTCAGTCGGCCCGAACACCAGAGTCTTGGGATTTCTGCGTCGGATGCTGTCACCTCTTCCATGACGTCAGGTAGTCAGGGGTACAAAAGATGCAGATGACGCCATTACATCAGTTTTTCTTGCCCCAGATGTCAGGAGCCCCCAAAATGGGAAGAAATTAAATGGTGTGGAACTCCTCCAATAAAAAGAAAATACCACACCCATAAGATATGGCCATAAAAGAGCAAAAGTAGAAGGCATAGAGAAGTGAGGGGGGCTGGAGGGAGGGTACCCCAGGACTACAACAATCAATACACTCGAACATCGACATTTATGGTAAGTGCACACAAAGTACAGTTGTGTACACTTACCATAAACGTAGATGTTAGAGTGTATTCACTGTAGCAGTCATCACTTTTGGGTTATCTGCTTGCAGTAGCCCTCAATCGGCCTGATTAACAAAGTCTTGGGTCCTGCGTCGGTTGCTGTCCCTTCGTCCATGACGTCAGGTCGTCAGGGATATAAAACATGCAGCCAACCCCATTACATCAGTTTTTCTTGCATCAGGTGACAGGTGCCCCCCTAATGGGAAGCAATTAAATCTATAAATATACAAGGTTATACCTCCAATAGAAAAGCAAATACACCAAAGAGCTTTTGGAGACAGCAAAGGAAAAAAGGAACATCCAAAAAAAGAAGGGGGCTGGAGGGAGGGTAAGCAGGACTACAACAGTGAATACACTTGAACATCTACATTTATGGTAAGTGTACACAACTGTACTATGTTCTTCGTGTTTCACCGTTGCAGTCATCACTTTTGGGTAGATTCCAAACGCTAAGAATGGGAGGAGGAATTTAAATAGAATTAGGACCAGCTAAAAGCCCAGCAAGACTGCAGTGGCAAAGCCAGCTCTGGATTTAGAGTAAATTGGCAGATGGTAATGCTTGGTGAAATTATGTATAGAACTCCAGGTAGCAGCTTCTAGGATGTTCCTGGTAGGGACGCCAGTGAGAAAGGCTGTAGAGGTAGATGCAGCCCTGGTAGAGTGGGGTCTGATCCCCTGTGGGATAGGTTTTCTATGGTGTTTGTAACAGAAATGAACACAATGGCCTATCCTTTGGAAATGGTTTGCTTTGAAATAGCCTTCCCCTCTGCCCCTGCAGCAAATGGCACCAGCAGTTGATCAGATTTCCTTTGAGGTTTAGTTCTGTCCAAGTAGAATCTAAGTTGTCTGTGCATGTCTAAGGAGTGCAGAATCCGTTCCCCTTTGTTCTGTGGATTACGGAAGAAGGTTGGCAAATGTATGGACTGATTAAAGGCCACACTGGATACCACCTTGGGCATGAAGGAGGGATTGGTACTGAGGGACATCCTGTCCGCATGAAAGATGATGAAAGGCTCCACTGCCATGAGGGCCTGTAATTCAGATAACCTTTTTCCAAGAAAGGAATTTTAAGTCCGCAGTGGAAGCTGGCACGATAGGAGGAAGAGTGAGTTTTTCCAATACAAAGTTAAGGTCCCAGGCTGGAGTTGGAGCTCTCCTGGGTGGTCGTAGATTTTTGGCCCCCTATGAGGAACTGCTTAAGCAGTGGATGAGAGAAGAGGGATAAGTTCTGTGTTATAATGAGCTGAGATGGCTGAGGCGTGGATATTGATGGTGGAGAAAGACGGGCCCTTATGAAGCGGAGTACTGTAAAATCTGAGGTAAACTGGGCACTGTTCTGCACATCCCTTGAGCTTGGTTCCAGGCTTAAGACTTTCTGGTACTAGGCCTCCTTGCCTCTAAAATGATATCCATCACTGGTTTACTGAGAGATGGTAAAGGAGAAATTATGTAATTAGCCAGGCTGCTAGATTCAGTGTTCGATGTTGAGGGTGCATAACTGGTTCTCCTGCTGAGACAATAGAGTAGGAATCTGAGGCAGGTGCCATGGGGCCCACAGTGACACTGCGCAAGAGGGGGTACTACCAGTGTTGGCGGGGCCAGTCTGGTGCAATCAAAATCGTCCTTGGTTTGTCTTGTTTGATCTTTAGTAGTACTCTGGAGAGCAGAGGAGGGAAGGCAAAAACTGACAGGTTTTTCCAGCTGAAGGACAGAGCATCCACTTTCCAAGCTTGTTTGTGGGGAGTCCTTGTGCAGAATTTGTCCAACTGATGGTTTTGGAGGGAGGCAAACAGGTCTACATCTGGGTTCCCCCATTTGCTTGTCAACATGTTGAAAATCCTTGGTTCCAGTTTCCACTCGTGTGGGTCCATGAGGTTTCTGCTTAGTTCGTCTGCCAGAGTATTTATTTTTCCTGGCAGGAATTGAGCTTGTAAATGTACTTGACAGCTCAGGGCTGTGTTTCACAATGCCATGGCTAGTCTGCAGAGGGGGTAAGAATGTGTACCCCCCTGCTTGTTTATGTACCACATAACAGTGGTGGTGTCTGTCTTTATCATTAATTGTCCTGGAAGAATCTGCAGAGAGGGTATGAGAGGGTTCCCCCCTGCTTATGTACCACATAACAGTGGTGTTGTCCGTCTTTATCAATAATTGTCCTGGAAGAATGTGGTCCTTGAAGGCTGTCAGAGCATTCTGTACAGCTAACATTTCTTTTTGTTTGATATGCAGGTGCATTTGACTTGGGTTCCATTTGCCCTGAATGCATTTCCATGCCAGGTGGGCCACCCATGCATAGTCTGAAGAATCTGTTGTTAAGGTTTGGGTGGCAGGGGGTAGTGTGAATGGTAGACCCCTGTTTTGGTGGCAAGCCTCTGCCCCCCAAGGAACTCTAAGCATAGACAAGATATGATGGGAATCACTGCTTCTAGATCCTGTGAATGTTGACACCATAGGCTTTTGAGATACCATTGCAGTTTCCTTACATGCAGCCTAGCATATGGAATTAAAAGAATGCAGGAGGCCATGAACCCCAAGGCTTGCAGTATTTGCCATGTGGATAACTGAGTTTTTGTGGCCACTTGTTTGACGTAGGTTGTCAAATGAAACCGTTTCTCTGGCGTGAGGAAAGCAATCTGGGAAGTTGTATTCAAGCTTGCTCCCAGGAATATAATTTGTTTACAGGGTACCAGGTGTGATTTGTTTTAGTTTATGGTGTACCCCAGACAAGTCAGTACCCTTTGAACAAAGGCCAGATGATTCAAAATTATTTCCTGGCTTTCTGCCTGAATTAAACAATCGTCCAGTTATGGGTATATTTGAATATTTCTTTGTCTGCAGAATGCAATGATTGGGGCTAGGCACTTTTGTGAATATCCTGGGTGCAGTAGATAAGCCCAAGGGCAGTGCAGAGAACTGATAGTGCCTGTAAACTGCTTTGAAGCATAGGTATCTTCTTCCAAGACTCCCTGATAGGGATGTGCAGGTATGCTTCTTTTAAATCTAGTGTTGCCAACCACGCTTTTTTGCCTAGCAAAGGAAGTAGCTGGTGAAGAGTGAGCATCTTGAATTTTGGAATCACCAAAAAGGTATTTAGAGTAAGGTCGAGGATAGGACGCCATGTACTGCCTTTTCTGGGTACCAGAAAAAGTCTCGAATAGAACCCTTGTCCCTTTTCCTCTCTTACCAACTGAATAGCCCCCCATGTTTAAGAGAGAGAGTACTTGATCTTGAGCCTCTGCCCACTGATTTGGGGGTAGATCTGGCCACCAGCTTAGTGTTGGCAAGGTGTGGAAGTAAAATCTGTATCCTTAGGACACTATTTAAAACCCATTTGTCCTGGGTAATGAGTTCACAGTTTTTGGCCTGCAGACCAATCTTTCAGCCTAAAGGAGCAATTAGTTGGGAAGTGCTTGGAAGTTTTAGAAACAAGTCATTGCAACCATTTTCCGTAGGGGGAATCTTACTACTCCCTGGTTTGGGTGCGGAAACCCCCCACTGCTTAGTCTTGTGTGCCCCCTGGGACTGAAACCGGGGGTTTCTGCCATGTCTGGGTTTGGCTTGAGAAGACCTTGAAGAGGCTGGAAAGGACCAATTCTTAGAGGGCCAGTGCATACTAAATCTAGGAGGCTGAACTTGTAAGAAATCTTTAACAGTTTGCATAGATTTAGCTTTACCATCTTTTTAAGAACTTCCTCAGCCTTGTTGCCAAACAGACGGTCCTGATTTAAGGGAGCATCCAACAATTTAGCTTAAACATGATCAGGTAAAGATTGCTCCTTAAGCCAAGCATGCCTTCTGAGCACAGAACCAGTAACAGCAGCCCTGCAAGAGGCCTCTAAAGAATCAAATCCACATTGCAAAGTATGTTTTCCAACATGTGCAGCAGAATTCATTAAATCCTGTAATTCTTTTATTTTCTACACAGTCAGGAATCAACATAATTTTCTGTTTAAGCAATCCAATAACATGTTGTTGATACTTTAACATATGAAACTGGCAGTTTAAAGACCTAATGGCCAAGGTTGCAGAAGTGTAAACCTTCTTACCCCATCTATCCAACACCCTGTAGTCTCTATCAAAAGGGGTAGGATTTTTAGCAGTAGAAGCCTTAATGCCCTTGGGTCCCTGTGAAATAGTCTCTGGATCTGCAATAGCATTTTTAAAAAGGAACTTGTGTGAATCAGGAACCCTGTAATATGTGTCAGGTTTTCTGGGAGCAGGAGGCAAGGGAATCAGGGGCCAAACTAGATTCCAAAAAGGCATCATCAACAATGTCTAGTACAGGATGAATAGCTAAAGGCCTATGCTGGGGCAGGAGTCAGAAATCCACAAGTCTCTTTTTTGAATCAAAAAATACTGGCTTTCCCAATGGAAATGCTCCCTTAGAGTATGTAAGGTTTCACTAAAAGAAAAATACTCTGGAGGGGAAGCAGAGGGAATAGAGTCCTCTGCATTAGAATCCTCATACGTAGATAAGGGCAAATTCAGATCAGAAAATCAGAATCCTGTTCATAAGATTCATAAACAACTTCAGCCACAGGTCTCTTAGAAGGAGGAGGCTGGCTTCCCCTGATTAAAGTTATAAGATCTTTAGCCATTCTTCTTTGTTTTTTAGGCATAGAGGCCTGAGCATGCGGCCTGGACATTGTTTTTTTTAGGCATGCTTCGAGATTTAGGCCTAAAAGATAAAGGAGGCATTGGTTTAATATGCAAGTCCATAGGCCTGAATACACCCTCAGAAGCCGGTGTCTGTGCAGTGGTTCCAGACCCATCCAAAGAAGACACATTCACAGGTTCTACAGTTGAAACATCTCACAGCATACTGGACTCCGAATGAATCTCAGTAGTGGCCTGCAAATCAGAAGTAGCGGGTATCAGGGGCTGCGAAAGTGCCCGAGTACCAGCGAACTGGCGACTGGCTTAGAAGAGTCGTCGGCAGTTTTGGACCTCGGCGGCCTGTCTCTGTCTTTATCCTTGCGTTTTTTCAGAATCCCGATAGTCGGATGGCTAACCGACATTTCTGGATAATTAAAGAGAGAGAAAATATACAGACGATGGATAGTGCGCTGATTAAATAAAGCACAAAACCGACAGCATGGTACGTTGTGGTCAGAGCCTAGGCAAGGAATACAGTACTAATGAAAATCTTTATGAGGTATTTGCCTTCCACAAGTAATGCAATTATTAACTTTTACTGACATCGGTAAGGAGCAAGAAGTTTCCCCAATGGGGGTACTTGGCTTTAGTTGAAGACTTAGGTTCAGAAACTCGAAAACAAAAATTTCAGGAGTCGGCCGACCGGCACTTGCGAACTGCTTCTGCTTCGGGCACCGCACAGCAAGAAAGACTGATGTAATGGCATCGGCTGCATGTTTTATACCTCTGACGACCTGACGTCATGGAAGAAGGGACAGCAACTGACGCCAAACCCAAGACTTTGTTAATGAGGCCAACTGAGGGCTACTGCAAGCAGATAACCCAAAAGTGGATGACTACAACAGTGAAACATGAAGAACATCTGCACTATGTTCTTCGTGTTTCACTGTTGCAGTCATCACACTTGGGTTGATTCCAAAAGCTGAGGAAGGGTGGAGGCAGTCAAGAAGTGTTGGGGCTGGCTAGCAGGCCTTGTAAGACTGCTGTGGCAAAACCAGCTCTGGATTTAGAAAAGATAGGCAAGTGGTAATACTTAGTGAAGGTGTGTACAGAATTCCAGGTTGCAGCTTCTAGGATGTCCCTAGTAGAGACTCCCCTGAGAAATGCTGTAGAGGTTGAGGTAGCCCTAGTGGAATGATTTCAGATTCCCTGTGGGGTAGGTTTTCCATGGTATTTGTAGCAGAAATGGATGCAGTGTGCTATCCATTTTGAAATAGTTTGCTTTGAAATGACCTTGCCCTCTGCCCGTGTAGCAAAGCAGACTAGCAGCTGTTTAAAATTTTCTGAAAGGTTTAATCCTGTCAAGGTAGAACCTGAGTTGTCTGTGCACGTCCAAGGAGTGCAGGATCCTTTCCCCTTTATTCTGTGGATTAGAAAAAAAAGGTTGGTAAAGGCATGGATTGGTTTAAAGCCACACTGGATACCACCTTGGGCATAAATGATGGGTTAGTCCTGAGGGAAACCCTGTCTGCATGGAAGATAATGAAGGGTTCCACAGCCATAAGGGCCTGTACCTCAGACACTCTTCTTGCTGAAGTGATGGCTAGAAGTAAGGCTGTTTTCCAAGAGAGGAATTTTAACTCCGCTGTAGCAGCAGGCTCGAAAGGGGGGAGTGTGAGCTTCTCTGGTACAAGGTTAAGTTCCCAGGCAGGAGTGGGAGCTCTCCTTGGGGGGTCTTAAATTGTTAGCTCCTCTCAGGAACTGTTTGATCAGAGGGTGAGAGAAGAGGGGTGGCTCAACACTGTAATGAGCTGAGATGGCAGAGGCATGAATCTTAATTGATGAGAAGGATAGGCCTTTGTGGAGCACATCTGCCAGATAATCTAGGATTTGAGGTAAGGTGGGCACAGCTGTGTCCTTTCCTTGAGACTGGCTCCAAGAACAGTATCTTTTCCACTTTTCTGAATTAGATTTCCTAGTACTAGGCCTCCTGGCCTCAAGGATGACATCCAGCACCTGTTTGCTGAGGGTTGCTGGTGATGTATTCAGGGAATAAGCCAGGCTGCCAGGTTCAGGGTTTGCAGTTGAGGATGCAAAATCTGTCCCTCCTGCTGGGACAGCAGGGAGGGGGGTCTGATGTAGGTGCCAGGGTGGCACTGCTGTCAAACTGCATAGGAGTGGGTACCAGTGCTGGCATGCTCAGTCTGGTGCAATAAGGATTGTCCTTGGCCTGTTCTGTTTGATCTTGAGTAGTACTGTTGTAAGGAGGGGCCAGAGGGGGAAAGACATAGATTTAGAGGTTTTCCTGTGTAAAGGATAGGGATGTTCTGGTGCAAAATCTGCTCAGTTGATGGATTTGGGGGGGAAGCAAACAGGTCCACCTCTGGTGTCCCCCACCTGTGGATTACAATTTTGAATGAGTTTGGTTCCAGTTTCCACTCATGTGGGTCCATTAGATTTCTGCTCAAGTCGTATGCCAGTGAATTTTGTTTGCCTGGCAGGAATTGAGCTTGCAGGTTCACTTGATTCCTCAAGGCTGTGTTCCACAGAGCCAGTTCTAACCTGCAGAGTGGGTAGGAATGAGTTCCCCCCTGCTTGTTTATGTACCACATAACTGTGGTGTTGTCTGTCTTTATCAAGAGATGTCCTGGAAGGATAAGATATTTGAAGGCTGTCAGTGCATCTGTACAGCTAACATTTCTTTTTGATTGATATGCATTTGAATTTGTCCTGGGCTCCATTTGCCTTGAATGCATCTGCCTGCCATGTGACACCTTCATGCATAGTCTGATGGGCCTGTTAGGGTTTGGGCGGCGGGGAGTTGAGTGAAAGGGAGTCCCTTGTTGTGGTTGCAAGCCTCTGCCCACCAATTTTTTGTATTTTTCTTGCAGACAGCTAGGTTTGGGTGGCCAGTAGTTTGAAGTAATTTGTCAAATAAACCTGCTTTTCTGGAGTGAGGATTGCCATCTGTGGTTGTGTTCAAGCTTGCTCCCAGGAATACAATCATTTGGCTGGGTACCAGATGTGATTTCTTTTTGTTGATGGTATACCCCAGAGAAGTTAGGAGTCTCTTTACAAATGTCAGGTGCTGAAGAAGCAATTCCTGACTGTCCGCCTGAATCAGGCAATTGTCCAAGTATGGGTAAATTTGAATATTTCTTTGCCTGCAGCATGCACTGGTTGAAGCCAGGCACTTTGTGAATACCATAGGAGCAGTATATAAGCCAAAGGGAAGTGCAAAGAACTGATACTGCATAGAGCCTGCCCTGAAACTTAGGTATTTCCTGCAAGATTCCCTTATGGGGATGTGCAGATAAGATTCTTTTAAGTCTAGGGTGACCAGCCAGGAGTCCTTGGCTAGCATAGGAAGCAGCTGCTGGAGTGTAAGCATTCTGAATTTTGGTACCACCAGGAAGGTGCTGAGAATTGACAGATCCAGAACAGGGTGCCAGGAGTTCTCTCTTCTAAGCAGCAGGAACAGTCTGGAGTAGAAACCCTGTCCCCTTTGTTCTACTGGAACAGGTTGAATAGCCTTGATACTAAGAAGAGAAAGTACTTGCTTTTGGGCCTCTGCCCACTGGTTTGGAGGAAGGTCTGGCAATCCACTTGGGGTTGGCAGTGAGCTGAAGTAGAATCTGTATCCCTGGGATACAATGTTTAAGACCCATCGGTCCTGGGTAATATACTCCCAGTTCTTTTGCAGGCAGGGCGAGCTTTCCTCCTAGGGGTGCAAGTACTTGGGCATGACTGGGAAGGATGAAGGACAAGTCATTGTGAACTTTTTCCATAGGGGGCTGGCTTACCACTCCCTGTTTTTGAGGTGGGAGGATTCCATCATTTAGATTTGTGCATACCCTGAGACTGTAGACTTTGTGGTCTGTTGCCCCTGGGTTTGGACTCAAAGTCTGGAAGGGACTGGAAAGGACCAGTTTTTTGAAGGCTAATGCCCACTGAATCTAGGTGGCTGTACCTGTAAGAAATCTTTAACAGTTTGCATAGATTTAGCTTTTTCCTCCATCTTTTTAAGAACTTCTGCTTTTGTGCCAAACAAACATTCTTGGTTTAATGGACCATCTAGTAATTTTGCTTTGACATGGTCTGGCAAGATTTGTTCCTTCAGCCAAGCATGTCTTCTCAGAACAGACCCAGTGACAGCAGCCCTGCAAGATGCTTCTAAGGCATCAAAACCACACTGCAAAGTATGTTTACCAACTTGGTTTGCAGAATGCATTAACTCTCGTAAATCTTTATTTTCTGCACAATCAGTAATCAACAACAGTTTTTGTTTAATTAGTTCCATAATATGCTGCTGGTACTTCAACATGTGAAACTGGCAATTTAAAGCCCTGATGGCAAGAGTTGCAGAGGTATATACCTTCTTACCCCATCTGTCTAAAGCCCTAAAATCCCTGTCTGAAGGGGTAGGGTTTATTAATACCTTTAGGTCCCTGGGAAATGGTGTCTGGATCGGCAGCAGGATTTTTAAAGAGAAATGTGAGAGTCAGGTACTCTGTAGTACCTGTCAGGCTTTCTAGGAGCTGGTGGTAAAGTATCAGGGGTAAGACTGGACTCCATGAAGACATCATCTACAATATCCAGGACAGGGGAAATAGTTAGAGGCCTGTACTGAGACACGTCTACTAATTCCGAGTCTCTTTTTGGACTGTGGGCAGTCCTGGCATTCCCAGCGAAAATGCTCTCTTAGGGTATGCAAGGTTTCACCGAAAGAAAAGTCCTCTTGGTGGAGGCAGAGGGAATGGAATCCTCTGCATCTGAATCCTCACAGATAGATAAGGGTATATCCTGGTAAATCAGAGGGGTCAGAGTCACTGGACTCATGGTCTGTTGAATCAGAAGGAAAATCAATTCTTTGTCATTTAGAGGGAAAAGGCTGGCTTCCCCTAATTAAATAAGGTCTTCAGCCATTCTAAGCATTTGTTTCTGGGGCATGGGAGCTTGAGAATGTGTTTTGGTTGGTTTCCTAGGTGTAGTGCGAACTCTGGGCCTGAGAAATTCGGTAGTTTTAGTCCGAAACTAAGTAGCCGGTTTAATACAAACATCAGAAGGTCTGAACAAACCCTCAGAAGCCGGTGCCTGCACAGCGGCTCTGGACCCATCAAAGATAGAGAAAGCCACAGGTTCCTTAGTCAAAGCAGCATTCTGCGGCATACCGGACGCCGAAAGGTTCTCAGTAGAGGCCTGCGAATCCGCAGATGCAGGTATCAGGGGCTGCAAAAGCATCTCACTGAGTACCGCTGGACTGGTGACTAGCTTAATGGAAGCATCATAGATGGTTTTGGACCTATGTGGTCTCTGTCTTTATCTTTACGTTTTTTTCAGAAGATCCGTAGTCGGATGGCTTATCGAAGCCATTTTGGAATACGGAGAACGAGACTGAAAGAATTCGGCGACAAAGATAGCCCAATGACGAATAGTTTGGGTGTTGAACAAGGCACAAAACCAACAGCGAGGGACGTCGTGGTCTGGGCCTAAACAGGTGAAGCAGTAAGAATGAAAATCTCTGAGGTATTTGCTTTCCACAGGCAAGACGGTTAACTTTTTCTGACATTGGTTAGAGCAAGAAAATAGCGTTAGAAGACTTCAGGTTTGAAAATCGAAAAATGAAAATTTCAGGTAGCGAGTGACCGGCACTTGAGAACTGCTTCTGCTTCGGGATCCGGCACAGCAAGAAAAGCTGATGTAATGGCGTCGGCTGCATGTTTTATACCCCTGATGACCTGACGTTATGGAAGAGGCGACAGCATCCAATGCAGAAATCCCAAGACTCTGGTATTCGGGCCGACTGAGAGCTATCTGCAAACAGATTACTCAAGTGTGATGACTGCAACAGTGAAACACGATCACTAGTCAGGGGATCACTTCCATCCCCTTTTCCCTTCATTTTAGCAGATTTTCCTGGAGGGATGAGACCCCTCAGAATTAGTTTATTTCAACACTCAAATGCACAGTATTCAAAAGCCATACAGACAGGAGTTTCTCATTTGGAAGAAGATTGTCCTACCTCAGACACATTTAGAATGCGAGTAAGAATTAGACATTGTGTGGCTACAAGCCTCACATTTTATAAACCCAGTCAGTTTATCAGACATAATAGAATTCAACTGTGTGAAACAACAATGAGGAGCAAGAAACCTACAATGGAAAAACTACCAACATTGGCAGGAGGAATACCCTGACAGAACAAGGGTACCAAAGTGAAAAATTAGAGATACCAATAACTGTAAATAAAAGAAAATACTAGCAACAACTAGTAAGGAAAGTAGGCACTTAAAGATGAGAGGCCTATAAGAAGGCAGTTGTCTGACTTTTTAATTTTTATGGTAAGGGGAGAAAAAGAGTGTGACACAGAAATCAAAGGCTATAACCAAAAATAGGAGAAGTAAGAAATCAAGAATCGAAGGGTCCTAGCAAAACCTTTTCTAGAACTAGGGAAGGAATCCAGTTTATAATGCTTTGTTCAAGTAGGTATAGAGAACCAGGCTGCTCCCTCTGGAATATCTGTATTCTCCACCCCATTCCAGAAAGCCACAGAAGTCTAAATCCCAGTAGAATGGGCTCTAACTCAGTCCTTTCCTTTTACCTTCATAAGAGACGAACAGCTTATCAACTTTCCTGAAAGACTGAGTTTTGTTTAGGTAGTATATATGAGCTGCCTGTGGACATCTAAAGTACTAAGAAATTTTGCTTCCGAATACAAGCAGGATTTGATTTCAAAGAAACCCTGTCCTTGTGGAAAATGAGGTTAGAGATGACTCACCATAAGGGCCTGTAACTCAAAATACTTTTCTGGAAGACAAAGCAACGAGTAAAACAGTCTTCCGTGTTACGAAAGAATAGTTGTGTAAAATCTTACCATAACCATAGATGTCCTTTCTCTTCCATGCTGCAGTATTCTAGTAGTGGGATTGTCTGCCCTCAGGTAACTCATACGTCGGCTCCTATACAAAAGCTTCAGCTTGGCTGTTGCAGTGTGCGTGGGACGTTATACATATGCCATAAACCAGGGGCTTTAAATGTGACATCTGCATGCACAAGCCTCAGAACTTGAAGGCCAGCAGGCAGAGAATAAGGCCCAGCAGGAGGAATGCCTGTGGTTTTCAGGTGTGGGACCTGGTGTCCTACTGTATGGTTAGGACAGGTAAAGGAAAATGACTGGAGGGGAATGGTGGGTGGGAAGGAATACAGCAACATGGAAGAGGACATCTATGGTTATGACAAGATTTTACACAACTATTCTATGTCCTTCTATTCCTATGTTGCAGTATTCTAGTAGTGGGAGCGTACCATAGCTTATGCGGATTAGACGGTGGTGGTAGTTGAAGAGGATTGTACAAGACCATGCAGGATTGCCCTGGAGAATCCTGCCCTAGCTCTGGAAACTTGGTGCAGTTTGTAATGTCTGGTGAAAGTGTGGATAGTGGCCCATGTGGCTGCTTCCATAATGGATGCTATGTCTAGGCCTTTCATGAAGGCCCTGTTCGGATTTTCACAGACTATCCAGATTTACTTCAGACTTTTGGACTGTTCCTCCAAAAATGTGTGGTTTTCTGGCAAATCACTGAGGATTAAAGTCACTAAATAATGACAGATACAACATTAGACTAAATGCCATTCAGAAAATGCATGCTAATGCAATACCTTGCATTCTATCAACTTTCTAACTTTATAAGAGCAATATTTAAAAACTGTTCCTATTTTTGGGCCTTTGCCCCCCTCCCCTATTTTTGGTTTTGTGAAGATATATTTATGTCAATAGGTATGCTGTTTATGTACCACAACACTGTGGTGCTGTGAAAACATGAAAAGGTCCTGCACACCAGAGATGACTTGATGTTTCACAGCCATCATCACTGACATTTAAGTGCTTTTGTCTATCCTGTTTGTTCACAGACCTTGCACACCTTTGGAAACCACTCCATGCACTAGCTCTTAACTATCTGTTCTGGCAGACTGAAGAGGTGGTGGAAGGGAAAACTGAAGACCTGGATTCTGAGATAAATAGCTTACCCATGATAGAACTTCCCTCTTTACAAACCTCAAATTGGGAAACTTAAAAGATAAAAGGTGCAAATACTGTGCCCAGACTTACCCAAGGTGGTAGTTGTCTTTCGGCTTTTCCCGGTTAGGGGTCACCACAGCAGTACTCCAGTCCGCTAATGATTGGCAATAGATTTTCATGAACACTGAGGTGCCAGCTCGACGTTTAACCTTCAACGAAGGCACGCCCATTTACACATGTCTTTCGAAGACCCACCCAGCCACAGGGAGGACATGCAGACTCCACACAGAAGGCACTCCCCGCACTCCAGCCTAGAATCGAACGGGAGAACCTCTTGCTGTGAGGCAACAACACTACCGCTGCACCACCGCGGAAGTCCAGACTTACCTAAGGTATTACTGAAATTTTCTAATGTGACGTCCTACCAGGGAAATCATAACAGAAACCATGTACACCAGAAACCTCAGCTCCCTGACAGATATAGAGCTTTAAGATCCCAGGAAGAACTTTTGGAGCAACTCTCTGTTTCGATGAAGAAAGGCTCTTCCCTGTGCATCTAACAGACATCTGCAGGGCTGTTTTTGGTTATCTTTTTCCCTGCATTGCTGTTTTGGGTGCTTTTTGGACTAACAGACATCCCAGAAAAACAATACACTAAGAAGGGATGACAGAAAACCTGTTAATTTGAAAAACAGGCTGAACAGAAGACTGAACACTAGCCAAGGACACTTGATAACTAAAAAGCCTGCAAACAACTGGCCAAACACAAAAAAATGTGAACACCCTGATGTATGTAAAAAAACAATTATTGGAGCCAGACACTTTACAAATACCCTTTGAGCAGTACACAGTCCAAAGGTAAGACAGAGAACTGAATGAGAGCCAGATAAAGAAAAAGTTAAACAAAACTCTACAATGCTTGTCAATATGAATGGGATTGTAGGCATCTTTTATGTCTAGCTTTACCATAAAAGTCAGTAAAGTGGCAAGGGGGAAAAGTCTGAAGGGATATTTTTTTTTCAAGATTCCAAAGTTCAAAAAACACTGATAAAGGAAAGATCTAGCACAGGCAGCGAAGTCCCTTCCTTATTTAGCACCAGAAAAATTCTTGAATAGAAACCCTTTGCCTTCTTGTAAGCAGAAGGATAATTGGCTTGCTTGGCAAAGAGGAAGCCCCTAGAAAGAAGGAACACCAGTTGCCAAGTGTATGCCTGCAATTTTAGAACATATTGGTCTGAAACAATCTGGTGCCACAAAGTACAGTTTTGTACCTACCATAAATGTAGATGTCCGAACTGGATAGCATCTGCAGTCATAACAAATGGGTTGTCCTGTCGTCAGGCAGCCCTTCGGTCGGCCGGATTCCAAAGTCCGGGTCCGGCTTCGGCTGATGTCGCACTTCACCCGACGTCATCTCTGCTGGTCTTCGGGTATAAAGGCATCAGCCGACGCCATTTTCCTCAGTGTTTCTTGTCCCAGATGCCAATTGCCCTCTTGGATAGCTAAAATTTTGGATAAATGCCAATGTTTCCAAAATAGTAGAAGGCAAACACAAAAAATAAACATGTATGTACATATATACAAACAAATACACCATAAGAGACCCCCAGCTAGCTATAAGGAGGGTAAATACCCACGGGGAAGGAGGAGGAGTAATCCTGACTGCAGATGCTATCCAGTTCGGACATCTACATTTATGGTAGGTACAAAACTGTACTATGTCCTTCATGGATGCATCTGCAGTCAAATGGGTAGAATACCATAGCCAAACTAGGGAGGAGGAATAATAATTATGGTGTAGTCAGGATCCCTTGCAGTACAGCAGTGGCAAACCCTGCTCGGGATCTAGAGTATAGAGGTAAATTATAATGCTTGGCAAATGTATGCACGGAGGTCCAAGTAGCCGCCTCAATAATGTCCTTGGTTGCCACTCCTCTTAAGAAAGCTGTGGTAGTGGCTGTAGCCCTTGTAGAATGAGGTCTTATGTTCTGTGGAATTGGTTTTCCATGGTAAGAGTAACAGAATCTTATGCAATTTCCTATCCATTTGGAGATTGTCTGTTTGAAATTGCTTTTCCTTCCCTTCCTGTTGCATAGGCTACAAAGAGCTGGTCAGGTTTTCTGTTAGCTTTGGTTCTGTCCAGGTAATAGCGTAACTGTCTATGTACATCCAAGGTATGCATTATTCTTTCACCTCTGTTTTGTGGATTGCCGAAGCAGGTAGGTAGGTGGATTGCCTGGTTTAAAGACACTCTGGATACCACCTTAGGCATAAATGTAGGATTAGTTCTCATGGACACCCTATCTTGATGGAAGATTAGGAAGGGTTGCACTGCCATTAAGGCCTGTAGTTCCGAAACCCTCCTTGCTGAAGTAATAGCCAGTAGGAAAGCAGTTTTCCATGACAGGTGTTGTAGGTCTGCTGTTGCTGCTGGTTCAAGGAGGGAGTGTCAATTTTTCTAGTACAAAATTCAAGTCCCATGCTGGTAATGGTGGTTTCCTAGGAGGTTTTACATTCTTGATCCCTCTGAGGAACTGCCTGAGTAGAGGATGTGAAAAGACAGGAGGATCAAAGCTGTATTCTGCTGAAATAGCTGATGCATGTATCTTGATGGAGGAATAGGACAGGCCTGTATGTAGAAGCTCTGCCAAGTACTCCAGAATGTTAGCAATATCTATGTTCGACACATCTTTTCCTCTTTCAGTACTCCAAATGACGAACCTTTTCCATTTTCCTGCATAGTTCCTTCTTGTTGAAGGTCTGCGGGCTTCAAGGATAATGTCTTTAACCCTTTGTGAAAGGTCTGCTATATGATGTTCCAGGCAGTCAGTTGCGAGGTTTTTAGGTTTGGATGTATGATGTTGTAGTTGTTCTGAGTTAACATCAGAGGCATCATGGGTATTGACCACATTTTCTCCCGAGACATGGTCCTCAGTAATGGGTACCAGTGTTGTCTTGGCCAGTTCGGTGCTATCAGAATTATCCTTGGACGTTCCTCTTTGATTTTCAGTAGTACCTTGTGTATTAAGGGAAGAGGTGGGAATGTATATGCTGTCAGGCCTTTCCAGCTGAAGGATAGAGAGTCCACCTTCCATGCAAGTGGGTGGAATGTCCTTGTGCAGAATTTTTTGAGCTGGTGATTTTGTGGGGAATAGGTCTATTTGTGGCATTCCCCATTTCTTTGTGATGGTCTTGAAGATGTCGGGTGTAGCATCCATTCGTGAGCATCCGAGGTGGTTCTGCTTAAAATGTCTGCTAGGGTGTTTTCTTTTCCGGTACAAATATTGCCTGTAACTGGATGTTGTAGCTTAGAGCCAGATTCCAAAGGTCCAAAGTCATCCTGCATAGGGAGTAAGAATGAGTGCCTCCCTGCTTGTTGATGTACCACATGACTGTGGTGTTGTCTGTCCTTATCATCAAATGGCCTTCTTTGAGGAATGGTCTGAATTTTAGGATTGCCAGTTTTACTGCCAGCATTTCTTTTTGGTTTATGTGCAGGTGCAGCTGGTCCTGAGTCTACAGTCCTTGTACGCATTTGTCCATCATGTGTGCCCCCCATCCTAGGTCTGAGGCATCCGTTGTGATGGTTTGGTTTGCTCGAAAGTTGTGGAAGGGTAAGCCTGGGTTTGACTGGCATGCCCGAGCCCACCATAGGAACTCCTGTTTTAAGCATGGGATTAGTGGTATTTCTGTTTCTAAGTTGTGTCTGTGTTGAGACCATAAATTCTTTAGGTACCACTGTAACTTTCTCATATGCAGTCTGGCATGTGGGACCAAGATTATGCATGATGCCATGTAACCCAAGGCCTGCAGAACTTTTCTCGCTGTTAGTTTGTTCTGCTTTGTTAATGCCAAGAAGTAAAGAGGAGTTCTTTTTGTTTTTCTGCAGTTAGGAATGCCATCTGTTGTACTGTGTCCAATTCCGCGCCCAAGAAAGTTCTTGTCTGGGATGGAGTCAGCCTTGACTTTTGTAAATTGACTGTGTATCCCAGGGCTTGAAGCAAGTAAATGACCCTTTGTAAATCTGTTGTCAGCTTGCTTTTGTTGTCCGCTTGTAACAGGCAGTCGTCCAGGTATGGATAAATTTGGATTCCCTGTACTCTGCAGTGAGCGATTACTGATGCCAGGCATTTTGTGAATACAGTAGATAAGCCAAAGGGCAATGCTGAGAATTGATAATGCTCTGATCCTGCAAGAAATCTGAGGTATCTTCTGCAATTTGGTCGAATGGGGACGTGCAGGTATGCCTCCTTGAGATCTAGAGTTACCAGCCAACACCCTTGCCCAGCATGGGAAGAAGTTGCTGTAGGGTCAGCATTTTGAATTTTGGGACAATGATGTATGTGTTTAAGATGGACAAGAATAGGTCTCCAGTTTTTCTTTCTTGGTACTAGGAAGAGTCTGGAGTAGAATCCTTTGCCCTGTTCTGTTATTGGTACCCTTTCCACAGCTCTCATCTTTATTAATTCCGCTATCTGATGCAAGGCTTCTATTCTTTGATTTGGGGGCAGGTTTGGCATTCCTCTTTTTACTGGTAAAGTGTGGAAGTGGAACCGGTAGCCTTGGTCTATGGTTTGTAAAATCCACTTGTCTTTTGTAATATAGTGCCAATTTTTAGAATAAAGGCGAGGCTAACTTTCCGCCTAATGGTGCTGCTATTTGCTCCCTGGTAGGCGGAGTCAGATTCAAGTCACTGTGATTGTCCTGTTGCAGTGGCAGTGGTTGTGTCTGTGCCTTGGTTATTGCCTTGCCACTGTCGTCCTCTGTAGGCACCTCCTCTGGATTGATTTCTGCCCTTGAGGCGCCTGTTCCTGCCCTTTGTGACCTTGTGGAGTCAGGAAAGGACCAATTTTTGGCAGGCCAGTTCCTGCTAAACTTTGGGGGCTGAACCTGTAGGAAATCTTTGACTGTTTGTACAGATTTTGCCTTCTTCCATTTTCTTCATTACCTGCTGGGCAGGTTGCCCAAATAGACTGGCCTTATCCATAGGAGCATCCAATAGCTTAGCTTTAACATGATCTGGCAAGACCTGTTCTTTCAACCATGCATGCCTTCTTATAACTGTGCCAGTCATGGCTGATCTAAATGAAGCCTCCAGTGCATCATAGCCACATTTTAAAGAATGGTTACTAACCTGTTGGATGTTATTCACCATTTCTAATACATATTTCTTATCTAAAGATTCATCAGAGGACAGCTTTTTAATTAACTGATCAAGCATAAACTCTTGGTATTGGATCATGTGAAACTGCCACTTTAAAGCTCTAGCTGAGAGAGTAGCAGAGGTGACTTTTTTCCCCATCTCTAATGACCTGGATTCCCTTCAGAGGGAATAGGGTTTTGCTGTGGTCGAGGCTACTGCCTTAGCCCTGGGATATAGTTTGGGGTCTGCAAGTGGGGCCTTGTATAGGTGGTGATGAGTGTCTGGCACCCTGTAAAATCTATCTGGTTTGGCAGGGGCTGGAGGTAAAGAATCAGGTGCAGTGCAGACATCATTAAATGCATCGTCCACAACAGATAGGACAGGAGGTATAGCTAAGGGCCTATGTTGTGGTAAGTGCAGAAAGGTCCTAAGCCTTTTTCTTGAGTCTGAGAAATCTTGTCCCTGCCATTGGAATTGTTCTCTCATGGCATGTAAGGTTTCCCAAGGAGAATTCCTCTGGTGGAGAGGCAGCTGGAATGGATTCTTCAGCATCTGAATCTTCATAGTTGGAGAAAGGAGCCTCTGGCTGGTCTGTAATGTCCGAGTCATCCGCAGAATCATCAGGACACACAGGCTCGGGGGCTCTGCTCTAGGTCTCTTTTCTGGGGCTGAGAGGCCCTGTCTGGGTGAGATTGGGATCCCCTAATTAAGGATATTAAATCTTCTGCCAGAGTAAGCATTTGTGAACTAGAAGTGGGCCTGAGAGGGTGGTTTAACAGGCACTGATTTAGCTGATTTGGCTGCTTTAGCCTGGCAAAGGCCTTAATAGACATGGCTGCAGGAGGCCTAGCAGCACCGTGCTGGGGAGAGATATCCAAGGGATGGTGTCTGATAGATCAGTAGGATCCACAGTTGTAGGCAAAATTTCTGAGGCTAGTTCAGGTAGGGGCCTCAGTAGTAGTCATGGATTCAGCTGTAGATTGACCAGTTTTCCGAGACAAACCGTGGTTTCGGCGAAACCCCGGACCACAGTGTCAGTCTTTTTGCGTTTTAACAATTTGGGTAGTCGGAGGATCCGGCGGCATAATGTACGCAAAATCTGAGCGAAAAACTGTTCAGCAAACTCCGACGGTTGAAGGAAGCACAGGCCGAACAGGCTGCTACGTCGTGGTCTGGGCCTAAGCAAGGCAAACAGTAAGGTGGAAATCTTTATGAGGTATTTGTTTCCCACAAGTTAAACAGTTGTTGACTTTTTCTGACATCGGCTGAGGCAAGAAAGAGTCCCCAACGGGTACTTAGCTTTTAGAAGTCTTGTAGTATTCGGTAGTAGTAATCTCTGGATCTGACCGACCGGCACTGCGAACAGCTTCGCAAGAAAGACTGGGGAAAATGGCGTCGGCTGATGCCTTTATACCGAGACCAGCAGAGATGACGTCGGGTGAAGTGCGACATCAGTGCCGGACCCGGACTTTGGAATAAGGGCTGCCTGACGACAGGACAACCCATTTGTTATGACTGCAGATGCATCCATGAAGGACATCAGAAGGTTTTAACTCAGAATGAGAGATTGCCAGCATGGAAGGGGGCAGGGGTAACCTGAACACAGGAAGTCATTATGACTTTTTGGATTGTCCTTTATTTTGACAGCCTCCTTTCCCTTTTAAAATAACTATTTAGTGGCACCTCCCTGCTTAAAAAATGCCTTTTAAAAAAGGAGCTCAGGTGGAAAGAAAAATTATTTGCCTTGAAAAAAAAAGAAGGCTAGAAAATATAAATCACCATTGAACTGACTTTTCCCTCTCATCAAATCTCTATAGTACCTCAGCAGCAAAAGGGCCAAACATGACTTCCTTAACCAGGGGGTAATTTAAAATTTCATTCTAATGTCTAGAAGATTCTGAAAATGCAGCTAAGCAAATCTTCTCATGACTGACTCCAAAGCAACTACCACGGATAGTGTACCAACAGCATCATAAGCACATTAAGGTGTGTGCATGCCCAACTGCATGACCATCAGAAACAGAACAGGAACTCAAAGAAGTTTTCACCGCAGAAGAGGGAAGGATGACCGTTAAATTTTTCATGTTTCCAGTTAAGTTGCAGAATAAACTTTTTTCTACCAGATACGTCAAAAGCTTGACCATCCTTGGCAGAGGAAAGTACAGTTGTGTACACTTACCATAAATGTAGATGTTCAAGTGTACTCACGGTTGCAGTCATCACACTTGGGTTATCTGCCTGCAGGTAGCCCTCAGTCAGCCTGAATACCAGATTCTTGGAATTTCTGCGTCGGATGCTGTCTCCTCTTCCATGACATCAGGTCGTCAGGGGGTATAAAACATGTAGCCGATGCCATTACATCAGTTTTTCTTGCCACAGATGTCAGGAGTCTCTAAAATAGGAAGCTATTACATGGTGTGGAACACCTCCAGTAAAAAGTAAATACCCCTGCCATAAAAGATGGACATAAAGAGGATAGGAAAAAAGGGATACAGAAAGCCAGGGGGCTGGCGGGAGGGAAACCAGGACTGCAACAGTGAATACACTCGAACATCTACAGTTATGGTTACGTGTACACAACTGTAGTATGTTCTTCGTGTTTCACTGTTGCAGTAATCACACTTGGGTTGATTCCCAAAGCTGAGGAAGGGTGGAGGCTGTCAAGTGTTGGGGCTGGCTAGCAGGCCTTGTAAGACTGTTGTAGCAAATCCAGCTCTGGATTAGAAAAAATAGGCAAGTAGTAATGCTTGGTGAAGGTGTGTACAGAACTCCAGGTTGCAGCTTCCAGGATGTCCCTGGTGGGGACCCCCCCTGAGAAATGCCAGGACAGCCAGCAGCCAAAGTCTTCTCTTCTCCCAACTACCACACCTTTATAGCCTCTGCATATATTTCTCCAGTTTTTTTCCCTTCTTTTACTTCAAGACCTGCTAGCCCTTACGAGCAGCCATGTTTGCAATATATCCTATTGCCCACTAGGTGGCACCTTTATCCTAGAACTAATTTCCTTGAACATATACCTACTATATTCATATATAACTCTCAGGCAGCCAGGATTTTCTATATTTATCTTTCCTGTAGTCCCAGTCTATCCTTCTACTATTTACTATGTATCACTCAATCTACCCAGCCTACCATCTCTTCCTACACTTCCCTTAGCAGTCAGCACTCCACTAGTCATTCACTGGCTCTACCCGCTCCCCTACCCTGCCCCCAATTCTCACCCGCCCCCAGTACTTCTACATTTATACTCCCTCACCACACTCCCCATCCAGACAACCAATCACAGGATCCACCTCTTTAAAGTGTTATAACCTACTTCCCACTGGTGTTTAACATAGACCACAGTCAGAACTTATCCCTATACATTAACCTATATACAATAACTCCATTATGCTACCTACATCTACCTCACCATTACTGAAGTTCCTACTCTTAGTCTCACTCCTACCTTTCCTTTTTATACGTTACCTACCTACATTTTATGAACACCTTAACTGCCCAGGATTTCATTACTCTGTAAGGCAAACCTCCATACCAATACTTGTAGTCCCTCATAGCCATACAAACACACCCAGCACAACAAACTACCTACCAGCTAAATATCGTAGATTGACTCGCATCAAATTCTGTAGTCCAAGAGCTAGGAAATTCCAGAACCTAATATGCAAACTCTTAAAACTTACAATGAGAATACAAGTCCAACCCTTAATAGATGGTGATATCCACCCAAATCCTGGACCAAACTGTACCACAACTACAGAGGCCCACACCCCAACTCCTGCTAACACACAACTGCTCACCAGACCCTCTAACTCGCTTTTGATAGCTCATCTTAATATTCGGAGCATAAATAATAAAGTTGCCTGCCTACATGCTCTCATGGATGTACATTCTTTTCACATCCTATGCCTCATTGAAACATGGCTCAAAACAGCAATGCAAGATAATGAGGTTGTTCCACCCAGACACAATATCTTGAGACTAGACTGTAAAAGATAAGGGTGGGGGAGTAGCTATTCCATACAAATCTGGATTACAGGTGACCCCTATGGACTTCTAAACCTCCACTAACAAAGTAAGGCAGAAATCCTCATTTCCAAAATGCAACTTAATAAATGTAAATCCATCTATACTATTTGTGTTTATCTTTCCCCAGGAAATAACTAACACCCTAGAGGATATCCTTAGTTGGCTTTCTAATACCTACCCACAAGAAACCATAGTACTTGGCGACTTTACTATCAACTGGAGGAGCTGTACCTCTGAACAGCTGCCTACTCATATTAACCTATATGGTTTTACTCAAACCATTACATCCCCTGCAAGTACCAATAAACTTAATAACAAGGAAAGCACCTTAGACTGGATTCTCACAAACAGTCATCACTAAACTTACAAAGCAGGGACCCTCCTCGAAGATATAAGCGACCATTCACTCACCTTCAAAATCAGATACAAGAGTGACATTCCAAAACCAACCAGCTATAGGACAATAAGGACCAACAAGAATTTTAACCCCGACAGCTTTCAAAAGAACTTTTGGCATGTGATTGGCCACCCCTGAAAAACCTACCTCTAGAGGAAGCAGTAAAATACCTTTATTTTTAAATTCCTACCATTTTAGACTACCATGCACCAACACGTACAATTAGTGCCAGGATGAAACCAGCCCCATGGCTCTCAAAATCTACCAAACAAAAAATCCTCCTTAGAAACAAACTCTGGGCCAACTGGCATTCTACTAAAAACCCTGCAGATCAATTAAAGTTTAGACAGCTAAGAAATGAAACAAAAAAGCCATACTGTTGGACAAATGAAACTTTTACTTTCAGCCCCAACAAACCCACCAAAACCACAAAAATTCTGGTCAGGCATCAATAAACTCTTACACCCAGGTCATTCAGTCACACCCATCCCTTCAGGCTCTGATCATGATAGTCCCAAGCAAATAGCCAATACCTTTAACACTTTCTTCACAGAGACCATTCAACCTCTTGCCAATCAGCTATCCCCCGACATCTCATCATCAACCACCTCCATCTCTAACACACCCCTATCATTTCACTTTCAACCTGTTCCTACATCCCTTGTCTGATCCCTTATACAAAAACTTAAACCTACCACCCTCTCTGCAGACTTACTACCCGCAGAATACCTGCAAAAAGCTGCAAAAGCTATAGCCTACCCAATTTCCATCCTGATTAACAGAACTATTACTGAATGAACTACCCCATCAATCTGTAAAATTTCACACATTATCCCCTTGCATAAGGGTGGTAACTCCAACGAATTATCAAATTATAGACCTATAGCCATATTATCTCCACTGGCAAAAATCATGGAGAAATGCATTAATAAACAGCTGTTAAACAACCTAATAGAAAACAACTTACTAGCCAATTGCCAACATGGTTTTAGGCCATTTCATAGCACCACCTCTGCTCTCATCTTTCTCTGACTGCATTAATAAAAAAGTGCAACGACGACACTCTATCCTCAGCCCTCTATTGATCTTTCGAAAGCCTTCGATACGGTTAACCATCACTTACTCATAAACATACTCAAAAACCTGTCTCTAGACACACAGGCTAGCCAATGGTTCCAATCCTACTTAGACAACAGACAGCAGGCTGTACTATGGGAGAACAACTTATCCTCTCACATCCCAACTGCCCTTGGTGTCGCTTAAGGCTCCATATTAGGCCCTCTCCTATTTTCTATTTTTATAAATGACCTACATTCTGTAATACCTCAAGCTACTTGTATCCAATACGCAGATGATTCCACGTTAATATGCTCTGCCACTTCTCCATCCGACCTACAGTCCCTAACCAAATACTGTTTAAGATGGTCGAGTAATGGCTTCTACAACGATGTCTCATCCTGAACCCCAAAAAAACAAAACTGCTACTATTCACTCCCACCCGTAGGGCCTCCCCACTTAACTTTACTGTGACATCAAGCAATGATACTATCATATCCCCTGATTCTACTACTAAACTTCTTAGGGTACTGATAACCTTACCTTATATTCCCATACTAACAGTACTATAAAAACAGTCAACAAAAAATTAGGATCCCTGTACAGGATTAAACCCTTTCTGACTCCACTAGCCAGGACCACCATTGCCCGAACCCACTTAATCTCTACCCTTCTCTATGCCTCACCTAAATATACTAAACTATGTAAAAACATGAACAAGCTTGCAATCTCCTACAATAATACTGCCAGATTTACAACTGGGTCTGCTTTCAGAACTCATCATTGTAATAATCTTAAGCAGCTAGGATGGCTAGAGTTGCCAAATCTACTACTATTTAACCAATTAACAGTTGCCCACAAGATCCTGTACCAACCTAACACACCAATACTTACAAACCTTATCACCCCCTATAATAACCTCAAGACCCTTCGCTCATCAAATAAACTACTTGTACAAATAGGTAAAACTAACAATATGGCTGGTGACTCCTTGTTCTCTAATACTGTGGGCAAAACCTGTAATTCCCTCCCCAGTGACCTAACCTTCCCGTCCTCAACAACACTATTTAAAAGCAAACTGAAACCATACCTTAAATCACAGTGGTTACTGCGGTGGTGGTGCTGCGGTAGCGTTATCGCCTCACAGTAAGACGTCCTGTTCGATTCTCAGCTAGAGCGTCTTCTGTGTGGAGACATGCGTGAATGGGCATACCTTCGTTGAAGGTTGTGCGTCAGGGCCGGCAACTCGGCACGTAAAAATCTATGGCCAATCATTAGCAGACCGGAGCTCTGCTGTGGCGACCCCTAACTGGGAAAAGCCGAAAGAACCAACAACAACAACCTTAAATCACTTTGGTTATGCCCTTGTGCTAGCCCTAACTACCTCAATTTTCTCTGGGTACTAATCATCATACCTCTATAAGCTAGCTACTTTTCTGATAACTGTAAAGAGAGTGTGCTCCTAAATTTAAAAATGTTATTAGAGTTATCTTTGAATGGCTAACCACAGCTGCAATGTACCATGATTCTGTTTACAGAAATGCAATGAAATGTAATGAATGGCAAAATATTTGTAAATGTAGCTGGATTTGTAAAATGTCACATAGTATAATTGATAGTGTGTTTTGTGGAGCTTTACTCCCCCGGGCCTCAAATGAAAATGGACATATAACCAGTTGGACTAGCCTGGTCAACAAATCTAAAATAAAAATAAAATAAAGTTTGAAGTAGCTCGAGTCGAATGAGTTCTGATCCCCACAGGGGTAGGTTATCCATGGTGCTTGTAGCAGAAATGCATGCAGTGTACTATCCATTTGGAAATGGTTTGCTTCAAAATGGCCTTTGTCCTCTGCTCTTGTAGCAAAGCTGACTAGTAGCTGGTCAGATTTTCTGAAAGGCTCAGTCCTGTCAAGGTAGAACCTGAACGGTCTGTGCACGTCCAAGGAGTGCAGGATCATTTCCCCGCTATTCTGAGGATAAGGGAAAAAGGTTGGCAAATGGATGGATTGGTTTAAAGCCACACTGGATACCAACGTGGGCATAAAGTAAGGGTTAGTCCTGAGGGAAACCCTGTCAGCATGGAAAATAATGAAGGGCTTCAGCGACATTAGTGCCAGTAACTCAGACACACTTCTTCCTGAAGTGACAGCTAGAAAGTACAGTTGTGTACACTTACCATAAATGTAGATGTTCAAGTGTATTCACTGTTCCAGTCATTACATTTGGGTTATCTGCCTGCAGAAAACCCTCAGCCGGCCTGATTATCAAAGTCTTGGGTCCTGCGTTGGATGCTCTCTCTTCTTCCATGACATCAGGTCGTCAGAGGTATAAAGCCTGCAGCTAACGCCATTACATCAGTTTTTCTTGCCCCAGATGTCAGGTGCCCCCATAATGGGAAGCAATTATATATAAGGTTACACCTCCAACAAAATGCAAATACACCAGAAAGCTGAAATACACTAATCAAGAAGCACGGTATAGCCAAGAGAAGTCAGGGGGCTGGAGGGGGGGTAACCAGGACTGCAACAGTGAATACACTCCAACATCTACATTTATGCTAAGTGTACACAACTGTACTATGTTTTTCGTCTTTTACTGTTGCAGTCATTACATTTGGGTAGATTCCCAAAGCTAAGGAAGGGAGGAAGATAAAGAGCATTAGGACCAGCTATTAAGCCCTGCAAGACTGCACTGTCAAAACCACCTCTGGATTTAGAAAAAATAGGCAAGCGGTAATGCTTGGTGAAGGTATGTACAGAGCTCCAGGTAGCAGCTTCTATGATGTCCCCGGTAGGGACACCTCTGAAAAAGGCTGTAGAGGTAGATACAGCCCTGGTGGAATGTGATCTTATCCCATACGGAGCAGTTTTTCCATGATGCTTATAGCAGAAATAAATGCAACGACCTATTAACTTAGAAATGGTTTGCTTTGAAATGGCCTTCCCTCTGCCCCTGCAGCAAAGGCACCTAGCAGCTGTTCAGTTTTTCTGAGAGGATTAGTCCTGTCCAAATAAAATCTAAGTTGTCAGTGCATGTCCGAAGAGTGCAGTATTCGTTCTCCTTTGTTCTGTGGATTAGAAAAGAAGGTTGGCAAATGAACGGACTGATTAAGGGCTACACTGGAAACCACCTTGGTCATAAAGGAAGGATTGGTCCTGAGGGACATCCTGTCAGCATGGATGATGATGAAGGGCTCAACTGCCACGAAAACCTGTAATTCAGACACTCTTCTTGCTGAAGTGATGGCTAGAAGGAAGGCAGTTTTCCAAGAAAGGAATTTCAACTCTGCAGTTGCAGCTGGCTCAAAAGGAGGTAGAGTGAGCTTTTCCAATACAAAGTTAAGGTCCCAGGGCTGGAGTAGGGGCCGTCTTGGGTGGTCTTAATTTTTTGGCACCTCTGAGGAATTTTTTCAGCAGGGGGTGAGAGAAGAGGGGAGGCTCAGCATTAAAATGAGCTGAAAAGGCTGAGGCATGAATTTTAATAGAAGAGAAGGAAAGGCCCTTGTGAAGCATCTCTGTTAAGTATTGAAGAATATGTGGTAAGCTGGGTACTGACGTGCCCATCCCATGAGTTTGGCTCCAGAAGCAGTATCTTTTCCACTTTTCAGCATAGGATTTTCGAGTACTAGGCCTCCTTGCCTCCAGGATGACATCCAGCACTTGCTAACTGAGGGATGGTATTGGAGAGCTCAGGTAATTAGCCAGGCTGCAAATTTCAGGATTTGAAGTTGGGGTTGCAGAATCTGGCTCTCCTGCTGGGACAGCAGGGAAGGGGTCTGAGGCAGGTGCCATGGTTTCAGCAATGACATATTGCGTAAGAGGGGGTTACCAGTGTTGGTGTGGCCAGTCTGGTGCAATGAGTACTGTCCTTGCTTTTTCCTGTTTGATCTTAAGTAGAACATTCGTGAGGAGAGGCAGAGGGGGAAGGCATAAACTAAGAGGCTTTCCTAGGTGAAGGACAGGGCATCCACTTTCCAAGCTTGTCTGTAGGGAGTCCTTGTGCAGAATTTGTCCAACTGGTACTTCTGAGGGGAGGCAAACAGGACTTTCTCTGGGCTCCTCCATTTGTTTCTCAACATGTTGAATATCTTTGATTCCAGTTTCCACTCGTGTGGGTCCATGGGATTTCTGCTTAGGTAGTCTGCCAGTGAATTTAGTTTGCCTGGCTGGAATTGAGCTTGTAGATGCACTTGGTAGCTCAAGGCTGTGTTCCACAGAGCCATGGCTAGTCTGCAGAGAGGGCATGAGTGGGTTCCCCCTGCTTATGTACCACATAACAGTGGTGGTGTCTGTCTTTACCAATAACTGTCCTGGAAGCCCATGAAGGCTGTCAGAGAATTCTGTACAGCTAACATTTCTTTTTGATTGATACGCAGGTGCATTTGACTTGGGTTCCATTTGCCCTGAATGCAGTGCCCTGCCAAGTTAGTCCCCAATGCATAGTCTGATGCGTCTGTTAGGGTTTGGGCGGCAGGGGGTAGAGTGAATGGCAGTCTCTTGTTGTGGTAGCAGGCCTCTGCCCACCAAAGGAACTCAGTCTTTATACAAGGAATGATAAGAATCATTGTTTCCTGGTCCTGAGAATGTTGACACCAAAAGCGTTTTAGATACACTGTAGTTTCCTCATATGCAGTCTTGCATATGGAATTAAGATGCAAGACGCCATAAACCCCAGGGCTTGCAGTATTTTCCTTGCAGATAGCTAGGTCTTTGGGGCTAGTTGTTTGAAGTAGGCTGTCACAAAAACTTGTTTCTTTGGCGTGAGGTAGGCCATCTGGGAAACTGTGTTCGAGCATGCGCCCAGGAATACAATTTCTTGGCAGGGTACTAGGTGAGATTTCTTTTCATTTATGGTGTACCCCAGTGAGGTTAGCAGTTTCTTTACAAATGCCAGATGGTGTTAAGGTATGTCCTGGCTTTCTGCCTGAATTAGACAATAGTCCAGCTAAGGGTATATTTGAATATTTCTTTGCCTGCAGAATGCAATGACTGGAGCTAGGAACTTTGTGAATACTCTGGGCGCAGTAGATAAGTCAAAGGGCAGTGCAGAGAACTGATAGTGCATGTAGCCTGGTCTTAAGCGCAGGTATTTTCTGCGAGATTCACTTATTGGGATGTGCAGGTAGGCTTCCTTTAGGTTTAATGATGCCAACCAGGCATTTTTGCCTAACATGGGAAGCAGCTGATGATGAGTTAGCATTTTGAATTTTGGCATTCCCAAAAAGTTGTTAAGGATAGACCGGTCCAGGATAGGACGCCAGCAGTTGTCTTTTCTGGGAACCAGGAAGAGTCTTGAGTAAAAACCTTGTCCCCATTCTTCCGCTGGGATAGACTGAATAGCCCTGATACTTAGGAGAGAGAGAACCTGCTGTTGAGCATCTGCCCAATGATTTGGGGGTAGGTCTGGCCAACCATTTGGGGTTGGTAAGGTGTGGAAGTGGAATCTGTATCTTTGGGAAACTATATTTAAAACACATTTGCCTTGGGTAATGAGTTCCCAGTTTTTTGCATGCAGGGCAATCTTTCCCCCTAAAGGAGCAGTCAGTTGGGCAGCGCTTTGATGGTTTAAGGTTAAGTCATTGTGACAGTTTGCTATAGAGGGTTGGGCGTCTTACCACTTCCAGCTTCATAAATGGGAGCCCCCCACTGCTTAGGCCTGTGAGTACCTTGAGACTGTAGCCTAGGTGGTCTGCTGTTCCTGGGTTTGGATTGAGAAGGCCTGGACGAGACAGGAAAGGACCAATTCTTAGAAGGCCAATGCCTACTAAATCTGGGAGTCTGCACTTGCAGGAAATCTTTAACAGTTTGCAAAGATTTAGCTTTTTCCTCCATCTTTTTAAGTACTACTTCTGCTTTGGTGCCAAACAGGCGGTCTTGGTTTAAGGGAGCATCCATTAATTTAGCTTTATCATCATCTGGCAAACTTTGCTCCTTAAGCCAAGCATGCCATCTAAGAACAGACCCAGTTACAGCAGCCCTGCAAGCTGCCACTAAAGAGTCAAAAAGTACAGTTGTGTACACTAACCATAAATGTAGATGTTCGAGTGTATTCACTGTTGCAGTCATTACATTTGGGTAATCTGCTGGCAGGTTGCCCTCAGTCGGCCTGAATAACAAAGTCTTGGGTCCTGCGTCGGCTGCGGTCTCTTCTTCCATGATGTCAAGGGTACAATACATGCAGCCGACGCCATTTTAATCAGTTTTTCTTGCCCAGATGTCAGGTGCCCCCCAAATGGGGAGAATATACACACACACACACACACACACACACACACACACACACACGTAATTTAGAACAGAAAAAATATACCTCCAACTAAAAGCAAATACACCAAAAAGGCTTTTGAGCATTGTAAAGGAAAGAAGAGGTATAATAAGACAGAAAAAGGGGGCTGGTGGGTGGGTAACCCGGACTGCAACAGTAAATACACTTGAACATCTACATTTATGGTAAGTGTACACAACTGTACTATGTTCTTCGTCTTTCACTGTTGCAGTCATTACATTTGGGTAGAATCCCAACGCTACGGTTGGAAGGAGGGAATTATACAGCATTAAGAGCAGCTATGAGGCCCTGCAGGAGAGCAGTGGCAAAGCCTGCTCTGGATTTAGAAAAGAGAGGTAAATGGTAATGTTTGGTGAACGTATGAACTTAGCTCCAAGTAGCAGCTTATAGAATATCTCTGGCAGAAACCCCTCTGAGAAAAGCTGCAGAAATAGATGCAGCCCTGGTGGAATGGGATCTGATCCCGTTACGGACAGGTTTACCATGGTGCATGTGGCAGAAACGAATACAATGGCTTATCCATTTTGAAACAGTCTGCTTTGAAATAGCCTTTCCCTCTGCTCCTGCAGCAAATGCCACCAGTAGTTGCCAAGACTTTCTTAGAGATTTTGTCCTATTTAAATAGAATCTTTGTTGTCTGTGTACATCCAATGAATGCAGAATCCACTTCCCCTTGTTCTGCGGGTTTGGGAAAAAAGTTGGGAGATGAATGGTCTGATTAAGAGCCACAATGGATACCACCTTAGGCATAAAGGATGGACTGGTCCTAAGGGCCACCCTGTCTGGATAAAAGATAATGAAAGGCTCCACTGCCATGAGAGCCTGTAGTTCTGAAATCCTTCTAGCTGAAGTGACTGCTAAAAGAAAGGGTGTCTTCCAAGAGAAAGATTTTTTGTCTGCAGTAGCAGCTGATTCAAAAGGAGGTAGGGGGAGTTTTTTCAGCACAAAATTGAGGTCCTGTGCAGGAGTTGGTGGTCTCCTGGGAGGTCTCAAGTTTTTTCCCCTCTGAGGTACTGCTTTAGCAGGGGATGAGAAAATAGAGGAGACTCTGTGTTGTAATGAGCCGAAATGGCAGAGGCATGGATTTTTATAGAAGAAACAGATAGGCCCTTGTGAAGCATCTCAGTTAAATATTGCAGAATCTGAGGAATATTGGGCATTGCTGTGTTTATTCCTTGTGCTTGGTTCCAGGCACAGAATCTTTTCCATTCATCATAAGAATTTCTAGTACTAGGGCTTCTGGCCTCCAAAATGACCCCCATTACAGGTTTACTGAGCGATGTGACTAGTGAAATTAGTTGATTAGCCATGCTGGAAGATACAGAGTCTGACATTGAGTGTGCAGAATCTGATAGTTCTGCTGAGACAGTAGATGAGGTGTCTGAGGCACGTACCACGGAGGAAGGTGTGACATATTGCATAGAAGTGGGTACCAGTGCTGGCGAGGCCAGTCTGGAGCAATCAAAATCATTAACCAAGTTTTTAAACAGAGAGGTTTGGCCAGCTAAGACCTGCATACAATCAACTGAACGCATAAGTGGAGGTAAGTAAATTTTTATCTGCACTTTTATCAAATACACGATTTAAAGTAATTTGTTTGTGCTGCATTGAGCAATATCTAGCTGGAAGTTGTGACTTTTTTCAGTAGGTCTTATACAAGTGGTATTTTCAGTTAAGGCTTGTTAAAAAACCTGCATAGCCAGTGATAAGTGGGTGGGGGTAGTTTACTTCATTGTTATTCAGTTTCAGTCTTATTCCAATGGTACAGTGAATTATTTTCTGTTTAAACTGTGAGCTTTGGCCAGCTAAGACCTGCATACAATCAACTGAACGCATAAGTGGAGTTAAGTAAATCTTTATCTGCACTTTTATCAAATAATACACGATTTAAAGTAATTTGTTTGTGTTGCATTGAGCAATATCTAGCTGGAAGTTGTGACTGTTTTTTCAGTTGGTCCCCACCCTCCCTGTTTTTGTCTTGGTGTTAATCTTGGTGGCTTTGAAACTGCCCGCCCCTCTTGTAAATTTGCACTTGGATACTCCTCTTGGTCCCATCTCATTTTCTCACCAAAAAAAAAAAAAAAAAAAATGTATCTGCTTTTACTGTATTTGTGTTTCTTCCTACTTTATTTTGCTTTTGCGTCATCTTAAAAGTACTCAATTGTATTTATTACTGCTTGGTGTAACTCATTCTAAGCGTTTTAGTTTAAGCACTTGGGCTTCAGACCAGTTGTTTTACATTAAGATGGTTTGTGGTCTGCACTGTAGTGGCAGAACAGGTAGCTTACATCCTTCTAAGTTGGGAACTGCTGATTGAGGGCTCAGTGTTAGTTATTCTGAAAGTGTATTCATTCTGGTTTAAGCACTTGGGCTTCAGGCCAGTTATTCTACATTAAGAGGGTTTGTGGTCTGCACTCTTGTGGGAGGAGAGGCTGGACTCTGCCCTTCTGAGCTGGGAATTTCTGGTTAAAGGCTTATAGTGCCTGCATATTTGAACTGCTTCTTACTGAAATTGGTACACCTTGTTTGCTGTAGCATAGACTAGATCCAGGCCTGCTGAACCTAGCTTTGTTTGTATGCTTGTTGTTTATTTGCTTATTTCCCTGAAACGCTAATTCCACCTAAAATGCGGCTTTTCAGCGCTTCTGTGGATCCCTAGTGATATCTGCATTGCTTACTGTACTTAATTCCTTGTTTCACTTGAAAGAAAGTTACCGTTTGCCGTTTTTGCATTTAAATTACCTGTAACACATTGCATTTAAATTACCTGGCACTTGCTCACTAAACCAATTATATAAGTCAGCACTAAAAAATTAAAAGCACTACACCCTCACAAACACCCCTTGAGTACCTTGTTCCCCACTGGCCCTTTTTTCAATTATAAAGAAATTCCCAATACTATTCTAGCGTGTCCAAAGGTCAGTTGTCAATCTCCTCTCTGGTCCAGCTGGTGAATCTGGGAATCTTGAGGCAATGTTACAACTGCCTCATGTACACAGACAACCCTCTCCTCCTCCCAACAAATTCCAACACATGTGAGAGATGCAACCATATAGCCAAACTGGAGGCTAAGCTCTCTCAACTCAGTACTGGCGTAACCAGTCAGGAGAAGGAAACCACACTCACTACAATTCCAGTCTCACAAAGACCTACCACGACAGCAAACCAAACACATACACACACAAAAACATACTCGGAGGCTCTAAATAAAAATTTGCCTAAGCAGCAGAGACCTCCAAAGCAGACACCCAAGCAACCGCTACCCCAAAAGAAAACACGTGCAACACATAGCTTACAAAGCCAGTGTGCCGAACAGTCACAGCCCTTAAGGCTAAACAACACACCTGATACACTTGCAATAGGTGACTATAGTCAGGCACACTGACGTCCCGCTCACCAGGCTGAATAAGGAGAAGGTCACGGTGAGCTGCCTGTCGGGTGCTAGGATCCGCCACATAACACAAGCACTCAGGTCACTCCAAGGCAAGTACAAATATGACTCAGTCTGTCCATGCTGGTGTGAATGACCCGAGATGTACCTCCCTGGACTACATGAAAAGAAACAGAGGAGCTCTCTGAGCATGTAGCCAGGCTTGTATGACCCTGACCTTGAGAAGCATCTTACCCTCACCAAGAGTGATGCCACAATATGAAGACAAGATGATCAATTTCAACAAATGTCCTAAGTATTGGTGTCATTCAAAGGGGATCCAATGCCTGTCAGCCTGGATGACATGCTCGAAAAGCCACGATGCTTCGCTAGGGACGGCTTGCACCCATCACCCCTGGGCTTTCGGATATTGGCAAAGGCTCTTGCTACCGCCATAGTGCCTTTTTTAGGCAAGGCTCAAATGACAAACCCACCTCCATAGGTATCACAAGGGATAAGAAACTAAGAGTAGTGCTACTCAACGCCAGAAGTCTAAACCTCAAGATGCACGCACTCAAAACTCTCCTTAGCATGGAGAACATTGATATCTGTGCAGTAACAGAAACCTGCTTCAAGGCTCCTGAGAGCACCCCAGCACTACCAGGTCATACCTCATACCATGCTTTTCGGCCTCAAAACTTGGACCGAACCACAAAAGGAGGGGGAGTATCAATATTCGTCAAAGATACCCACACCTCCAGGTTGGTGGCACAGCACAAAGCATCAAAGACTATCCAAGTGCAACAAACAGTGGGTAAAACTGCCTTCCAGTTTACAGCCTGCTACAGACCACCCTCCCAAACCCGGAACCCCACTCAGCCTTCCTGAGAACACTGGAAAATATGAAGGTCTCTCCAAACACCATTATACTGGGCGACTTCAACTACCCAAACACAGACTTGGAGCATTACTCTAGCTCCAACACCCTAGCCCAAAGGTTTATAGAATTTATAAACTCAAATGCTATGGAACAACTTGTTACCACTCCCACAAGAGGGGAAAACATACTGGACCTGATCATCACCAACATGGGGACTCTAAGTGCCAGACCACAAGTGTATCCCTCACTGGTAAGATCAAACCATAAACTAATCTCACTGGATATTCATATCCCGACCCCACCCCCTGCCCAGAAAACCACAGTGAAAAACTTCTCTAAAGCAAATTTCACACTCCTCAAAACCGAGGTGGAATCCTTCAAAGCCCCCGGGCCTGTGGAAAATATGGCCCAGACCGCAGAATCTTTTATAAACGCATTCTATGAACACCTTCAGGAATGCATGGATCATGCAATCCCAAATAAAACCAAGACCCAATCCTCCAAAGGCAGACGTCCTGTCTGGTGGACCCCAGCCATAAACGAACTATACAATAGAAGGAGGAAGCTACTACATGATAGAGCAAAATCCCAAAAAGGGAAGGCATCTCTGATCAGTATTAGCAAAAAACTACGGGCACTCATAAAATAGTCTAAGGCCAGCTTTGAGAGACAAATTGCACAGGACACTAAGGATAATCACAAGGCTTTCTTTAGTTATGTTAGGAACCTGGGTGGGAATTCCCCGATATGCTCAGAAATAGTCCAAAATGACAAAAAATACACCAAACCCACACACAATGCCAACATCCTAGCTGACCGGCTCAGCGGAAACTTCTCCCTCCCCACCAAAAGGGCAAATATCTATCCCAGCAGAGTGCTGCCCCCCTGACATCTCAGATGCTCAGGTAAGAGCCGCCCTCTCCAAAGCAAAAAACACAGCAACAATGGGACCAGACGGTGTTCTGGGCTGCGTCCTACATGAACTCCAAGAAGAGCAAAACTCAAACATAAAACTACTGTTTAGTCTCAGCCTTACTACAGGTTATGTACCCAAAGAGTGCCGTACAGCAACAGTGGTCCCTCTCCACAAAGGTGGTGCCTCAACAGATCCTGGAAACTATCGCCCCACAAGCCTGACTAGCTTGGTCTGCAAAGCATCATCATGGACCTCATAAAGATATTGGGAACATACAGACACTGGATCCTACCCAGTTTGGCTTTGTTAAGGGCAGATCCTGCCTCTTAAACCTGGTCGATTTCTTTGAAATAGTCACCAAGGCCATTGACGAGGGGAAGGTGGTCCACACAGCCTACCTGGACCTCGCAAAAGCCTTCGATACAATATCCCACTCGGGCATTATAGATAAGCTCACCAGCTTAAATATAAACCCCTATGTCACTAGATGAGTTGCAAACTGGCTCAAGGACAGAACCCACACGGTTAATATTGCTGGAGCAATGTCAGACTCCAAACCAGTTACAAGTGGCGTCCCACAAGGCTCAGTCCTGGGATCTCTCTTGTTCGGTATATATTTCTCGGAGGTACAGGCCAACATGGAAGGACTGTGGCTGACCAAGTTCGCAGATGACTGCAAACTAGGTGCCATAACAGACTCTCCAGCCGACACAAGCATCCTCCAAAAGGGCCTCATAGAAACAGACAACTGGTGCTAGAGCCATGGCCTTAAGCTAAATGCCAAAAAGTGTATAGTCATCCCCTTTGGCAAAAACAAAGTGCCCACAAATTACCACATAGGTGGTAATCCATTAATCTGGAAGAAGTAATTAGGGACCTGAGGACCCAAGTTGATAGCAATCTCTCATTTGACAACCACGTGGCCAAAGTGGTTAGAAAAACATTTTATATAGCCCACCTAATCATGAAGGGGATCACATCTAGATCAGGGGAGGTCATCGTGCCTCTTTACTCATCCCTCATCAGGCCCATAATTGAGTACAATGCCCCTTTTGGGATGTACCTTACCAGACGCATGCAGCAACTGGAAAGACCCCAAAAGTACCTCACCAAGAGGATCAAAGGACTCAAACAGATGCCATATGCTGCCCGGTTAAAGAAACTCCAGCTCTACTCAGTGGCATACCGCCTGCTCAGAGACGATCTGTGCCTGACGTATAAAGCCATGTCCAACCTGGAATTAATGGACATGCTGCACCTCAGAAAATCCAAATCCCATCGAGCTACGCGCTCGAGAGACTTGAGCCTCAGCAATGAAATAAATAAGACATGCTGGAGGGACAGATTCATATCCCAGAGGCTCCCTTCACTCTGGAATAAAATCCCAGTCCAGGTTAGGCAGAGTCCCTCATTGACCCTCTTCAAGAGGAATCTTGATGAGTGGATGGGGGATCGTAGGTTTACCCCGGATATCACTTCTGTGTCACTGTTAGACAGAGGCACAGTATACTAACCTCGAAAAAGAGCATAGCAAAATTAATTTAAAATGGGTGGCGAAAGCCAAACACACTCTGGCTAGGCTTATAAATGCCCTAGGGCAGATAGCCTAGTATGAACCTATGAACTTATTTTCGGTTATTCCTGTCTGACTTAGTAAAATCTTGGACAGCAGAGGCAGAGGGGGCAAGGCATAAACTGATCGGTTTTTCCAGCTGAAGGACAGAGCATCCACTTTCCAAGCTTTTTTGTGATGATTTCTTGTGGAGAACTTGTCCAAGTGATAGTTTTGGGGAGAGGCAAAAAGATCTATGTCTGGGCTCCCCCATCTCCATGTCAACATGCTGAAGATTTGTGGATCCAGTTTCCATTCATGTGGGTCCATAAGATGTCTGCTTATTTCTTCTGTCAGGAGTATTTTGCTTTCCTGGCAGGAATTGAGCTTGTAGATGTATTTGGTTAGTCAAGGCTGTGTTCCACAAGGCCATGGCTAGTCTGCAAAGGGGGTAGGAGTGGGTAACCCCTGCTTATGTACCACATAACTGTGGTGTTATCAGTCTTTATCAGTAGTTGTCCTGGATAATGGTAGTCCTTGAAGGCTGTCAGAACATTCTGTACAGCTAGCATTTCTTTCTGGTTGATATGTAGGTGCATTTGAGTTGGGCTCCATTCGCCCTGAATGCATCTCCCTGCCAGATGGGCCCCCCAAGCATAGTCTGATGCGTCTGTAGTCAGGGTTTGGGTGGCAGGGGGTAGAATGAATGACAGTCCTTTGTTTTGGTGACAGGCCTCTGCCCACCATAGGAACTCTTGTTGCAGGCAAGAAATGAGAGGAATCACTGTTTCCAGGCTGTGACAATGTTGACTCCATACGCTTTTTAGGTACCACTGAAGTTTCCTCATATGCAGTCTTGCATATGGAATTAGTAGAATGCAGGAATCCATGAACCCCAAAGCCTGCAGAATTTGTCTTGCAGACAGCTGGGTTTTTGTGGCCACTTGTTTGAAGTATGTCATCAATTGAATTCGTCTGGTGTGAGGTAAGCCATCTGGGCAGTTGTATTCAAGCTTGCACCCATGAATGTAATTATTTGAGAGGGTACCAGCTGTGATTTATTTTCGTTTATGGTGTACCCTAGGCATGTTAGAAGCCTTTTTACAAACACCAGATGTTGTAGAAGAGTGTTCTTGTTTTCTACCCAAATTAGACAATCGTCCAGATAAGGATAAATTTGAATGTTTCTTTGTCTGCAAAATGCAATCACTGGTGCCAGGCACTTTGTGAAGACCCTGGGGGCAGTAGATAAGCCAAAGGGCAGTGCAGAGAACTGGTAATGCAAATAGCCTGCTTTGAAGTGGAGGTATCTTCTGCAAGATTCCCCAATTGGGATATGTAGGTAAGCCTCTTTAAAGTCTAGAGTTACCAACCAGGCATCATTGCCTAGCATAGGCAGACTGTTGTAGAGTCAGCATCTTGAATTTTGGAATGTCCAGGAAGGTATTCAGAATGGGTAAGTCCAGAACTGGACGCCATGCCTTGTCTTTTCTGGGTACCAGGAAATGTTTTGAATAAAAACCTTGTCCTTTTTCCTTTTCTGGTACTGGTTGAATAGCCCCCATATCCATGAGGAGCATGACTTGTTTCTGTGCCTCTGCCCACTGATTTGGAGGCAGATCTAGCCATCTGTCTGGAATTGGCAACGTGTGGAAATGAAATCTGTATCCCTGGGATACTGTATTTAAGACCCACTTGTCTTGGGTAATTAGATGCCAATTTTGAGCATGAAATGCTAGTTTTCCCCCCAAAGGGGCTGGCAAAAGATAAATGCTTGGAAATGGCAGAGGAAAGTCATTGAGACTGTTTACTGTAGGGGGGGGGGCTTGCTACTTCCAGATTTGGAGGTGGAGGCACCCCATTGTTTTGTTCTGCAAGTTCCTTGTGACTGAAACGTGGAGCCTTTGGAGTGTCTGACTTTGACCTGAGCAGCTCTGTTGGGTACTGGAAAGGACCAATTCTTAGTAGACCAGTGTCTACTGAACCTGGGTGGCTGCACTTGTAGGAAATCTTTTACAGTTTGCATAGATTTAGCTTTGTCTTCCATCTTTTTCAAAACTTCTTCTGCCTTATTACCAAACAGACTGTCCTGTTGTAAAGGAGCAACCAACAATTTAGCTTTAACATGATCAGGCAGACTTTGCTCTTTGAGCCAAGCATTCCTTCTCATCACAGATCCAGTTATGGCGGCCCTGCAAGAGGCCTCCAAGGAATCAAAACCACATTGCAAAGTATGCTTTCTAACTTGTTCAGCTGAATGCAATAAATCCTGTAACTCTATTTTCTTCACAGTCCGAAATAAACATAATTTTCTGTTTAAGCCCATGACAGGCTGCTGATATTTAAGCATATGAAACTGACAGTTTAAAGCCCTGATTGCCAGGGTTGCAGACGTGTAAACCTTCTTACCCCATCTATCCAGCTCCCTGGAGTCACTATCAGAAGGGGTAGGAATTTTAGCAGTAGAAGCCTCAACACCCTTGGGACCCTGAGAAATTGTTTCAGGATCAGCAGAAGGGTTTTTGAAAAGAAACTTGTGGGAGTCAGGAACCCTTTAATATAGTACAGTTGTGTACACTTACCATAAATGTAGATGTTCGAGTGTATTCACTGTTGCAGTCATTACATTTGGGTTATCCTGCTGGCAGGTTGCCCTCAGTCGACCTTAATTCCAAAGTTTTGGGTCCTGCGTCGGTTGCTGTCGCCTCTTCCCCGACGTCAGGGATATAAAAGATGCAGCAGACGCCATTTTCTTCAGTTTTTATTGCCCCAGATGTCAGGTGCCCCCAGAAAGGGTAGGCTAAAAATATGTAATTAAAACATACATGCACCAAAATAAGCTTTACCTTCATCTATAAGCAAATACACCACCTAGGTTGTATAGATTAGAGAAGTAAAGATAAGTTCCAGCAAAAATAAGGGGGATGGCGGGTGGGTAACCTGGACTGCAACAGTGAATACACTCAAAAAAGAAGTTATGTCCTTACCATAACGTTCCATGTGGAGTCACATCTGGCCTGGTTATTACATAGGTTCGGGTCGATCCTCTGCCCGCGCCGGCCGACTGCAAGCTCTGACATGTAATACCCACAATCCCCTCTGCCTTTACCTCAGATCTAGTTTGCAAGCAAACCAGGCAACAATCACGCATACACACCAAACTATATACATAATTACCTATATACAACATACCAAAGGTATGATAGTAATACCAACACTGCAACAGCAGAAGGAGAATATTCCAGACCAGGCACCAAATCAACGTTCTTCCAAGGGTGGACACTCCACATGGAACGTTATGGTAAGGACATAACTTCTTTATGTGAGAGTGTTCAAACATGGGTAGCGCCCCTAGCTCCATGATCCTGAGGAACTCAAGGGAGAACGTTCTTGAGCACAGTGGAACCAAAGGTTGCCCTATCCCTAGAAACCCTGTCCACTTTGTAATGAGAAATAAAAGTGGTTTAGCCCAAGTAGCAGCCGCACAAATGATGTCTAAAGGTAGACGAGCTGCATGAGCCAAAGATGTAGAAATTGATCTGGTAGAATGTCCTCTGGGTTTTGATAATGTTTGATCAGAATTTTCATAAACATAAATGATACAATCAGTTAGCCACTTAGAAAGTGTTAACTGCAAGACCCTTTCTGTTGTCAGCAAAAGCTATAAATAGCTGATCAGATTTTCTGTGATCTTTTGTTCTATCCAAATAAAATCTGAGTTGTCTATGGACGTCCAGTTTGTGCAACATATACTCTAATTTATTAGAGTGGTCTTTAAAGAAGGTGGGTAATTCAATGGACTGGTTAATATTACCAGTAGAACAAACTTTGGGAAGAAAGGATGGATTAGTGCGTAGGATACTCTGTCGAATGAAAAATTAAATAGGGATGTTTGACCGAAGAGCCTGCAGCTCAGACACCCGTCTAGCCGATGTAATAGCCACTAGGAATAATGTTTTCCATGACAAAAAAGCTGGTTCAAAGGGTGGTAGCATCAATTTAGAGAGCAGATTCCACGGTGATGTCGGGCTTCTGACTGGTGGTCTGATATGAAAAGAACCTTTTAAAAAGGCTTTACAGAGTCTGTGAGCCACACATTCTTCTATATGATAGCTAGAAATGGCAGCTAACTGTACTCTCACTCCTTCCTGAAATAATTGTTAGAAATTCTAAGACCTTATTCAACGGAGCTGTAACAGGGTCCAACTGATGTGACTCCGCCCAAAAGACAAAGCGTTTCCATTTACTAGTATAAGTCTTTATGGTAGAAACTTTATGAGAAGCTACCAATATATCCTGAAATTGACCTGGCTAAAAGGGAAGCGGAGCAGCCAAGCTGCCAGATGGAGAGATTCCAGGGATGGGTGAGGAACTCCTGACGAGTGAGTCAGTAGATCTGGCTCTGGGTCCAGCATCCAAGGTCAACGCGGTGCTGCAAGAGAAAAGGAAACCAAATTTGACGAGGCCAGAACGGAGCAATGAGAATTATAGTCCTCTGAAGGTTGTTTGCTTTCTGCAGAAACTTTGCAATCAGGGGAAATGGAGGAAAGGCATAAAGGAGACCCGGGGCCAATCAGGGTAATAGGCAAAGTAGCTCCTGCATTTGGCGTTCATTGGAAACAGATCGCAGGTAGGCTGGCCCCATTGCGAAAAAATCTGTTCCGCAACTGACTGTTTGAGGACCACCGTGAGGCATTAATATTGCCCTGCTCAGCCTGTCGGCTATGACGTTGGATGACCCGGGATGTGCGTTGCGATCAAAGGCGACCGGTGGACTCTGCCCATTGCCAAATTCTCATGGCCTCTGCATAGTTGGTAGGACTTGCCCTTGCTTGTTTATGTACCAGACTACGGACATGTTGTCTGTCTGAACTGCAATGGTCCCTGGAGGAAGAAGGTGTTGCAACGCCAAAAACTGCCCTCAACTCCAGAACATTGATGTGCAGATTGTACTCTAGATTGGTCCATTCGCCTTGGACTGTCTGTCCCTGAAAGATGCCCCCCCACCCTATCAGGCGTCCGTGGTTAAAATGGTCTTCCGCCGGATAGGTTGCAAGTCTGTAACCACCACATTAGGTGTGATTTGCATGTTTTCGTTATCAGAATTTCGTGAGTCAGTGGAAGATGTTGGAATGACCATTGTGCAAATAGTAGCACTCTCATGTGCAGTCTTCCCAGTGGTATTGCTATGAGAGAAGCTGCCATGAGACCCAAAACTTTCAGAACAATTTTGCTGGGGATTTTCTGCAGCAGAAGGGAAATGTTGAACTGAAGTGCTACTATTCTTTGGGAAGTTTTAGAATTAACTGGCGATATATCCAATTCGCTGACGAAGTTTTAGAATTAAACTGACGGTCCAATTCACCGCCCTATAAATAAGATATGCTGTGATGGCTGTAGCAAAGATTTTAAATTTACTGAAATGCCAAGGTGTGTACAAAGTTGTAGGGAGTAATCCCTGGCTTGAATCAGTTGGCCTGGTGGTGGCAGACAGGAGCCAGTCGTCCAGATACGGAAACACCTGGAATCCTAGGTGCCTCAGATGAGACGCTACCACTGCCATGCATTTGGTGAAGACCCTGGGGGCTGTGGTCAGGCCAAAGGGCAGGGCTCGAACTGATAGTGACTGGCTCCCAGCCGAAGCGCAAATGATCTCTGGACGCCCTGGCCATCTTGATATGGTAGTATCGTCCTTCAGATCTATTGAGCACATCCAGTCCCTTCCGTAAGAATGGAAGGATCGATTGAACCATTCGAACTTTTCCTTCTTGACAAAGGTGTTGAGATGACTTAGGTCCAGAATTGGCCTCCAGTCCCCTGTTTTTGGAACTAAAAAGAACCTTGAGTAAGTTCAATCCTATTTGGTCCGCTGGGACTGGTTGGATGACTCTTTTTCTTAGCAGCTTTGAAATTTCTGTAGCTGCTGGTTATCTGGGATTTTTTGGGGTGGATAGGAATGGGATTTTGTAACCTCTGGCTTTTACCCAATTGTCGAAGAAAGGTTTTGCCAGGCCTGAGGGTATAAAGCTAAGCGACCCCGACTGCCTCCAGAGCAGGACAGTCGGGCCTCCTCTCAGGAGTGCTGAAAAGGTTTGCCAGGGAGGTTATCCCTGTCACCTTGGTTTTGCGGACCCTCTGCCGCCAGGCGCCTTCCACCTCTGCCCCCCTGCCTCCATCACCCTGTGTGTCTGGAAAAGATCTTTGGGGTTTTCGAACCACATTTTCCCACCACGCTGCCCTTTGGGTCTGGAAGGGGTGGAAAACGGACTCCGCAGCAGACAGAGTCTTTCCCTCCTGTTCACACCGGTAAGGTCTCTTTACTTTAGGGCCAAAAGTGTGGCTCCATCAAATGGGCGTTAGTAAAGGAAGACTTAAAGGCTTCCATAAGCGAACATAAGCGCATCCAGGATTGCCTACGAAGAGCAATCGCTGAAGCCGCTGCCTCGATCCTTCGCTGCATAGGATATCAGCCTCATGGACGAGTTCACAATAGACGTAAGGGTGTTGAGCTGCGCTGTAACTTTGAGACAGCAGCATCTGTTGCACCCTGGAGGGTATCTCCCAACTCTTTGACTAGATCCCTCTGTAAACGTAAAATGGGTCAAATAGTTCAGGGGCATAGACATAGAAAGCCGCTGAACTGAAAATGCTTCCCACATCTGTCCATGGTCCTAGAATCTTTGTTAGGCGGATGGACAGATGAGGAAGACTCCGACATCTCCTTTTCGTGGCTGCTGCCACCACCATGGCGTCTACTGGAACCCCTTTGGTAAGGTAAGCTTTGTCCTGTGGTGCCGTGATGTACTTATTTGGCTTCCTAGGGACAGGTTCCACTGTGTCGCAATTAATTCCATTAACTCATCAAAGGGCGGAGTGACCCAGGAGGAGGAAGGACGGGCACCAAATGCCTTCAGCAAAACTGACTCATCCTCAGAAGGGGGGAGGGCTTGCCAGTCACCTCTCTGCTTAAGGATCTCCAAGATGTCAGCAAAGAGACATCCTCTGAAGGTGACTTAGGGGACCCTTCTGACTCATCTAAGTCAGTATCAGATGTTAAGGATTCTTGTGGAGAATCCAAGTGTCTCCTCTTACACAGTCTTTTCCTAGGAACTTCTTCGGGGAGCATCCGAAGAAGCCTCCGAGGAAGAGGGGCCCTCCAGGGTGGCTGAGACACTGGTGCAGGAGAAGCTGTACCTGCTGATGTGGTTGTCTGGGTAGACAACACCTTCCTCATGAGGTCGAAGGCCCCGGGTCCCGAGTCGAGGTATCTCGGTTTCAAGAAATGGGCAGAATACCCAACAGGACCGAAGGCACCGACCCGACCGAGGGAGAGTCGACATCGGTCCGACTCTCGGTCAGACGGATGACCGACCGAGAAAAAGCGGTTCAGGCACCGAGGCTCCACAATCATCAGGTCAGCTTCTTCAAGACCGAACAGGTCTCGGAGGAGGAACAGATGGAGATAGTGGCAGGCCTTCAAGTCTCGACATCAACTGAGAGGAGACGAAATAAGTTTGGATCCAGCTTCTGCACCACCTCTAGAAGAACGAGTCGAAGGGATCGAAGACGGAGCCGACCTCAACAGAGTCGGAGGGGAGCTCTGTCACCGGTTCCAAGACTCGAGGCTCGGAAACTGCCAATAGCTGAACACAAGTCTGTGGAACGGTGATCTAACTACACCTCGGAGCCGATGACTTTGGCTCGACTTGGATGCCTGGTCTGAAGCATCCAAAGCCTCCTGGAAAGAGGGTTTCAGTAATCCTCTATCCATCAGTTTCCGCCTATCTGTCATGACCCTCCCACTAAAAGAGTGACAAATAGAGCAATCCTCTTGTAAGTGGAGAGGGCCAAGACAGTAGACACAGGAACTGTGGTTGTCTGTGACTTTTGCCACACTGACGTTTAAAACCAGATTTCATCTTTTCAGACATATTAACAATGAACACAGTCAAGTCCATCCAATCCAGTAAAAGAAGTCAAATCGGGTAAAAGTCTGTTAGATAAAGCTAAACAATACTAACAAGTTTCTAGTCAAACTAAAAAGTTAACAAGTTAACTTGTTCAAAGTATAGAGAATTCCTGCACTCACACACCTACTCTTTAACTAAGTAACTAATTTTAAAGAACTTTTCTGAAAACAGTACAGAATAGATAAAATATCTTATCTGAACAGCCCGAGCTAGTCTCCAGCGCAGCAGCGGCAAACTAGATCTGAGGTAAAGGCAGAGGGGATTGTGGGTATTACAGCTTCTTCTCGATGCAGAGCTTAAGAACAAGATTGAACACTCTCACATCATCTACATTTATGGTAAGTGTACACAACTGTACTATGTTCTTCGTGTTTCACTGTTGCAGTCAATACATTTGGGTTGAGTCCCAAAGCTATGGCTGAGGGGGGGGGGTGGAGCTAAACAGCATTAGGAGTGGCTATGAGGCCCTGCAGAACTACAGTAGCAAAGCCTGCCCTGGATTTAGAGTAAAGAGGCAGAGATTGTAATGTTCTGTGAAGATCTGTACTGAACTCTAAGTAGCAGCCTCTAAAATGTCTTTGGTTGGTACTCCCCTGAGAAAAGCTGCAGAAGTGGCTGCAGCTCTGGTTGAATGTGGCCTAATGCCCTTAGGCACTGGTTTGCCATGCTGTGAGTAGCAGAAACAAATGCAGTGACCTATCCACTTTGAAATAGTCTGCTTGGAGATGGCCTTTCCTTGTGATGCTGCGGCATATGCCACTAGTAATTGTTCTGTCTTTCTGAAAACTTTAGTTTTGTCCAAGCAGAATCTAAGTTGCCTGTGTACATCCAAATAATGCAGAATTTTCTCCTCCTTGTTCTGTGGGTTTGGATAAAAAGTTGGCAAATGAATAGTTTGTTTAAGGGCTACACTGGATACCACCTTAGGCATAAATGTAGGGTTTGTTCTCAGAGACCCTGTCTGGATAAAAAATGATAAAAGGTTCCACAGCCATGAGAGCCTGTAGCTCCGAAACACGTCTTGCAGAAGTTATTGCTAGGAGCAGAGCTGTTTTCCAAGATAAGAACTTTATATCCGCAGTAGCAGTTGGCTCAAAAGGAGGTAAGGTGAGTTTTTCCAAGACAGAGTGGAGGTCCCATGCAGGTATTGGCATTCTCCTTGGAGGCCTTAAGTTTATGGCTCCTCTGAGGTACTGCCTTAATAAAGGATGAGAATAGAGTGGTGGCTCTGTATTGTAATGAGCCGAAATGGCAGAGGCATGGATTTTAATTGATGAAAAAGATAGGCCTTTATCCAGCATCTCAGTTAAGTATTGCAAAATCTGAGGAATATTTGGGACAGCTGTATCAGTTCCTTGAGCTTGGTTCCAAGCACAAAATCTCTTACATTTCCTTGCATAGGATGTTCTAGTACTAGGCCTTCTGGCTTCTACAATGACATCCATCACAGCTTTACTGAGAGATGTGGTTTGTATGGCTACATTATCCGCCATGCTGCCAGGTTTAGGGTCCTGAGTTGGCTGTGCAGAATCTGATTGTTTTGCTGGGACAGTAGATGAGGTATTTGAGGTAAGGTGCAGGCTGGGCATTGGGACAAGTTCCTTAAGCTCCGATACCAGTACTGGCGTGGCCAGTCTGGGGCAATCAGAATCATTTTTGGTTTCTCCTTTCTGACCTTCAGGAGTACCTTGGGGAGGAGAAGCAGAGGAGGAAAGGCATATACTGATAGGTTTGTCCAGTTGAAAGACAAGGCGTTCACTTTCCAAGCTTGCCTGTGATAGGTCCTTGTGCAGAATCTTTTTAGTTGATTGTTGTGAGGGCAGGCAAACAGATCTATGTCCAGGCGTCCCCATTTCTTTGTTATCATGCTGAAGACTTGTAGATCCAGGTGCCACTCGTGGGGATCCATGAGGTTTCTGCTTAGTTTGTCTGCCAGAGTATTTTCCTTTCCTGGCAGAAATTGTGCCTGTAGATGGACTTGGTAAGTCAATGCTGTGTCCCATAAAGCCATGGCTTGTCTGCAAAGGGGGTAAGAATGCGTGCCCCCTGCTTGTTTATGTACCACATGACCGTGGTGTTGTCGGTCTATCAGTAGTTGTCCCGGATGAAGTAGGTCCTTGAAGGCTGTCAGGGCATTTTGAACAGCTAGCATCTCTTTTTGATTGATATGTAGATGCTTTTGGTTTGTGGACCAGGTGCCCTGAATGCCTCTTCCTTCCACATGTGCCCCCCAGGCATAATCTGAAGCATCCATTGTTAGGCTCTGCCTGGCTGGGGGTAGTGAGAATGGCTGTCCCTTGTTTTGGTGACAAGCCTTTGCCCACCATCGAAACTCCTGTTGCAGGCAGGGAATGAGAGTAATCATTGTTTCCAGGCTGTGGGAATGTTGTGTCCAGACACTTTTTTGGTACCATTGAATTTTCCTCATATGCAGTCTTGCATATGGAATTAGTAAGATGCAGGATGCCATGAAGCCCAAAGCCTACAGAATTTTTCTTGCAGATAACTGGGCCGTTTTTGCCATTTCCTTGAAATAGGTAGTCAGTTGTCTTTGTCTGGAGTGAGATAAGCCATCTGGGCAGTTGCATTTAAGCTTGCACTCAGGAATATTATCTCTTGCGAGGGTACAAATTTTGATTTCTTTTTGTTGACTGCGTACCCTAGGCATGCTAAAAGTCTTTTCACAAACGTCAAATGCTTAAGTAGAATGTCCTTGTTCTCTGCTTGTATGAGGCAGTCGTCCAAGTAAGGACATATCTGTATTCCTCTTTGTCTGCAGTAAGCAATTACTGGTGCCAGGCACTTTGTGAAGACTCTGGGCACAGTAGATAAGCGAAAGGAAAGTGCAGAGAATTGGTAATGCTTTGAGTCAGCCTTGAATCTGAGGTATCTTCTGCATGATTGTCTGATTGGGACATGCAGATATGCCTGTTTTAGGTCTAAAGTCAAAAGCCAAGCCTTGCTGCCCAGCATGGGCAGAAGCTGCTGCAAGGTCAACATCTTGAATTTTGGTATATCCAGGAAAGTGTTTAGAATAGATAGGTCCAGTATTGGGTCACCATGCTTTGTCCTTTGAGTACCAACAACAGTCTTGAGTAAAATCCTTGTCCCTGCTCTTGCTATGGCACTTGTTGAATAGCCCTCATGTCCATGAGAGCTGCGACTTGTTTTACAGCCTCTGTCCACTGATGTTTTTGGTAGGTCTGGCCAACCGTTTGCCCTTGGCAGGGTATGGAAGTGAAACTTGTAGCCTTGTGACACTGTCTAGAACCCATTTGTCCTGGGTTATAATGTGCCAATTTTGAGAAAAAAGTGCTAGTTTTCCCCCTAAGGGTGCTGACAGAAAATAAGTGCTTGGTGCACGCAGCGGGAAGTCATTGGGACTGTTTCCTGTATGGTTGTGACTTGTCTTCTCCACCTTTTGAGGTAAAAGCACCCCATTGCTTAGACCTGTAGGAACCTTGTGGCTGTGATCTGCCTCTAGGGTGCCCGGATCTGCCCCTTTGAGGTCTGTCTGAGACTGGAAAGGACCAATTTTTGTAGGCCAGTGTCTGCTAAATCTAGGTGGCTGTACCTGCAAGAAATCCTTGACCATTTGCATAGATTTAGCTTTGTCCTCCACTTTCTTCAACACCTCTTCTGCCTTAACACCAAACAAGGTATCATGTTGTAATGGATTATCTAATAATGGTTCCCCATGGATCTCCAGAGTGGATGCCTGCAGTACCTCAGACCATGCTACTATCTTGTTCCAAGACAGACTCCATTAGGGATTCAGACTACAGCCTAGAGCAATTTTTGGACTGGTAGTTGTCTCAGGAGAGACGTCAGGCACTAGAGGTGCAGCCAAGGCTTCTGCCCTAGGTTTCTTGGCATTCGGCTTTGCTACTGACTCAGCTTCTGAGGTCGAGGGACCCTCCATTCTTTTGGCGAGGAGTTTGAAACACAAACTTTCCAGAAATATAGAAAATAAGTCAAGAATACTACATATGGTTTTCAGGACAAACAACTGGCAGACAGTGCAGGCCTAATGGTTGTGGGATGGCCCAAATCAAAACATGCATTGTTGATGATTGTCCTCATGTGGAATCGGACGTCCACATTCGCATTTGCCCTTATTGGATGACATTAAACTTAAAACTCTATTAAAAGTAAGAAAAGGTTCCCCCAATGGGGGGCACTTATCTGAGCAGAAGTTTCTTCAGCGATCAGAACGTGCATCGGGGAAGTGTGTTCTGTCTGGTGGCAAAGAAGTTCTGAGGATGGTGCATGGCAAAGTTGTTCTGAGGATGGTGCATGGGTAAGACACTTTTACAGCCTAGGTCTTACAGCACACTACATGCGAAGTACCACACACCCTAGGCACTAAAGACTTTTGTAGACTGGACAACAGCAAGGTCACTTGGCAAGCAATCTCCCTCATGTAAAGAATACTGCAACAGTAGCATCTGTTAGCTCTTAAAAAATAATAAAAAAAATTAACTGAAAGACATCGCACACTGGGTCAGCAGTTGCCAGTTCAGAATAGTCTGCACTTAAACAATGCAGAGTAAAGGCTATATGACAAGGCAAATGACACACTTATTAACTGTCAGCAAAAGTGCAGGAATTCTTGTTCTATCAAAATTATCAAAAACACCCCCTTTGAATACGATCATCAGATATATTTCAGTCTGAAACATCACTAAAGACAACTGGTTTCAGGGAGTCATTCTTCCCCAGGGGATAGATCTTCCAAACAATCTTGTTTATTTTGTGATTAGACTTTACAATAGCATGTCCTGCACTTCACAAACCAGTCAGAAAGCATTAAAGGTGACACATGGTCATGTCCTACACTGTACACCCATCAGGAGACATTAAAGATGACACTGTCTACAGAAAGCTATATTTTTCAAATATACAAATCCATCTTAAAAGGTGCATGGGGATCTTACTGCACTACCCAAATAATTCCATGACGACAGAATAAAGACATTTTTTAATATAGCTCTCTTGGTAAGCCAACACTATTCTGAAAATAGTGGGAAAGTCCAATTTCACATAAATGAGGACAAACTCTTGATGGCCAGCTTGAAGGGCTGGCTTTTAGGAACAGAATAACTGAAGTAGCAAAGCTTTGCCCAGCTACCCCAAAACATTTCATATACATATAGCAGGTAAACACTCCAATGACATTCTATTGTTTCTTAGCCATTAGAATACAGCAAAGTCAACCTGTTAAAGTTCTCATACTGACTTCATACCCGGCTGCTGATACAGTGGCCTATCTGTAGCATAGCCAGTGATCCCATCAATTTACCAACATATGAATTTACACCCAATTTCAGACTATTTCCACAAAGGCTAGACGCTCGACTAAGGTTGCACTTATCACCCATGCAGTCATCCAGGTTGCACTTAAAAAGGGCCATGGAGCTCCCTGCTTTACAGCTAGGGCTAGTGTGTTCCATAAGAGGTACTCTTTGCAACCTAGGTCTCTTAATAGGGTGTTTAGTGTGGTGCTATGTAGGAGATTACAAAGGACCAGATGGAGACTGTGTAGGAAAGGCAGAGATCTCTTCTCAACAGTCAGCAGGAAACAAACAGTGACAGAACTTTAAAGCAGCCATGGTAACTCAAGGAGGACATGTCCTTCATTCTTTCTGGCAAAAAACGCTGCAGTCTATTGAGCTGCATCATATACCTATCAAAGTACAGACCAGAGAGAGGATTGCATTCTTTCATTGGTCTGATAAGGGAAACGTGGGGGTCAAGGACTTCCTCAGAATTAAAAGGTTTGCTCTTGATGATTAGCCTAACTAGTAATCATACTGTGAATAAATATAATTTACTCTTAATGAAGATGTCCAAGTCCCCAATTACAAAGATGATTTTTAGGGGGTGTTGCATGTGTGTTTAAAACAGGAATGCTCAAGTTTGCCAAAGCAAACAATGCTGTATTTTTTGACAGTCAGTTTGAGGCTGTAGTCCAAGCACCACCACCTAGAAAAAGTCAGACCCTCCTGGAGAACATGCAGGTCATATGGGATATTTATGACAGCTGAGTTTACAATCATCGGCAAACTTCATCAGCAGGCCTTTGGTGTCTGTTCTGATGTCAGCAAAGTAGACAAGGACGACTTGTCTAGAACACATCACGGAGGGACACTGCTGGTAACCACTCTTAGTTGAGTGTGCCTTCAACACTAACAGACTAGGTTCAATGAGCCAGTCTGCTATCCAGTAGATATCACAGGGATTTGCATAAAACTAGACTGGCTTATCTATGATGCCATAGCGCAGAAGAGCATCAAAAGCTCTGGCAGAAACCAGATATGCACTGTGAACCTATTTAACAGCAGATTACACAAATGTCAAAACCAAATGATAGGAAACCAAGACCAGGATCCACAACTGTAAAAAGAGACAGGAATCCACCACAGCAATTTCAGGATGCAGGAACACCAACACACGAAGGTTGAATTCTTTTATTTCAGCGAAAAACACACAGACTGAGCGCTTTCACCAGTTAGACTGGTATCATCAGAGTCTGTTGAAACATCCATTCATTCATGCTTAAATACCAAACTATACACCATGACTCACACAATTGATTAATTAGCTGTTCCATTAATTCCTTAAAGAAGTATCCCTCATACAGATGAAAGCAACAACAAATGAAATGAATAAAATAATAAAAAAATAAAAAAATAAAAAGTTGTTACTATTGTTGTAAGTATGTACATACGTATAACTACAAAATGATAAAATTGTCTAATACAATACATTCATTCACATTTTTCGGTCTGAAGGTACATATTGTTATCACCATCTTTCTATTCAAATATATATATACCCTTATCAATAATGCCAACCCAAAATTATTTAAAAATACAAAAAATATTCCTAAATTATTTAACTATTCCAATAAATACATAATAAATAAACTCATTAATTAATTTGGTTAATAAAGTTCATGGAATCATTACAATACATGTACTGTAACAAAAATTCAATGCATTGATATTTGATAACTAATGAAATGTGCCAACTTAAAGCACTTCATATTACACTGGCTCTTAACTTTAAATGTGGTTTTAAAGAAATATGGTCATTTATACCAGGGAATCTGGTGGCATTCAATCTCATCTGCCACTCAGATTCTAAGACCGCTACCTGGTTATTAATGTCACCAGGGGTAAAGGGCATCACCCTGTCTATAATGAAAAACAAAAATTTAGTGAAACTGCCACACACCCTACTGTGCAAATACAAAGCATTGTGCACATCCCTATTTTTTATATTTCTGATGTGCTCACAGATTCTTTCTCGTAGCTTGCGAGTAGTCATGCCAATGTAATAAGCATCACAGGAAGCACATGATGCTATATAAACACAGTTCTTTGTGTTGCAATTACATAAACCAGGGCATGCCAATGTACGTCCATAACCCACTACGCATATATAACTCCCTTCAGCGATGAATCTACAAGCACTGCAATTGCCACATTTGCTCATCCTAGATCTACTGTGACTTTTACTCTCCCTTTCCAAAATATCTTTGATGTTGTTTCCTCGACTGAAAACTATTTTTGGACTTCCTCCCAACGACTCCAACGAAGTCACAGTAGATCTAGGATGAGCAAATGTGGCAATTGCAGTGCTTGTAGATTCATTGCTGAAGGGAGTTATATATGCGTAGTGGGTTATGGACGTACATTGGCATGCCCTGGTTTATGTAATTGCAACACAAATAACTGTGTTTATATAGCATCATGTGCATCCTGTGATGCTTATTACATTGGCATGACTACTCGCAAGCTACGAGAAAGAATCTGTGAGCACATCAGAAATATAAAAAATAGGGATGTGCACAATGCTTTGTATTTGCACAGTAGTGGCAGTTTCACTAAATTTTGTTTTCATTATAGACAGGGTGATGCCTTACCCTGTGACATTAATCAGTAGATCTTAGAATCTGGTGGCAGATGAGATTGAATGCCACCAGATTCCTGGTATAAATGACCATATTCTTTAAACCACATTTAAAGTTAAACCAGTGTAATATGAAGTGCTTTAAGTTGGCACATTTCATTAGTTATCAAATATCAATGCATTGAATTTTTGTTACAGTACATGTATTGTAATGATTCCATGAACTTTATTAACCAAATTAATTAATGAGTTTATTTATTTTGTATTTATTGGAATAGTTAAATAATTTAGGAATATTTTTTGTATTTTTAAATAATTTTGGGTTGGCATTATTGATAAGGGTATATATATATTTGAATAGAAAGATGGTGATAACAATATGTACCTTCAGACCGAAAAATGTGAATGAATGTATTGTATTAGACAATTTTATCATTTTTTAGTTATACGTATGTACATACTTACAATAATAGTAACAACTTTAGTTTTTTATTTTTTTTATTCTTTTATTATTTTATTCATTTCATTTGTTGTTGCTTTCATCTGTATGAGGGATACTTCTTTAAGGAATAAATGGAACAGCTAATTAATCAATTGTGTGAGTCATGGTGTATGGTTTGGTATTTAAGCATGAATGAATGGATGTTTCAACAGACTCTGATGATACCAGTCTAACTGGTGGTCTGTGTGTTTTTCGCTGAAATAAAAGAATTAAACCTTCGTGTGTTGGTGTTCCTGCATCCTGAAATTGCTGTGGTGGATTCCTGTCTCTGATTACACAAATGTAATGACTGCAACAGTGAAACATGAAGAAAGTACAGTTTTGTACCTACCATAAATGTAGATGTCCGAGAGGAATGCATCTGCAGTCTTTACAAATGGGTTGTCCTGTCGTCAGGCAGCCCTTCGGTCGGCTGGATTCCAAAGTCTGGGTCTGGCTTCGGCTGGTGTCGCACTTCACCCGACGTCATTGCGGCAGTTCTTCGGGTATAAAGGCATCAGCCGACGCCATTTTCCTCAGTGTTTCTTGCCCCAGATGCCAGGTGCCCTCTTGGATGGCTAAATTTGGATAAATGCCAAAGTTTCCGAATAGTAGAGAGCAAACACACAAAATAAACATGTATGTACATATATACAAACAAATACACCGTAATAGATCCCCAAGCTAGCTGAAGATTGGTAAGTACCCTAGGAGTACCTCAGAGGGGAAGGAGGGTGGGTAATCCTGACTGCAGATGCATTCCTCTCGGACATCTACATTTATGGTAGGTACAAAACTGTACTATGTCCTTCAAGGATGCATCTGCAGTCTTCTAAATGGGTAGAATACCATAGCTAAACTAGGGAGGAGGAAATGAGAATAGATTATGGTGTAGTCAGGATCCCTTGCAAAACAGCAGTGGCAAAACCAGCACGGGATCTAGAGTATAGAGGTAAGTTATAATGCTTGGCAAATGTATGCACGGAGGTCCAAGTAGCAGCCTCTATAATGTCCTTGGTAGCCACTCCTCGTAAGAAAGCTGTGGTAGTGGCTGTAGCCCTTGTGGGGTGAGGCCTGATGTTCTCTGGAGTTTTCTTTCCATGGTAGGAGTAACAAAATCTTATGCAATTTCCTATCCATTTGGAGATTGTCTGTTTAGAAATTGGTTTTCCTTCTTTTCCTGTTGCATATGCTACCAGAAGCTGGTCAGTTTTTCTATTGTTTTTTTGTCCTGTCCAGGTAGTAGCGTAATTGTCTGTGTACATCCAAGGTATGCAAGAGCTTTTCTCCCTGTTCTGTGGATTGGGAAGAATGTAGGAAGGTGGATAGCCTGATTTAAAGAGACTCTGGATACTACCTTAGGCATAAATGTAGGATTTGTTCTCATGGACACTATCTTGATGGAAGATCAGGAAGGGTTGTACTGCCATTAATGCCTGTAGTCCAGAGACCCTTCTTGCTGAAGTTATTGCCAGCAGGAAAGCAGTCTTCCAGGATAAGTATTGCAATTCTGCTGTAGCTGCTGGTTCGAAAGGAGGTAGAGTCAGTTTTTCTAGCACAAAGTTCAAGTCCCATGCTGGCAATGGAGGTTTCCTGGGAGGTTTTACATTTTTAATTCCTCTCAGAAACTGTCTGAGCAGAGGATGCGAGAAAACAGGAGGATCCAAGCTGTATCCTGCTGAAATAGCTGATGCATGTATCTTGATGGAGGAATAGGACAGGCCTGTATGGAAGAGCTCCGCCAAGTACTCCAGGATGTTGGCTATGTTCACCAGTGTCACATCTTGCCCCTTTGCAGTACTCCAGATGAGATATCTTTTCCATTTTGCTGCATAATTCTTTCTTGTTGAAGGTCTACGAGCCTCCAGGATTATGTCTTTAACCCTTTGGGATAAATTTGGGTTAATTGCTGTTATGTAATGTTCCAGTCAGTTAGCTGCAGAGTTTTTAGGTTTGGATGCAGAATGTTGTAGTTGTTCTGTGTCAGCAGTAATGGGATCAGGGGCAGTGTCCATATTTGTTCCCGGGACATGCTCCTCAGCAGTGGATACCAATGTTGTCTTGGCCAGTCTGGGGCTATCAGAATGATCCTCGGACGTTCCTCTTTGATCTTGAGAAGCACCTTGTGCATCAAAGGAAGTGGTGGGAATGCGTATGCTGTTAGGCTTTTCCAACTGAAGGATAGGGAGTCCACCTTCCAAGCAAGTGGGTGGTAAGTCCTTGTGCAGAATTTCTTCAATTGGTGATTGAATGGGGATGCAAACAAGTCTATTTGTGGTAATCCCCATTTTCTTGTGATGGTTTTGAAAATGTCCGGATGCAGCATCCATTCGTGGGCATCTGTTGTAGTTCTGCTTAATATGTCTGCTAGAATGTTTTCCTTCCCTGGTACATAAATTGCCTGTAACTGAATGTTGTAGCTCAGAGCCACATCCCATAGGTCCAATGCCAGCCGGCATAGAGGGTATGAGTGTGTGCCTCCCTGTTTGTTGATGTACCACATAACTGTGGTGATGTCTGTTCTTATCATCAACTGGCCTTCTTGGAGAAGAGGTCTGAATGCCTGGATTGCCAGTTTTACTGCCATCATTTCTTTTAGATTTATGTGCAGATGCATCTGGTCTTGAGTCCATAGGCCTTGAATGCACTTGCCCATCATGTGTGCCCCCCATCCGAGGTCTGAGGCATCTGTCGTGATGGTTTGTCTTGGTTGACTTTTGCAGAAGGGCAGTCCTGTGTTCGATTGACAGGCCTGAGCCCACCATAAGAACTCTTGCTTCAGGCATGGGATCATTGGAATTTTGGTTTCTAGGCTGTGCTTGTGCTGAGACCACAAATTCTTTAGGTACCACTGTAGCTTTCTCATATGAAGCCTGGCATGAGGGACCAGTATTATGCAGGATGCCATGAAGCCTAGAGCTTGTAGCACTTTTCTTGCAGTTAGATGGCTCTGCTTTGTTAATGCCAAGAAGTAGAGAGGAAGTTGCTCTTTCTTTTCTGCAGTTAGAAATGCCATTTGTTTTGATGTGTCCAGTTCTGCACCCAGAAAGGTTATTCTTTGGGATGGAATTAGCCTTGACTTTTTTTGTATTGACTGTATATCCCAGGGCTTGTAGCAGGTAGATGACTCTTTGTAAGTCTTCTGTTAGTTTGTTTTTGTTGTCCGCTTGTATCAGGCAGTCGTCCAGGTAGGGATAGATTTGAATTCCCTGAAGTCTGCAATGAGCGATTACTGATGCCAGGCATTTCGTGAACACTCTGGGCGCAGTAGATAAGCCAAAGGGCAATGCTGAGAATTGATAATGCTCTGATCCTGCAAGAAGTCTGAGGTATCTTCTGCAAATTGGTCTTATGGGGACGTGCAGGTATGCCTCCTTGAGATCTAGAGTTACCAGCCAAGACTCCTTGCCCAGCATGGGAAGAAGCTGCTGTAGGGTCAGCATTTTGAATTTTGGAACAATGAGGAATGTGTTTAAAGCGGACAGGTCTAGAATAGGCCTCCATTTGTTTTCTTTTCTTGGTACCAGGAAGAGCCTGGAGTAAAATCCTTCCCTTGCTCCATAAATGGTACCTTTTCCACAGCTCGCATTCTTAATAATTGAGATATTTGTTTTAGAGCTTCTGCCCTTTGAGAAGGTGGTAGGTTTGGCATTCCTCTCTTTCCTGGTAGTGTATGGAAATGGAACCTGTAACCTTTGTCTATAGTCTGCAAAATCCATTTTTCTCTTGTAATGCAGTGCCAGTTTCTTGAAAATAATGTTAGCTTTCCGCCTAAGGGTGCTTCTAGTTGTTCCCTGGTAGGCGGTGCCACCGCCAAGTCACTGTGATTGAGTTGTTGTAGTGGTGGTGGCTGTATCCGTGCCTCGTTGGTTGTTACCCTGCCACTGGCGACCCCTGTAGGCACCCCTGGATTGGTTTCTACCTCTAGAGCGCCTATTCCTGCCTCTTTGTGCCTTAGAGTCCGGAAAGGACCAATTCTTGGAGGGCCAATTCCTGCTAAACCTTGGAGGTTGAACTTGTAAGAAATCTTTTACTGTTTGCACAGATTTTGCTTTCTCTTCCATCTTTTTTAGTACCTGTTGTGCGAGGGCACCAAATAAATTGATCTTGTCCATAGGTGCATCCAAAAGCTTAGATTTGACATGGTCTGGTAATGCCTGTTCTTTCAACCATGCATGCCTCCTGATAACTGTGCCAGTCATGGCTGATCGGAAGGAAGCCTCCAGTGCATCATAGCCACATTTTAAAGAATGGTTACTAACCTGCTGTATGTTATGTAACATTTCTTGAACATACTTTTTATCTAAAGATTCTTCAGAGGACAGCTTTTTAGTCAACTGGTCAAGCATAAACTCTTGATATTGGATCATATGAAATTGGCAGTTCAAAGCTCTAGCTGACAAAGTAGCAGAGGTGTAAACTTTTTTACCCCATCTCTCTAAGGACCTGGATTCCCTTTCAGAGGGAGGGTTTTAGAAGTAGCAGCTGCTACAGCTTTAGGGCCCTGGGAGATAGTCTCTGGATCTGCAAAAGGGGCCTTATATAAGTGGTGATGAGTGTTCGGGACCCTGTAGTACCTATCGGGCTTAGCAGGAGCCAGAGGTAAAGTATCAGGAGCAGTGCAAGCATCATTAAATGCATCATCAACAACAGATAGAACTGGAGGTATAGCTAAAGGCCTATGCTGTGGCAAGTGTAGAAAGGTCCTAAGCCTTTTTCTAGAGTCTGAGAAATCTTGGCCCTGCCACTGAAATTGTTCCCTCATAGCATGCAAGGTTTCCCCAAAGGAAAATTCCTCAGGAGGAGAGGCTGAAGGGATGGATTCCTCAGCATCAGAGTCTTCGTAAGGAGAATAAGAAGCCTCAGGAGGGTCTGTATGTTCTGAGTCATCAGAGGAATCATCTGTGGCTACTGGCTCAGGGGGCTCTGCTCTAGGCCTCTTTTCTGGAGGAAGGAGAGAGACCCTGTCTGGATGAGGCTGGGCTCCACGAATTAAAGAGATGAGATCCTCTGCCAAAGAAAGCATATGGGAGCTGGTGCTGGGCCTGTGAGAGGGGGGCTTGGCAGGCACAGGTTTTGATGCTTTGGCTGCTTTAGCCCTGGCAAAGGCCTTAATAGACATAGCTGGAGGAGGCCTAGCAGCTCCATGTGCAGGGGTAGAAATATCTAGGGGAATGGTGTCTGATAAATCCTGTGAAATCGCAACAGAAGGTTGGATTTCAGAAGCCGTTTCTACCAGGATAGAAGAGGCCTCGGTAGAAGGCAAGTTATCGGCTGAAGAAAGAACCGCTTGCTCGGTTTCGGCCGAAACCGAGACACTCGTGGTTTGCTTAAAGTACAGTTTTGTACCTACCATAAATGTAGATGTTCGAGGATTCCATTGCTGCAGTCCTGACTATTGGGTATAGTCCGCGTCCAGTCGGCCCGAATACCAGAGTATAAGGGCGTCGGTCAGGGCGCATTAGACTGACGCAATGCGTCAGGGTACTCGCGCATGACCGACGCCATATCCTCAGTCTTTTCTTGCCCCAGATGTCAGAAGACCCTAAAAGACAAGTCCCAAAAACCTGCACCAAAACATGTACAATATATACAACAATATATACAAAAATATAAGCATGTAAACTCACCTACACAACCACCCCTAAATACAGAGGGAAGGAGGGAGGTAAATTGGACTGCAGCAATGGAATCCTCGAACATCTACATTTATGGTAGGTACAAAACTGTACTATGTTCTTCGCCTTCCATTGCTGCAGTCCTGACTATTGGGTAGAATCCCAAAGCAGAGGTAAGGGAGGCTGGCAAATTATAAAGTAGTAGGAGCTGACAACATGCCTTGTAAAACAGCTGTGGCAAAACCAGCCCTAGACTTAGAGTAGATAGGAAGGTGATAATGCCTAGAGAAAGTATGCACTGAACTCCAAGTAGCTGCTTCCAGAATATCCTTAGTTGCCACTCCATTTAGAAATGCTGTTGAAGTGGCAGTAGCCCTAGTGGAATGAGGCCTAATCCCAGCTGGAATCTCCTTGCCATGATGGGAATAACAAAATGCAATGCAAAAGCCAATCCACCTAGAAATAGTTTGTTTTGACACAGGCTTGCCCTGAGAACTCAAAGCAAAAGAAACAAACAACTGCTGAGACTGTCTAAAATCCTTAGTCCTGCTTAAATAATAACGCAATTGCCTGTGTACATCTAAAGTGTGCAAAATCTTTTCCCCTTTATTTTGAGGATCTGCAAAAAACGTGGGCAAATGAATAGTTTGGTTTAAAGCCACACTAGAAACCACCTTAGGCATAAAGAAGGATTAGTGTAATGATACCCTATCCTTATGGAAAATCAAAAGGGCTCTACTGCCATAAGGGCCTGCAACTCAGACACCCTTCTTGCAGAAGTAATAGCCAACAGAAAAGCAGTCTTCCATGACAAATATTTCAATTCAGCAGTAGCTGCAGGCTCAAAAGGTTGTAGAGTAAGTTTTTCCAACACAAAATTGAGATCCCAAGCAGGAGTAGGAGCTCACGTGGGGTCTTATATTCTTTGCCCCTCTAAGAAACTGCTTGAACAAAGGATGAAAACAAAGGTGGGTCACAATCATAGTGAGCTGAAATTGCTGCAGCATGAATCTTTATGGAAGAGAAGGACAAACCTTTGTCCAATAATTCAGTAAGATATTGAAGAGCCACACTCAAATTAGGCTCAGAAATCTCCAAATTCTTTGCTGTACTCCAAAATAAAAATCTCTTCCATTTTTCTGCATACACTTTCCTTGTACTAGGTCTTCTAGCTTCCATAATCACATTTAAAACTTGTTGAGGAAGTTGAGACCTGCTGTGCTTCAACACAGAATATGCCAAGCTGTTAGATGAAGAGAGTGTAGCTTGACATTGAGTAGATGACCGTCCTTCTGAGATAACAGATGAGGAATCAGAGGTAAAGGCCATGGAGGCTTCTTTACCAGACTCCGTAGTAGAGGGTACCAGTGTTGCCGAGGCCAATCTGGAGCTATCAAAATCATCCTTGGCCTGTCTTGTCTGACCTTTAACAGTACCTTTGGAAGAAGAGGAAGAGGTGGAAAGGCATACACATGAAGGTTTTTCCAACTGAAAGACAGAGCATCCACTTTCCAAGCCGTGTGATGAAACCCCTTTGTGCAATACTTTGGCAGCTGGTGGTTTAGTGGAGAAGCGAACAGATCTATGTCTGGAGTTCCCCATGACACTGTCAGTTTCTGAAATACATGAAGATCCAGTTTCCACTCGTGGGGATCCATGATTTGTCTGCTTAACACATCCGCTAAGGAGTTCTGTGCTCCTGGCAGAAACCTTGCCTGAAGAGTTAGTTGCAGGCTTAGCGCAGTCTCCCATAAAATCATTGCTTGCCTGCATAGAGGATAAGAATGTGTTCCCCTTGCTTGTTGATGTACCACATGACAGTTGTGTTGTCTGTTAGAATCAACACCTGCCCTGGAAGAAGTAACTCCTTGAAAGCCATCAATGCAAACTGGACTGCTAACATCTCTTTCATGTTGATATGTAGATGCTGTAGTCTGGCAGGCCACTTGTCTTGTATCCACTTTCCATTTAGATGAGCTCCCAAGCAATGTCCGAGGCATCTGTCGTTAAGATCTGACTTGCCTCTGGTCGGGTCACAGAGAGTCCCTTGTTTAGGTGACATTCCTGAGCCCACCACAAGAATTCCTTTTGAAGGCAAGGTATTATTTGAATGACAGTGTCCAAATCCTGGCAGTGCTGTGTCCATACATTTTTGAGATACCATTGTAACTTCCTCATATGCAGTTTGGCATTGGGAAGCACCAGAATACAAGATGCCATGAACCCTAATGCTTGAAGGACTGTCCTTGCAGTCAGCACGGACTGATGAGATAGTTGATGGAAGTAAAGTGACAGACTCTTTTGTTTGTCCAGGGTTAAAAAGGCCATCTGGGCTGCTGTATTCAGTCTCACACCCAGAAAGCACATGTCTTGAGAGGGTACTGGACTGGACTTTATTTCGTTCACAGAATACCCTAGGCATCTTAGCACTGCGATAACATATTCCAGGTGCTGTAGAAGAACTTCCCTTTCTTGAGCCAGAATCAGGCAGTCGTCCAAGTAAGGATAGATTTGAATTCCTTGAAGCCTGAAGTAAGCTATCACTGGAGCCAGAACCTTTGTGAACACTCTGGGCGCAGTAGATAAGCCAAAGGGCAATGCAGAGAACTGATAATGAGAATTTCCAGTTCGAAACGCAGATATTTCCTGCAAGTTAGCCTTATAGGCACATGAAGGTAAGCTTCTTTGAGATCTAAAGTTACCATCCAGTGATCTTTGCCCAGCAGAGGTAAAAGCTGTTGTAACGTCAACATCTTGAACTTGGGAATGTCCAGATAAGTGTTGAGGATAGATAAATCCAAAATTGGTCTCCACGTGTTTCCTTCTTTGGTACAAGGAACAGGCGAGAATAAAATCCTAGGCCCCTTTCTGATACAGGGACTGGCTGAATGGCCCCTATGTGAAGTAACTGTAAAACTTGCTTGTGAGCCTCTTTCCGTTGTTGAGGAGGAGCGTCTGGCATGCCTTTGAAAGGGGCATTGTATGGAAATAAAATCTGTAACCTTGGTGAATGATATCCAACACCCATTTGTCTTGAGTAATTAAATCCCAATTTTCTTTGAAAAGAGACAGTCTTCCTCCCAAAGGAGCTGCCAAACGTGAATCTGCTGGCAGCTGAAAAACAGGTCATTGGGTCTGTTTACGAAAGGACTGACCCCTGCCCTCACCAGAAGTCTGAGCAGGTGAACTCCTGTTCTAGGCCTAAAGAACCTTGAGCCCTGCCCCTACCACGTCTAGACCTACCCCTAGACTGAGAATCATAAGCAGGATATGTCCACCCCTTAGCAGGCCAATTTCTACTAAACTTGGTGGCTGCACCTGCAAAAATCTTTAACAGTTTGCATAGACTTAGCTTTGTCCTCCATTTTCTTTAAAACTGCTTCCACAGGCGAACCAAACAACACATCAGACTGTAAAGGAGCATCCAAAATCCTTGTCTTAACATGCTCAGCTAAATTCTGATCCTTCAACCAGGCATGCCTGCGAAGAACAGAACTGGTAGCAGCCACCCTCGAGGAGGCCTGTACAGCATCAAAACCACATTGCAAAGAATGCTTACCCACTTGTTCAGACACATGAACCAAATCCAGCAACTCTTTACACTCAATACCTTCCGCCAAAGCATCCACCTTGGATTTCAATTGTGAAAGGAGATAATTCTGATATTTTAGCATGTGAAACTGACAATTCAAAGCTCTCATGGCTAGAGTGGAAGAAGTATACACTTTCTTTCCCCACCTATCCAAAGCCCGTGCCTCTTTATCAGTGGGAACAGGATTTTTAACCACAGAAGCCTTTACACCCTTAGGCCCTTGAGAAATAGTTTCTGGGTCCGCCCTAGGACTCTTAAACAAATATTTATGAGCTTGGGCACCCTATAATACCTATCAGGCTTAACAGGAGCAGGAGGCAAAGAGTCAGGGTTCAGGGAAGCCTCTGCAAAAATCTTCCACCACATTCAACACAGGAGGAATAGCTAAAGGCCTATGCTGGGGTAAAACAAGAACTCCTAAGCCTTTTCCTGGAGTCAGAGTAATCCTGGCCTTCCCATTTAAAGTGCTCCCTCATGGAATGCAAAGTCTCTGAAAATGAGAAATCCTCAGGTGGAGAAGCTGTAGGAGTGGAATCATCCACATCAGAATCAGAATAAGTAGGATACTCCTGCATATCTTCCACAGAAGATTCTGAAGCCTCTGAACACTGTTCAAAACTATCAAACTCCGGTTCCACCCTAGGCCTCTTATCAGGCGGGGCATAGAACCCTAATCATAGTAATCAAATCTTCTGCCATTTTAAGCATATGTTTCTTAGGTACAGAACCGAAATGCTAGGAGAAGCCCCCACTGAAGCTGAAGTAGGCCTACCTCTCAAAGAAGTTTTGGCAACAGAAGGAGAGGCCCTACCTTGGGAAGAGAGGGAAGAACAGTCACCTGAGAAGCCCCTCAGCCTGGCCTACCTCCTGAGAAGGCACATCCTGTAAGAGTATAGTTTCTGCCTGGGACTCCATGGAAACTCCTGGCAAAACCTCCGGCTCCACTGAGCCTTCTAAAGAACCGACGTCCGGGACTGCGGTTCCTCAACCCTAGGCTTCACAGTTTTATCCTTGCGCTTCTTGGAGGCGGGCCGGAGCATCCGGCGGCATTTTATAATTGCAACGCTTCCCAAACACTAACCTGGCACAGTCTAACCTCCTCTTAATAGTGCGTTTGTTAAACCTAGCACAAGGCGGCAACCAACAACGTCGTGCTCAGGCCCTAAACAAGGTATACACAAGGTATGATAATCCCTATGAGGTATCTGTTTCCCACAAGAAATACAGTTATTCACTTTTTCTGACATCCGGTAAAATACTGAGGCAAGAAAAACTAAAATGTTCCCAACGGGTACTTAGCCAACTCTGTTTCGGTCTGAAACTCCGGTTTCGGAAATATTTCAGTACGCCAACCTGCACTCGCAAAACTGCTTCTGCATCGGACCATGCGGCAAAAAAGACTGAGGATATGACGTCGGTCATGCGCATTAGTACCCTGACGTACTGACGTCAGTCTAATGCGCCCTGACCGACGTCAGCCTTATACTCTGGTATTCGGGCCGACTGGACGCGGACTATACCCAATAGTCAGGACTGCAGCAATGGAAGACGAAGAACATCCGCAGTTTTGGCCGAAACCGCGGACCGCGAGTGTCGGTCCTTTTCTTTGCGTTTTTTGGTTATTTGCGTAGTCGGAGGATCCGACGGCATAATGTAGGCAAAATCGGAGCCGAAAATCTGTTCAGCAAAGTCCGAGCGACGTCTAAGCGTCCGTCGGTTAAAAGAAGCACAGGCTAGACAAGCTGCTACGTCGTGGTCTGGGCCTAAACAATGTATGCAATAGGAGTGGAAATCTTTATGAGGTAATTGTTTCCCACAAGATAAACAGTTATTAACTTTCTCTGACATCGGCTGAGGCAAGAAAGAGTCCCCAACGGGGTACTTAGCTTTATAGAAGTCTTCGAAGTAGTATTCGGTAGTAGTAATCTCTGGATCTGACCGACCGGCACTTGCGAACAGCTTCTGCTTCGGGCGCCACGCTGCAAGAAAGACCGAGGAAAATGGCATCGGCTGGTGCCTTTATACCCGAAGAACTGCCGCAATGACGTCGGGTGAAGTGCGACACCAGCCGAAGCCAGACCCAGACTTTGGAATCCGGCCGACCGAAGGGCTGCTGGACGACAGGACAACCCATTTGTAAAGACTGCAGATGCATCCTTGAAGGACATCATCTTGTTCATGTCCACCAGATTTAAGAGGCAGTATCTACTTTTAACAAAGCCATGAGGTCCACGAAGATATTCGCTGCTGTCTTGCAGATAAGTCTGGTGAGGCCAGCAGGTCTATATTTGCCTGGGTCAGTTGTGGACCCTCCTACAAGGAGGGGGACTATTTCAGTTCGGCCCATTTCTGATGTAAATCCAATGGAGAGGCTGAGACTAAACAGATGTAATTTAGGAGTCAGCCAGGTATTATTTAGTGTTATCAAGAAGACAACCTGGCAAACTGTCAGGGCCCATGGAGCTAGTGTTTATAGCTTTGGGGGAAGAGAAAGTAGGACCTGCTCCGTTAAGATTTTGGTGGTTGGCACAGGCATGATAATATGCTGCCAGCAATTTGGGGGAGATAGCCAGGTGTAAAGTTTGAGTTGCATGTCATTGGGGGGGGGCTACATCATGCTAATAACGCTAACTCAGAGCCTTGCCGTTATCTCCTCGGTTACTATACAGGTGGAGATTTGCAATTCATACTTGTTTGTGCAAGACTTGATTTTATTTGCAAGTTTTGTTGACTAATAACAGTTTTTTTTTACTAGCTGGTTGAGTATTAAATTTGCTTTTACTGGCTACACATTTTTTCATGACATGGTACTGTTGGTAGATACAGAGGTTCCACCAAATCGATTCTTAAACTTGGCAAATTGTCTTCCAGAGACTGAGACCTCAATAGCAGTTTGGTGGTGGGAGCACAATTTATCAGTGAAAACTGCAGCATGTGAAGGAGGCTAATCTAGATGAGAAGCATGCCTGAATTTAATCAGGTCATCAGTTAGCTGGAGTAGATTTACCTCAGTAGCTTTCGATAGATGGATTTCCAAGGTGACTCAGGTCCTACACCTAGAATAATGTTACTGCAAAATGGTCACATTTGATCACGGATTTAGTAACTGTGGTCTCTGACCACAGGGGTGATATATTTAGGAGAAAGTACAGTTTTGTACCTACCATAAATGTAGATGTTCGAGTGTATACACTGCTGCAGTCATTACACTTAGGTTATCCTGCCGTAAGGCGGTTCCCCAGTCGGCCTGAGTTCCAAAGTCTTGGTCTGGCGTTGGTTGCTGTCGCCTCCTCCCTGACGTTAGTGCAACAGGGATATATAAGATGCAGCAGACGCCATTTTCCTCAGTTTTTCTTGCCACAGATGTCAGGTGCCTCCAAAAAAGGTAGACAATTCCAATTGCTAATAAAACGCACATAAGAAAAGCAAAAAACAACTTACATCTACCAGCAAATACTGCCCATAGGCAGTAAGGGTAGAAGACACAGGTACGTACCAGCCAGTAAGAGGGGAAGGAGGGAAGGTAACCTGGACTGCAGCAGTGTATACACTCTAACATCTACATTTATGGTAGGTACAAAACTGTACTATGTTCGTGTTACACTGCTGCAGTCATTACACTTGGGTAGAATCCCAAAGCTGAGGTAGGGTGGCTGTTTCTATAAGGCATTAGGGGTGGCTATATGGCCCTGCAGCACTGCAGTGGCGAAGTCAGCTCTGGATTTAGAGTATACAGGCAGATGGCAACGCTTGGTGAAGGTATGTACAGAATTCCAAGTTGCTGCTTCCAAAATATCCTTGGTAGCTACTCCCCTGAGGTAAGGCAGTTGAAGTGGCTGTTGCCCTGGTGGAGTGAGATCTAATGCTGCTAGGTACAGGTTTTCCATGGTATGTGTAGCAGAAACGTACACAATGTCCTATCCATTTTGAAATAGTCTGTTTTGAAATTGCTTTTCCCTGTGCTCCTGCAGCATATGCTACCAATAATTGCTCACATTTTCTGAAAGCTTTGGTTTTGTCCAAGTAGAAGCGTAACTGCCTGTGAATGTCCAAAGAGTGCAGTAGTCTCTCCCCTTTATTCTGTGGTTTAGGATAAAAAGTTGGCAGGTGAATAGTTTGGTTTAGAGCCACACTGGATACCACCTTTGGCATAAACGAAGGGTTAGTTCTTAAAGAACCCTGTCCTGGTGGAAAATGAGGAAAGGTTCTACTGCCATTAGTGCCTGTAATTCTGAAACTCTTCGTGCTGTTATTGCCAAGAGCAGAGCAGTTTTCCAAGAGATATATTTTAATTCTGCTGTGTTAGCTGGCTCAAAAGGAGGTAAAGTTAGTTTTTCCAAAACAAAGTTGAGGTCCCAAGTTGGAGTAGGTGCTCTACGGGGCGGTCTTATGTTTTTTAGCCCCTCTGAGGTACTGTTTTAACAGAGGATTAGAGAAAATTGGTGGATCCGTGTTATAATGAGCAGAGATGGCAGAGGTGTGGATCTTGATGGATGAGAAGGAGAGGCCTTTATCCAGCATCTCAGTTAAGTATTGTAGTATCTGAGGAATGTTTGGGACAAGAGGGTCAAGGCTGTGAGCTTGGTTCCAGGTACAGAATCTTTTCCATTTATCCGAATAGGCTTTCCTGGTACTTGGCCTTCTGGCTTCCAGAATGACATCAATAACAGCTTTGGAGAGAGGCATTGCTTGCTTGACTAAGGAATCTTCCATGCAGCTAGGTTTAAGGTCTTCAGTTGGCTGTGTAGTATTTGATTGTTGTGCTGAGTCAGCAGATGTGGGATATGAGGCGAAATCCAGAGTGGCTCTTGTGCTAAGCTCCTTAAGATTGGGTACCAGTGCTGGCGTGGCCAGTCTGGTGCAATCAGGATCAACTATGGCTCTTCTTGCTTGGCTTTTATGAGTACCTTTGGCAGGAGAGGTAGTGGTGGGAAAGCGTATACTTGTAGGTTCTCCCAGCTGAATGAGAGGGCATCCACTTTCCATGCTTGTGGATGGTAACTCCTTGTGCAGAATTTTTGTAGCTGGCAGTTTATTGGGGATGCAAACAGATCTACGTCCAGGCTCCACCATTTCTGTGTTACCATTCTGAATATTTGTGGATTCAATTCCCATTCAAGGGGATCCATGATGTTTCTGCTTAAGTCGTCTGCCAGTGTGTTTTTCTCTCCTGGCAGGAATTGTGCTTGCAGATGAACTTGAAGGTTTAAAGCTGTGTTCCACAAGGTCATGGCTTGTCTGCATAGGGGGGTAGGAGTGAGTGCCCCCTTGCTTGTTTATGTACCACATAACTGTGGTGTTGTCCGTCTTTAGCAGTTGTCGTCCTGGATGCAGCAGGTCCTTGAAAGCTACAAGGGCATTTTGTACAGCTAGCTTCTCTTTTTGATTGATGTGAAGATGCCTTTGTTCCGCGGGCCATGTGCCCTGAATACATTTGCCTGCCATGTGTGCTCCTCAGGCGTAATCCGATGCATCTGTTGTCAGTGTTTGCCTGGCTGTGGGTTGTGTAAAAGGCTGTCCCTTGTTGAGGTGATGAGCTTGAGCCCACCACTGAAACTCCTGTTGAAGGCAAGGGATTAGTGTTTCCAAACTTTGACAGTCTTGAGACCATACATTCTTTAGGTACCATTGCAGTTTCCTCGTATGCAGTTTGGCATATGGAATTAGTAGTATGCAGGATGCCATGTAACCCAAGGCCTGCAGAATTTTTCTTGCAGGGAGTTGGGTCTTGGTTGCCATCAATTGAACGTATTGACTCAGCTCTCTTTGCTTGTCTGGCGTGAGATAAGCCATCTGGGCCGTTGTGTTCAAGCTGGCACCCAGGAATATAATCTCTTGTGAGGGCGCTAGTTTTGATGTCTTTTCATTTACTGTGTACCCCAGGCAACTTAGTAACTTTTTTTTACAAACGCCAGATGCTTTAGAAGAATGCCCTTGCTCTCTGCTTGAATCAGGCAGTCGTCTAGGTACGGATAAATCTGAATTCCTTTCTGTCTGCAAAATACAATTACTGGTGCCAAGCACTTTGTGAAGACCCTGGGAGCAGTAGATAAGCCAAAGGGTAGTGCAGAGAATTGGTAGTGCATTGAACCAGCTATGAATCTGAGGTATCTTCTGCAGTTCTGTCCGATAGGGACATGCAGGTATGCCTCCTTGAGGTCCAAAGTCAGAAGCCAAGCTTTCTTGCCCAGCATGGGAAGAAGCTGCTGTAATGTCAACATTTTGAATTTCGGAACATCCAGGTAAGTGTTTAGAGATGAAAGAACCAGAATGGACCTCCAGGCTTTGTCCTTTCTGGGTACCAGAAAGAGTCTTGAGTAAAATCCTTGTTCCTTGCTCCTGTGATGGTACCTTTTGAATAGCTCTCATATCCACGAGTGCTGTAATTTGTTTTTGAGCCTCCGCCCATTGATTTGGTGGCAGATTTGGCATTCCTTTTAACCTTGGCAGAGTGTGAAATTGGAACCTGTAACCTTGAAATACAAAGTTGAGAATCCATTTGTCTTTGGTGATCATTTGCCAATTGTGGCAGAAGAGTGCCAGTTTTCCTCCCAAGGGGGCTGCCAAGACGGATTTGTTTGGCAGCTGTAGTGGGAAGTCATTGGAGCTGCTTTTTATATGGTTGGGGCCTGTCCTCCCCATTGTCGAGGCCTGTAAGGACCTTGTGTTTGACCTCTACACCTCTTGGACGTCTGTATCTTCCCCTCTGAGGTCTGTCTGTAATTGGAATGGACCAATACTTAGTTGGCCAGTCTCTGCTAAATCTAGGAGGCTGAACCTGTAAGAAATCCTTCACCGTTTGCATAGATTTTGCCTTATCCTCCATTTTCTTTAATACCTCTTCTGCCTTAACTCCAAATAACACATCCTGCTGCAAAGGTGCATCCAATAATTTTGCTTTAACATGATCTGGTAACATATGTTCTTTTAACCAAGCATGTCTTCTAATGACAGAGCCTGTAACTGCTGCTCTGCAGGAGGCCTCTAGAGAATCAAAACCACATTGCAAAGTATGCTTTCCCACTTGTTCAGCTGCATGCAATAAATCCTGCATCTTTTTAAAATTAGGAGGATCAGATTCTGGAAGCATTTTCTGTTTTAACTGAGACAGCAAAAATTGCTGATATTTCAGCATGTGAAACTGGCAATTTAAGGCTCTCGTTGCTAAAGCTGCAGACGTATATACTTTCTTTCCCAATCTGTCTAATGCTCTGGAACCTCTGACTGAGGGGACTGGATTCTTGGGCTAATGAGGCCTCAACTCCTTTGGGTCCCTGAGAAATAGCTTCAGGGTCAGCTACAGGGCTTTTATACAGAAATGTATGTGAGTCAGGGACTCTGTAGTATCTGTCATGTTTAACAGGTGCTGGAGGTAAGGAATCAGGATTTAAGCTGGATTCAGTATACACATCATCCACAATATCTAACACTGGCGGAATAGCAAGGGGTCTGTGTTGAGGTAATAAAAGGAAGTCTCCGAGCCTTTTTTTGGATTCTGAGTAATCCTGGCCCTCCCAATGGAAATGCTCCCTCATGGTATGTAGGGTTTCTCCCGAAGGAGTAGTCCTCAGGCGGTGAGGCTGATGGAATTGATTCCTCAGCATCAGAATCCTCATAAGGGGGTAAAGAGTATCCTAGGTTTGAGGATGAATCAGACGAGATGGACACCTGGTCGGATGAGTCAGTCTGCATCCTGTCTAGGCCTTTTATCAGGAGGGGGATGGGACCCCCTGATCAGAGTGATTAAGTCTTTGGCCATTTTGAGCATTTGTTTCTTAGGCATGGAGGCCTGTCCTGGAGAATGCTTTTTTTTTAGTTTCTTTGATTTTAAAGGAGGCTTAGACTTAGCTGAAGGTTTAATACTTAACTGAGTAGGTCTGAAGACACCCTCTGAAACTGTGGGTTGCACAGCTACTCCAGATCCCTCCGAAAGGTTAGTCTCGGTAGGCTGAATAACTTGTGTGTCCAAAGGCCCAGCCATCTCCACGTGGGAGTCAGAGGCGGCCTGTGGCTCTACAGAAGCAGTCGTCAGGGGCTGCGAAGGCGCCTCGCTGAAAACCAGAGAACCGGCAACTGGCCTAGAAGAGGCTTCGTCGTCAGTTTTAGGCCTCGGATGTCTATCCTTGTCTTTGTGTTTTTTGTGTATTCCGGTCGTCTGAAGTTCCGACGGCATGGTAGAATTTAATTTTCTACCAAAATAATGTCGGGCAAAATCAAACCGAAGTTTAATAGTGCGCATGTTAAACCTAGCACAAAACTGACAATTAGTGACGTTGTGGTCTGGGCCTAGGCATGGGATACAATAGGAATGGAAATCCTTGAGGTATTTGCTTCCCACAAGAAATACAGATGTTCATCGTGTTACACTGCTGTAGTCATTACACTTGGGTTATCCTGCCATCAGGCGATCCCGCAGTCGGGCCGAATCCCAAAGTCTTGCTCCGGTGTCGGTTGCTGTCGATTCTTCCCTGACGTCAGTGCGCCAGGGGTATATAAGATGCATCCAATGCCATTTTCTTCAGTCTTTCTTGCCGCGCGGTGCCCGAAGCAGAAGCAGTTCTCTAGTGCCGGTCGGACGACTCCTGAGATTTTCAAAGTCGAATGTCAGATCTGAAGTCTTCAATAAAGCTAAGTTCCCCGTTGGGGAAACTTTTTTCTTGCCTCAGACCGATGTCAGAAAAAGTTAATAATTGTATTTCTTGTGGGAAGCAAAAACCTCATAAGGACTTTCACTCTTACTGTATTCCATGCCTAAGCCCTGATCATGACGTCACTAGTTGTCGGTTTTGTGCTAGATTTAACAAACGCACTATAAAAAGACGTTTTGATTTTGCTTTGCATTACTTCAGCCGAAGGTTCAATTATACGATGCCGTCTGATCAGCCGACGACCTCGATACCGAAAAAACACAGAGACAAGGATAGAGAGAGGCATCCGAGGTCCAAAACAGATGACGAAACGTCTTCTAGGCCAGTCGCCGGTTCTCAGTGAGGCGCTTTCGCTGCCCCTGACACCCGCTACCTCAGAGCCACAGGCCGCTTCAGACTCCCACGTGGAGACATCTAGGCCTCTGGAAACTCAAGGTATTGGGCCTAAGGAAACTAATCCCTCAGACGGGTCCGGAGCCGCTGAGCAGGCATTGGTTTCTGAGAGTGTTTTCAGACTTTCACAACTTACCATTAAGACAAAGAAACAAGTAAAGCATTCTCCTGGACAGTCCTCCATGCCTAAGAAACAGATGATTAAAATGGCCGAAGACCTCATTACTCTAATCAGGGGTTTCCATCCCCCTCCTGAGAAAAGGCCTAGGCAGGATACAGACTATGACTCCTCTGATCAGGTTTCCATTTCCTCCGATTCCTCTTCAGACCAGGGATACTCTCTACCCCCCTATGAGGACTCTGAGGCTGAAGAATCTATCCCTTCAGCCTCTCCTCTTGAGGATTATTCATTTGGGGAAACTTAACATACCATGAGGGAGCATTTCCAGTGGAAAAGCCAGGATTACTCAGAATCCAAGAAAAGGCTCAGGGATTTCCTCTTATTGCCTCAACACAGGCCCCTGGCTATTGCACCTGTGCTAGATATTGTGGATGATGAGTTCTCTGAATCCAGTTAATCTCCTGACTCTCTGCCCCCTGCTCCAGCCAAGCCAGAAAGGTATTATAGAGTCCCCGACTCTCATAAGTTTCTTTACAAAAACCCTTCTGCTGATCCAGAAACTATTTCCCAGGGTCCAAAAGGGGTGAAAGGCTTCCATTGCAAAAAAATCCAGTACCCTCTGACAGAGATTCCAGAGCTTTGGATAGATGGGGGAAGAAAGTATACACGTCTGCAACTTTAGCAGTAAGAGCTTTAAATTGCCAGTTTCACATGCTTAAGTACCAACAATATTTAATGGCTCAGATAAAACAGAAAATGCTTGCAAGCACAGAAGCTCCTGATTGTAAAGAAATGCAGGATTTATTGCATGCAGTTGAACAGGTAGGAGAAAACACTCTGCAATGTGGTTTTGATTCTTTAGAGGCCTCTTGTAGAGCCGCAGTTACAGGTTCTGTGATTCGAAGACATGCTTGGTTAAAAGAACAAAGTTTACCTGATCATGTTAAGTCAAAATTATTGGATGCTCCTTTACAGCATGATACTTTGTTTGGTGTTAAGGCAGAAGATGTGTTAAAGAAAATGGAGGATAAAGCTAAATCTATGCAAACAGTCAAGGATTTCTTACAGGTACAGCCACCTCGGTTTAGCAGAAATTGGCCAACAAAGAATTGGTCCTTTCCAGTGTCAGGCCACAGAGAGGCAGATACAGACGACCAAGAGGCAGATGTCAACCCCAAGGCTCAAACAGACAACAGTGAGGCACCTCAATCCCAAAAGTGGTGAGGACAAGTCTCAACCCTACAGGAAACTGTCACAATGACTTTCCCCTTCCTACGCCAAGCACGTCCCTTTTGGAAGCTCCCTTGGGGGGAAAACTAGCACTTTTTTCTCACAACTGGCAAGCAATCACCCAAGACAAATGGGTCCTGAATATTGTCTCTCAAGGTTACAGATTCCACTTTCATACTTTACCAAGGCTAAAAGGAATGCCAGACCTGCCACAAAATCAATGGGCAAAGGCACAAAAACAAATTTCAGCCCTCATGGATATGAGAGCTATTCAAAAAGTACCACAACAGGAACAAGGACAAGGATTTTACTCAAGACTCTTCCTGGTCCCCAGAAAGGACAAGGCCTGGAGGCCCATACTAGACCTTTCAATTCTGAATACTTACCTGGATATTCCGAAATTCAAAATGTTGACACTACAGCAGCTTCTACCCATGCTGGGTAAGAAGGCTTGGCTTGTTACTCTAGATCTGAAAGAGGGATACCTGCATGTCCCTATCAGACAAAATTGCAGAAGATACCTCAGATTCAAAGCTGGTACAATGCACTACCAATTCTCTACACTGCCCTTTGGCTTATCTACTGTGCCCAGAGTCTTCACAAAGTGCCTGGCACCAGTAATTGCATTTTGCAGACAAAAAGGGATTCAAATATATCCATGACTGCCTCATTCAAGCAAAGACAAAGGACATTCTTCTACAGCATCTGGCGTTTGTAAAAAGGTTGCTAATTTCTCTAGGGTACACAGTAAACGAAAATAAGTCAAAACTAGTGCCCTCGCAACAGATTATATTCCTGTGTGCCAGCTTAAATACAATGGACCAGATGGCTTACCTCACGCCAGACAAACAAGTTCAACTAACTCAATATTTTCAATTGCTGGCAAGAAAGTCCCATCTCCCTGCAAGAAAAATTCTACAGGCCCTGGGATTTATGGCATCTTGCATACTTCTAATACCATATGCCAGACTGCATACGAGGAAATTACAATGGTACCTGAAAAGTGTTTGGACTCAACACTCTCACAGTTTAGAAGCAGTAATACCAATGATTCCCTGCCTACAACAGGAGTTTCGATGGTGGGCAGAGGCATGTCACCTAAACAAGGGTCAGCCTTTTACCCAACCCACAGCCAGGCAAACTCTAACAAATGCTTCGGATTACGCCTGGGTAGCACACATGGCAGAAAAATGCATTCAAGGCAAGTGGACCACAGACCAGATGCATCTTCACATCAATCAAAAAGAGATGCTGGCTGTTCAAAATGCCCTAACAGCTTTCAAGGACCTTCTACATCCAGGACAATTACTACTAGAGACCGACAACACCACAGTAATGTGGTACATAAACAAGTAAGGGGGCACTCATTCTTATCCCCCTATGCGGGAAAGCCATGAAGTACAGTTTTGTGCCTACCATAAATGTAGATGTCCGATAGGCATGCATCTGCAGTCCTTACAAATGGGTTGTCCTGTCGTCAGGCAGCCCTTCGGTCGGCCGGATTCCAAAGTCTGGGTCTGGCCTCTGCTGGTGTCGCACTTCACCCGACGTCATAGCTGCAGTTCTTCGGGTATAAAGGCATCAGCCGACGCCATTTTCCTCAGTGTTTCTTGACCCAGATGCCAGGTGCCCTCTAGGAAGGCTAAATTTGGATAAATGCAAATGGTTCCAAATAGCAGAGAGCAAACAAAAAATAAGCATGTATGTACATATATACAAACAAATACACCATAATAGATTCCCCCAGCTAGCTACAAGATGGGCAAATACCCTAGGAGTACCACAGAGGGAAGGAGGGTGGGTAATCCTGACTGCAGATGCATGCCTATCGGACATCTACATTTATGGTAGGTACAAAACTGTACTATGTCCTTCAAGGATGCATCTGCAGTCCTTACAAATGGGTAGAATACCATAGCCAAACTGGGGAGGAGGAGAAATAAGATTATGGTGTAATTAAGATCCCTTGCAAAACAGCAGTGGCAAAACCTGCTCGGGATCTGGAGTATAAAGGTAAATTATAATGCTTGGCAAATGTATGCACGGAGCTCCAAGTAGCAGCCTCTAAAATGTCTTTGGTAGCCACTCCTCATAAATAAGCTGTGGTAGTGGCTGTAGCCCTTGTAGAGTGAGGCCTGATGTTTTCTGGAGTTTTCTTTCCCATGGTAGGAGTAACAAAATCTAATGCAATTTCCTATCCACTTAGAGATTGTCTGTTTTGAAATTGCTTTTCCTTCCATTCCTGTTGCATATGCTACCAGTAGCTGGTCAGTTTTTCTGTTGCTCTTGGTCCTGTCCAGGTAGTAACGTAATTGTCTATGTACATCCAAGGTATGCAACAGTCTTTCTCCCCTGTTCTGTGGGTTGGGGAAGAATGTAGGTAGGTGGATATCTTGATTTAAAGATACCCTGGAGACCACCTTTGGCATAAAAGTAGGATTAGTTCTCATGGACACTATCTTGATGGAAGATCAGGAAGGGCTGTACTGCCATTAATGCCTGTAGCTCAGATACCCTTCTTGCTGAAGTGATTGCAAGCAGGAAAGCAGTTTTCCATGATAAGTATTGTAATTATGCTGTTGCTGCTGGTTCGAAAGGAGGTAGTGTCAATTTTTCTAGCACAAAGTTCAAGTCCCATGCTGGCAATGGTGGCTTCCTAGGTGGTTTTACATTTTTAATTCCTCTCAGAAACTGCCTGAGCAGAGGATGTGAGAAGACTGGAGGATCCAAGTTGTATTCTGCTGAAATGGCTGATGCATAAATCTTAATGGAAGAATAGGACAGGCCGTTGTGGAAGAGCTCTGCCAAGTATTCCAGGATGTTAGCTATGTTTACCAGTGACACATTCTCTCCTTTTGCTGTACTCCAAATGAGACATCTTTTCCATTTTGCTGAATAATTTTTTCTTGTTGAGGGTCTGCGAGCCTCCAAGATAATGTCTTTAACCCTTTGAGATAAATCTGGGTTATTTGGTCTTATGTAATGTTCCAGGCAGCCAGCTGCAGTGTTTTCAGGTTTGGATGCAGGGTTTTGAAATTGTTCTGTGTTAACAGCAAGGGAACTAGGGGCAGAGGCCATATTTGTTCCCGAGACATACTCCTCAGTAATGGGTACCAATGTTGCCTTGGCCAGTCTGGAGCTATCAGGATGATCCTTGGGCGGTCTTCTTTGATCTTCAATAGCACCTTGTGCATCAAAGGAAGAGGTGGGAATGCATATGCTGTCAGGTTTTTCCAACTGAAAGATAGGGAGTCCACTTTCCAAGCAAGTGGGTGGTACGTCCTTGTGCAGAATTTTTTCAGTTGGTGATTGTGTGGGGATGCAAATAAGTCTATTTCTGGTAGTCCCCATTTCCTTGTAATGGTTTTGAAGATGTCCTGATGCAGCATCCATTCGTGGGCATCCGTGGTAGTTCTGCTTAGGATGTCTGCTAGTATATTTTTTCCTGGCACAAAAATTGCTTGTAACTGAATGTTGAAGCTCAGTGCCACATTCCAGAGGTCCATTGCCATCCGGCATAGAGGGTATGAATGTGTGCCTCCCTGTTTGTTGATGTACCACATAACTGTGGTGTTGTCCGTCCTTATCAGCAGTTGACCAAGTCGAAGAAATGGACTGAATGCCTGAATTGCCAGTTTTACTGCCAGCATTTCCTTTTGATTTATGTGTAGGTGCAGCTGGTCTTGAGTCCATAAGCCTTGTATGCACTTGTCCAGCATGTGTACCTCCCAACCGAGGTCTGAAGAGTCTGTTGTGATGGTCTGGCTTGGTTGAGTGCTGTGGAAGGGCAGTCCCTTGTTTGACAGGCCTGTGCCCACCACTGGAATTCTTGCTTCAGGCATGGAATTATTGGAATTTGGGTTTCTAGGCTGTGCTTGTGCTGAGACCATAAATTCCTTAGGTACCACTGTAACTTTCTCATATGTAGTCTGGCATGTGGAATCAATATTATGAAGGATTCCATGTAACCGAGAGCTTGCAGGACTTTTCTTGCTGTTAGCTGGTTCTGCTTTGTTAATGCCATGAAGTAGAAAGGGAGTTGCTCCTGTTTTTCTACTGTCAGGAATGCCATTTGTTTTGATGTGTCCAGATCTGCACCCAAGAAGGTTATCCTTTGGGATGGTATCAGCCTTGACTTTTTTATATTGACTGTGTATCCCAGGGCTTGTAGTAGATGAATGACCCTTTGCAAATCTTTTGTTAATTTGTTTTTGTTGTCCGCTTGTAACAGGCAGTCGTCCAGGTAAGGGTAAATTTGAATTCCTTGAAGCCTGCAATGAGCAATTAATGATGCCAGGCATTTTGTGAATACTCTGGGCAGTAGATAAGCCAAAGGGCAATGCTGAGAATTGATAATGCTCTGATCCTGCAAGAAATCTGAGGTATCTTCTGCAATTTGGTCGTATGGGGACGTGCAGGTATGCCTCCTTGAGATCTAGAGTTACCAGCCAAGACTCCTTGCCCAGCATGGGAAGAAGCTGCTGTAGGGTCAGCATTTTGAATTTTGGAACAATGAGGTATGTGTTTAAAGCGGACAGGTTGAGAATAGGCCTCCATTGGTTTTCTTTTCTTGGTACCAGGAAAAGTCTGGAGTAAAATCCTTGCCCTTGTTCCATAGATGGTACCCTTTCTACAGCTCTCATCCTTAGTGAGTGAGATATTTGTTCTAGAGCTTCTGTCTTCTGATTTGGAGGTAGGTTTGGCATTCCTCTCTTCCTTGGTAGAGTATGGAAGTGAAACCTGTAACCTTGGTCTATTGTCTGTAAAATCCATTTGTCTCCTGTGATGTAATGCCAGTTTACTGAAAATAAGGCTAGCTTCCGCCTAAGGGTGCCTCTAGTTGTTCCCTGGTAGGCGGTGCCAGAGCCAAGTCACTGTGATTGTCCTGTGGAAGTGGTGGTGGTGGCTGGATCTGTGGCTGTACCTCGCTGGTTGTTAGCCTGCCACTGACGTCCCCTGTAGGCACCTCTGGATTGACCCCTGCCTCTTGAGCGTCTATTCCTGCCTCTCGAGCTCTGGAGGTGTCTGGAAAGGACCAATTCTTGGAAGGCCAGTTCCTGCTAAACCTTGGAGGCTGGACCTGCAAGAAATCCTTGACTGTCTGGACAGATTTTGCTTTCTCTTCCACCTTCTTCAGCACCTGCTGTGCAGGGGAGCCAAACAAATTGAGCTTATCCATGGGAGCATCTAGGAGCTTTGATTTAACATGGTCTGGTAAGGACTGTTCTTTTAACCATGCATGTCTTCTGATCACTGTGCCAGTCATGGCTGATCTGAAGGAAGCCTCCAGTGCATCATAGCTGCATTTTAAGGAATGATTACTGACCTGCTGAATGTTATGTACCATTTCCTGTACAGAGTTTTTGTCTAATGGTTCATCCGAGGACAGTTTTTTAGTTAACTGGTCTAACATAAATTCCTGATACTGAATCATGTGGAATTGACAGTTCAAGGCCCTAACTGAAAGAGTAGCAGAAGTGTAAACTTTTTTACCCCATCTCTCTAAGGCCCTAGATTCCCTTTCAGAGGGGAGGGGTTTTGGTAGAGGTAGCTGCTACAGCCTTGGGTCCCTGGGAGATAGTTTTGGGATCTGCAAAAGGGGCCTTATACAAATGATAATGTGTGTCCGGAACCCTGTAGTACCTATTGGGCTTAGCAGGGGCCGGAGGAAGAGAATCAGGAGCAGTACAAGCATCACTAAAAGCATCATCCACAACAGTAAGTACTGGAGGAATGGCTAAAGGCTTATGCTGTGGCAAATGCAAAAAGGTTCTAAGCCTTTTCCTAGAGTCTGAAAAATCCTGGCCCTGCCATTGAAATTGTTCCCTCATAGCATGCAAGGTTTCCCCAAAAGAAAATTCCTCAGGCGGAGAGGCAGAAGGAATGGACTCTTCTGCATCAGAGTCCTCATAAGGAGAAAAAGGGGCCTCTGGAGGGTTTGAATTATCTGATTCATCAGAGGAACCCATCTGAAGAAACTGGCTCAGGGGGCTCTACTCTAGTCCTCTTCTCTGGAGGTGGGGGAGAGGCCCTGTCTGGATGTGGTTGTGATCCCCGGATCAAAGAAATGAGATCCTCTGCTAGACTAAGCATTTGTGAACTAGAACTGGGCCTGTGAGAGGGGGTCTTAGCAGGCACAGTTTTGGTAGTTTTTGCTGCTTTAGCCCTGGCAAAGGCCTTAATCGACATGGATGCAGGAGGCCTAGCAGCTCCACGTGCAGGGGTAGAAATATCCAAAGGAATAGTATCTGATAAATCCTGTGAACCTGCAGGAGCAGGTGGGATTTCAGTAGCAGATTCAGCCAAGCTGGATGAGGCCTCGGTAAGTGGCAAGCTTTCGGCCAAAGGAAGAACCGTGGACTCTGTTTCAGCGAAACCGAGACACTCACGGTTGGCTTAACCGGTTTTGCGAAACCACGGACCGCGAGTGTCGGTCCTTTTCCATGCGTTTTTAGAATTTGCGTAGTCGGAGTATCCGGCGGCATAATGTAAGCAAAAGCGAGCCAAAAACTCTTCAGCAAATTCAGACCGATGTCTAAGCATTCGTCGGTTGAAAGAAGCACAGGCTAGACAAGCTGCTACGTCGTGGTCTGGGCCTAAGCAAGGTAAGCAGTAAGAGTGGAAATCTTTATGAGGTATTTGTTTCCCACAATTTAAACAGTTATTCACTTTTTCTGACATCGGCTGAGGCAAGAAAGAGTCCCCAATGGGGTACTTAGCTTTTTAGAAGTCTTCGGTACTTGTAGTAGTAATCTCTGGTTCTGACCGACAGGCACTTGCGAACAGCTTCTGCTTCGGGCGCCACGCGGCAAGAAAGACTGAGGAAAATGGCGTCGGCTGATGCCTTTATACCCGAACTGCAGCTATGACGTCGGGTGAAGTGCGACACCAGCCGAGGCCAGACCCAGACTTTGGAATCTGGCCGACCGAAGGGCTGCCTGACGACAGGACAACCCATTTGTAAGGACTGCAGATGCATCCTTGAAGGACATCTTGTGGAACACAGCTCTAATGTATCAAGTTCACCTGCAAGCACAATTCCTGCCAGGAAAGAAAAATAACTCTGGCAGACTACCTAAGCAGAAATATCATGGACCCTCACGGATGGAAATTGAATCCACAAATCTTCAGCATGGTAACGCAAAAGTGGGGATGCCCAGACATAGATCTTTTTGCCTCCCACTGAACTGCCAACTACAAAAATTCTGCACAAGGACTTATCACAAACAAGCATGGAAAGTGAATGCTCTTCTGTTCAGCTGGAAAAACCTAAAAGTTTATGCCTTCCCGCCACTGCCTCTCCTTTCAAAGTTACTCCTAAAAGCCAGACGAGAAAAACCAGAGATGATCCTGATTGCTCCAGACTGGCCCCGCCAGCACTAGTACCCTACCTTAACTCATTAACCCGGAGTACCTTCTCATGGCGCCTCTGTGCTCAACACCGAGCGCGCCATGAGAAGATAGGAATTCCATCATGTTAACCCAGAGTGCCTTCCAGCAGCGCAAGTATGTTTACAGCCTTAATTCATAGCGGTTGTTGAAAAATAAGTTGAGAGAGTAACTGAATGTTGTCAGTTACTTTCTCAACTTTGGATTTAGAGTGGAATTACCTAATGGTCCTATTGGACTTTTATAAGTAAATCTGGTTAAAATGCTCCCTGTCTTCACTTATGATCGCAGTAAAGTCGAGTCTATCTGTTTCCTAAATGAATAGGTGGCCTGCCAGGGTGCTGCTGACCCCTGGTAGGTATTGGGCAATTAGGTGTAGACCCATGGAGGCGGCTGTCAGCCAGAGGCACTTGGCTAGCCTGCACAGAGTGTAAGATTGGGTCCCCCCCAGTTTGTTGATGTACCACATTACTGTGGTGTCTGTTTTCATAAGGAGAACCCCTGGCCTGAGATGGGGTTTGAAGGATCTCAGAGCCTTTTGCACTGCCATCATTTCTTTCTGACTGAAATGTAACTGAAGGTGCTGGGCATCCCAAAGACCTTGGGTGCACCTGCCTACTAGGTGAGCACCCCAAGCAATGTCTGGGGCATCGGTGGTGATGGTCTGGCTGGTAGGGCGTAGGATGAAGTGAATACCCTTGTTCTTGGCACAGGCCTCTGCCCAAGAGAGAAACTCAGCCCTTATACATGGGACCAGAGGGAGAGAGGTCTCTACAGACAGAGCGCTGGCACCAAATGTTCTTTAGATACCACTGAAGTTTTCTCATGTGAAACCTGGCCAGAGGGATCAGAAGGATGCAAGATGCCATGTATCCCAGGGCTTGCAGGAACTTCCTCGCAGTGAGTTGACTTCTGGAAGCCAGCTGGGTAAAGTAGAGAGGCAGGAAGCTCTGCTTTTCTGGGGATATGAAGGCCATTTGGGATGCTGTGTCTAGCAGAGCTCCCAAGAAAATAATCTTCCTGGTGGCGGTTTGCTTTGATTTCTTCTCGTCAAGGGAGGTTAGGAGGGATTTGACAAAGAGAAGGTCATGGAGCAGCTTTTCTTTGCACTCTGCCTGAATGAGACAATTATGCAGGTAAGGGTAGATCTGTATATCTCTGTCTGCAAAATGCTATGGCCGGGGCTAAGCATTTGGTGAATACTCTGGGTGCAGTAGATAAGCCAAAGGTCAGCGCAGAGAACTGAAAGTGTTGTGATCCTGCTCTTAAGCGCAGGAATTTCCTGCAGGACCTTCCTTATGGGGATGTGGAGGTAGGCATCTTTTAGGTCTAGGGTCACTAGCCAGGCATTTTTTGTTAGTATGGGCAGCAGCTGATGCAAAGTTAGCATTTTGAATCTGGGGATCACCAGGGAGGTGTTCAGAATGGACAGATCCAGGGTGGGGTGCCAAGTGCCTTCTTTTCTGGGAACAAAGAATGGTCTGGAATAAAAGCCTTTGCCTGTTTGATCTGAAGGGACAGGTTCTACTGCCCCCTGGGATAGGAGTGTGTGGACCTGCTTCAATGCCTCCGCCCACTGATTTGAAGGCAAGTCTGGGTACCCCTCTTGGAATTGGGAGTTCGCTGAAAGAGAATTTGTATCCGTGAAAAATTATCTTTAAGACTCATTGGTCCTTTGTTACAGAAAGCCAATTTTCTTTGAAGAGGGAGAGCCTTCCTCCTAGTTTTTGATGAGTGAAGGGAGGGGGAAGTCACTGAGTTTTTGCAAAAGAAGGGTTGCTTAGAACTCCCTGCGTGGTGCGCTATTTGCTTCTCTGCTGGCCCTGAGATAGGGGCCTGGCTGGTCTGTCTCTGCAGGGCTTACCTTGGCACTGTCTCCTAGGTGCAGGGAAGGACCAGTGCTTAGAAGGAAAGTTCCTGCTGAACCTGGGAGGTTGAACCTGAAAGACATCATTTTACTTTTTGCATAGATTTTGCTTGGTCTTCCACCTTTTTAAGGACCTCTTCTGCTTTTACTCCAAACAAGCTCTCCTTATCCAGGGGTGCATCAATAGATTTAGAGTTGACATTCAGGGAGAGGTTGTTCCTTCAGCCAAGCATGTCTCCTAATGACAGATCCTGTCACTGCTGCCCTGCTACAGGCTTCTAGGGCATCATATCCACATTGTAATGAGTGTCTGGCCTCTTGACAAGCAGAGTGCAGTAAATCTGCTAACTCTTTTGAAATGGCACAGTCAGGAAAGGTAGAAATCTTTTAATAGTTCCAACGTGTGTTGTTGATATTTTAACACATGGACTGACAATTGAGTGCTCTGATAGGGTAAAAAGGTATACACCTCTGCAACCTTAGCTATCTGTCCAGATCTCTGGAGTCCTTGTCAGAAGGAATAGGATTCTTGGCAGAACTAGTCTTAGCTCCTTTAGGACGCTGTGTAATGACCTCTGGGTCTGCAGCACGATTTCTGTACAGGTATTTGAGAGATTACAGTACTCTAATACCTATCAGGTTTACTAGGAGCAGGTGGGAGGGCATCAGGAGCTATATGCTGGATTCAGGGAAAACATCATCCACCACTTGTAAAATAGGGGGGATTGGCCAGGGGTCTGTGCTGGGGCAGGTCCAGAAACTCTCAAAGTCTTTTCTTAGACTGAGGGATGTCCTGAGATTCCCAGTGGAAATGTTCCCTAAGGGTGTGAATGGTTTCCCTAAAGGAAAGGTCCTCTGGAAGAGAGGCAGAAGGGATGGATTCCTAGGCATTTGAATCCTCATAGGCAGTCAGAGGTTGCTGTTCCACTTAAAAATCTGAATAGTCAGGTTTCTCAGAATCCTGTTCTGTCAATTTCTGGAGAAGGGTGCCTTTTCCTTTTAGAAGTTGTGGCCTGACTCCCCGGATAAGGGAAATGAAATCCTTCATAGGTTCAGAGGTTGGTACTAGGCTATCGGCCCTAGGGCCTATACAAGCCTAGCCATAACAATTCCCTGGCTATTTCTTCCCACAGTATTTACTTCCCTGGACCCCTGTCTAGCAGGGCAACTGACGTGATCCCCGGGGTGAATTTCCTATCTCCCATCCAACCATCAAGGTTCCTTTTGAAGAGGGCCAAAAAGGCACTCTGGTTGACATGTATGGGCAGTCTATTCCAGAGTCTGGGTCCTCCATTCCTCTGCCATTTTAATCATTTGTGCTTGGGGTGGTGGAGCAGGAGCAAGATGGTGGCTATTAGTAGATTTTCTAGGAGTGGCTTGGCTTCTAGGCCTAAGAGAATCCATCGGTCTGAGAGAAACTGCAGTCAGATGAGAAAAAGTCATTTTTTATGTTTAGCTTTGGTAGTGCGAAAGACTTCCTCCAGACCCAACTGAGGAAGAGAGCGCCAAAGGCTTGGAAGACTAAAAAAAAATTTTGCAGTATACCAGACTCCCAAAGGGTCTCGGTAGAGGCCTGTGTAGATATCGTATCAGGAATCAGAGGCTGCAAAAGCGCCACACTGAAATCCGAAGAACTGACGACCTGCTTAGCAATAGCATAGTTGGAAGGCTTAGCCTTGTGTGGTCTGTCGCTATCTTTACCTCTGCGTTTTTTCGGAATGTCCACAGACCTCTGACTGACAGAAGCCATATCGGAAAGCGAAGACAGAACACAAAACCGTCTACAAAAAAAGAGCTCTATGGCGAATGGTTCTCGCATTAAAGAGGGCAGAGAACCGGCAACGGAGGACGTCGTGGTCTGAGCCTAAACAAGTGACACAGTAAGAATGGAAGTCTCTGTGTCGGATCTGCTTTCCACAAGTGAGACAATTAACTTTTTTGGACATCGGTTAGTGCAAGAAAAAAGGGTTCCCAACAGAGTACTTGGCTTTAGACGTTTTCAGCTAAAATTAAAACTCTGGTAGTGACCTCATGTGAACTGCTTCTGCTACGGGCTCCACAGCAAGGAAGACTGATCTAATGATGTTGGCTACCTTGCTTTATAACACTGATGACCTGACGTCAGACAACAGGCGACTGCAGCCGACACAGAAAAAGATCGACACTGATATTCGGGCAGGCCGAGAGCTACCACAGCAGGGGTATTCCCACAGGTGATGACTGCAACAGTTAAACACAAATTACAGTTGTGTACACTTACCATAAATGTAGATGCTCGAGTGTGTTCACTGTTGCAGTCATTACATTTGGGTAATCTGCTTGCAGGTTGCCCTCAGTCGGCCTGATTAACAAAGTCTTGGGTCCTGTGTCAGTTGCTGTCCATTCTTTGATGTCAGGTCATCAGGGGTATAAAACATTCAGCCGACGCCATTCCATCAGTTTTTCTTGCCCCAGATGTCAGGTGCCCCCTAATGGGAAGCAATTAAACATAAAAACACAAAGGTATACCTCCAACAAAAAAGCAAATACACCAACAAGATTTAAGCATAGTAAAGGAAAGTAGAGGTATAGCCAAAAGAAGTTAGGGGTCAGGAGGGAGGGTAACCAGGACTGCAACAGTGAATACACTCAAACATCTACATTTATGGTAAGTGTACACAACTGTACTATGTTCTTTGTGTTTCACTGTTGCAGTCATTACATTTGGGTAGATTCCCAAAGCTATGGTTGGGAGGAGTTTAGATGGCATTAGGGCCAGCTATAAGGCCCTGCAAGACTGTAGTAGCAAAGCCAGCTCTGGATTTAGAGAAAACTGCAAATGATAATGCTTGGTGAAAGTATGTACAGAACTCCAGGTAGCAGCTACTAGGATGTCCCTGGTAGGAACGCCTCTGAGAAAGGCTGTAGATGTAGGTTTTCCATGGTGCTTATAGCAGAAATCAATGCAGTGGCTTATCCACTTAGAAATGGTTTGTTTCGAAATAGCCTTCCCTTCTGCCCCTGCAGCAAATGCTACCAGCAGTTGCTCAGATTTTCTTTGAGGTTTAGTCCAGTCCAAGTAAAATCCAAGTTGTCTGTGCACATCCAAGGAATGCAGTATCTGTTCCCCTTTGTTCTGTGGATTGGGAAAGAAGGTTGGCAAATGAAAGGACTGACAGAGCCATACTGGATTCCACCTTGGGCATGAAGGATGGATTGGTTCTGAGTGACACCCTGTCCGTATGAAAGATGATGAGAAGCTGCACTGCCATAAGGGCCTGTAATTCAGATACACTTCTAGCAGAAGTGATTGCTACAGGGAAGGCTGTTTTCCAAGAAAGAAATTTTAAGTCTGCAGTAGCAGCTGGCTCGAAAGGAATAGTGAGTTTCTCCAATACAAAGTTAAGGTCCCAGGGCTGGGGTTGGAGCTCTCCTGGGCGGTCTCAAATTCTTGGCACCTCTGAGGAATTGCTTGAGCAGTGGATGAGAGAAGAGGGGAGGTTCTGTGTTATAATGAGTTGAAATGGCTGAGGCGTGGATTTTAATGGAGGAAAAAGACAGGCCCTTGTGAAGCATCTCAGTTAAGTATTGTAAAATCTGAGGTAAATTGGGTGCTGCTGTGCTCATTCCTTGAGATTGGTTCCAGGCACAAAATAGTTTCCATTTTTCAGAATAAGATTTTCTAGTACTAGGCCTCCTTGCCTCTAAGATGACATCCATCACAGGTTTGCTGAGGGATGGTAAGAGAGTTTAATTAATTAGCCAGGCTGCAAGGTTCAGTGATGGAAGCTGAGTGTGCAGAATCTGGTTCTCCTGCTGAGACTGCAGGGAAGGAGTCTGAGGCAGGTGCCAAGGAGAACTGTGATACACTGTGCTGGAGGGGGTACCAGTGTTGGAGCGGCCAGTCTAAAGCAATCAAAATCATCCTTGGTCTGTCCTGTTTGACTTTTAGTAGTACTTTGGAGAGCAGAGGCAGCGAGCGGGGGAAAGGCATAGACGGATAGGTTTTTCCAGCAGAAGGACAGAGCATCCACTTTCCATGCTTGTGGGGAGTCCTTGTGCGAAAGTTGTCCAACTGGTAGTTCTCGGGGGATGCAAACAGGTCTATATATGGGCTCCCCCATTCACTTGTCAACATGTTGAAAATCTTTGGTTGCAGTTTCTACTCGAGTGGGTCTATGAGGTTTCTGCTTAGTCTGCCAGTGTATTTAATTTTCCTAGCAGGAATTGAGCTTGTAGATGCACTTGGAAGCTCAAGGCTGTGCTCCACAATGCCATGGCTAGTCTGCAGAGGAGGTAAGAATGTGTACCCCCCTGCTTGTTTATGTACCACATAACCTTGGTATTGTCCGTCTTTACCATTAGTTGTCCTGGGAGAATGTAGTCCTTGAAGGCTGTCAGAGCATTCTGTACAGCTAACATTTCTTTTTGATTGATTCAGGTGCATTTGACTTGGGTTCCATTTGCCCTGAATGCACTTCCCTGCCAGGTGAGCCCCCCATGCATAGTCTGATGCATCTGTTATTAGGGTTTGGGCATCAGGGGATAGTGTGAAAGGTACTCCTTTGTTTTGGTGGCAGGCCTCTGCCCAAAGGAACTCTAGGCGTAGGCAAGGTAAGATGGGAATCATTGTTTCTAGGCTGTGAAAATGTTGATTCCATAGGCTTTTTTAGATACCACTGTAGTTTCCTCATATGCAGTCTTGCATACGGAATTAAAAGAATGCAGGAGGCCATGAACCCCAAGGCTTGCATTATTTGTCTTGCAGATAGCAGGGTTTTTGTGGCCAATTGTTTGAAGTAGGTTGTCAAATGAATTTGCTTTTCTGGCGTGAGGTAAGCCATCTGGGAAGTTGTATTCAAGCTTGCTCCCAGGAATGTAATTTGTTGACAGGGTACCAGTTGTGATTTCTTTTTGTTTATGGTGTACCCCAGACAAGTCAGAACCCATTTTACAAAGGCCAGATGATTCAAAAGTATGTCCTGGCTTTCTGCCTGAATTAGACAATCATCCAGGTATGGGTATATTTGAAGCACAGACCCAGTAACAGCAGCCCTGCAAGAGGCCTCTAAAGACTCAAACCCACATTGCAAAGCATGTTTTCCAACTTGTTCATCAGAAAGCATTACATCCTGTAAGTTTATTTTCCACACAGTCAGAAATCGACATTTTCTGTTTAAGTAGTCCAATAACATGCTGCTGATATTTTAACATATGAAATTGGCAGTTTAAAGCTCTAATGGCCAAGATTGCTGAAGTGTAAACCTTTTTACCCCATCTATCCAGCGCCATGGAGTCTATCAGAAGGGGTACGATTTTTAGCAGTAGACTCCTTTATCCCCCTTGGGTCCCTGTGAAATAGTCTCTGGATCTGCAATAGGATTTTTAAAAAGGAACTTGTGGGACTCCGGGACCCTGTAGTATCTGTCACATTTACTGGGAGCAGGGAATCAGAGGCCAAACTGGATTCCGAGAAAGCATCAACAATGTCTAGTACAGGAGGAATAGCCAAAGGCCTATGCTGAGGAAGGAGAAGGAAATCTCTAAGCCTCTTTTTTGAATCAGAAAATTCCTGGCTTTCACAGTGAAAATGTTCCCTTAGAGTATATAAGGTTTCCCCAAAAGAAAAATCCTCTGGAGGGGAAGCAGAGGGAATAGAGTCCTCTGCATCAGAATCCTCATAAGTACGCAAGGACAAATCCAGGTCATCAGAAGAGTCAGGAAAAACAGAAGCCTGATCAGAAGATTCATAATCAAGCTCAGCACTAGGCCTCGTAGAAAGGGGGGGGGGGGTGGCTACCCCTGATTAGAGTTATTAGATCTTCAGCCATTTTTATCATTTGTTTTTTAGGCATAGGGGCCTGGAGCATGTGGTCTGGGCGTCGTTTTTTTAGACAAGGATCGAGATTTAGGCCTTCGTAATGACTGAGGCATCGATTTAATATGCAAGTCCGTAGGCCTGAATACACCCTCAGAAGCCGGTGCCTGCACAGCAGCTTCTGACCCATTCAAGGTAGAGACATCCGCGGGTTCCATAGTTGAAGCATCTCGCGGCATACCGGACTCCGAATGGGTCTCAGTAGAGGCCTGCGAATCATTAGTAGCAGGAATCAGGGGCTGAGAAAGCGCCTCACTGAGTACCAGCGAACTGGCGACAGGCATAGAAGCCATGGCGTCGGCAGTTTTGGACCTCGGCGGCCTGTCCCTGTCTTTATCTTTGCATTTTTTCGGGATCCCGGTAGTCGGATGGCTAACTGACGACATTTCTGGATAATTAAACAGATAACCGAAATATTTAGATGCAAAAATATACAGACGACTGATAGTGCGCTGATTAAATAAAGCACAAAACCGACAGCAAGGTACAGCGTGGTCAGGGCGTAAGCAAGGAATGTACAGTTTTGTACCTACCATAAATGTAGATGTTCGAGTGCTAATACAGCTGCAGTCATAACAGATGGGTCGTCCTGCCGTCAGGAGGGTCCTCGGTCGGCCGAATTCCAAAGTCTAGGTCCGGCGTCAGATGTCGTCACTTCTTCCCTGACGTCAGTGCGGCAGGGGTATAAAAGAACCAGCCGACGCCATTTTCTTCAGTTTTTCTTGCCCCAGGATGTCAGGTGCCCCCAGAAGTAAGGCAAAACAAACTTATGTAATAATGCAATGTAATATAATCAAAAAATAGTAGTTTGCAAGCAAATACACCATAAAAGAATACCCCAATCAGGTTGTATGAGGTGGTGTTTGTCATAAGGCCTGTCCCAAAAGGGGATAGAGGGAGGTAAACCTGGACTGCAGCTGTATTAGCACTCCAACACCTACATTTACGGTAGGTACAAAAAGTACAGTTTTGTACCTACCATAAATGTAGATGTCCGATAGGCATGCATCTGCAGTCCTTACAAATGGGTTGTCCTGTCAGGCAGCCCTTCGGTCGGCCGGATTCCAAAGTCTGGGTCTGGCCTCGGCTGGTGTCGCACTTCACCCGACGTCATAGCTGCAGTTCTTCGGGTACAAAGGCATCAGCCGACGCCATTTTCCTCGGTGTTTCTTGCCCCAGATGCCAGGTGCCCTCTAGGAAGGCTAAATTTGGATAAATGCAAATGGTTCCAAATAGTAGAGAGCAAACAAAAAATAAGCATGTATGTACATATATACAAACAAATACACCATAATAGATTCCCCCAGCTAGCTACAAGATGGGCAAATACCCTAGGAGTACCACAGAGGGGAAGGAGGGTGGGTAATCCTGACTGCAGATGCATGCCTATCGGACATCTACATTTATGGTAGGTACAAAACTGTACTATGTCCTTCAAGGATGCATCTGCAGTCCTTACAAATGGGTAGAATACCATAGCCAAACTGGGGGAGGAGGAGAAATAAGATTATGGTGTAGTTAAGATCCCTTGCAAAACAGCAGTGGCAAAACCTGCTCGGGATCTGGAGTATAAAGGTAAATTACAATGCTTGGCAAATGTATGCACGGAGCTCCAAGTAGCAGCCTCTAAAATGTCCTTGGTAGCCACTCCTCGTAAGAAAGCTGTGGTAGTGGCTGTAGCCCTTGTACAGTGAGGCCTGATATTTTCTGGAGTTTTCTTCCCATGGTAGGAGTAACCAAATCTAATGCAATTTCCTATCCACTTAGAGATTGTCTGTTTTGAAATTGCTTTTCCTTCCATTCCTGTCGTATATGCTACCAGTAGCTGGTCAGTCTTTCTATTGCTCTTGGTCCTGTCCAGGCAGTAGCGTAATTGTCTATGTACATCCAAGGTATGCAACAGTCTTTCTCCCCTGTTCTGTGGGTTGGGGAAGAATGTTGGTAGGTGGATAGCTTGATTTAAAGATACCCTGGAGACCACCTTTGGCATAAAAGAAGGATTAGTTCTCATGGACACACTATCTTGATGGAAGATCAGGAAGGGCTGTACTGCCATTAATGCCTGTAGCTCAGATACCCTTCTTGCTGAAGTGATTGCAAGCAGGAAAGCAGTTTTCCATGATAAGTACTGTAATTCTGCTGTTGCTGCTGGCTCGAAAGGAGGGAGTGTCAACTTTTCTAGCACAAAGTTCAAGTCCCATGCTGGCAATGGTGGCTTCCTAGGTGGCTTTACATTTTTAATCCCTCTCAGAAACTGCCTGAGCAGAGGATGTGAGAAGACTGGAGGATACAAGTTGTATTCTGCTGAAAGAGCTGATGCATGAATCTTAATGGAAGAATAGGACAGGCCATTGTGGAAGAGCTCTGCCAAGTATTCCAGGATGTTAGCTATGTTTACCAGTGACACATTCTCTCCTTTTGCAGTACTCCAAATGAGATATCTTTTCCATTTTGCTGAATAATTTTTTCTTGTTGAGGGTCTGCGAGCCTCCAAGATAATGTCTTTAACCCTTTGAGATAAATCTGGGTTATTTGGTCTTATGCAATGTTCCAGGCAGCCAGCTGCAGTGTTTTCAGGTTTGGATGCAGGGTTTTGAAGTTGTTCTGTGTTAACAGCAAGGGAACTAGGGCAGAGGCCATATTTGTTCCCGAGACATGCTCCTCAGTAATGGGTACCAATGTTGCCTTGGCCAGACTGGAGCTATCAGGATGATCCTTGGACAGTCTTCTTTGATCTTCAATAGCACCTTGTGCATCAAAGGAAGAGGTGGGAATGCATATGCTGTCAGGTTTTTCCAACTGAAAGATAGGGAGTCCACTTTCCAAGCAAGCGGGTGGTACGTCCTTGTGCAGAATTTTTTCAGTTGGTGATTGTGTGGGGATGCAAATAAGTCTATTTCTGGTAGTCCCCATTTCCCTGTAATGGTTTTGAAGATGTCCGGATGCAGCATCCATTCGTGGGCATCCGTGGTAGTTCTGCTTAGGATGTCTGCTAGTATATTTTCTTTTCCTGGCACAAAAATTGCTTGAAGCTGAATGTTGAAGCTCAGTGCCACATTCCAGAGGTCCATTGCCATCCGGCATAGAGGGTATGAATGTGTGCCTCCCTGTTTGTTGATGTACCACATAACTGTGGTGTTGTCCGTCCTTATCAGCAGTTGACCCTGTCGAAGAAATGGTCTGAATGCCTGAATTGCCAGTTTTACTGCCAGCATTTCCTTTTGATTTATGTGTAGGTGCAGCTGGTCTTGAGTCCATAAGCCTTGTATGTACTTGTCCAGCATGTGCGCCCCCCCAACCGAGGTCTGAGGCGTCTGTTGTGATGGTCTGGCTTGGTTGAGTGCTGTGGAAGGGCAGTCCCTTGTTTGATTGACAGGCCTGAGCCCACCATTGGAATTCTTGTTTCAGGCATGGAATTATTGGAATCTGGGTTTCTAGGCTGTGCTTGTGCTGAGACGATAAATTCCTTAGGTACCACTGTAACTTCCTCATATGTAGTCTGGCATGTGGAATCAATATTATGCAGGATGCCATGTAACCAAGAGCTTGCAGGACTTTTCTTGCTGTTAGCTGGTTCTGCTTTGTTAATGTCATGAAGTAGAGAGGGAGTTGCTCCTGTTTTTCTACTGTCAGGAATGCCATTTGTTTTGATGTGTCCAAATCTGCACCCAAGAAGGTTATCCTTTGGGATGGTATCACCCTTGACTTTTTTATATTGACTGTGTATCCCAGGGCTTGTAGTAGATGAATGACCCTTTCCAAATCTTTTGCTAATTTGTTTTTGTTGTCCGCTTGTAACAGGCAGTCGTCCAGGTAAGGATAAATTTGAATTTCCTGAAGCCTGCAATGAGCAATTACTGATGCCAGGCATTTCGTGAATACTCTGGGCGCAGTAGATAAGCCAAAGGGCAATGCTGAGAATTGATAATGCTCTGATCCTGCAAGAAATCTGAGGTATCTTCTGCAATTTGGTCGTATGGGGACGTGCAGGTATGCCTCCTTGAGATCTAGAGTTACCAGCCAAGACTCCTTGCCCAGCATGGGAAGAAGCTGCTGTAGGGTCAGCATTTTGAATTTTGGAACAATGAGGTATGTGTTTAAAGCGGACAGGTCGAGAATAGGTCTCCATTGGTTTTCTTTTCTTGGTACCAGGAAGAGTCTGGAGTAAAATCCTTGTCCTTGTTCCATAGATGGTACCCTTTCTATAGCTCTCATCCTTAGTAAGTGAGTTATTTGTTCTAGAGCTTCTGTCTTCTGATTTGGAGGTAGGTTTGGCATTCCTCTCTTCCTTGGTAGAGTATGGAAGTGAAACCTGTAACCTTGGTCTATTGTCTGTAAAATCCATTTGTCTCCTGTGATGTAATGCCAGTTTACTGAAAATAAGGCTAGCTTCCCGCCTAAGGGTGCTTCTAGTTGTTCCCTGGTAGGCGGTGCCAGAGCCAAGTCAGTGTGATTGTCCTGTGGAAGTGGTGGTGGCTGGATCTGTGGCTGTACCTCGCCGGTTGTTAGCCTGCCACTGACGTCCCCTGTAGGCACCTCTGGATTGACCCCTGTCTCTTGAATGCCTATTCCTGCCTCTCGGAGCTCTGGAGGTGTCTGGAAAGGACCAATTCTTGGAAGGACAGTTCCTGCTAAACCTTGGAGGCTGGAACTGCAAGAAATCCTTGACTGTCTGAACAGATTTTGCTTTCTCTTCCACCTTCTTCAGCACCTGCTGCGCAGGAGAGCCAAACAAATTGAGCTTATCCATGGGAGCATCTAGGAGCTTTGATTTAACATGGTCTGGTAAGGACTGCTCTTTCAACCGTGCATGTCTTCTGATCACTGTGCCAGTCATGGCTGATCTAAAGGAAGCCTCCAGTGCATCATAGCCGCATTTTAAGGAATGATTACTGACCTGCTGAATGTTATGTACCATTTCCTGTACAGATTTTTTGTCTAATGGTTCATCCGAGGACAGTTTTTTTAGTTAATTGGTCTAACATAAATTCCTGATACTGAATCATGTGGAATTGACAGTTCAAGGCCCTAGCTGAAAGAGTAGCAGAAGTGTAAACTTTTTTACCCCATCTCTCTAAAGCCCTAGATCCCCTTTCAGAGGGAGGGTTTTTGGTAGAAGAAGCTGCTACAGCCTTGGGTCCCTGGGAGATAGTTTCGGGATCTGCAAAAGGGCCTTATACAAATGATAATGTGTGTCCGAACCCTGTAGTACCTATCGGGCTTAGCAGGGGCCGGAGGAAGAGAATCAGGAGCAGTACAAGAATCATTAAAAGCATCATCCACAACAGTAAGTACTGGAGGAATGGCTAAAGGCCTATGCTGTGGCAAATGCAAAAAGGTTCTAAGCCTTTTCCTAGAGTCTGAAAAATCCTGGCCCTGCCATTGAAATTGTTCCCTCATAGCATGCAAGGTTTCCCCAAAAGAAAATTCCTCAGGCGGAGAGGCAGAAGGAATGGATTCTTCTGCATCAGAGTCCTCATAAGGAGAAAAGGGGCCCTCTGGAGGGTTTGAATTATCTGACTCATCAGAGGATCCATCTGAAGAAACTGGCTCAGGGGCTCTACTCTAGTCCTCTTCTCTGGAGGTGGGTGAGAGGCCCTGTCTGGATGTGGTTGGGATCCCCGGATCAAAGAAATGAGATCCTCTGCTAGACTAAGCATTTGTGAACTGGAACTAGGCCTGTGAGAGGGGGTCTTAGCAGGCACTGATTTGGTAGATTTTGCTGCTTTAGCCCTGGCAAAGGCCTTAATAGACATGGATGCAGGAGGCCTAGCAGCTCCACGTGCAGGAGTAGAAATATCCAAAGGGATAGTATCAGATAAATCCTGCGAACCTGCAAGAGCAGGTGGGATTTCAGTAGCAGATTCAGCCAGGCTGGATGAGGCCTCTGTAAGTGGCAAGCTTTCGACCGAAGGAAGAACCGTGGACTCTGTTTCAGCCGAAACAGAGACACTCGCAGTTGGCTTAACCGCGGTTTCGGCCGAAACCGCGGACCGCGAGTGTCGGTCCTTTTCCTTGCGTTTTAGAAATTTGCGTAGTCGGAGTATCCGACGGCATAATGTAAGCAAAAGCGAGCCAAAAACTCTTCAGCAAATTCCGACCGACGCCTAAGCGTCCGTCGGTTGAAAGAAGCACAGGCTAGACAGGCTGCTACGCCGTGGTCTGGGCCTAAACAAGGTAAGCAGTAAGAGTGGAAATCTTTATGAGGTATTTGTTTCCCACAAGTTAAACAGTTATTCACTTTTTCTGACATCGGCTGAGGCAAGAAAGAGTCCCCAACGGGTACTTAGCTTTTAGAAGTCTTCGGTACTTGTAGTAGTAATCTCTGGTTCTGACCAACTGGCACTTGCGAACAGCTTCTGCTTCGGGCGCCACGCAGCAAGAAAGACGGAGGAAAATGGCGTCTGCTGATGCCTTTATACCCGAAGAACTGCAGCTATGACGTCGGGTGAAGTGCGACACCAGCCGAGGCCAGACCCAGACTTTGGAATCCGGCCGACCGAAGGGCTGCCTGACGACAGGACAACCCATTTGTAAGGACTGCAGATGCATCCTTGAAGGACATCTGTACTATGTTCATCGTGCATACAGCTGCAGTCATAACAGATGGGTAGAATCCCAAAGCTAAAAAGGGGTGGCAGGCACTAAGTGGAACTAGGAGGAGCAAGGATGCCCTGCAAGACTGCTGTGGCAAAGCCCACTCTAGATTTAGAGTGTAGTGGAAGGTGATAGTGCTTGGAGAAAGTGTGTACGAACTCCAAGTGGCTGCTTCCAAAATATCCTTGGTAGGAACCCCCCTGAGGAAAGCTGCAGAGGTAGCTGTGGCCCTTGTGGAGTGAGATCTGATGCTTGTAGGTACAGTTTTACCATGAAATGAGTAACAAAAACGTATGCAGTGGGCTATCCATTTTGAGATTGTCTGTTTGGAAATAGCCTTTCCTTGAGCACCTGTAGCATAGGACACAAAAAGTTGCTCTGATTTTCTGTGAATGTCCAAGGAATGTAGTAGTCTTTCCCCTTTGTTTTGTGGGTTAGGATAAAAGGTAGGAAAGTGGATAGTCTGATTTAAGGCTACACTGGATACTACCTTTGGCATAAAGAAAGGGGCGGTCCGTAAGGAAACTCTGTCCAGATGGAAAATTATGAAAGGTTGCACAGCCATGAGGGCTTGTAGTTCCGAAACCCTGCGTGCTGAGGTGATAGACAGAAGGAAGGCTGTTTTCCATGATAAATACTGCATATCTGTTGAAGCAGCTGGCTCAAATGGAGGCAGGGTCAGTTTTTCTAAAATGAAGTTGAGGTCCCAAGCAGGTACTGGTGGCTTCCTTGGGGGTTTTATATTCTTAGCCCCTCTGAGGAACTGTCTTAAGAGAGGATGTGAGAATAAAGGAGGATCTGTGTTGTAATGTGCAGAAATGGCTGAAGCATGGATCTTGATGGAGGAGAAGGAAAGTCCACTGTTTAACATCTCAGCTAGGTACTGTAATATTTGAGGTAAATTTAGTTCCCAAGAATTCTGGCCCTTTTTCTGATTCCAGGCACAAAACCATTTCCATTTGGCGGAGTAGGCTTTTCTAGTAGAAGGTCTTCTGGCCTGCAAGATGACATCCTGCACCTCCTTGGAGAGGAGGGTCTGTTGGGAAATCAAGGAATCCTCCATGTGGCTAGATTGAGGGTTTTCAGCTGACTGTGAAGAGTTTTGAAGTTGTGCTGGGTCAACAGAAGAGGCACTAGAGGCAGGATCCATGGTGGGGAATCCGTCAGGCTCCTCAGGAGTGGATACCAGTGTTGTCTTGGCCAGTCCGGAGCAATGAGAATCATCTTTGGCCTGTCTGCTCTGGCTTTTAATAGAACTTTGGGCAGCAGAGGAAGAGGTGGAAAGGCATAAACTGTCAATGTTGTCCAACTGAAAGAAAGTGCGTCCACTTTCCATGTCTGTGGATGATAGGTCCTTAAGCAAAATTTTTCCAGTTGGTAATTTCTGTGGGTAGCAAAGAGATCTATGTCTGGCCATCCCCATGCCTGGATTATCTTTGCGAAAACCTGAGGATGCAACTTCCATTCGTGTGGATCTGTCATATTTCTGCTTAGGTTGTCTGCCAGCGTGTTTTCCTTGCCTGGCAGGAATTGTGCTTGAAGTTGGATTTGTAATTCCAGAGCCGTGTTCCAAAGAGACATGGCTGGTCTGCACAGGGGGTATGAATGAGTTCAACCCTGTTTATGTACCACATCACTGTGGTGTTGTCTGTCCTTATCAATAGCTGGCCTGGATGCAGTAGGTCTTTGAAGGCCATAATAGCATTTTGTACTGCTAGCATTTCCTTTTGATTGATGTGTAGGTGCTTTTCTTTTTGGGACAATTTGCCCTGAATGCACTGATCTGTCATGTGCGCCCCCCAGGCGTAGTCCGAGGCGTCTGTTGTGATGATTTGATTTGCTTGAGGCATGCAGAAGGGGAGACCTATGTTTCTTTGGCATGCTTGAGCCCACCACAAAAATTCCTTTTGAAGACATGGTACGAGTGGTAAAACTGTGGCTGTGTTGAGACCATAAGTTTTTTAGGTACCACTGAAGTTTCCCCATATGCAGCTTTGCACATGGGATTAGCAGGATGCAAGATGCCATGAATCCCAGAGCCTGCAGGACTTTCCTTGCAGTCAGCCTGGTGAAGGTTGCTATTTTTCTGAAGTATTGAGATAGTTGCCCTTGTTTCTCTGGCGTGAGGTAGGCCATCTGGGTGTTTGTAGTCAAGCTGGCACCCAGGAAAATTATTGCTTGAGAGGGTATTAGTTTTGATTTCTTTTTGTTGACTGTGTATCCCAGAAAGTTCAACAACTTTATTACTAACACCAGGTGTTTCAGAAGTATGTGCTTGCTGTCTGCTTGGATCAGGCAGTCGTCCAGATATGGATATATTTGTATCCCTTGAAGTCTGCAGAAGGCAATTACTGATGCCAGGCATTTCGTAAACACTCTGGGCGCAGTAGATAAGCCAAAGGGCAATGCAGATAATTGATAATGGGTTGAACCTACAAGAAATCTGAGGTATCTTCTGCAATCTTGTCTGATAGGGACATGCAGGTATGCCTCCTTGAGGTCCAAAGTTATCAGCCAAGACTCCTTGCCCAGCATGGGAAGAAGCTGCTGTAATGTGAAAATCTTAAATTTTGGTATGAGTAAATATGTGTTTAGGATGGATAGGTCCAAAATAGGTGTCCAATCTTTGTCCTTCCTTGGTACCAGGAATAGTCTGGAATAAAAACCTTGACCCTATTCTTGTGCAGGTACCTCTTGAATAGCTTTCATGTCCATGAGAGCTGAAATTTGTTTTTGTGCCTCTGCCCTTTGATTTTGTGGCAGGTTTGGCATGCCTCTCATTTTGGAAGGGTGTGAAAGTGGAATCTGTAGCCTCTGTCTATAATGTCCAGGATCCATTTGTCTTTTGTGACAATATGCCAATTTTTTGAAAATGCCAGTTTTCCGCCTAAAGGTGCTGCCATTAAAGCTTTGCTTGGCATGCAAAGGGGAAAGTCATTGTGTCTGCTTTCTGAATGGCTGTGATCTATCCTCTCCACCTGTTGGTGTAGGTGCTTGCCACTGTCTAGCTCTGAATGATCCCTGAGCTTGCCCTCTACCCCTTGGGCGCCTATCTACCTCTTTGAGGTCTCTCCGTGGCTGGAAAGGACCAATTTTTTGAAGGCCAATTTCTGCTGAAACGTGGAGGTTGTACCTGTAGGAACTCTTTCACTGTTTGCACTGATCTTGCCTTTTCCTCCATTTTCTTTAATACCGCCTCAGATTTAACACCAAACAATACATCTTTTTGAAGAGGTGCATCTAGTAATTTAGCTTTGACATGATCTGGTAAGGTTTGCTCTTTGAGCCAAGCATGTCTACGTATGACAGACCATGTAACAGCAGCTCTACATGAGGCCTCTAAAGCATTAAAACCACATTGCAAGGTATGTTTACCCACTTGCTCTGCACTATGTAACAAATCCTGCAACTCCTTCAAGTCTGGTTGTTCAGGTTGTGTCATTTTGCTTTTCAACTGAGACAACAAAAACTGTTGATACTTTAACATATGGAACTGACAGTTTAATGCCCTCATGGTTGAAGTGGCCGAGGTGTATACCTTTTTCCCCCACCTTTCTAAAGCTCTGGAATCTCTCTCTGAAGGTAATGGGTTTTTGGCAGTAGAGGCCTTAATTCCCTTGGGACCCTGTGAAATAGTTTCTGGGTCAGCAGCATGGCTTTTGTATAGGAATTGGTGTGAATCAGGAAAGTACAGTTTTGTACCTACCATAAATGTAGCTGACCGATAGGTATGCATCTGCAGTCCTAACATATGGGTTGTCCTGCCTCAGGCAGCCCTTCGGTCGGCCGGACTCCAAAGTCTGGGTCTGGCCTCGGCTGATGTCGCACTTCACCCGACGTCATAGCTGCTGGGGTATAAAGGCATCAGCCGACGCCATTTTCCTCAGTGTTTCTTGCCCCAGATGCCAGGTGCCCTCTAGGAAGGCTAAATTTGGATAAATGCAGATAATTCCAAACAGTAGAGAGCAAAATATATATACATATATACATACAAACAAATACACCATAATAGATTCCCCCAGCTAGCTAAAAGAGGGGTAAGTACCCTAGGAATACCACAGAGGGAAAGAGGGGTGGGTAATCTGACTGCAGATGCATACCTATCGGACATCTACATTTATGGTAGGTACAAAACTGTACTATGTCCTTCAAGGATGCATCTGCAGTCCTAACATATGGGTAGAATACCATAGCCAAACTGGGGGAGGAGGCACTAAGATAAAGATGGTGTAGTCAAGATCCCTTGCAAAACAGCAGTTGCAAAACCTGCTCGGGATCTGGAGTATAAAGGAAGATTATAATGCTTGGCAAATGTATGCACGGAGCTCCAAGTAGCAGCTTCTAAAATGTCTTTGGTAGCCACTCCTCGTAGGAAAGCTGTAGAGGTGGCTGTAGCTCTTGTGGAGTGAGGCCTGATATTTTCAGGAGTTGTCTTTCCATGAAAAGAGTAGCAAAATCTAATGCAATTTCCTATCCATTTTGAGATTGTCTGTTTTGAAATTGCTTTTCCTTGCATTCCTGTTGCATATGCTACCAGAAGCTGGTCAGTTTTTCTGTTGGTCTTAGTTCTGTCCAGATAGTAGCGTAATTGTCTGTGCACATACAAGGTATGTAGTAGTCTTTCCCCCCTGTTCTGTGGGTTGGGGAAGAATGTAGGTAAATGAATCGCTTGGTTCAATGATACTCTGGAGACCACTTTTGGCATAAAAGTAGGGTTAGTTCTCAGAGACACTCTATCCTGATGGAAGATAAGGAAGGGCTGTACTGCCATTAATGCCTGTAACTCAGATACCCTTCTTGCTGAAGTGATCGCTAGCAGGAAAGCAGTTTTCCAAGATAAGAACTGTAAGTCTGCTGTTGCTGCTGGTTCAAAAAGGGGAAGTGTTAACTTTTCCAGCACAAAGTTGAGATCCCATGTAGGTAAAGGTGGTTTCCTTGGAGGCTTTACATTTTTGATTCCTCTCAAGAAGTGCCTGAGTAGAGGATGAGAGAAGACAGGAGGATCCATGTTGTACTCTGCTGAAATTGCTGATGCATGAATCTTAATGGAGGAGTAGGACAGGCCATTGTGGAACAGTTCTGCTAAGTATTCCAGGATGTGTGCTATGTTTGCCAATGAGACATTTTCTCCCTTTGCTGCACTCCAAATGAGGTATCTTTTCCATTTGGCTGAATAAGTTTTCCTTGTGGAGGGTCTGCGTGCCTCCAGGATAATGTCCTTAAACCTCTGAGATAAATTTGGTTTATTTTGTGTTATGCAATATTCCAAGCAGCTAGCTGCAGTGTTTTCAAGTTTGGATGCAGGATCTTGTAGTTGTTCTGTGTTATAAGTAAGGGACATAGAGGTAGAGGCCATGAGTGTGTCCGAGACATGCTTCTCAGTAGCGGGTACCAATGTTGCCTTGGCCAGTCTGGAGCTATCAGGATTACCGTTGGCTGATCCTCTTTGATCTTCAGTAGGACTTTGTACATCAAAGGAAGAGGTGGGAATGCATATGCGGTCAGGTTTTTCCAGCTGAGGGAAAGGGAGTCCACCCTCCAGGCAAGTGGGTGGTATGCTCTTGTGCAGAATTTCTTCAATTGGTGGTTGTGTGGGGAGGCGAACAGGTCTATCTCTGGCATTCCCAATTTCTTTGTTATGGCTTTGAAGATATCTGGATGCAGCATCCATTCGTGAGCATCCGTGGTAGTTCTGCTTAAGGTGTCTGCTAGTGAATTTTCTTTTCCTGGTACAAATCTGGCCTGTAGTTGAATGTTGAGATTCAGGGCCACATTCCACAGGTCCATTGTCATCCGGCACAGAGGATATGAGTGTGTACCTCCCTGTTTGTTGATGTACCACATGACTGTGGTATTGTCCGTCCTTATCAGCAGGTGACCTTGTTGAAGGAGTGGTCTGAATGCCTGGATTGCATGTTTCACTGCCAGCATTTCCTTTAGATTTATGTGTAGATTCAGCTGGTCTTGGGCCCATAGGCCTTGTATACACTTGTCCCCTATGTGTGCCCCCCAGCCTAGGTCTGAGGCGTCTGTGGTGATGGTCTGGCTTGGATGTGGTTTGTGGAAAGGCAATCCTCTGTTCAACTGACAGGCCTGAGCCCACCACAGGAATTCTTGTTTCAGGCATGGAATTATTGGAATCTGGGCTTCTAGACTGTGCTTGTGTTGAGACCATACATTCCTTAGGTACCATTGCAACTTTCTCATATGCAGCCTGGCATGCGGAATCAATATTATGCAGGATGCCATGTAACCCAGGGCTTGCAGGACTTTCCTTGCAGTAAGCTGAGTTTGTGTTGTTAATGTCATGAAATAGACTGGTAGTTGCTTTTGTTTTTCTTCTGTGAGAAAAGCCATCTGAGATGATGTATCCAGTGTTCTGCACCCAAAATTGTTATCCTTTGGGATGGTACTAGTCTTGACTTTTGCATGTTGACTGTGTGTCCCAAGGCTTGCAACAGTTGTATGACATTTTCCAAATCTTTTGTTAATTTTGCCTTGTTGTCCGCTTGTATTAGGCAGTCGTCCAGGTATGGGTAAATTTGAATTCCCTGAAGTCTGCAATGAGCAATTACTGATGCCAGGCATTTCGTGACTACTCTGGGCGCAGTAGACAAGCCAAAGGGCAATGCTGAGAATTGATAATGCTCTGATCCTGCAAGAAATCTGAGGTGTCTTCTGCAATCTGGTCGTATAGGGACGTGCAGGTATGCCTCCTTGAGATCTAGAGTCACCAGCCAAGACTCCTTGCCCAGCATGGGAAGAAGTTGCTGGAGGGTCAGCATTTTGAATTTTGGAACAATGAGGTATGTGTTCAGTGCGGACAAGTCGAGAATAGGTCTCCATTGATTTTCTTTTCTTGGTACAAGGAAAAGCCTGGAGTAAAATCCTTGGCCTTGTTCCATAGGTGGTACCTTTTCTATAGCTCTCATCCTTAGTAAGCTGTTGATTTGTCTTTGAGCCTCTGTTTTTTGGCTTGGTGGTAGGTTTGGCATTCCTCTCTTTTGTGGTAGAGTGTGGAAGTGAAACCTGTAGCCCTTGTCTATTGTTTGTAAAATCCATTTGTCTCCTGTAATGCAATGCCAGTTGTCGGAAAATAAGGCTAGCTTTCCGCCCAAGGGTGCTTCCAGTTGTTCCCTGGTACGCGGAACCAGAGCCAAGTCATTGTGTCTGTCCTGTGGAAGTGGTTGTAGTTGAATCTGTGGCAGCACTTCTCTGGTTGGCAGGTTGCCACTGACGTCCCCTGTAGGCACCCCTAGATTGACCTCTGCCTCTTGGGCATCCGTTTCTGCCTCTCTGTGCTCTGGAGGTGTCTGGAAAGGACCAATTCTTCGAAGGCCAATTTCTGCTAAACCTCGGAGGCTGGACCTGTAAGAAATCCTTGACTGTTTGGACAGATTTTGCTTTTTCTTCCACTTTCTTTAGAACCTCCTGTGCAGGGGAGCCAAACAAACTTGGTTTCTCCATAGGAGCATCTAGGAGTTTTGACTTAACATGGTCTGGTAAGGATTGTTCTTTTAACCAGGCATGCCTTCGAATCACTGCTCCAGTCATAGCTGATCTAAAGGAAGCCTCCAGTGCATCATAGCCACATTTTAAGAAATGGTTACTGACCTGCTGAGAGTTATGTACCAAATCCTGAAGGGACTTGCGGTCTATAGGTTCAGGAGAGGACAGTTTTTTTATTTAGCTGGTCTAACAAAAATTCCTGGTACTGAATCATGTGAAATTGACAGTTTAAGGCCCTGGCCGAAAGAGTAGCAGAAGTATAAACCTTTTTACCCCATCTCTCTAATGCTCTAGATTCCCTTGCAGAGGGAAGAAGGTTTTTGACATAGGCAGCTGCCACACCTTTAGGGCCCTGTGAAATGGTTTCTGGGTCAGCAACAGGAACCTTATACAAGTGGTAGTGTGTGTCCGGGACCCTGTAATATCTGTCAGGCTTGGCAGGGGCCAGAGGAAGAGAGTCAGGGGCAGTACAGGCATCATTATATGCATCAACAACAACTGTTAGTACTGGAGGAATGGCTAAAGGCCTATGCTGTGTTAAGTGTAAAAAGGTCCTTAGCCTTTTCCTAGAATCTGAAAAATCCTGGCCCTGACATTGGAAGTGTTCCCTCATAGCATGTAGGGTTTCCCCAAAAGAAAATTCTTCAGGAAGAGAAGCAGAAGGAATGGAGTCTTCTGCATCAGAATCCTCATAAGGAGAATATGGGCCTTACTGATGGTCTGAAATATCTGAGTCATCCGAGGAATAGTCTGTAGAGACAGGTTCCGGGGGTTCAGTCCTAGACCTCTTATCTGGAGGGGGTTGAGAGGCCCTGTCTGGGTGAGGTTGGGATCCCCTGATCAAAGAAATAAGATCCTCAGCCAGGCTGAGTATTTGGGAACTAGAGGTAGGCCTGTGTGAGGGAGTTTTAGCAGGTAAGGCCTTAGAAGATTTAGCTGCTTTAGCCCTGGAAAAGGCCTTGATAGACATAGAAGCAGGGGGTCTAGCTGCCCCACGTGCAGGGGTGGATATGTCTAAAGGAATAGTGTCTGACAAATCCTGGGTGCCTGCTTCTGTAGCAGTAATTTCAGTAGCAGATTCAGCCATGCTCTGTGAGGCCTCGGCTATCGGAGGCATGCTTTCGGCCGAAGGAAGAACCGAGGACTCTGTTTCAGCCGAAACAGAGACACTCACGGTTGGCCTAACCGTGGTTTCAGCCGAAACCGCAGACCGCGAATGTCGGTCCTTTTCCTTGCGCTTTTTAGCTAATTGTGTAGTCGGAGTCTCAGACGGCATTTTATATTGAAAAGCGGGACCAAAAAACTCATCTGCAAACTCCGACCGACGTCTAAGCGTCCGTCGGTTGAAGGAAGCACAGGCTAGACAAGCTGATACGTCGTGGTCTGGGCCTAAGCAAGGAAGGCAGTAAGAGTGGAAATACTTATGAGGTATTTGTTTCCCACAAGTTAAACAATTATTTACTTTGTCTGACATCGGCTGAGGCAAGAAAGAGTCCCCAACGGGGTACTTAGCTTTTTAGAAGTCTTCGGTAGTAGGAATCTCTGTATCTGACCGACCGACACTTGCGAACAGCTTCTGCTACGGGCACCGCGCGGCAAGAAAGACTGGGGAAAATGGCGTCGGCTGATGCCTTTATACCCCAGCAGCTATGACGTCGGGTGAAGTGCGACATCAGCCGAGGCCAGACCCAGACTTTGGAATCCGGACGACCGAAAGGCTGCCTGAGGCAGGACAACCCATATGTTAGGACTGCAGATGCATCCTTGAAGGACATCCCGGTAATACCTGTCAGGTTTAACCGGAGCTGGAGGTAAAGACTCTGGGTTAAGGCTGGCCTCTGTGTACACATCATCTAGTATGTCCAAGACAGGAGGGATAGCCAGAGGCCTGTGATGAGGAAGCAAGAGAAAATCCCTGAGCCTTTTCTTAGAATCTGAGTAATCTTGGCCTTCCCAGTGGAAGTGTTCCCTCAAGGTATGTAAAGTTTCCCCAAAGGAATAGTCCTCAGGGGGGAAACAGAGAGAATGGACTCCTCAGCATCAGAATCTTCAAAAGGGGAATATGAATATTCCTGGTCCTCAGAATGTTCTGAGGTAATAAGAGGACTGGTCTGAGGAAGGGTAGTCTTCCTCCATCCTGGGCCTTTTGTCCGAGGGGGGTTGAGAACCCCTGATAAGAGTAATCAAATCCTCAGCCATTTTGAACATCTGTTTTTTAGGCATGGGGCCTTGAGAGGGGCTCTGTGGAGCTTGTCTTTTAGTTTTCATGGCTGCTTTAGATTTTGTGAAAGCTTTAATGGAAAAAGAGGAGGGCCTGAAGACACCTTGAGAGGTGGCAGGCCTGTCTAAACTCTGAGTTTGCCTGCCAAGAGTGGCGTAGGTATCTGTAGTCGGGGTTGGGGCCGAGGAGCCTGCCACCTCGGGCACAGAAGACACCGCTAAAGAAGTGTCATTGGTACTCAGGGGCTGCATAGGCACCTCGCTGAGAACCGGAGCACCTGTAGCCGGCTTTAGCGTGGTGTCGGTAGAAGTCGCGGACCTCGTGTGTCAGTCCTTATCTTTGCGTCTTTTACTCAAAACTGGAGTCTGAGTATCAGACGACATAATGCAATTAAATTTTTTACCAAAATAGTGTTGGGCGAACTCTGCCCGACGCGTAACAGTGCGTTTGTCGAATCTAGCACAAAAACGACAGTTCGAGACGTCGTGGTCTGGGCCTAAGCAAGGAATGCTGAAGGAATGGAAATCTTTATGCGGTATTTGCTTCCCACATGAAATGCAATTATTAACTTTGTCTGACATCGGTCTGAGGCAAGAAAAGTTTCCCCAACGGGGTACTTAGCTTTCAAGACGACTTCGGCTGAAAAATTTTCGTAATCTCAGGAGCTGGCCGACCGGCACTTGCGAACTGCTTCTGCTTCAGGCACCGCGCGGCAAGAAAGACTGAAGAAAATGGCGTTGGCTGGTTCTTTTACACCCCTGCCGCACTGAAGTAAGGGAAGAAGCGACGACATCCGACGCCGGACATAGACTTTGGAATTCGGCCGACCGAGGACCCACCTGACGGCAGGACAACCCATCTGTTATGACTGCAGCTGTATGCACGATGAACATTACAGTACGAATTAAAATCTTTATGAGGTATTTGCTTTCCACAAGTAATGCAATTATTAACTTTTACTGACATCGGTATGTAGCAAGAAAATGTTTCCCCAACGGGGGTACTTGGCTTTTAGTTGAAGACTTCGGTTCTGAAACTCAATCAAAAGTTTCAGGAATTGGCCGACTGGCACTTGCGAACTGCTTCTGCTTCGGACACCGCACGGCAAGAAAGACTGATGTAATGACGTCGGCTGCATGTTTTATACCCCTGACGACCTGGAAGAAGGGACAGCAACCGACGCAGGACCAACGACTTTGTTAATCAGGCTGACTGAGCGCAACCTACAAGCAGATTACCCAAATGTAATGACTGCAACAGTGAAACACGAAGAGCATTATCGGCCCAGTGTCAGCTCCCAAAGGTATCATGACAGAAGGGATAAGCATCTGAACAAGACATTCCACAGTCTCTTCATCCAACAGAGACAGCCGGCAGTGGATGGACATTAGAAGCTTTAGTTCTTAATTTCTTTTCTTCCTTTTGTAAAGCTGGATGTTCAGTAAAGGATATTCCTAAGCCATAGTAGCCTCTTTAGCAAGGAGTTTAAGGCATTGGTTCTTAAGGTAAATAGACAGAAGAAAGATGGCTGCACACAGTGTTACAAATGAAGGTCTGGTAAATAAAATATTGCTTATGGTTGTGCTCCGCACCCAAACAAAAACGGCACTTCTCGCGTCTGCCATTATGAGGAATCTGCCTCCCAAATTCACATTCTCCCTTTCTGGATGATGTATACCTATGACAAAACAAGTAAAAGAAAAATAAAGCATCCCCAATAGAGTACTTAACCACACAAGGATCAGAGACTGCACTTAACACACACCCTTCAAGCAGAATTCAAAACTGTGTTCATTCTGGTCGCAAAAAAAGTTGAGGTTTTGGAGCTCATATGTCAAGAACGGACATACATTTGACATATGATGAATGGAAGGGCCCAGGCTTTCATATGCTGGTAGGATGTCCAGGCAATCCTTGTCAATATATCCCTACAGTAAGGAAAAATGCAACAGCAACTAAGGAAGGGACAAAGTTTGATCTGGTGGACAGGGTGGAATCCCCTGAAAAGGGACAGATTCACGCTTCCATCTGTATCTCTGATGAATCACTCTCAGAAACCACTTGTCTAAGAAAATCTCTGGTTTGAGAGAGAAATAAAGAACCAGATTTTGGGGAAGATAAAGGTTTGAGGGTGGGAAGCAGATGACATTGTGCAGTCATTCAGACGTGTTGCGCTGTCTCGTTTCGTGGGGGAAGGGGGTCCTCTTTCCTTTTTGGAGCTCCCTTGCAGTTTTTGCTTTCCACCTAATTGCACATTTTGTTTACTTAGCTTTTTACTAAAAGGTGTATTTGGGTAGCTGCAAAGCCTTTGAAAAATCTGAGAAACTACCCGAATCATCTTTCCCTTATCACACATTTTCAAAACCTCTGCAGCGGAGTGTCCAAAAAGAACCTCTATACAGGAGAATTTAGAACTTTAGCATTAACATCCTCAAGTAGGTTGCGTGTGTGCAACCAAGCAAACCTTCAACAGTTCCAGTAGCCGCAGCACTGGAAGTGGCATCAGCTGATACTTCATACAGAGTTAGTCATTTCAGACACAGAAACAATAAGATTAATGATTTTTTCCTCTTTAGAAGAGGGGAAAGCTATAATGTCCCTCATAGCCTCAAAAAAGAAGAAAGAATAAACTAACACAAGCTTATCAATTAGGAATTCTAAAAATAAGCATTGCACTACAATACATATTTTCCTCCCAAACCTTTTAAAGGCTTACCAATCCTTGTCAAAGGGGGAGGCATTAGCATTTACCAGATGTTTAACAGCAAAATTTACAAAAGAAATTACTGATGGGTCACATCTGTGGTTAGAAAATGAGAAGTTATGTACTTACCATAACGTTCCATGTTAGTTGTCTTCTTCTCGCCTTCTTTCTTGTTGGATGAGTTTGGAGCCGAACCTCGGCTCTGACTCGACCTATTAATAAAGCTCGAGAGCTATTTTTACCAGCTCAAGGCTATCCTATGTCCCATAATGCTAAGCATCATATACCCAGATCTCGTTTGATAGCTAACACTATGGACATGCATGTCCCCCACCATGACAGAGAAAAAAAAAAAAAATATATATATATATATATATATATATATATATATATAAAACTCTTATAAGAGTTACCAAGAAAAGGAAACGAGGTAGCTAAGGAGATAGCTCTCGTGATAACACATCTCAGAAGATACTCTCGGTCTTGCCAGGCTAGGGGGATGGAGGGTGGGACGCAAGAAAGAAGGCGAGAAGACAACTAACATGGAACGTTATGGTGAGTAGATAACTTCTCAATGTTAAGTTGTCAATCTCGCCTTCATTCTTGCTGGATGGGACAGCGTCTCTAGCACCTTAGTCCTGGGTGGATCAATGGAACAGACTCTTGAGTACAGTGGAACCAAAATCAGCCCGACTTCTAGAGGTCATGTCCAGCTTGTAATGAGAAATGAAGGTATGAGGAGAGGCCCATGTGGCCGCTACATAAATGGAATCCATTGGCAATCTTGCCTGAAAGGCTACTGAAGAAGCTAATGCTCTGGTTGAATGAGCTCTGGGCTTAATAGGGAGCTCTTTATGTCTCAATTGGTAAATCAACCTAAAGTACAGTTTTGTACCTACCATAAATGTAGATGTTCGAGGATTCCCTTGCTGCAGTCCTGACAATTGGGTATAGTCCGCGTCCCAGTCGGCCCGAATACCAGAGTATAAGGCTGACGTCGGTCATGGCGCCTTAGACTGACGTCAGTACGTCAGGGTACTAATGCGCATGACCGACGCCATTTCCTCAGTCTTTTCTTGCCCCAGATGTCAGAAGACCCAAAAACAACCTGCAGCAAAAAACATGTACAATATATACAGTAATATATACAACAAATATAAGCAGGTAAACTCACCTACACAACCACCCTGAAACACAGAGGGGAAGGAGGGAAATTGGACTGCAGCAAGGGAATCCTCGAACATCTACATTTATGGTAGGTACAAAACTGTACTATGTTCTTCGTCTACCCTTGCTGCAGTCCTGACAATTGGGTAGAATCCCAAAGCAGAGGTAAGGGAGGCTGGCAAATTATAAAGTAGCAGGAGCTGACAACATGCCTTGTAAAACAGCTGTGGCAAAACCAGCTCTAGACTTAGAGTATATAGGCAGGTGATAATGCCTAGAGAAAGTATGCACTGAACTCCAAGTAGCTGCTTCCAGAATATCCTTAGTTGCCACCCCCCTTAGAAATGCTGTTGAAGTGGCAGTAGCCCTAGTGGAATGAGGCCTAATCCCAGCTGGAACCTGTTTGCCATGATGGGAATAACAAAATGCAATGCAAAAGCCAATCCACCTAGAAATAGTTTGTTTTGACACAGGCTTGCCCTGTGAACTCAAAGCAAAAGAAACAAGTAACTGCTGAGACTGCCTAAAATCTTTAGTCCTGCTCAAATAATAACGCAATTGCCTGTGTACATCTAAAGTGTGCAAAATCTTTTCCCCTTTATTTTGAGGATCTGCAAAAAAAAAAAAAAAACGTAGGCAAATGAATAGTTTGGTTTAAGGCCACACTAGAAACCACCTTAGGCATAAAGGAAGGATTAGTACGTAATGATACCCTGTCCTTATGGAAAATCAAAAAGGGCTCTACTGCCATAAGGGCCTGCAACTCAGACACCCTTCTTGCAGAAGTAATAGCCAACAGAAAAGCAGTCTTCCATGACAAATATTTCAATTCAGCAGTAGCTGCAGGCTCAAAAGGTTGTAGAGTAAGTTTTTCCAACACAAAATTGAGATCCCAAGCAGGAGTAGGAGCTCTACGTGGGGGTCTTATATTCTTTGCCCCTCTAAGAAACTGCTTGAACAAAGGATGCGAAAACAAAGGAGGGTCACAATCATAGTGAGCTGAAATTGCTGCAGCATGAATCTTTATGGAAGAGAAAGACAAACCTTTGTCCAATAATTCAGTAAGATATTGAAGAGCCACACTCAAGTTAGGCTCTGAAATCTCCAAATTCTTTGCTGTACTCCAAAATAAAAATCTCTTCCATTTTTCTGCGTACACTCTCCTAGTACTAGGCCTCCTAGCTTCCATAATCACATTTAAAACTTGTTGAGGAAGCTGAGACCTACCATGCTTCAACCCAGAATATGCCAAGCTGTGAGATGAAGAGATTGAAGCTTGACATTGAGCAGATGACCGTCCTTCTGAGATAACAGATGAGGAATCAGAGGTAAAGGCCATGGAGGCTTCTTTACAAGACTCCTTAGAAGTGGGTACCAGTGTTGCCGAGGCCAATCTGGAGCTATCAAAATCATCCTTGGCCTGTCCTGTCTGACCTTTAGTAATACCTTTGGAAGAAGAGGTAGAGGTGGAAAGGCATAGACATGAAGGTTTTTCCAACTGAAAGACAGAGCATCCACTTTCCAAGCTGTGTGATGAAACCCCTTTGTGCAATACTTTGGCAGCTGGTGGTTTAGTGGAGAAGCGAACAGATCTATGTCTGGAGTTCCCCATGACACTGTCAATTTCTGAAATACATGAAGATCCAGTTTCCACTGTGGGGATCCATGATATGTCTGCTTAATACATCTGCTAGGGAGTTCTGTGCTCCTGGCAGAAACCTTGCCTGAAGAGTCAGTTGCAGGCTTAACGCAGTCTCCCATAAAATCATTGCTTGCCTGCATAGAGGATAAGAATGTGTTCCACCTTGCTTGTTGATGTACCACATGACAGTTGTGTTGTCTGTCTGAATCAACACCTGCCCTGGAAGAAGTAACTCCTTGAACGCCATCAATGCAAACTGGACTGCTAACATCTCCTTCATGTTGATATGTAGATGCTGTAGTCTGGCAGGCCACTTGTCTTGTATCCACTTTCCATTTAGATGAGCTGCCCAAGCAGTGTCCGAGGCATCTGTCGTTAAAATCTGACTCGCCTCTGGCCGGGTCACAGAGAGTCCCTTGTTTAGGTGACATTCCTGAGCCCACCACAAGAATTCCTTTTGAAGGCAAGGTATTATTTGAATGACAGTGTCCAAATCTTGGCAGTGCTGTGTCCATACATTTTGAGATACCATTGCAGCTTCCTCATATGCAGTTTGGCATTGGGAAGCACCAGAATACAAGATGCCATGAACCCTAATGCTTGAAGGACTGTCCTTGCAGTCAGCACGGACTGATGAGATAGTTGATGGAAGTAAAGTGACAGACTCTTTTGTTTGTCCGGGGTTAAAAGGCCATCTGGGCTGCTGTATTCAGTCTCACACCCAGAAAGCACATGTCTTGAGAGGGTACTAGACTGGACTTTATTTCGCTCACAGAATACCCTAGGCATCTTAGCACTGCTATGACATATTCCAGATGCTGTAGAAGGTGTTCCTTTTCTTGAGCCAGAATCAGGCAGTCGTCCAAGTAAGGATAAATTTGAATGCCTTGAAGCCTGAAGTAAGCTATCACTGGAGCCAGAACCTTTGTGAATACTCTGGGCAGTAGATAAGCCAAAGGGCAATGCAGAGAACTGATAATGAAAATCTCCAGTTCGAAACGCAGATACTTTCTGCAACTTAGCCTTATGGGCACATGAAGGTAAGCTTCCTTGAGATCCAAAGTTACCATCCAGTGATCCTTGCCCAGCAGAGGTAACAGTTGCTGTAACGTCAACATCTTGAACTTGGGAATGTCCAGATAAGTGTTGAGGATAGATAAATCCAAAATTGGTCTCCACGTGTTCCCCTTCTTTGGCACTAGGAACAGGCGAGAATAAAATCCGAAGCCCCTTTCTGACACAGGGACTGGCTGAATAGCCCCTATCTGGAGTAACTGAGAAACTTGCTTGTGAGCCTCTTTTCTTTGTGGAGGAGGAACATCTGGCATGCCTTTGAAAGGGGGCATTGTGTGGAAATAAAATCTGTACCCGTGATGAATGATATCCAGCACCCATCTGTCTTGAGTGATTAAATCCCAATTTTCTTTGAAAAGAGACAATCTTCCTCCTAAAGGAGCTGCCAGACGAGAGTCCACTGGCAGCTGAAAAGGCAGGTCATTGGTTCTGCTTACGAAAGGACTGACCCCTGCCCTCACCAGAAGTCTGAGCAGGTGAACTGTCTGATCTGGGCCTAAACAAACCTTGAGCCCTGCCCCTACCACGTCTAGACCTACCCCTAGACTGGGCACCATAAGCAGGATATGTCCACCCCTTAGCAGGCCAATTTCTACTAAACTGGAGGCTGCACCTGCAAAAAATCTTTAACAGTCTGCATAGACTTAGCTTTGTCCTCCATTTTCTTTAAAACTGCTTCCACAGGCTGTCCAAACAACACATCAGACTGTAAAGGAGCATCCAAAATCCTGGTCTTAACATGCTCAGCTAAATTCTGATCCTTCAACCATGCATGTCTGCGAAGAACAGAACTAGTAGCAGCCACCCTCGAGGAGGCCTGAACAGCATCAAAACCACACTGCAAAGAATGCTTACCCACTTGTTCAGACACATGAACCAAATCTAGCAATTCTTTACACTCAATACCTTCCGCCAAAGCATCCACCTTAGATTTCAATTGTGAAAGGAGATAATTCTGATATTTCAGCATATGAAACTGACAATTCAACGCCCTCATGGCCAAAGTGGAAGAAGTATATACTTTCTTACCCCACCTATCCAAAGCCCTTGCCTCTTTATCAGAGGGTACAGGATTTTTAACCACAGAAGCTTTAACACCTTTAGGCCCCTGAGAAACAGTTTCGGGTCCGCCCTGGGACTCTTAAACAAATACTTATGAGCTTGGGCACCCTATAATACCTATCAGGCGGAACAGGAGGAGGAGGCAAGGAGACAGGGTACAGAGAAGCCGCTGCAAAGACATCCTCCGCCACATGCAACACAGGAGGAATAGCTAAGGGCCTATGCTGAGGCAAAACAAGAATTCCCTAAGCCTTTTCTAGAGTCAGAGTAATCTTGGCCTTCCCATTTAAAGTGCTCCCTCATGGAGTGAAGAGTCTCTGAAATGAAAAATCCTCAGGAGGAGAAGCCAAGGGGTGGAATCATCCACATCAGAATCAGAATAAGTAGGAAACTCTTGCAAGTCTTCCCTGAAGACTCAAGCCTGTGAACACTGTTCAAAACTATCAAACTCCTGTTCCACCCTAGGCCTCTTATCAGGTGGGGCATAGAACCTCTAATCAGAGTAATCAAATCTTCTGCCATTTTGAGCATATGTTTCTTAGGCACAGAGCCGAAATGCTAGGAGAAGCCCCACAGAAACTGAACTTGGCCTACCTCTAAAAGAAGCTTTGGCAACAGAAGGAGAGGCCCTAACTACCTTGGGAAGAGAGGGAAGAACAGTTACCTGAGAAGCCCCTCAGCCTGGCCTGCCTCCTGAGAGGGCACATCCTGTAACAGTAAAGTATCTGCCTGAGACTCCACTGAATCTCCTGGCAAAACCTCCGGCTCACATGAGCCTTACAAAGGACCGACATCCAGGGCTGCCGGTTCCTCTGCTCTAGGCTACACTGTTTTATCTTTGCGCTTCTTGGATGAAGCAGGCGGAGCATCCGACGGCATATTATAATTGCAACGCTTCCCAAACACTAACCTAGCACAATCAAGCCTCCTCTTAATAGTGCGCTTGTTAAATCTAGCACAAGAGCGCAACCAACAACGTCGTACTCAGGCCCTAAACAAGGTTTACTCAATGTATGAAAATCCTTATCCGGTATCTGCTTCCCACAAGAAACACAGTTATTCACTTTTCTGACATCCGTTAAATACTGAGGCAAGAAAAACCAAAATGTTCTAACGGGTTACTTAGCCAACTCTGTATTCGGTCTGAAACTCCGGTTTCGGAAAATCTCAGAACGCCAACCTGCACTCGCAAAACTGCTTCTGCATCGGACCATGCGGCAAAAGACTGAGAATGACGCCGGTCATGCGCATTAGTACCCTGACGTACTGGCGTCAGTCTAAGCCATGACCGGCGCCCTTATACTCTGGTATTCGGGCCGACTGGGACGCGGACTATACCCAATTGTCAGGACTGCAGCAAGGGAAGACGAAGAACATCAGAGGTCAACCACCTGGACAAGGTTACTTTGGAAACGGGCAGGCCTTGCTTCCCTTCCGCGTAAGACAGGAAGAGCTGTTCTGATTTCCTCGTCTGCTTGGTTCTATCCAGTTAGAAGCGTAATTGACAGTGAACGTCCAGACAATGTAACTTCCGTTCAGACCTATTGGTATAAAGTGGGAAGAAGACAGGAAGATCGATGGTCTGATTCAGATTTTTTTCAGAGTACTTTGGGTAAAAAGGACGGATTAGTCCTAAGTGACACTCTAGCTTTGTGAAAAACAAGGTAAGGAGGGCGAACACAAAGGGATTGAAGTTCCGATACCCTTCTCGCTGAAGTGATGGCTACTAAGAACAGAGTTTTCCAAGAGAGCAACTTTAACGAACAGGAAGCCGCAAGCTCAAAGGGAGGGAGAATTAAAGACGACAACACCAAATTTAGGTCCCATGGTGGGGGAGGATCTTTTACCGGAGGCCTAAGTAAGAGGGTTTCTTTTAGAAAGGCTTTACAAAGTTTGTGTGACATAATGCTGGTCTCTGACAATCCAACATGAAAATTTGCAATAGCTGCCAGCTGAACTCTGATGGTGGCTGAAGAACCCATTTGAAAAAGTTCTGCCAAAAACTCTAAAACTGTATGGACAGGAGCTGTAAAAGGGTCAACTTGTTTCTCCCCTGCCCAAACAGAGAAACGCTTCCATTTGCTAGCATAAGTCTTTCCGGTAGTAGACTTGTGCGAAGTGAGGATGATGTCACGAACTGAATGAGAGATTGAGGGAAGCCTGGCTAGGGTTGGAAGTGGAGCAACCAAGCTAAGAGATCGAGAGATTGATGCAGCCCACCCAACTGATGTGTCAGAAGATCTGGCACTGGGTCCAGATGCCAGGGCTGATCTAGTAGATGACGTTGCAGGAACGGAAACCAAATTTGTCGAGGCCAGTAAGGGGCAACAAGGATCATTCTGGATCTCAAAGCAGTTGTTTTCTGGATTAATTGAGTAATTAAGGGAAAGGGGGGAAAAGCATACAGAAGACCCAGGGGCCAATCGTGGACTAGAGCATCTCTGGGGGGAAGACGTGGGAGAGGGAAGAGGGTGAAGAAGTCTTGGCACTTGCTGTTTTAAGGGGTTGCAAAAAGATTACAGCAAGGCTGACCCCACCTTCTGAAAGTTTTTTCCGCTACTAGCTGGTTGAGAGACCACTCGTGGGGCATGAGAATGGCTCTGCTCAGCCTGTCCGCTATGACGGACTTCCTGGGGATATGCGTTGCTACCAGAAACTGTTGAGAAGAGATTGCCCACTACCAAAGTCTGAGTGCTTCCCGACATAGGGGGTAGGACCTGGTTCCACCCTGCTTGTTGATGTACCACACTACAGACATATTGTCTGTCTGAATTGCAATAGTCCCGGTGGGTAGAGAGTCTTGAAGGGCCTGCAACGCTAAAAGTACCGCTCTCATTTCCAAGACATTTATGTGCAGGTGGCCTTCGAAAGGTTGCCATGTGCCCCGGACTGTCCTGCCCTGAAAATGCCCCCCCCCACCCGAACAGGGAGTCATCCTTTGTCACAGTAGCAACAGGAGGAGGAAGGACAAAAGGTCTGCCCTGAAGAACCTGAGGGGAGACCATCCACCACGAAAGGTGCCTTTTGCATGACTGAGTGATTAGAATGCTGTGTGACATTGGAAGCTGTTGAAAGGACCACTGGGAAATAAGCATCCATTGCAGGATCCGCATGTGAAAGCGAGCTAGGGGGAGCTAATGTGATGGCTGCTGCCATGAGACCTAGGGTTTTTAGTACGAATCTGTCCTGGACTATGCTCTCTTGTAGTAAGATTTGAACATGATCGCGAATGTCTGAAATCCTTTGTACAGGCAGTTTTGCTGACAGTTCCACAGTGATTAAAACGGCGCCTATGAAGGTAATAGATTGGCAAGGCGACAAGGCAGACTTTTTGAAGTTTATAGAGATACCTAGCTCGTTGCAAATTTGGAGGGTATAGCCTCTGGAATGGAGTAGCTGATGCTTGGTGGGGGCAGTAAGGAGCCAGTCATTTAAGTATGGAAACACCTGGAATCCTTGTCATCTCAGGTGAGCCGCAACCACTGCCATGCATTTGGTAAACACCCTGGGGGCTGTGGTGAGGCCAAAGGGCAGGGCTCTGAATTGGTAGTGACTGGCTCCCAGCCGGAAGCAGAGAAACCTCCTGGAGCGCCTGTTCATTTTGATATGATAGTACGCATCCTGAAGGTCTATAGAGCACATCCAATTGTCCTGACCCAGAAAGGGTAGAATGGACTGAAGCGTGACCATCCGGAATTTCGTTCTTTGAACAGTCTTGTTCATCCTGCTGGGATCCAAAATAGGTCTCCAGTCCCCTGTCTTTTTTGGTACCAAAAAGAACTTGGAGTAGACTCCAGATCCTTGCTGGTCTGCTGGGACTGGCTAGATGGCTCTTTTTTCTAGCAGCTTTGAAATTTCTAGTGGTGCTTGATCCCTCAGAATGGGTGGAACGTCTGGAAGGGGCCCTTTTGGCTGTTGTGGAGTGTGAATAAAGGGAATTTTGTAACCCTCGGATATGATCGACCGTACCTATTAGTCTTGTGTGAGGGAATGCCAGGCTTCTGGGTACAGTGATAGTCTTCCCCCGACTGCCTCCGAAGGTGGACAGTCGGGCAGCTCTTCAGGGGTGCTGGAAGAGTTTGTCAGAGAAGGGTTCTCTGCTACCCTGATTCTGCAGACCCCCCCTGCCCCTCAGGCAGCGTCTATTATTGTTCCCTCCTCTGCCTCTGGAGGGAAGGCTCACCACGTGCGTCAGGCAGTAGTCCCTGAGGTTTGCGGAACCACATTTTCCCACCTTTCTGACCCTTAGGGTATGGTCTAAAAAGGGGTAGAAAAACGGACTCCCACGGCAGAGAGAGTCTTGCCTTCCTGCTCGCACCTGGTCAATGTATCCTTCACTTGAGGTCCAAACAAGGCAGAACCATCAAAGGGGGTGTTAGTGAAGGATGCCTTGAAGGGGTCAGCAAAATTGGAAAGCCGCATCCAGGCATGTCTCCTTAGAGCAACGCCCGTGCCTGCAGCCCTACTCGCTCCATCAGCTGCATAGGAAATGAGCCGCATGGTGGAGTTAACAGAGTTCAGGGTCCCTAGCTGGGAGATGATCTTTTCCTGAGACCCCGCAGCTGATGGGTCATGTAAGGTATCACCCAGTTCTTTGAGAAGGTCTCTCTGGAGACGGGTGAAATGGCACAAATAATTCAGCGACCGCATAGCAAAGGTCGCTGAAGAAAACATCTGCTTGCCATACCTGTCCATAGTCCTAGATTCCTTATTAGGAGGATGGACTGGTACTGAAGGGTCAGCCAACTCCTTTTTAGTGGCCACCGCCACCACCATGGCATCAACAGGGACGCCCTTAGTTAGAAACTGCTTGTCAGAAGGGGCTGTAATAAATTTTGTAGGCCTCCGGGGAGTTGGTTCCATAGAGTCCGGAGCCGTCCACGCCTTTCGAGCCACCACATCCATGAGTGGGTCGAAGGCGGAGACACCCAGGAGGTGGAAGGGTGAGAACCGAACACATCCAGGTACACCGACTCGCCCTCATAAGGATTCAGGGCAGACCAGTTTCCCCTCTGCTTAAGAATCTCCAGGATGTCAGAAAAGGAGACATCCTCAGAGGGGGACCTTGGGGACCCTTCTGACTCATCCAAGTCGGTGTCAGACGTGACTGACTCAGGGGAGTCTACATGCTTCCTCTTGCATTTTCTCTTTCGAGGGGGCTCCCTTGAAGGATCAGGGGAGGCCTCGGAAGAGGAGGATACACCCAATGGGGCTACCTGTAGCGTTGGTTCTCCACACTCGGGATCGGAAGGGCAGATAGAGACTGAAGCAGGCACCATAGAGGGAGGAGCCGAAGGAGCCGACCATGGAGCAGGCACAGGGGCCAGCACACTCCTCATGACCTCAAAGGCGCCCCTATCAGGCAGGGAAGGGAGTTCCCGCTCCGAAGAGATAAGGACTCCTCCAGGCACCGAGGACGACGGCTCCGAGGCCGATGCCGGGGCCGAACTCACCTGCGCAGAGGCTCCGAGAGGGAGAACGGGGTCGGACAAGGGTCCAATGCCACTTGCCCCCTCTGAACAGGCGAGGGAATCCTGGCGCCCGGATCCCTCCAAGGATGGAACCAAGGAAGAGATCGGAGCCGAAAGGAGTGGTATCGGCTTCCGACGTTCCCGACCCCTACGATCTCCGGCTCCGAACTCAAAGGAAGAGTCCAAGGAGGAATCGAAGAGGGAGCAGTGATAGTCACTGCCTGATGAGGAGGGCTATGCAACATTTGGGTCAGTGCCTGCGACTTAAGTAGTCTGCTAACCACCATCTTGAGGTCATGATCAGACAGCCTGGAAGACAGAGAGGAATGGGACCTGTGACTCCGCTCCGATAACAAGGGAGACTTCGGAGCCGAATGGACAGATTCCAGGGAAGGAGACCTGGAACGCTTTCTGCTCGAAGACGGCTCCGACAGCAAAGTTGGAGTCAATAGAGGCCTCGAATCATCTGTTCCGGCCAGAACCAATGCAGAGGTAATAGTAGTAGCGCCGCTCGGCGACGGCTCTGAACATGGAGCTGACAGTTTGGCGGGCTTGGAAGGTTTACCCGACGAAGGCTTAGCTGGGGAGCCTTCAGGCTTCAACAAGCCTCTCAAAATAAGTTTGTTTCTGCGTTCCTGCAGGACTCTTGGACTGAACGCATGGCAGACAGAACAAGAGTCCTGCAGAGGGCCCAAGCAATATACCCAAGTGTGACCGTCTGTCAGAGACGACATCTGACAGCACGAGTCACACTTCTTGAAGCCCCAGACCTTGGTGTCTTTCGACATCCTGAAACAAGGATGACGGGCAGAAAAAGACAATTCTAAGCGGTCTAGTCACAATCAGCCAACACACACACACACAAAGAGCTTGTAACAGACCAAGAAAAACAAAAACCCAACACATTTTAATACAGTTTAACTCTAGGCACACACATACAAGAAAAAATCTACAGAAAATTTTCCAAAGGGATTTACTGCTACAGAAAATAATAGAAAAAGTTTAGCCAAAGGCCTAACTATTCAGTGAGGGTAAAACTGAAGAAAAAAACTAACTAAGAGGGGATTCTAAATAGGGATCTATAGGGTAGGAACTAGGAATAACTATCGCTAAGGTTAGAACGAAAAAACGGACTAAATACAAGAAAAAGATTAATACAACTTGGAGCCGGCAAAAAGACGCAACCTCGTAGATGAAGCGGCAAACGAGAGCTGGGTATATGACGCCTAGCATTATGGGACATAGGATAGCCTCGAGCTTTAGTAACAGGCAGAGTCAGAGCCGAGGTTCGGCTCCGAACCCATCCAGCAAGAATGAAGGCAAGATTGACAACTTAACATTGAACGTTAACAAGACTGAGGAATTTTATATCATCTATCTGCTTTCTTAGTGGCAAGCAAGCTGGTCATCAGAGAAGTTACAGGATGTAATAAAAAATAACTGCAAATATTGAAAAAAAAACATTAAGGGTTTGAGAGCAGGTTGCTAGTGAAATAACATTATGTTCCCACTGAAACAGATGACTCATTCTGGTTTCAGAAAAAGAAAATCCTTCTAAGGTACTAAAAAGCAGCAGCACTCCTCAGTGTCAAAAATCAGAAACCTGAGGGGGGAAGAGAACAAAGGTTGGCTCTCAATCATTTTCCTATTCAAAATCTCGAACATATTCAGAAAGAAAAAAAATCCTTTTTTTTCTTACCAATAACTCTTCAACTAGAAGGCTCAAGAGCCTTATTTAAACCTTAGCCAAGACCAAAGACAAATAAATCACTCCCATCACAAAATAAGATTAGACGACAGGCACCTGATAAACAAATAGTCCCTGGGAACTGACATACCAGTCTGGCCAGGCAGAGAAGCATATCCAGCACCTTCCTTCCAGACCGACAAAAGTGATCCTCTCTTGCCTTCCAAAGGTACTCCAGACAGCCACATCCCCAGCTCAGGGTGGCAGTAGGAGCTACACCAGAGAAATCGAAAGAAAAAAGATGAATGGTCTGACAAACCAGAAATGGCCACAGCAGTCTCAGTAATTTACAGCCTGCTGAATGGGCAATAGCCATTTGGAAATGCTCTCTTTTGGCTGGAAGTGCAGGAATTGCAGAGTTGTTCCATAGCATAGCTGAAAATGCCTAAAGTCTTGGGAAGACTGAAAGCAGTAGTTTGTGAAACAGTTTTGGAAAAATCTATCCTTTTTACATTACAAAACCAGCAAAAAGCACTTTAAACACAGCAGTCCACAAAAATACCTTTACACAAGTTTTAGTTAGGAAAAACAAGCTTAGTTTTAACAACTTTTTTCCCGCAAAAGTAAAAAGTCACTTTTTACTATGAAGCGTGGGAAAGTCACAGCTCAGACCCTAAAACACTTTTTCGTAGCTTAAAATACATTATACAAAATTCAAAACTGTTATAGAAACAAACTGCGGAAGTTTTTTCTTCCAAGGGAACTTGTCGGCAAAGCAATGGAGAACCATTAGCATACCATCAATGCTTGAAAGCCTGCAAGAGCAGCATTCTTTAGTGGGAAGAAAGCTCTAAGGGGCTTAACGACCAAACATTTCTTCTTCTTCTTCATTTTGAGCTAATAAAGGTTTAGCCAGGTGTCTCTTATTTCATCGAAAGAACAGATCAAACACCATTTCAAACATACTGTTCTGAGAATGCATTACTGTAGGGATAAGGAAATTTGCCCTTTCTCCACTATAGTGTGATCACCGAGTTGGTATATATAATCAGTGGGGGTTCGGTGAACGGCATTTTTGCTGAAATGCCGTTCAGTGACCTGATGTTTTGATAATGTAATACACACCCATTTAGCAACATGGAAGGTGCCCTTAAGCTTTGGAAGCTGGCTGGCTGTTGCATCCTATGCAGCATACAAGCCATAAAGCTAAGGCTATTTCTGCAGCAGTGATCAACTGATAAACGTCTAAAGCTTCCACACCTGCATGCCTGTGCTTGGGACATTTAATACGGACAGGAAGCACTTGCACTTGAGTGTAGTTTAATGGTAGGCCCACTAACAAAAGCTGCTGCTGCAGCACAAACCATATCTGGTAAGGTAATACAACAAACCATCAAGGTTCAGTGTGGCATCCCCTCAGTCATTTTTATTCATTAGATAAACAGAGAGGGCCAGTGATTCAAGTGACCCACTGGCCTTATCCAAATACAAGCTAAGATTACACAACAGTATCTAACAACACACTACTACATAATATACTTGTCTGTGTAGGCTAAGCACACAATGCAATTCCAGTCAAAATAACTGCAGTGCAACTTAACTAAAAATGCAGATGTACAATTAGGTCCAATGTCAAAGTACAGCTGTGTATTTACTTACCATAGTGGCATACATTTAAGTGTTTTCATTGCTGCAGTAATTTTCTTTGGAAGTCAGAATATGCCCAGAACGTCAGAGATTCAGGGTGTGGGGCTAAGCTTAAAATGGTCCTTGTGGTCGGTAATCTAGTAAACACCTATGAAATAAGAGAGACTTGTTACCCTTCCCCACACCTGGGTAACACCACCCCAAGAAATGTCAGTGCATCAGGGTATAAAGGATCACCTGGTGCCATTTCTTCAGGACTTTCTTGCCTCCTGTCCCAAATCCCACTCTTTCTTGGGGGCCAGGAGCATGATCTGCCCAGAACTGCCCAAATATAAGAAGGGAAGAAAGCAATGGGGAACCAACAGTGTTTGGGAGAAGGGCCCTAACAAAGAGGAAGGAGGTGTAACCACACCATACCGTTAAGGATAAGCGAAAGTGGGGCTGGTGAAACAGAACATATACTCTAATTTGAAGACACTATAGCATCTACGTTTATGGTAAGTACATAAACAACTGTACATGGTTCATCATGTTTCACTGTTGCAGTAATTACCTTTTGGAAGACTCCCAGACCAAGACAGAGATGGGTGGCTGGACAAATGGAAGCAAGGGACAGGGGTCCAGCAAACCCTACCCTTGCCCCATTGTTGAAGTGTCTTAACTCATTAACCCCAAGTACAGTCTCAACGCCACTGTGCTTATTTATGAGTGCACTGTGAGATAGTAGTAACTGCAGGCAGTTACACCAGAGTCAATTCCACAAGCGCATCTAACTTTACAGCCTAACTATAGCTACACTGATAAAATATAAGTTGAAAAAGTACCTGAACTTTTTCAACTTACTTTTCAGTGTGGAGTTACTCGACATTTATATTTGAGTTTTCCGAGAAAATCGGCTGTAAATACAGTAAGGCATTTCTCCATGTATTGCAAGTGGTGGCAGCCAACTGGATTATTTCAAGTCAATACTTGCATAGCAAACCTACCCCCAGTCTAATTTTCTTTGATCTGTCCAAATACAGGATACAGCAGTGGCAATTCCCTTTCGTCTTCTGATATTTCTACATAGTTGCTACTGGATCCTGCCATTTATTTGGACAGAAAAAGAAGTTATGTACTTACCATAACATTCCATGTGAGTTGTTCATCTTGCCTTCATTCTTACACATGGGGTTCAGAGCTGATTTATCGGCTCCCAAGTCGGTCGCTTTACTAGTTGAAGATCTCAGAGTAGCTCGAGCCAGGTCCCTATCCCATGATGCTCTCTGTCCTACCTCAGATCTAGTTTGCTGAACCCAGCATGAACAGATAGATAGAACACAAAGAAAATTCCAAACGGAGTAAGAATTCCCAGAACAAGACCACCAGACCCCAAGTCTACTCGTTTGAGACCCTGGAGGGGGAAGGCGGGTGGGAATGTAAAAATGAAGACGAGATGAACAACTCACATGGAACATTATTGTAAGTACATAACTTCTTTATGTGAAGTTGTTCAATCTCGCCGTTAATTCTTACGCATAGGTAGCGTCCCAAGCACCCTAAACCTGGGTGGCTCAGGAGAGTATTGGACAGTGGAACCAAAGGAAGCATTGTCTACTTTGTAATGAGTGATAAAGGTATGTGGCTTAGACCAACTGGCAGCTGCACATATAGTGTCCAAAGGCAACAGAGCCGCATAATCAGAAGTGGAATGCGCCTTCATGCCATGCTCTAAAGTTTGGTTTGCTGAAGAGTATATAAACTTAATGCAGTCGGTTAACCATTTGAAAGGGTGACTTTAAAGACTGGCAATCTTTTCTTAGTGTCCGCATGAAATAAAAAGAATTGGTCAGATCTTCTAAATTCCTTTGTCTTGTCCAACCAGAAGTTCAATAGTCTGTGCACAAAGTTTATGCAACACGTACTCCAACTTACTAGAATGGTTATTAAAAAAGTTGGAAATTCAATGGTTTGATTCAGATTAGTCTCGGAACACATGTTTGGCAGGAATGATGGGTTAGTCCTCAGTGATACTCTAGGTGAAACCAAGTAGGGGGGTTTGACAGAAAGGGCTTGAAGCTCAGACACCCTACGCGCTGAGGTAATGGTAACCAAGAAAATAGTTTTCCAAGAAAGAAACTCAAATGACAGGATGATGCAGGCTCAGAGGGAGAAAGAATAATACATGACAGCACAAAAAAAGAAGTTATGTCTTATCATAAAGTTCCATCTGTATTGTTGATCTTCGTTCAGTCATTACGTATGGGTATCCCCTCCGAACTCGGAACAGAGCCGGTCATTTTCCAATCACGCGTCAGTTTCAAACTCTCGAGCTAAACTTTTACCCACAATCCTCCTCTCCGTTACCTCAGATTGAGTTTGCAAGTCAAAGAAGGTAGAGGCTACCTCTGGTCAAATAACCTAACAGAACTGGATGGTGAGATCCACTAGAAACCACAGGAGGGGGAAGGAGGGCGGGTCGTAATGACTGAACGAGGATCAACAAAACAGATGGAACGTTATGGTAAGACATAACTTCTTTATCTGATACTGTTAATCCTCGGTCATTCCTTACACATGGGACAGAGTCCCCAGTTACCTCTATTCCTGGGAGGCTCTCATGGAAGGACATTCCTGAGCACCATAGAACCGAAAGATGTTCTTCCCCTGGAGGCTAAATCCAATTTGTAATGATTGATGAAGGTATGAGGCATAGCCCAAGTTGCAGCTGCACAGATGTCATGTAAAGAAGCTCTGGCATGGAAGGCAGCAGAAGTTGCCACTGACCTTGCTGAATGAGCTTTCATGGTAGTGGGCAACGAGATATTACATTGTGTATAAATAAAGGTCACACAGTCCTTCAACCATCTAGCTAATGTGACCTTAGCAACTGCAGATCCTAATCTAGGTCCAGAAAAGGCCGAAAATAACTGGTCAGATTTATGAAAGGGTTTAGTCCTGTTTAAGTAAAAACGGATTTGCCTGTGTATATCTAGGGTATGTAGACAATACTCTCCCCTGTTTGAATGATTGGGAAAGAAAACTGGCAATTCAATGACTTGATTAATGGACATTTCAGAGATCACTTTGGGCAGAAATGACGGATTAGTTCTCAGAGACACTATCTCTATGAAAAATCAAGTATGGACTCTTGATACATAAAGCTTGAAGTTCAGAAATACGTCTGGCAGAAGTAATAGCGACCAAAAACAAGGTTTTCCATGACAAATACTTGAGGTTGCAAGAAGAGGCTGGTTCGAAAGGTGACATTGTCAGAGCTTGTAGAACTAATAAATCCCATCGTTGAATAGGTTCTCTAAAAAGTGGCTTCAGATGATTCACACCTTTTATGAAGGTCTTGCACAATTTATGGGACATAAGAGAGGAATCTTGGGACACCCTCATGAAAATTATAAATTGCAGCCAAATGAACTCTAATGGTAGAGGCCGATAGAGCCGATTGAAACAGGTCGGAGAGATAGTCTAGTATTATCGACACTGGTGCTAAAAAAGGGGTCTAACTTGTTTATCTTTCAGCCAACAGGTAAATCTTTTTCACTTGCTCAGATAAGTAATTCTAGTGGAAGACATACGAGAAGCAATGAGAATATCACGTACTGATAAAGAAAGATCATTCTGCCCGGCAATCAAGGTAATTGGAGTAGCCAAGTCGTGAGCTTCAGGCTGTTCAAGTTGGGATGAATCAGGTTCTGTGGGTGTGATATCAACTCCGGGGTTGAACAGAGAATCCATGGTCGATCTAGTAGGAGAGGTCAAAGGAAGGGGAACCAAATCTGTCAAGGTCAATATGGTGCTATGAGGATCACCTTGCTCTTTAACAGACGGGCTTTCTTCAGAAACTGGGGAATGAGGGGAAAGGGTGGAAATGCATAAAGAAGACCAGAGGGCCAATCGTGGACTAGAGCGTCCCTGGGTGACTGCCCCAGAGGGGGGAATCAGGGCGAAGGAGTTGCTATATTTGTAGTTGGTCAGGGATGCAGAGAGGTCGCAGCAAGGACGGCCCCAGTGGTGCAAGATCTCTGCCGCTATCAAGGAATTCAGGGACCACTCATGAGGTTGAAGAATGCAGCTGCTGAGTCTGTCTGCTATCACGCTGGAACTCCCGGGAATGTGCGTTGCTAGAAGAAAATGGTAGCCATCGCCCACTGCCATATCCTCATGGCCTCTCGACAAAGGGGGTAAGATTTGATTCCACCTTGCTTGTTGATGTACCAGACCACTTCCATGTTGTCTGATTGAATCGCAATTGTCCCAGATGGCAGCAGGGGATGGAATGCTTACAACGCCAGAAGCACCGCCCTCAGCTCTAGAACATTTATATGCAGATGGGCCTCCAGTTCGGACCAAGTGACTTGGACGGTCTGTCCCTGACATAGCCCCCCCCCCCATTAGGAGGCATCCATGATCACTGTAGTCTTGGGTTGCTGGGGGGAGAAGGGGCGAGACCATAGTGAGAGATTGTGCCTCATCCACCAATTTAAATCCTGTTTGCAGCTGTGGGTTACTCGAATCATGGCTGAAAGGGGATGCTAAAAAGGATACCATTGGGTGAGCAGTAGCCATTGTAGAAGCCTCATGTGAAACCTGGCCAGGAGAACAATGGTGATGGAGGCCTACCATGGAACCCAACAGCTGTGGAACCAAGTGAGCCATGGATTTTTCCCTTGAAAGGATTGGAATTAGTTGTTGCTTTATCCTTAGAATTCTGTGCTCTGGAATAGCAGCTCTGCAGTATTGTGTCCAAGATAACCCTTATGAATTCTGTCAACTGAGATGGGATGAGATTGGATTTTTGACAGTTTATGGTTATGCCTAGCCTTTGTGCAGCGAGGAGAGAGTATGCCAGGGCTTTTTCCAGTAGATGTCTGGTGGAGGCGGAAGTGAGCCAGTCATCTAGGTATGGAAACACCTGGAATCCTTGAAGTCGCTGGTGAGTTGTGACAACAGCCTTGCACTTTGTCAACACTCTGGGGGCTGTAGAGTCCGAAGGGCAGTACTCTGAACTGGTAGTGACTGGCTCCCGCACGGGAGCGCAGAAATCTTCTTGATGGTCTGTCCACCTTTATGTGGTAGTACGCATCTTGAAAATCTATAGAGCACATCTAATCGTCTTTTTCCAAAAGCGGGAGGATAGACTGTATTGTGACCATCCGGAGTTTTTGTACTCTCATAAACTTGTTCAATACATGGAGATCCAAAATTGGTCCCCAGACCCCGGTTTTCTTTGGCACCAAAAATAGTCTCGAGTAGAATCCGGATCCTATATGGTCTGGAGGGACTATCTGGATGACTCACTTAGCAGCTTTTCTCTCTCTAATGCTGCTGCTTCTCTTTGACTGGGTGGAACGTAGGGAAGATTTTTTGAAGGGACAGGACAAAGATCGAAGGGGATATGATAACCTCTGGTTATAATCCTTTGTACCCAAGAATCAGTGGTGATGGTTAGCCAGGCAGAAGGGTACAAGGAGAAACAGCCCCCAACCACCTTCAAATGAAAGGACTTGGGCTGCGCTTCAGGAGCGCTGGTAGGATTGACCAGGGAAAGAATCCCTGGAACCCTGATTACATGGACCCCCTATGTCCAGAAAGGAGAGTCTTCCCCGTGAGTTTCCCCCTTTGCCTCCTGAGGAAGAACTCGGCCTGTGTGTCATGGAAAGGACCCTGAGATTTCTTGAACCATATCTTCCCACACTTTTGGTTTTGGGAGAAAGCACATTGGGGGGAAGAATAACGGACACTTACGGCAGAAAGGGTCTTACCGTCCTGTTCACATCTGGGCAGTGTGCTTTTAACTTTGGGCCCAAACAACGAGGAGGCCTCAATGGGGGCATTAAGAAAAGAAGACTTAAAGGGTTCCACGAAGTTGCACAAGCGCATCCAGGCGTGTCATCTCAAGACCACAGCTGAACTCGCTGCTCTAGCTGCTCCTTCTGATGCATGAGATATCAGTCACATAGAGGAGTTAGATATAGATTCAATGGTGGCCAGCTGCGAGGCCACTTTGCCACGGATCTCATCAGACACGGCACCAGCCAAGGTTTCAGAGAGCTCAGAAACCAGATCCCTTTGAAGTCTGGTAAAATGTGCCATATAACTCAGGGACCTGATAGCAAATGTCGCTGAAGCAAAGGTGCGCTTCCCTATCCTGTCCAGGGCCCGGGACTCAGGCGGATAGACAGTCTAGCTTTCTTCTTCTGCCAGATCCTTTTTTGTTGAGGTCGCCACCACCAAAGCATCCACAGGAAGACCTTTGGACCAATGGGGATCCAAAACAGGAGGGGATAAGATCTTATCTGGCCTCCAGGGAATAGCTTTGATGGTATCAGGAGCCTTCCAAGTACATTGCATGATGAGCCAGACAAGTTCTTCGGCAGGTGGAGTAACCCAGGAGGTAGGAGGCCAGGCGTGAAAGGCCTGCAGGAACACAGATTCCTCTGAGGTCGGATTAGAGTACTTCCAGTCACCTCTCTGTTTCAGGATTTCGAGGATATCACCAAAGAACACCTCAGAGGGTGACCGATCCCTTCCCCCTCATCGAAATCTGTCTCTTTGGTGTGGGACTCCTCTGTAGAGTCCATGTGCTTCCTCTTAGACAAACTTTTCCGGTGGACCTCCTCAGCAGGAGAACCTGGAGAAGACAACGGAAAAGGGGATTCCTGAGGGAATATGTCCTGCGGCCCTTGCACCCGGTGTCCTTTAGGTGTGACTTGTGAAACCAGTGCACCAGAGGAGGGCGGAGGTATAGACAGCCTGGTATCGCCAACAGCAGCGAAAGCCTTCTCCATCAGTTGGAAGGCTGGTCCACCCGAAGAGGAGTGCATGTCTAGGACAGGAGTCACACCTCCCCCATGTGGCTCAGCCTGCCAACCCGGAGTCCATGGATGGCTGTGGAGCAGCAAACTATGCGTATCACAACTGACATTCTGGGTCATAGGACAGCTTTCCTGCCATGAAGGCAACAGCAGTTCCTTAGTGAGATCCATAAAGGGGACCACAGAAGGGGAAGACTGTGCTATATCCATGGACTTCAAAGGCAATGAAGGAGGAGAATAAGAAGGGGACTTTGGAGATAGGTGATCACCTCCCAAGGAAGGATAGTTCCTGAGGGGTGGGATACCTCTGGCCAAAAGTACCTGGTCCACAAGACGCGACACATCATGTTCGGAAAGGCTTCTAGTGGACCTCATGGAGACTGAGGGAGAAACAGGCCTGTCCACAAAAGAGGCAGACTGTGCACATCACACATCTGTCCGCACCGAGGACAACGGTGCCGAGAGAGACTGGACTACTGTTGTCTGCACCGAAGAGGTCATCGGTGCCGAGGTCATGGTCTGCACAGACACAGGGATCAGTGCCGAAGTAGTTGTCGGTGCAGAAGCTGGAACTGACAAAACTGGAGTCAACAATAAGGGCAGCGGTTCAGAGGAAGATCTCGGAAATGACGCGGTCAAAGTCTGAGCAGAGTGTAATGTGGTAATAGTCTGAACCAAGGAGCCCCTCGGTGCCGTTATATAGAAGGCTGCAGAAGAAGACGGAGCCAAAATCACTAATGGAGTCGAAGACCTCAGTGCCAAGGGTCTAGGCACCGAAAGCACAGGGCCTGACTGAGCGAGCTCCAGAGCCGAAACTTTAGCCTTTTTAGGTTTTGGTTGGCAGGAGTCCCCAGCCAGGGACAAAGGCAAAGATTTAGCCTTAGAAGGAACATCCAAGATTTTCATATGGGCTCTAGGAGGGGTTGAGGCCTGCGACCCATTAATAACCTCTGTAAAGGGAGATTTTGGAAGTCCTTTCAGTAACAGCTTGTTTTTCCTTTCCAACAAGGTTCTATTAGAAAAGTTCTCACAAACAGTACGGGGGGGGGGGGGTCAACAAACAAATGGGAAGCTCCCAAACAATAAACACACAAAGAGTGTGCATCAGAAGTAGGCAGTTTGTGTCAACAATTAGAACACCGCTTAAACCCCAGACTACCTTTCTTATCTGCCATGACAGCAAATTAATTAATAGAAAAGGTACCAGCAATGGTACAAGAGAGTACCCGAAGAGAGAAAAGGGAAAAAGATTACCAACGATGGTAAAGATAGAATACCTCACGGTAAAAGTGGTAAAGAAAGAAGCAGAAACACCTGAAGAAAATATATACACTAGATGTGATAGGGTAAGAGACAAAATCTGAAATTTTCTGACAGAAAGGTAATCTGTAAAACTATTACACAACAAATGACTGTACTTAGCTCAAGAAAAGTAGCTTGACACGACCGAATGGCGATGCGGCAAACTAAATCTGAGGCAACAGGGAGAGGGGGATTGTAGGTAAGAGTTTAGCTCGAGAGTTTGAAGCTGACGTGAGCTTGGAAAATGGCCGGCTCGGTTCCGAGCTCGGATGCGTAAGGAATGAACGAGGATTAACAATATCAGATGTTATATTCCAGGAAGTAAAAGGTTCTCCAACAGGCGGCGTAAAATGAATGGTATCCTTCAGGAAGACCTTACATTATTTGAGACATCAAATTAGAACCTTCAACGCAGAGGTGAAAATTCGAAATTGTAGCCAATTGAACTCAAAAGTGGCAGCTGCAGCACCTTCATGAAAAAGCTTAGATAGAAATTCCAGGGTACTAGCAATCAGGGCAACATAGGGATCAAGGGTATTCTGGGAGACCCAAAAGTCAAATCGCTTCCATTTACAAGCATACAACTTTCAGGTGGAAGCTTTATGTGAAGATACAAGAATATGCTGTACCTCTGAAGAAAATTTGTGTGACCTGGCTAGGTTGGGAATCGGAGCAGCCAAGCTGTCAGTCTGAGGGAACGAAGGGAAGGATGGAGAGCCCCTGACGAATGTGTCCGCAGGTCTGGAAATGGGTCCAGAATCCAAGGTTCCTCCAGTTGATACGAGTCGGAGGAAGGGGAGCTATATCTGTCGAGGTCAAAAGGGGGCCATTAAGACCACAGTCCTTCCCAGGCCTTTGGCGTTCTGCAAGAATTTCGGGATCAAGGGTATAGGTGGAAAGGCATACAGAAGTCCCGGGGGCCAATCAGTACAAGCGAATCTCTTGGGCTGTTCCCCGGAGGGGGATTCAGGGCAAAGTAGCTTCTACATTTAGCATTCATAGGAGATGCAAACAGATCGCAGCAGCAAGGCTGGCCCCATCTGCGGAAAATCATCTCCGCAACTTCTTCTTTGAGAGAACACTCGTGCGGTAACAGAAAGACGCTGCTCAATTTGTCCACTATCACATTGGATTTCCTTGGAATATGTGTTGCTATCAGAAAGTGCCCGATGGATACTAGCCACTGCCAAATTCTCAGTTCCTCTCGACACAGGGGATAAAACCTGGTTCCCCCTTGCTGACTGATGTACCAGACCATAGACATGCCTGTCTGCATCTCAATCGTCCCTAGAGGAAGAGAGTCGTGGAAGTGCTGCAACGCCAAAAGCACTGCTCTCAGCTCCAGAACACTGATGTGCAACTGTGACCGTCTCCGACCAGGTGCCTTGGGCTGTTCTTCCCTGAAACCCCCCCACCCTATCAGAGAAGCGTCTGTGGTTACTGTGGCTGATGGCAGGGGAGAAACAAATGGTCGACCCACTAACTTGTTGGCTGGTCAACCACCAGCGAAGATCCTTCTTGCAAGAGTCCATAATTAAGAATGACATAGGAAGTTATTGGTAAGACCACTTGGTGAAGAGTAACCAGTGAAGAATCCGCATGTGCATACACACCAGGGGAACTGCCAGGAGCGTAGCTGCCATAGTACCTAGTAGCTTCAGTACTTGAGAGAACGGAACATTTCTGCTCTGCAAAATGTCTGAGACATGGTTTCGGAGAGTGGCTATTCTGTCTAAGGGCAATTTTACTGTGCTGGTGATTGTGTCTAGTTCTGCTCCGATAAAGGAGACATGCTGCGATGTCGACAACGCAGATTTTTCAAAACTGATCATGATGCCTCAGAGCAGAGATTGAGAGTGTGATCCCTGGACAGAATTGGTTGATGCCTTGAGGCGGTGGTAAGGAGCCAGTCGTCCAGATACGGAAACATTCTGAATCGGAATCCTAGACGCTTCAGGTGAGCCATAACCACTGCCATGCACTTGGTAAACACTCTGGGGGCTGTTGCGAGTGTAAAGGGCAGTGCTCAGAATTGGAAGTGACTGGCTCCTAGCCGGAAACGTATATGATCTCTGGATGGTCTGGCCATTCTGATATGGTAGTACGCATCCTTGAGATCTATAGAGCACATCCAATTGCCCATTCCAAGGAATGGGAGAAGAGACTGAAGCATGACTATCCAGAACTTCTCCTCCTATACAAATGTGTTTAGTCTGCTGAGATCCAAAATGGGCCTCCAGTCCCCTTGTCTTCTTTGGAACTAAAAAGAATCTGGAGTAAGTTCCGGATCCTATTTGGTCTGCTGGAACTGGCTAGATGACTCTTTCTGCAGCCTCTGGATTTCTATGGCTGCTTGATCCCTCAGACTGGGTGGAACGTCTGGGTTTTTTTTCCAAACAGGAGGGGTTTCTAAGAACAGAATGATGTAACCTCTGGTAACGATGCTTTGTACCCAAGAATCTCTTGTAATTCCTAGTCAGGCATGCGGATACAAAGCCAAGCGACCCCTGACTGGCTCCCGAGTAGGACAGTCGGGACTCATTTCAGGAGCGCATATAGGGCTTTACCAAGGAACTGATCCTGGTCTCCCCGGTTCTGCGGACCCCCTTTGCTGCTAGGGCGGCATCTTCCAATATTAACCCCTCCTCTGCCCCTGTTAGGGGGTTCACTAAGTGTGCTCTGGAAAGCTCCTTTGGACTTCTGGAACCACATTTTTCCACCTTTCTGCCCTTTGAGGTATGGTCTTCTATGGGTGGAAAAACAGACTCCTATGGCAGACAGGCTTTCCCTCTTGCTCACACCTAGTGAGAGTCTCCTTGATTTTGGGCCCAAAAAGAGATGAGCCATCAAATGGGGTACTGACAAAGGAAGACTTGAAGGCTTCCGCAAAGGAGCATAAGCGCATCCAGGAATGTCTCCAAAGAGCTGCTGTTGAACCCGCTTGCCCTGCTTCACCCATCAGCTGCATAGGAAATGAGTTACATGGATGAGTTAACTATGGAATTAAGGGTATTAAGCTGGGCTGTCACCTTCTCAGAGACACCTCCATCTGCACTACCCTGCACAGCATCTCTGAGGTCTTACAGGAGATCTCTTTGAAGATGGGTAAAATGAGTCCAGTAGATAAGCGATCGCATAGCAAAGGAAGCAGAACTAAAGATGCGTTTCCCGCACCTGTCCATAGTCCTAGAATCCCTATTAAGAGGATAGACAGTAGAAGAGGTTTCAGACATCTCTTTCTTGGTGGCCGCCGCCACCACCACCATGGCATCAACTGGAACTCCTTTAGTGAGGAGCATCTTGTCTTGGGGGGGGGGGTGATAAACTTGCTTGGCCTCCGAGGGACCAGTTCCATAGAATCAGGAGACTCCCACGCCCTTCGAGCAACCAATTCCATAAGTTCGAAGGGCAGAGTCACCCAGGAGGTGGAAAGTTGAGACCCAAAGGCCTTCAGGAGCACCAACTCATCCTCAGTAGGGCTAAGGGACTGGCAGTCACCCCACTCCTTAAGGACTTCCGGAATATCAGCAAAGGAGATATCCTCAGAGTGGGACCGTGGGGACCCTTCTAATTCCTCTAAGTCGGTGTCTGATGTCAAGGACTCCTGTGGGGAATCTAAATGCCTCCTCTTGCACAGTTTCTTCCTGGGAACCTCATCAGTGGGAGCTTCTGGTGATGTCTCACTAGAACAAGGGTCACCTGATGGGGTTACCTGAGGCTTCGGGTTTCAACACTTCACAGGAACCTGCGATGTAGAGGCAGAAAACGGCATTTTAGGGGAGGAGGAGGGACCTGATTAAGTGTGCCTTGGATGACATAACCTTCCTCATAGCATCGAATGCTCCACTGCTCTGACCCGAGGAAGTCGCCAGTTACAAAGAAAAATGCAACCTCCCCCGCTCCGAGACAGTGGTCTACGAGCCAGAGAACGGAGCCACGCTCATCCGCGCCGAGAGGAAGGCTTAGAACCGACACATTGGTTCGACTCGCCCCCCCCTCCGCCCCCCGGAACTGACCAGTGTGTGTCAGCTCCCAGACTCTTCCAAAGGTACGCAAGAAGTCAGGGTTGATGGAGCCGATGACACTGGAACAGGGCTCGGGCTCTGAAGGCTCCACAACCATCATGTCCTCCTCCCCCGGCTCCGGAGGCCCTGCTCAGCTGAGTAGTAGTCACAGCAGGTGCGATGGTCTTAGCCCCGAAGCCGGTTGGTTCGAGGTCCTCGAAGAATGAGTTGAAGGAACTGAAGATGCCACTGACTGAAGAATAGGTGATCCCAAAGTTTTGGAGACCGGCTCAAAAACACTGGCTCGGTGCAGAGCTCCGAAGACTGTGGAGCCAGTGACCACATCTCGACAGTAAAGCTCAGAGCCGATGACTTGGGCTCCAAGGAAGCCTTAGAAGACTTCAACCCCTCGATAACTTGGAGGTCTGGTCAGCCTTGTCCAAGGACTCCTGAAAATTAGGCTTTAATAATCCTCTATCCACCAACTTCCTTCTTTTCCCAAGCAAATCCCTGCTATTGAAGGAATGGCAGATATAGCAATCCTCCTGGAGGTGAACTGGCCCCAAGCAATAGACGCAATTCACATGGGTGTCCGTGATGGACTTAATCTGCCCGGCATTTTGGACACTTTTTAAATCCTGATTTTTGCTTCTCCTTTTGATCAGCCATACTAGAAGCAACACCAAAGTAAGCACTAAACTGAACAGCAGCAGCACACGCAAAACACTGTAAACTCCAGCTACTATAAACTCTGAGTTCAGAACCACTGAACAATGATCAAAAACTAACAATCTAATATCTAAACATCTAAAATTCTTTCTAATCCATAATATCTAAATATACTCTAACTAATAAGTAACACACACACTAGCAATACCAATATTATGAAAAAAACATGGACAGGGAAAAAAACAAAGGCACGGCCAAAGGCCTAAGAGCAGCCGCTCTGAAAAGGATGAAATCTCGTCAAAACTCTGAAAGGGATTAAAGTAAACAAAGGCTAACTAGCCCAAAAAGCAATACAACTGTATAAGAGTAAATCTATTGGCTATAAAGCAGAAAAATAGAAAAAAATGGTCACAAACTGGCCCAAGCTCTCCGACGACCTCTGATCTGTTGCAGCGGCAAACTAGATCTGAGGTAGGACAGAGAGCATCATGGGATAGGGACCCGGCCTCGAGCTACTCCGAGATCTTCAGCTAGTAAAGCGGCAGACTTGGAGCCAATTGGCTCCGAACCCATGTGTAAGAATGAACGGCGAGATTGAACATCTTCACATCATCTATTTCTGTGTGCTGGTTTGCGAGTCTGGAGTAGAGGAACTAACAAAAACTGACAAGTGGGTAGCGTAGACATAATCAAGCAAAGTACAGCTGTAATGGAGTCCGTATGGAGAGAGTGGAGGAGAGTCATGTACTGGAAATGCTACTGTGGTAATCAGTTGCTGCCGCTATGCAAAGTCTGTATTTCTACCAAGACTTACTTTTCTAATAAGAACAAGTAATAATTGCATCCACAAGCAACTTTCTCTAACCTCTAAAAATTTCCGCGAAAGTTTGTTAATGCCGGATGAGAAATTCCGATTGGAGAAAAAAAGAAGTTATGTACTCACCATAACGTTCCATCTGAGTAGGTAAACTTCATTTGTCTGTAACCTGTGGGATATGGCTCCGACCGCGGATCCGAGCCGGCAACTTTACAAAGCTTAGATCCGAGCTCCTAGCTCCTCCCCTTACCCACAATCCCCTGCCAACCCTGACTGATCTCAGATCAAGTTTGCCCGCAAGCACTATAGTGGATAACTAACTACATTATCAGACTAGCACATCACTATATGACATGAAACGCATCTGAAGGTCAGGGGGACGGAGGGGGGGGGGGACGGTTGCAGACAAATCAAGTTTACCTACTCAGATGGAACGTTATGGTGAGTACATAACTTCTTAATCTGAAGTAGTTAACTTCATTTGGTCTGCAACCTGTGGGACAGAGTCCCCAGCTACCTAAACCTTGGGCGGCCTTCATGGAAGGATATTCAGGAGCACTGCGGAGCCAAAAGAAGTTCTCCCTCTGGAGGTAATGTCCAATATTGATGAAGGTATGAGATGAGGCCCAAGTGGCTGCTGAACAGATATCATCCAAGGAAATCCTGGATTTAAAGGCGGCAGATGTAGCCATAGCCCTAGTTGAATGGGCACGAACTCCTTGAGGTGCAGGCCTGCCGGAATTTTAAAACGCTGTAATGATACACTGTGAAATCCATCTCGATAAAGAAACCTTCGAGACTGGTTTACCTAGATTAAATTTGGCAAAGGAGATGAACAACTTGTCGGATTGTCTATGACCAGATGTCCTATGAATGTATAATCTAAGTTGTCTGTGTACGTCCAAAGAATGTAATCTGTACTCCCCTTTGTTCTGGTAGCTAGGAAAGACCACCGGCAAATTGATAGATTGGTTAATATTAGATTCAGAAACTACCTTCGGGAGGAAGGAGGGATTGGTCCTGAGGTAAACCCTATCCTTGTGAAAGGCTAAGTAAGGGGGTTTCACAGAAAAAACTTGCAATTCAGATACTCTTCTGGCTGAAGTAATAGCCACAAGAAAGGCTGTTTTCCAAGACAAAAATCTGAGGTCTACTGAAGATGCCGGTTCGAAGGGAGGGGCTGTCAGGGCTTGTAATACCAAGGTCAAATCCCATGGAGGTACCACTTCCTTTATTGGAAGTCTAAGAAGAAAGGTGCCCTTTAGGAATGTTTTGCACAATTTTGTAGTAATCAAAGGGCCCATTTCAGTACCTACGTGGTAATGAGAGATAGCTGCTAACTGAACCTTAACCGTAGAACAGCTAGCTCCTTCATTAAAAAGACCTGAAAGAAAGTCTAGCACCGCAGGCAAGTGGGCTGTAAATGTGTCCAAATTATGGCGTTCTGCCCAGATAGTGAAACGCTTCCATTTACTATCATAGACCTGCCTAGTAGAGGGCTTGTGCGCTGCTACTAGGATAGTCTTAACTAGAGAAGAGATAACAGGAGTCCTAGCTACAAGTGGAACTGGAGCAGCACAGCCATAAGCTTGAGGCTGGCCAGGTCGGGAAGTGGAAGCCGCTGGGGGTGGGAGATTAGATCCGGAAGGGGATCTAGAATCCAGGGTGGATGCACTCGATGAGACCAGAGGTAAGGGAACCAAGCTTGGCGAGGCCAGAATGGGGCAATGAGGATCATCCTGCTCCCCAACCAACTGGATTTCTGAAGAAGTTTCAGCATGAGGGGAAGAGGAGGGTAGGCATAGAGAAGACCGGGTGGCCAAGCATGCACCAAGGCGTCCCTCAGGGCTTCCCCGGCAGGGGGAATGAGAGAGGTAATTGTTGCATTTCATGTTTGAGGGAGATGCGAAAAGATCGCAACAGGGCTGCCCCCAAACGGCAAAAATTCGACTTGCTACTCTAGGATTGAGGGTCCACTCGTAAGGTGAAAGGATGGTGCGACTCAGTCCGTCTTGCCAGGATGTCGGTCCTTCCCGGAATGTGCGTTGCAATGAGAAAGCGTTTGGTGGAGATCGCCCTTTCCCACACTCTCATGGCTTCGCGACGAGTGGGTAAGACCTGGTTCCCCCTTGTTTGTTGATGTACCATACCACAGACATACTGTGTCTGGATTGCAATTGTTCCTACAGGCAAGCAGGCTCTGAAGTGCTTGCAACGACAACAGCACTGCCCTCATCTCTAGAACATTTATGTGCAATAAGGTCTCCAAATAGTTCCACGTGCCTTGGACCATCCTGCTCGAATAATGCCCCCCCCCCAAAGATGAGAGGCGTCTGTGGTCACCGTGGCGAGAGGGGGGGGCCGTGGCAAAGGGGCGTCCTGCCTGGAGGTCCGGCGATTGAAGCCACCAAACGAGAGCCCTCTTGCAGGCCCTGCTGAGAGAAATGGGGTGACTCGAGGGGTATTGATGAATGGACCATTGGACTTGGAGAGTCCACTGTAAAATCCTCATGTTCAGATGCGCCATGGGAAGAAGGTTTATAGCGGCTGTCATGGACCCAGGGCCCTCAGAACCATTCCCGCCGGAGGTTTTGAAGATTGAAAGATGGCCCGCACATGTGCCCTCAAGGTGTGCAACCGGTTGGGAGTTAAGACTAGTTGCCTGTTGGTGTCCAGTCTGGCCCCGATAAAATGTATCACCTGAGTCGGGGTGAGAGAGGACTTGTCCAAGTTTATAGTGATCCCTAGATGTGGAGCAAGGTTGAAAAAGTAGTCCCTGGCTAAGCATAGTAGATGCCTTGTCGGGGCGGTGAGGAGCCAGTCGTCCAGGTACGGGAAGACCTGCATTCCCTGGAGTCTCAGGTGGGCCGTTAACACTGCTAATACCTTGGTGAACACCCTGGGGGCTGAGATGAGACCAAAGGGGAGGACCCTGAATTGATAATGACTGGCTCCAAGCCGGAAGCGGAGAAACCTCCTGGACCGTTCGTCCATCAATATGTGGTAGTACGCATCCTTGAGGTCTATGGAGCATATCCAGTAGTTCTGCAAGAGGGGGAGAATAGATTGAAGAATGACCATCCTGAACTTTTCTATGGTTACTGACAGATTTAGTAGGGAAAGATCGAGGATGGGCCTTAGGTCCCCCGTCTTTTTTGGCAACTAAAAGAACCTGGAGTAGTAACCCGATACGGACTGGCCTGGGGGGACATGCTGGATGGCTCCTTTTTCTAAAAGCAGCCGAATTTCTGCAGCCGCTGCCTCCCTCTGATTGGGTGGATCATCAGGGAGGTGTTCGGGGGTGTCGAGAATGTAGAAAAGGGAATTCTGTATCCTCTGGATATGATACGAAGCACCCAGCGGTCTGTTGTAATGGACTCCCAAGCTACCGGGTGCTTCGAGAAATGTCCCCCGACTGCCTCCAGAGTGGAGCAGTCAGCAACCCTTCAGGGTTGCTGCGTGGGCCGATCAGAGAAGGCTTCTCTGGACCCAAAGTTCTTCGGGCCCCTTCTGCCTCTAGGGCGGCGTCCACCCTGTCCTCCTCTGCCGCTGAAGGACTGAGAGTCCGGAGCGGACTGGGATTGTTGCGACTTTCGGAGCCACATCTTCTTCTGTCCCTTTTGGTTCTTGGAAAAGGACCTCTGTGGAGCAGAGAAACGGACTCAGACGGCAGACGTCTTCACGTCCTTTTCGCTCTGGACCAAAGTCTCGCGAACTGTCTTGCCAAACAAGGCAGAACCATCGAAGGGGGCATTCGCAAAGGACGCCTTGAAGGGTTCCGCGAAATCACAATGTCGGAGCCAAGCCTGGCGCCACATAACTAGGCCTGCTCCACTGGCTCTAGCGGCTCCCTCTGTAGCATGGGATAAAAGCCGCATAGAGGTGTTGGATATAGACCTAAGAGTGGTCATGCAAGTGGAGTACAACTGTTTGTCCTCCCCCGACATGGACTCCGGGAGCGATGCAGTGTACTCTTTGATAAGGTCTTGCTGCAGTCGAATGACATGTGCCATGAAGTTCAGGGACCTTACAGAGAAGGTCGCTGAACTAAAGACCTGCTTCCCGAGACGGTCCATCGAGCGAGACTCCTTGCTCGGGGGATGGACCGAGGGACTCTCTTGGGATAACTCCCTCTTGGTGGCTGCCGCCACCAACATGGCATCTACGGGGGGTCCCTTGCTCCAATGGGATTTCTCTGCCGGAGGGCTCAGGATCTTGTTGGGACGTTTCGGGACTGGCTCAACAGTGTCCGGCTCCTTCCACGCCCTAGTGGTGATAAGGTCCACTATGGGGTCGGCCGGAGGAGACACCCAAGAGGTAGATGAGCCTGCTTCGAACGCCTCCAGGAACACGGATTTGTCTGAGGAAGCCTTGGGGGCAGACCACCCCCCCTCTTATCCTAAGCATTTCCATGATGTCTCCAAAGGAGACATCTTCAGGGGGTGACCTTGGGGAGCCTGCCCCCTCATCCAAATCAGTGTCTTCTGTTAAGGACTTGGGGGAGTCCACGTGCCTCCTCTTACACTTCCGCTTGTGAGGAACATCCTCGGGGGGACTGTCAGAGGATGACTCACCAGCAATGTCTTGTTCCAGGGGAACGACCTGAGACGTCAAAGCAGGCTGTCCCTGTGGCTGGGCGATGGAAGCCCTACCCAAACGAGAGGGAGTGCGGGATGGAACGTAGCAGGGAGCGGGGGCCTGGATGCACTCAACAGAGCCCTCTCCACCACATCGAAGGCCGAGGGAGAGCCACTCTCTCTAGGATCCGAGAGCCGACCCTCCCTTGGATCCGATGGATGGATCGGAGCCGGCACCGAGACCATCGGATCCGAAGGACCAGTGTTCTCTGACCTGGACGGAGCCAAGGCACACCAAATCCCTCTGATCCGAAGCTCAGAGCATGGCTCTGAGAGCTCAGATCAGACAAGGACGGATCTGGAAAACTCGAAGGAAGAGTCAGAGCCGAAGTACCAGACACTGTCGGCGCTGACCCACCACCGGCTCCAACGCTGCCCGGCTCCGAGCGCTCCAAACCCAGGAAGCAGTTCGGAGAAGGAGCTATCGGGGCAAAGAAGGGTGTTGAGCCCCCCCACAGAGGAGGGGAGGAAGGAGCACTCCCATCTGCATTTGGGCCTGGATGAACCTTCGCATCACCCAGTCCAAATCAGCTACAGAAAGGCTGCGCGTTGATCTCGACGAGGCCACAGAGGCTGGCCGGGAGTGCCGCCTCGATGACCTCGACGGAGATCGGGTCTTCTCCTCCTCGGGTCCCGGTGAGAAGCATGGAGACCGGAGCCGAGAAGGAGACTACCTGGAAGCCAATGAGGGAGAAGCCCGCTTAGCCGGGGGGGCCGAAGCAGAGGCCCCGGCTTGCCATTGTGGTGCTTCTCCCTCCGTTTTTCTCTCCTGGCCTCCCTCTCCTCCGGCACTGAAGCGGGAGACAGAGTCCCGGCCGGGGGGAGGGAGGCAGGAGTGGCCACCACCGAAGCCTTGGAGGAGGCTACAGAAGCACCGGAGGCCGAAGCCGAATCTGGGGGCAAAAGTCCAACCAGGATCAGCTTAGACCTCCGGTTCCGGGGTTGAACGCCGCACAGATAGTGCATCCAGAGGAAAGGTGATCAACCCCAAGGCACCGGACGCACCGAGTGTGGCCATCCACCGGGGAGAGCTTATGGCCACACTCGGTGCACTTAGAAAAGATTGGCTTTGGGGCCTCATACATTCTAAAGAAAACACACTCAATAGGCCCCAAACACACCACACACAGAACTACGGACCAGCGAAGGGGCCAAAGGGAAACAGAACCACAACACACTCGTACACTTAAAGGTAACAGAAAAAAAGTTTTAATACTTCTCAAAAACTCTATGAAGACCCTACGAACCAGGAGCTCAAAACCTTGCTGCTGACCAGAAGCGCGGCAAACTAGATCTGAGGTCAGTTAGAGTTGGCAGGGGGATTATGGGTAAGGGGAGGAGCTAGGAGCTCAGATCTAAGCTTTGTAAAGTTGCCAGCTCAGATCCGAGGTCGGATCCGTATCCCACAGGTTGCAGACCAAATGAAGTTAACTACTTCAGATCACAGTGTCAATCACAGTGGGCATCCCCTTTGTGCTGCACGTTCATCTCTCTGGTTAACAAGCATTTGAATACGAATTATGCACCTGACGTGGTTATCTATGCACATACAGTATATTCATAGAAGCAGAGTTCTACTGGTATAAATATTGCTGCGGATGTAAAACCCTCGGACACTAGTCTTTCTTATAACACATGGTATTAGATGAGAAGTGCAAGATATACATGTAAGAAACCAAAATAAGACCAAGACCAAGATAACAGCTAAAGTGAAGGGATATGAGAAATAGACGTGCCTTGAATGTGGCTAGCATAGTAGGAAAAACTGAAGTTCAGAAAGCAAGTATGTACAAATT